>NC_084554.2:19180000-19895000 GCF_033978685.3 Nerophis lumbriciformis
CTGAATGGCGATATACGATATACATCTCGATATTTTTTCTGTAAAGTAAAAACAAAACAGTCTTAGTTACCTGAGATACTAAGTACGTCATTATTATGACTTAGCAATTTACTAAGTCAAAAATAATGACAAAAAAATGGCTTACTAAGTCAAAATAATGACTTACAAAGTCACCACCTACTCAGTGGCCTAGTGGTTAGAGTGTCCGCCCTGAGATCGGTAGGTTGTGAGTTCAAACCCCGGCCGAGTCATACCAAAGACTATAAAAAAATGGGACCCATTACCTCCCTGCTTGGCACTCAGCATCAAGGGTTGGAATTGGGGGTTAAATCACCAAAAATGATTCCCGGGCGCGGCCACCGCTGCTGCCCACTGCTCCCCTCACCTCCCAGGGGGTGACCAAGGGTGATGGGTCAAATGCAGAGAATAATCTCGCCACACCTAGTGTGTGTGTGACAATCATTGGTACTTTAACTTTAACTTTTTAACTTTAAATTAATGACTTACTGTAAGTAAGAGTTGCAATAAGCGTTTGAAAAGAAAGAGTGAAAAGTGGGGCCACATGCTGACATATGTTCAACCCATCATGCTTAATTTATTACAGCATTTGGGAAGCCTGTAGTTGATTTTTATTATGTAAATGTTATATTTTTATCAACATGTGATAGCTTCGAGGTTGGTAAGCAAAAACCAGAATCATTACTTACATTCGGCGCAAAGGGTTATAGGGCACACTGTCGAGTTTAGAGAAAACGAAAACATTTTAAGTGTCCCTTATAGTCCGGAAAATACAGTAAGTTTGAGAGGAAAAAGTTTTTCTCTTTACCCCCACAAAACGTGGCAAAACCGTGGCCCTATAACCAGGTACGAACCGTGGCATGGGTTACCTGTACTGTTGCACCTCTAGTAAAAACAATTGTATATATGACCAAATGACAGTTGTCGGCTGTTAGCATATATTATTACTTCAATCAAACATGGTGGAAATGTTAAAAGATACTGCAGTAGCAAACAGTAGGCTTATATAATTATCTTTATGCAGCATCACAGTGATCGCGTCTCCAATGACATCAAAGTAAAAAATGTTTTTTTCATTTTAAAATGATTCAAAGCTGAAGTTGAGTAAAGAGTATGGTACGGCGACACTAGCAAAGAGCGCTAAGGTCAACAAGGTGATGCTTCCTCTTGCGGCTCAGTGTGTTAATCCTCTCATCTTAACGCACTAACAGAAGCCTCCACTTCCCTTCAATTACTCGCCTCAGCTCAAACTCCCTTCCTGCAAGTACCACACTTTATTTGCAGAGATGATGTGTGCTGAGACAAATTCAATGACAGACTCGTGCGAAGGTGCTGATGCAACGTTAGCAAACCAGTTTTACACCAACACGTCAGCTTTACACAAATAACTGCAATTAAATTATTGATTTAGTCTGGATGTTAACACTTTATCACTCAATGACTGGAGTATTCTGGTATGGTGAAAAAAATACAATTAAACAAACACCTCTGCCAAGACCTTCTGTATGATGCAAAATCTAATAGTTATGCTTGTTAGTAAAGTTTCATCACAGACATCATAATTCAAACCTCCAAAAGTCATCAAGTCCAACAAAGTACCGGTACAACTTTTTCACAAAAATATCATGGTTTTAGGAAACTTGAGAATCGGCCGACACCGATTTGAACCTATTCGATATCAACAGGAATCATACATATTATTTTGTAAAGTGGAAAAATAGAAAAAGTTTAAACAATTAAAATTAGTTAAACAGAAAACAAGGGTAAGTATGAAAAACACTAACCTACTTATTGTTAACCATTTGGATTCGACTTATGCTGTCTTTAAATTGAAGTGGAGTTCTAATTTTGTTTGGCGACACCTAGTGACTATATTAATTAATGAAGTTAAGCTCAAGATGCAGTAAATTCAATGATGCGGACACGTTTAGTACTGGATACTTTCTAATACACTTTTGCCTTGTAGACTTTGTATGCGTAATATGCTACTATAATTACTGGGTACTTGTTTATATCGACAAATGTGCTGTTTTTCAATATTGTTCAATCAAAGACCCCTATTACGTATGTCAATCTTGTGTGCTATTGTGTGCTTAGCTGTTGTGTAGCTTTTAGCTCCAAGTAGCCTTCAGCCGACAAAGTTTACAGTTTGTAAATGACTTGACTAAAATATAAGAAAAGACCAACCTTGTGTGTTTATTGTCCCTGTCCTCCGGCCAAAAAGACGACTATAAAAAAAGATTGACATTTATTTTCATGAAAAATAACTTAGCTTAATTGTTTTCTATGAATTAATTTAAGAAATTAGTAAGAACAGTTGAATTATGTTTTTTTAAATATTATGCTTTTTTTAAACAGCTCAACACAGATTTAGTATTTTGTAGAAATACATAATTTGTCTTCCTACTGTAGGGGCACTTGCTTTCAAAGGAGAGGAGCTACACCATGTTTAGATACCAGTTTCATGCATTAATAACACAAAATGTGGGTTCATACCATCATGCTTTGATTGTCTAAGATGTTTGGTAATTTAATCTGAGATATTTATACTTGAATAAATGCTTTCATATTCTGTACATTACATGTTGTACAAGTTAATGGTGTTATTATCCCTGCATGATCATGTTTTAACCTTCTCTATTTATTAATCAAATGTAATATTCACCGAGCTACACAATCTGCAATTGGTTATAAAAGCATACAGACTTTATTTCAATCTGCCAGAAAACATTTATTTAGGTAGAAGTATCAAAGAATAACATTACAAAACACCTTTGACAAAGCATGATCGGAATATAAAACAATGTTTCATTGTTCTCGTAGTTAGACCGGATGTGAAGCATAACACTTTTATTGTGAAGCCGTAAGCGTGGGATTGGTACGAGAAGAAATGTCTTGACATGTTTTGACAGAAATCTCCGATTAAAAAGTAACTCGAGAATTCCTACTGTAGGGGCACTTGCTTTCAAAGGAGAGGAGCTACACCATGTTTAGATACCAGTTTCATGCATTAATAACACAAAATGTGGGTTTATACGATCATGCTTTGATTGTCTAAAATGTTTGGTAATTTAATCTGAGATATTTATACTTGAATAAAGGGACGGCGTGGCGCAGTGGAAGAATGGCCGTGCGCGACCCGAGGGTCCCTGGTTCAATCCCCACCTAGTACCAACCTCGTCATGTCCGTTGTGTCCTGAGCAAGACACTTCACCCTTGCTCCTGATGGGTGCTGGTTAGCGCCTTGCATGGCAGCTCCCTCCATCAGTGTGTGAATGTGTGTGTGAATGGGTAAATGTGGAAGTAGTGTCAAAGCGCTTTGAGTACCTTGAAGGTAGAAAAGCGCTATACAAGTACAACCCATTTATCATTTATTTATTTAAATGATTTCATATTCTGTACATTACATGTTGTACAAGTTAATGATGTTCATATCCCTGCATGATCATATTTTAACCTTCTCTATTTATTAATCAAATGTAATATTCACCGAGCTAAACAATCTGCAATTGGTTATAAAAGCATACAGACTATATTTCAATCTGCCAGAAAACATCTATTTAGGTAGAAGTATCAAAGAATAACATTACAAAACACCTTTGACAAAGCATGATCGGAATATAAGACAATGTTTCATTGTTCTCGTAGTTAGACCGGATGTGAAGCATAACACTTTTATTGTGAAGCCGTAAGCGTGGGATTGGTACGAGAAGAAATGTCTTGACATGTTTGGACAGAAATCTCAGATTAAAAAGTAACTCGAGACTTCCTTTCTACCGTCTTTTTTCTACTGAGCTTTTAATGGCATAGTAATAATCTACATTTTATGTTATCAATGTAATCAACTGTGATGTAAACACAAATGTGAAGCTCCTCCTCTCTGCAAGCGGCAAAGCATGGCAGCAGCTGTTCGCTCCAATGATGTCGTCTAACCGCGATCAAATATAAAATGGTCTTGTCCGGTCGGGAGAACGACTTGCCATGCATTCCTGCTCACTATTTCCGAGCTTGTGGCTCAACAGTAACAGAACGTCTTTACATTTCCCCACACTACTAAGTGGGCCGAGGTCAAAAATTATTCAGAATGCATGCACATTAATTGTGACTTTACAAAAAATTATTGCAGTTAAAGGAACTGATAGTTAACGCATTATCACGTTAACCTTGACAGCTATAATTAATACTTTACAGGAAAACAAGAGGATTCCGTCATGAAGAAAGATTGATTGGATTGATTGAGTCACACGTGGAGGCTTCAAGAGCAGCCAGTAGTGAAATGTTGGCAGACATACAATCTCGTTAAGTGGAAAATCACATGTGCTTGACCGATGTCATGCTTTCAGCACCACCGAAATGACAACTGGACAGAAGCATACTGACTGCAACAAATTGAACAGCTGTTTTTTAATACTGTCAAGTTTTAATGCAGCTGTAAAAGACATCAGTAACACAGGTAGGTGGTTAGTAGGGGTGTGGGGAAAAATCGATTCGAATTCAAATCGCCATTCTCACGTTGTACGATTCAGTATCGATTCTCATTTTTCAAAAGTCGATTTTCTTTTTTTTATTTATTTCTTTTTTTTATTAAACAATCCAACAAAACAATACACAGTAATACCAAAACAATGCAATCCAATTCCAAAACCAAACCCAACCCAGCAACACTCAGAACAGCAATAAACAGAGCAATTGAGAGGAGACACAAACGCGACACAGAACAATCCAAAAGTAGTAGAGATGTCCGATAATATATATATATATAAATATATATATATAAATATCAGTTAATTTTACTAATCAGTTAATTTTACTAATTTTCATTAATTACTAGTTTCTATTTAATTGTTTTTATATTGTTTTACTTTCTTTTTTATTCAAGAAAATGTTTTTAATTTATTTATCTTATTTTTTTTTTTTTTTTTTTAAAGTACCTTACCTTCACCATACCTGGTTGTCCAAATTAGGCATAATAATGTGTTGATTCCACGCCTGTATATATCGGTTGATATGGGTATCGGTAATTAAAGAGTTGGACAATATCGGAATATCGGATATCGGCAAAAAAACATTATCGGACATCCCTAAAAAGTAGTGAAACAAAAATTAATATTATCAACAACAGTATCAATATTAGTAACACTTTCAACACAGCAGTGATTAAAAATCCCTCATTGACATTATCATTAGACATTTATAAAAAAATAAAATAAATACAAAAAAAATAAATGAACAATAGTGTCACAGTGGCTTACACTTGCATCGCATCTCATAAGCTTGACAACACACTGTGTCCAATATTTTCACAAAGATAAAATAAGTCATATTTTTGGTTCATTTAATAGTTAAAACAAATTTACATTATTGTAATCAGTTGATAAAACATTGTCCTTTACAGCAGACCAGGGGTAGATCCTGCTGAAATCCTATGTATTGAATTGTTTTAAATCGGAAAAATATAGTTTTTGAATCGAGTATCGCGTTGAATCGAAAAAAAACGATTTATAATCGAATCGTGACCCCAAGAATCGATATTGAATCGAATCGTGGGAAACCCAAAGATTCGCAGCCCTAGTGGTTAGAGTAGGGCTGCGAATCTTTGGGTGTCCCACGATTCAATTCAATATCGATTCTTGGGGTCACGATTCGATTCAAAATCGATTTTTTTGTATTCAACACGATTCTCGATTCAAAAACGATATTTTCCCGTCTCAGGGTGACCCAATCAGATGTTGATATTGGATATCCGTCAGATATTAGCAAAAAATATATATTATATGTCATTGGACTCAAGGGTGATGGGTCAAATGCAGAGAATAATTTCGCCACACCTACTGTGTGTGTGACAATCATTGGTACTTTAACTTTTAACTTTATATGTGCTAGCATGTAAAATGTGTGTGATATAATGTCCGATACACACAAAAAAATGCTGGGTTATTTTGATAACCCAATTTATGAGTTGCTAGTGTTGGGTTAAATGTTGGAGTTATTTTTATGAAGAGAAACCCATTTTGGGGGTTATAGGGGTATTATTTTAACTCAATTTCTGGATTTTCAAAATGATGAACCATTTTTTGATTGTTTTTTAATGAGTACCGCATTTCTGGGTAAAAGGCTTTTTTTTTATTAGGAAGTTACTTTTTTCTTGAAAGGGGAATTTTATTATGGATTAATCTCATTGACATTATTTACAATAACATCTTATGTATATGAAATTATTTGATCATGCTGTATAAGACTACTATGACCTTACACAGCAATTCTTGTAAAAAAAATGTCACTCATATCTTGCTTTTCAGTATATTTTAATGGAATAAAAATCATTTTGATCAGTAGTTGGGAAGGAGTAAGACAAACCAGCAGTAATATGTATCATTTTTAACCAACTATTGGATCATGGAGCGCTAAATTGCGCAACCCAATAATTAGGTTGGGAATAACCCAACATTGTAGTGAGCATAACTCAGCTTTTGTGTTAAATAAATTAAACCCAATAGTTGGGTTATGAATCAACCAACATTGAGTTAGAGTAACTCATCATTTGGGTTAAATAATTCAACCGAACAGTTTGGTTGGGAATAACCCAACATTGAGTTACCATAACTCAACTTTTTGGTTAAACAATTCAACACAAAAGTTGGGTTGAAAAAATGAACCCAAAATGTTGAGTTAAAATAACTCTAACAAGGGGTTCGTCCTTTTCTGAACCAGCAGTTGGGTTAAAATTGGGTTATTTTTTAACCCAACATGTTTTAGTGTGTACAAGTTCACTTGTGCAAAGCTGGACAGCCAATTAACATCTAAACATCCTCCTAAGTACACAAGGCTGGTCTTTTCTTGTATTTGAGTCAAGTCATTTACAAAACATAAACTTGGAGCTGGGCTACACAACAGCTAAGCACACAATTGCACACCTGCTAGACATAGTCATCGTGACATAGTCATAGTGACCTACAAAATATACCATAAAACATTGCTGCTTTACGACACGCGATACAAAGGCGTAGCAAACTAATTGAGCAAAGAAACATTAATATGCAAATAAATATAGTATAATGAATTCCATTTCAATGAAATATAATAAAATACCAAAGTTATAACTGTATCATTTAAAACAATATATGAAAACATATGCAACACCCATCAATTATGTCCTGTGGTTCTAACACAGCAGCGACGAGGGATGGGAATTGATAAGATTTTTCCGTTTGCGATTCCGACAAGTTGGTACACTTTGACACCCATTTAGGACCCAAAATGGCCAGAACGACACGAAAAGACCCCATTTCTTTGTGAGTATTATGAGACATTCTTCACCTAAATGGGAATATATGAACATCCCAGCAGTCGGCATCCTAATGACAGCAGACCTTGTACAGTAAGTGATGTTTTATTATTTTTGTTGGCTCTCATAAAGTCTTTAGTAGGGCTGCGAATCTTTGGGTGTCCCACGATTCAATTCAATATCGATTCTTGGGGTCACGATTCGATTCAAAATCGATTTTTTTGTATTCAACACGATTCTCGATTCAAAAACGATATTTTCCCAATTCAAAACGATTCTCTATTCATTCAATATAAAGGATTTCAGCAGGATCTACCCCAGTCTGCTGACAAGCAAGCAGAGTAGTAGATATTTGTAAAAAGCTTTTATAATTGTAAAGGACCATGTTTTGTCAACTGATTGCAATAATGTAAACACACAAATGTGAATCCAAGACAACAATATGTTCTGAGTGTTGCTGGGTCGGGTTTGGTTTTGGAATTGGATCGCATTGTTATGGTATTTCTGTGTATTGTTTTGTTGGATTGATTAATACAAATTAAAAACATTAAAAAAATTGCAAAAATTTAAAAATTTAAAAATTTAAAAATTTAAAAATTTAAAAATTTAAAAATTTAAAAATTTAAAAATATATATATTAAAAAAAAATAATAATAATAATTAAATTTAAAAAAAAAAGAGAATCGATTCTGAATCGGACAGCGTGAGAATCGCAATTCGAATTCGAATCGATTTTTTTCCCACACCCCTAGTCTTCAGTGAATAATAATAATAATAAGTGATGGAAGAAAAAAAAAGCAAATGTGGTGATGCGTTTTTGAAATTAATGCGCAAAAAAGTTAAATATTAAATGTTAATATTAATGTACCCATTACCTCATTACATATATACTTACATCATGTATATAAAACCTCAATGGATATGGTTGGATGTTTTTCAAGGGCTTTGTCGGCGGAATTGCGCGGCTCCCATGGGCTCCATTGTAAGCAAACTTTTGATCGCAATTACTTAATATTTAGAATGCAAAATATAAAAAAATAAATAACACCCATCGTCATGTCTTTCATAATGATTGTGAACGATAGGCAAAATTCCAAAAGAAGTGCAGAGTCATATATTTCATATTGACAATATCTGGCTAGCTTGCTAACTTTTAGCGTTTCAGTTCAATTTTTTGGCATTAACAGTAGAAAGGCGATTCATATAGCCCCATTCGTCAAGGTTTACCTGACACATGAAACATGACAAATTGAGGGGGTGCCCGATCTACTTCGGCCGCCAGATGACAGTAGAGTTTAATCTCCTAAAATGTGTTTTTGTCATGATTTGTTGGTGACGAACCCCAAGATGTAGACATGGCAGGCGTGATGCAGGGAAACATGACTTTAATGTCCAAAGGAAATGCAGGAAAACAGGAATCAGGAACCAGGAACCAACAAACAGGCAACAGGATACAGGATACAGCAAACAATCCTCAAGCACTGACTGGAGGGCATAAGTAGTAGCCTGATTGGCAATTGCCACCAGGTGTGCCAGGCTGCCAATCAGGTGAGGGAAATGAGCGCTCAGGGAGACTTGCAGGAAATGGAACCAAAATAAAAGCGCTGACAGGAAATAAACACAAACACAGAGGAAAACCCAAACATAACCAAACTGTCAGTGACAAGCCTGACAGTTTTAAGGCAAATGCCACTTTGACCACAGCATCAGTTGCAGTGTGGAGTGGTACTTTCCATCATTTTCAGCAGACAGCGTTGCAACAAGATTAACCCTGCCTCTTCCTCTCACGCAAGCTCCACCCAGGAATGGGACATTGTGAATCCCTCCCCTGCTGTACACTTCATGTCTACTGAAATCTAGTTTTCAATGATATGTGGCTTGTATATTGGCCAGCAATGGTGGTGTAGAACTGTAAGATGCACCATGAACTTCTTGAACGTCACTAATTGGTGCAAAAGCAATTAAAGCACCCACATTAAAAAGTATTCCTGATTACCTTTGGAAATGATTTTCTCAGCGCCACTCAATGTGACACTGTCTGCTTTTTTTCTGGTTCCTTTTCCTTTTTATGTGTAGCCCTACGTCTTTCTAATGGCCAATTAAGAAGGGGGTCTGGGGACGGCAGTCAGGAGAGACCAGGCTGCATTATTATTTATGCAGGGTGAGATCAAAGATGGAGAAGCAGGCTTTTAACGCAACAGTAGGGCCCGGAGCTACGATAGGACCAATGTCACATTTAGACGATGTCAGCGGGCTCTGGACCAGGGTGCAGCCTTTCTATGACACAACATGTATAGAGAAAGAAAAACAAAATGTATGATAATCTGAACGTTCAAGAAGGTTCCGGAATAAGTGGACGAGAGAGGGAAGTCACCTTTGTTGTTGCATAAAAGTTGATTAAAACTGTTTAATCCCTATAATGTCCCACATGATTGTTTGCACAAACCCCGTTTCCATATGAGTTGGGAAATTATGTTAGATGTAAATATAAACGGAATACAATGATTTGCAAATCCTTTTCAACCCATATTCAGTTGAATGCACTACAAAGACAAGATATTTGATGTTCAAACTCCTAAAGTTTTTTTTTTTTCTTTTTCAAATAATAATTAACTTAGAATTTCATGGCTGCAACAAGTGCCAAAGTAGTTGGAAAAGGGCATGTTCACCACTGTGTTACATGGCCTTTCCTTTTAACAACACTCAGTAAACGTTTGGGAACTGAGAAAACACATTTTTTTAAGCTTCTCAGGTGAAATTATTTCCCATTCTTGCTTGATGTACAGCTTAAGTTGTTCAACAGTCCGGGGGTCTCCGTTGTGGTATTTTAGGCTTCATAATGCGCCACACATTTTCAATGGGAGACAGGTCTGGACTACAGGCAGGCCAGTCTAGTACCCGCACTCTTTTACTATGAAGCCACGTTGATGTAACACGTGGCTTGGCATTGTCTTGCTGAAATAAGCAGGGGCGTCCATGGTAACGTTGCTTGGATGGCAACATATGTTGCTCCAAAACCTGTATGTACCTTTCAGCATTAATGGCGCCTTCACAGATGTGTACGTTACCCATGTCTTGGGCACTAATACACCCCCATACCATCACAGATGCTGGCTTTTCAACTTTGCGCCTATAACAATCCGGATGGTTCTTTTCCTCTTTGGTCCGGAGGACACGACGTCCACAGTTTCCAAAAACAATTTGAAAAGTGGACTCGTCAGACCACAGAACACTTTTCCACTTTGTATCAGTCCATCTTAGTTGAGCTCAGGCCCAGCGAAGCCGACGGCGTTTCTGGGTGTTGTTGATAAACGGTTTTCGCCTTGCATAGAAGAGTTTTAACTTGCACTTACAGATGTAGCGACCAACTGTAGTTACTGACAGTGGGTTTCTGAAGTGTTCCTGAGCCCATGTAGTGATATCCTTTACACACTGATGTCGCTTGTTGATGCAGTACAGCCTGAGGGATCGAAGGTCACGGGCTTAGCTGCTTACGTGCAGTGATTTCTCCAGATTCTCTGAACCCTTTGATGATATTACGGAACATAGATGGTGAAATCCCTAAATTCCTTGCAATAGCTGGTTGAGAAAGGTTTTTCTTAAACTGTTCAACAATTTGCTCACGCATTTATTGACAAAGTGGTGACCCTCGCCCCATCCTTGATTGTGAATGACTGAGCATTTCATGGAATCTACTTTTATACCCAATCATGGCACCCACCTGTTCCCAATTTGCCTGTTCACCTGTGGGATGTTCCAAATGAGTGTTTGATGAGCATTCCTCAACTTTATTTATTGCCACCTTTCCCAACTTCTTTGTCACGTGTTGCTGGCATCAAATTCTAAAGTTAATGATTATTTGCAAAAAAAAAAAAAAATGTTTATCAGTTTGATCATCAAATATGTTGTCTTTGTAGCATATTCAACTGAATATAGGTTGAAAATGATTTGTAAATCATTGTATTCCGTTTATATTTACATCTAACACAATTTCCCAACTCATATGGAAACAGGGTTTGTATGATAATCTGAACGTTCAAGAAGGTTCCTGAATAAGTGGACGAGAGAGGGAAGTCACCTAAGTGTTGATTAAAACTGTTTAATCCCTATAATGTCCCACATGATATTTTGTAGCTGTGTTACATGCATTTGCCAATTCTTTCAATTATTGTTAATAGATTGTGATTGGATAACTGAGCAGAGACCAGAAAAAAAAAGCCCTGGAGGTGAATCAATCTCTCTCTCTTCCACGCTCTCTCTTGCTCTGTCTCTCTCTCTGTGTGGATGTGATGGCCGCACCCACCTCTGCTTCGACGACTCGCCTTAACAAATTGATATATTTAATGTGCAAATAAGTCCAGAACATCTGTCTTTTATGTTTCCCCTCATTGTAACATAAATGGGGGCTCGTCCGGAAATTTCAATTCAATCAATGTGCGTGTGCTGCTACTTTTCTCCTTTTGCATGTGCCTCGCTTCGCCTTGCCATGTTTATTTGACCCGCCTAGGGTCCTCTGCCTGAACCAAGCTGATGTTATCCGTTTTCACCTCCATTAAACATATCTTCACCTACCGTCTCTGCATCCCGGAGTAACAAGTCTGATAAACTGCAACATATAAAACCCAAAACCAGTGAAGTTGGCACGTTGTGTAAATGGTAAATAAAAACAGATTACAATGATTTGCAAATCCTTTTCAACCTATATTCAATTGAATAGACTGCAAAGACAAGATACTTAACGTTCAAACTGAAAAACCGTTATTTTTTGCAAATATTAGCTCATTTGAAATTTGATGCCTGCAACATGTTTTAAAAAAGCTGGCACAAGTGGCAAAAAAGACAGAGAAAGTTGAGGAATGCTCATCAAACACTTATTTGGAACATCCCACAGGTGAACAGGCAAATTGGGAACAGGTGGGTGCCATGATTGGGTATAAAAGTAGATTCCATGAAATGCTCAATCATTCACAAACAAGGATGGGGCGAGGGTCACCACTTTGTGAACAAATGCGTGAGCAAATTGTCCAACAGTTTAATCACAACATTTCTCAACTAGCTATTGCAAGGAATTTAGGGATTTGACCATCTACGGTCCGTAATATCATCAAGAGGTTCAGAGAATCTGGAGAAATCACTGTACGTAAGCGATGATATTACGGACCTTCGATCCCTCAAGCGGTACTGCATCAAAAAGCGACATCAGTGTGTAAAGGACATCACCACATGGCCTCAGGAACACTTCAGAAAACCACTGTCAGTAACTACAGTTTGTCGCTACATCTGTAAGTGAAAGTTAAAACTCTACTATGCAAAGCGGAAGCCATTTATCAATAACACCCAGATCCATGATATGAAATTATGTGTTAATCACATTGATTACTATTAAGGCTTAGGTCAGCTAATGACAAAAATATATATTAATCAAATATACTATAAAATAAGTGACTCATAAAAACTGATGAAAAATAAATGTGCAAGCAATTAGGCAGTATTAAAATAAATGCTGAATAAATTAATAATACATAATATATACGTTTATTAAATAAACTGTTGATAAAATTAAGGTGCAAATGAAAACACAGCTTCACCACTTTAGTCATAATTTTTGCGCATAACCAACTTCATTATGACTTTAGCTCCAGACTTCTGCTTGTTTCAAATTGTCATTACTGCCACAAACTGTGGAAAGTTGAGTGTGAAAAACATAGACACTAATGGTAACATAAGTTAGCCGGTGGTGTTCTTGTTATATTTTTTTTGCTTAAAAAAATTAACTGTGAGAAAGCTGCAAACAGCACCTTTAACCAACCGATTAGTGATACGGAGTACCGATTAACATAAAATGAAACTACCAAATGTCTATACATTAGTTACCGTAAAAATGACATTTGGTTGTAAAACAAGCACTCGACTTCTCGATAATGTTACAATTTACTACGCCAACAGAAAGTAAGGCTCCACTTTTCAAAATGTGTTAACTCGGTGCCAATTTACATGAATGTCATATACGGTACATGCTATTGATTAGCTTTAGCGATTTTAAATGATTTTAACACTTCTAACTTTGTTCATGAAAATATAACTGAGATGCACATGTGGAATAAGTACAATACTTACAGTATAAACACTTTGTAGCACTCAACAAAAGACAAAACTGGCACTTTCAAGTTGATGGCCTAAACTACTGAGCTCACTTTTAAATATTACATTGAAAATATATTTATTTTTTAAACAATTAACATTTATTCACACATCAACACACTAAAGTACCAGACATTGGTACCATTGAGTACAAGTATCGAATACCAGGTACCAGGAGTTGGTAGCATCCATCCAAATCTGTTTGAATGTGAAATATAATCATTCTTAGCTGTGGACCACAAATAGTACTTTAACACACTTTTTAGTGTGTTTTTTAAACAACACTGCATTATATAACTTTTTCTGGATGTGCCCTTCAGTGCATCAGTCAAGCAGTTCAATTTGAACAAAATTGCTTATTTTAAGTGTAGGGCTGGGCGATATGGCTTAAAAATGTATCACAATATACGTTTTTTTATATTGATCGTTTTCCAACCCACCAAGAGTGCGATTTTTCAGTGGAGAAGTTGTCTAGTAGCCAGGTAATAAAATAATTTAAATAGATTTGAAGGTAGTTGCAGATTTGAGACACTAGATGGCAGTAGTGTATATGCTATTAAACACTACACAGAGTAGTTTGGGAAGCAACTCATCAGACCGACCCATTGGAAGTGTGGGGATGTTGCCGCACCGTCTGCATTAAAACCAACAAAACTAAAGACACGTTTCTGTTATTGAGTTAATATATGACAATATCACAGTTTCTCTTCTCACTCCATGCAGAGATGCATGATTGGCTATGTCCCTCCCATTGCTCAGTGACACTTCCTGTTTCCTGGGGTTCCCAAAGCGCGAGTGACTTCATGCAACAAATTTTGCTTCATAATTTCTGTTTTTTTCCCACCAAAAAATATTAATTTATATCAAACATTATATCGAGCGCATGTCGTATTGATTTCAATTATGTGTTTATCGCGATTTATACTGATATTGTTTTATCGGCTCAACCCTAATTAAGTAAATTTAACTTACCGTATTTTCTGGACTTTAAGGCACACTTAAAATCTTTTTTTTCTCTCAAAACTCGACAGTGCACCTTATAACCCGGTGCACCTGATGTACGGAATAATTCTGGTTTTACTTACCGACCTCGAAGCAATTCTATTTGGTACATGGTGTAATGATAAGTTTCACCAGTAGATGTCAATCAAACATAAGAGATATGGGTAGACTGCAATAAGATGGCAATATGACTCAAGTAAACAACACCAACATTTGATATGTTCCATTGAAAATATAGAACAATACACACGGCGCTCAAAAATGTATCAAAATGTTTTTGTACAACTTTGGTAAGCTATGAAGCCGCACTGTTTGATGTGACACTTCAACATACGAGTAATATTATGGTGTGTGTATAAGGTAAGACATAGTATCTGGCGTTTTGTTTCGCAATATTATGCAAAAGCGACTTTTTTTTAACCTTCTGGTACCTGCTGATCTGTATTTGGGATCTGCATAAATCCTGAAAAATTGAGAGCGTCCGCCTTCGTAGTCCATGAGGACACCGCAGTCGATAATCTTCTTTTTTTTTCTCTATCTTCTTGTTACGGGACATTCATCCTCCGCTGTTGCCATTTCTAATATAAAGTAGTGTAAAGTTCTTACTTATATATGTCAGTAAACTCGCTATGAACGCGATAAAACATACCGGTGTAGTGAGTTTACATTATTCACCCAATGAACTTTAGGTATTAGAGACGGTTTTTCACGGGACACATTTCCGGCGTTGTTATTGCACTAGTGAGCCACAGATGAGGAGATGCTGCTCCGTTGTTGATTTAAGTAAAGTCTGAATGTCATTAAAACAGTTAGCTCCATCTTTTGACACTTCTTCCACTCCCGTCCTTGCACGCTGCACCGCTACAACAAAGATGTCGGGGAGAAGACGCTGCCGAAGGTGAGCCACGTAAATAAGACCGATCACAAAACGGTGCATCCTGAAGCGACTGTCAGAAAGCGGCTTGAAGATGATCTGTAAAATATAATCTATGCAACATTTTGTTATGTAGACCACAACGAAGTGTTTTCCATTTAGAAAAAAATAATAATAATACAACTCCTTTAATGCGCTCTATAATCCGGTGCGCCTTATATATGAAAAAATATCAAAAATAGACCATTTATCAGCGGTGCGCCCTATGGTCCGTAAAATACTGTAATGCATTTAAGGATTTGTAAAATGCAGCAAAAGAGAGCAAAGTTTCATTTGTGTATCAAACACAAAGAAATTGAAATTGTTATAATAAACATACGTATATCAGTTACCCTTAAAATATATCAGTGCATAGTCCAGTGTAGACTTGTGTTCCCTATGGACCTTATTAGAGTTACTCTGGTCCAACAGTGGGAGCAGCAACAACAAGAAGAATGGTGCTATTGTCAAATAAATAAACATTATTATGTATGTAATATGATATTTGCAACACATGTTTACATCTATTTATGTAAACAAACATTTGCCCCGTCTTTGAGTCTGCTGTTGCTTGCTGCTGATGGATTCTTAAACCATGGATTAAAGTAGGACAGATTTGGAGGTAATTATGGAGCTATGAAAAGCAGACTGACGGACAGTTTGAATTCCACACCTCTGATTTGGGCGTGTTTTAAAGTAGGTGTAAGAGACAAATGGTGCGCGTGTCAATATTAAGTGGAACGCAGTGGGTGCATTTATAGGGAGGATAGAGAAATAAAAACAGATGTGACATTCCAACAAAGACAGCTATGTAAAAAATCGTTATTGGCAAGCGCTGCTGTTGATGAATGACAGTCTGCGTGATTCGCCGCCCTCTGCACTGCACTGTGGAGCCATTACACTGAAATGTATCGGAAAGATGGCAATAAGAATGAAAACTATTAATTAAACTGGCGGACGTCTATGTTGAATCCATCACGCGCTGACAAATATGACACGTCAGGCTGAAGTGATGGTGTGTACTCAATCAATCAATCAATCAATCTTTATTTATATAGCCCTAAATCACAAGTGTCTCAAAGGGCTGCACAAGCCACAACGACATCCTCGGTACAAAGCCCACATACGGGCAAGGAAAAACTCACCCCAGTGGGACGTCGATGTGAATGACTATGAGAAACCTTGGAGAGGACCGCATATGTGGGTAACCCCCCCCCTCTAGGGGAGACCGAAAGCAATGGATGTCGAGTGGGTCTGACATAATATTGTGAGAGTCCAGTCCATAGTGGATCCAACATAATAGTAAGAGTCCAGTCCATAGTGGGGCCAGCAGGACACCATGCCGAGCGGAGACGGGTCAGCAGCGCAGAGATGTTCCCAGCCGATGCACAGGCGAGCGGTCCACCCCGGGTCCCGACTCTGGACAGCCAGCACTTCATCCATGGCCACCGGACCTGTGCCCCCCCCCCCCCCCAAGGAAAAGGGGAGCAGAGGAGAAAAGAAAAGAAACGGCAGATCAACTGGTCTAACAGGGGGGCTAATTAAAGGCTAGAGTATACAAATGAGTTTTAAGATGGGACTTAAATGCTTCTACTGAGGTAGCATCTCTAATTGTTACCGGGAGGGCATTACATAGTACTGGAGCCCGAATAGAAAACGCTCTATAGCCCGCAGACTTTTTTTGGGCTCTGGGAATCACTAATAAGCCGGAGTTCTTTGAACGCAGATTTCTTGCCGGGACATATGGTACAATGCAATCGACAAGATAGGACGGAGCTAGACCGTGTAGTATTTTATACGTAAGTAGTAAAACCTTAAAGTCACATCTTAAGTGCACAGGAAGCCAGTGCAGGTGAGCCAGTATAGGCGTAATATGATCAAACTTTCTTGTTCTTCTCAAAAGTCTAGCAGCCGCATTTTGTACCAACTGTAATTTTTTAATGCTAGACATAGGGAGACCCGAAAATAATACGTTACAGTAGTCGAGACGAGACGTAACGAACGCATGAATAATGATCTCAGCGTCGCTAGTGGATAAAATAGAACGAATTTTAGCGATATTACGGAGATGAAAGAAGGCCGTTTTAGTAACACTCTTAATGTGTGACTCAAAGGAGAGAGTTGGGTCGAAGATAATACCCAGATTCTTTACTGATTCGCCTTGTGTAATTGTTTGGTTGTCAAATGTTAAGGTGGTATTATCAAATAAATGTCGGTGTTTAGCAGGACCGATAATCAGCATTTCCGTTTTCTTAGTGTTGAGTTGCAAGAAGTTAGCGGACATCCATTGTTTAATTTCATTAAGACACGCCTCCAGCTGACTACAATCCGGCGTGTTGGTCAGCTTTAGGGGCATGTAGAGTTGGGTGTCATCAGCATAACAGTGAAAGCTAACACCGTATTTGCGTATGATGTCGCCTAGCGGCAGCGCAGGGCCAAGAACCGAACCCTGAGGAACTCCGCACGTTACCTTAACATAGTCCGAGGTCACATTATTATGGGAGACGCATTGCATCCTGTCAGTAAGATAAGAGTTAAACCACGACAAAGCTAAGTCTGACATACCAATACGTGTTTTGATACGCTCTAATAAAATATTATGATCGACGGTATCGAAAGCAGCGCTAAGATCAAGAAGCAGCAACATAGATGACGCATCAGAATCCATCGTTAGCAGTAGATCATTAGTCATTTTTGCGAGGGCTGTCTCCGTAGAGTGATTTGCCCTGAAACCGGATTGAAAAGGTTCACAGAGATTGTTAGACACTAAGTGTTCATTTAGCTGCTGTGCGACAATTTTTTCGAGGATTTTCTAAATAAAGGGAAGGTGGGACACCGGTCGGTAGTTTACCATGAGGTCAGGATCAAGGTTAGGTCTTTTGAGCAGAGGATGAATAACCGCTTTCTTGAATGCTAGGGGAACAGTGCCAGAGGAAAGTGATAAGTTTATAATATTTAGCACTGATGGACCTAATAATACAAAAAGCTCCTTGATAAGTTTCCCAGGAAGTGGGTCAAGTAAACATGTTGTTTGTTTTATCCCACTTACACGCTGTAATAGTTCCTCTAATGTTATTTCATCAAAAAGAGAGAGACTATTTTGTATTGCAGTATCCGTCGTAGATACAGTTGTATCTGTGTTCATAGAACCCAGTTGTAGCTGGGATGCGTTATCTTTAATCTCCTTTCTAATGAGTTCAATTTTCTTATTAAAGAAATTCATAAAGTCATCTGCCGAGTCATCTACTCGTGTGTCTTAAGAAAATAAACAATAGATTTTGATTAAGAAATACCTACAAATACACACCCCAAAACCAGTGAAGTTGGCACGTTGTTTAAATCGTAAATAAAAACAGAATACAATAATTTGCAAATCCTTTTCAACCTACTCGGTGGCCTTGTGGTTAGAGTGTCCGCCCTGAGATCGGTAGGTTGTGAGTTCAAACCCCGGCCGAGTCATACCAAAGATTATAAAAATGGGACCCATTACCTCCCTGCTTGGCACTCAGCATCAAGGGTTGGAATTGGGGGTTAAATCACCAAAAATAATTCCCGGGCGTGGCACCGCTGCTGCTCACCATTCCCCTCACCTCCCAGGGGGTGAACAAGGGGATGGGTCAAATGCAGAGGACACATTTCACCACACCTAGTGTGTGTGTGACAATCATTGGTACTCTAACTTAACTTTATATTCAATTGAATAGACTGCAAAGACAAGATACTTAACGTTAAAACTGGAAAACTGTTATTTTTTTTGCAAATATTAGCTAATTTGGAATTTGATGCCTGCAACATGTTTCAAAAAAGCTGGCACAAGTGGCAAAAAAGACTGAGAAAGTTGAGGAAAGCTCATCATTTTTTTTAGAAAATCCCACAGGTGAACAGGCTAATTGGGAACAGGTGGGTGCCATAATTGGGTATAAAAGCAGCTTCCATGAAATGGTCAGTCATTCCACAAACAAGGATGGGGCGAGGGTCACCACTTTGTCAACAAATGCGTGAGCAAATTGTCGAACGGTTTAAGAACCACATTTCTCAACAAGGCCCTGCGATGAGGTGGCAACTTGTCCGGGGTGTACCCCGCCTTCCGCCCAAATGCAGCTGAGATAAGCTCCAGCACCCCCCGAAAGGGATAAGCGGTAGGAAATGGATGGATGGATTTCTCAACAAGCTATTGCAAGGAATTTAGGGATATCACCATCTACGGTCTATAATATCATCAAAAGATTCAGAGAATCTGGAGAAATCACTGCACGTAACATTGAATGCCTGTGACCTTCGATTTCTTTAGGCGGTAGTGCATCAAAAACCGACACCAGTGTGTAAAGGATATCACCACATAGGCACAGGAACACTTCAGAATACCACTGTCAGTAACTACAGTTCCAGAACACCACTGTCAGTAACTACAGTTTGTCGCTACATCTGTAAGTGCAAGTTAAAACTCTACTATGCAAAGCCAAGGCCATTTATCAACAACACCCAGAAATGCCCCCGGCTTCGCTGTGCCTGAACTCATCTAAGATGGACTGATGCAAAGTGTAAACGTGTTATGTGGTCTGAACTGGAAACAACTGGAACTAATCATTCCTTGCACATTTCACCAGAGACAAAGGCAAAATGAAAATATTGAATGAATCATCACAAAACTACAATACATGTAGACATAAACCAACTTTTCATAGGAATGATCTCGATTGTGTCTCAAATTATTTACAGTGCTTTTGATTCCTTTTTTATGTAAAGTGCGTTGTGTTGCCACTTGCCTGTGCATGAAAAGTACGATATAAATAAAGTTTGTTTGATTGACTGGTTGTGCGTGGTTGTGATTTGTGTGATCCCAGGACGCAGAGAAGGCAAGCGACGTGCAATAGAAAGGTCCTTCTATTATGTACAAATAAATAAATGCGGAAGCACCAGTATGTAGCAACAGTAGATCACTAATGAGCACAAACAGGATAAAACAAGGACAGGCAAATACATTAAAAGGCACTAAACAAATATTTACCAACAAAATAGCATCGCAAGGAAGGCAACACTGGCATATAACCCTCCTGATTCGTCATCAGAGGGAGGTGAGTCCCTTGATCGCTCATCAGAAGCAGGTATGGAGAAAAACGCTCAGGAGCAGTGAAAAAGACACAGCGAAACAAAACCAAAATAGGAAGTGGAACAAAATGTATTAAATGGTGCATGGATTTTAATAGAATGGCGCTTTTCTACATTCAAGGTGCTCAAAGAGTTTTGAGGCTACGACCAAATTCAGGAGCAACTGGGGTTCGATATCTTGCTCAAGGATACTTCGACATGGTCACAGGGGGACTGAGGATCAAACCCACAACTATCGGGTTGGCGGCCAACAGCTCTACCACATGAGCCAGGCTTTCCAAAAAAAGATAACAGGAAGAAACACTAAACACAGGAAAAACAACACAAAAGTCCAAAACAGTCAAGATGTATCACGACTGCTTTTACGTTTTGGTCCCAAGAGGAAGACGATGGACAAAAACGTGATGACTTGTTCGAAAGAGAATAATAAGAAACCTCAGGGGAGATCTGTGTAAACAACTTAGTGACTTTGTCGTCATATTTAGCAAGTATTTAGACCCTACTAGATACTCAAAAACACAACTAGTGACAAATCGACTAAAGAGTATTTCGGACTTTGAACTAAAAGCACATATTGCTCTTCTCAATGAGCCATGGGGGCTAATATGTGGCCCCTGTCCGCTCCTAAAAACTTTTCATCTTATGACCAAGATCACAAAACGAAAGGGAGGCGGAAAATTTTTTATATTTGAATTCCAAAAATATTTACATGTTCATGTTTCTGACTCACTTTTTCCAAATGAAAGCCGGCCAAATATTGCACATTTGACGATGATGTCATTGTGATTCCCGTGCTACAAATAGATTGGAGTATGTGAAGAAACACTAAGCTAATTTGTAAAAAAAATAGATCTATAACTTGTTTGTGAATCAATTATTGTTTAAAAAAAGTTATCGTATTTTCCGGATTATATGGCGCACTGCCGATGAATGGTCTATTTTTGATCTTATTTCATATATAAGGCACACCGGATTATAGGGCGCATTAAAGGAGTCATATTATTATTATTTTTTCTAAATTGAAAACACTTCTTTGTGGCCAGTGGTCCCCAACCACCGGTCCGTGGATCGATTGGTATCGGGCTGCACAAGAAATTAAAAATTATATATTTTTTTATTTTTATTAAATCAGCATAAAAGACACAAGATACACTTACAATTATACATTATATATCAATATATATCAATACAGTCGGCAGGGATACAGTCCGTAAGCACACATGATTTTATTTTTTTATGACAAAAAAAATAAAAAATACTCCCTGGTCCGTGGGACAAATTTTCAAGCGTTGACCGGTCCATAGCTACAAAAAGGTTGGGGACCACTGGTCTACATAACATGTAATGGTGGTTCTTAGGTCAAAATGTTGCATAGATTATGTTTTACAGATCATCTTCAAGTCGCTTTCTGACAGTCGCTTCAGGATGCGCCGTTTTGTGGGCGGTCTTATTTACGTGGCTCACCTTTGGCATCTTTGTTGTAGCGGTGTAGTGTGCAAGGACGGGAGTGGAGGAAGTGTCAAAAGATGGAGCTAACCGGTTTAATGACATTCAGACTTAAATCAATAACGGAGCAGCATCTCATCCGGAAACAACAACACCGGAAATGTGTCCCGTGAAAAACCGTCCAACCGGAACTTTCTAATAACTAAAGTTGATTGGGTGAATAATGTAAACTCACTACACCGGTATGTTTTAGCGCTTTAGTGGCGAGTTTACTGACAGATATAAGTAAGAACTTTACACTACTTTATATTAGAAATGGCAACAGCGGAGCACTAATGTCCCATAACAAGAAGATAGAGAAAAAGAAGAAGCTTATCGACTACGGTGTCGTCACGGACTACAAAGGCAGACGCGCGCAATTTTTCAGCATTTATGCAGATCCCAAATACAGATCAGCAGGTACCAGAAGGTAGGAAAAGTTGCTTTTGCATAATATTGCGAAACAAAACGCCAGATAATATGTCTTACCTTATACACACACCATAATAATACTCGTATGTTGAAGCAGATCAAGCTGTGTGGCTTCATAGCTTATCAAAGTCGTACTAAAACATTTTGATGGATTTTTGAGCGCTGTGTGTAATGTTCTAGATTTTCAACGAAACATATAAAATGTTGGTGTTTTTTACTTGAGTCATATTGCCTACATAGTGCAGTCCACACGTATCTTTTATGCTCGACTGCCATCTACTGGTCACACTTTTCATTACACCATGTACCAAATAAAATTGCTTCGAGGTCGGTAAGCAAAACCAGAATTATTCCGTACATTAGGCGCACTGTCGAGTTTTGAGGGGGGGGGAATTATTTTACGTGCGCTTTATAGTCCGGAAAATACAGTAAACTGAAATAAACATGAAAAAAAATAGTTTTTTTCATCTTTCATCGTCTTTCTTTTCATTTTTTGAAATCTTTCTTTTTCAACCAGTTGTTTGACAATTCAAAGACTAAATCAGAGTGTTTGATGAATAATTTAATCATATTGACAAGAAAAAAAGCTGCTGGGCAGAATTTTATTGATGGTTTTCTTTTTCTCGGGTTTTTGACTTCAAAACAATTCTGGACTGGTTTAAGTATTATCTCTTCCACATTGTGTACATTGAAGTGTTGATGAATTCTTCTCTTTTAAATCGTACGCCACATTGACAACATCGATGTGCCAAGTAGTTAGCGAGCTGCAGTAATGATGTTATCTGATGGAGCAGGAAGGAGGAAATGAGATAAAGACGCATTCTAAAGAGCTTCATGTTGCCGTCTTCACAGAAGCATGTCTGGCTTGGAAGGGTTCGAAATAGAACACGAGTTGTGTTTATGCGAGTGGTGTAACAATACATTATTATTATTATTATTATTATTAGTTTCCATTTAAAGTGAGGGGCAGGAAGTGTTTATTGTGTCTGCTAAATAAACAAAAACAGCAGGAGTCATGTATAATGATAGTGCCAAGGAGAAGCCAGAGCTTGAAAACCGTCTTCTGTGGGTAAAGTCTTTGTTTGGGAACACTTGTCCTTCCCGGTGAAAAACAGTATGGATACAAAAACAAGTGGATACCATCACAGATAAAGTAAGATGGAAGCACTGTTCAGTAGAGATGAAAAACAGACTTACAAACTGTAAGAAACAACAACACCGGAAATGTGTCCCGTGAAAAACCGTCCGATTGGAACACTCTAATAACTAAAGTTCCTTGGGTGAATAATGTAAACTCACTACACCGGTATGTTTTAGCACTCTCATGGCGAGTTTACTGACATATATGACACTACTTTATATTAGAAATGGCAACAGTAGAGGACGAATGTCCCATAACAAGAAGATAGAGGAAAAGAAGAAGCTTATCGACTACGGTGTCGACACAAACTACAAAGGTGGAAGCACGCAATTTTTCTGGATTTATGCAGATCCCAAATACAGATCAGCAGGTACCAGTTACTAGTTCTTTGGTGAAAGTGCTGCATAGATTATGTTTTACAAAACATTTTCAAGTAGCTTTCTGAGCGTCTCCCCAGGATGCGCCGTTTTGTGGGCGGTCTTACCTACGTGGCTCTATAGCAGGGGTGTCAAACTCATTTTGGTCCTAGGGCCGCATCCAGCTTAATCCGACCTCAAAGGGGGCCGGACCAGTAAACTCATCGCAAAATGACACCTAAGTAATAATAAGTCCACTTTTTTATTTTTATTAATTACTGCAAAGAATAATAATTATAAAATTGCATGTATTAATTGAATTATTATTTTACAAAACATATTTTGAACAGCCCAAGAATTTCTATGTGCAATTTCAACAACACTATCACTCAGTTCAACATTTATTTCAGTTATACCTGAGCACAGTGTATAACAATTAACAAAACATTTACATTTGTCCCTGAAACATGGCATCTTTTAGCCTCCACAAATGCATTGAATCAGTATATATATCACAAAAACCTCACATACATAACATGTATAGCATTTATAACAAATTATATAACACTCAACCAAACTCTTTGGTAGTTGCTGACTAACACTGAATTTCACTGCAACTATTACAACTAAGGATGTCCGATAATGGCTTTTTGCCGATATCCGATATTCCGATATCGTCCAACTCTTTAATTACCGATACCGATATCAACCGATATATGCAGTCGTGGAATTAACACATTATTATGCCTAAATTGGACAACCAGGTATTGTGAAGATAAGAAAGCTTTTTAAAAAAAATTATTAAAATAAGATAAATAAATTATAAACATTTTCTTGAATAAAAAAGAAAGTAAAACAATATAAAAAGTTACATAGAAACTAGTAATTAATGAAAATGAGTAAAATTAAAAGTTAAAGGTTAGTACTATTAGTGGACCAGCAGCACGCACAATCATGTGTGCTTACGGACTGTATCCCTTGCAGACTGTATTGATATATATTGATATATAATGTAGGAACCAGAATATTAATAACAGAAAGAAACAACCCTTTTGTGTGAATGAGTGTGATTGGGGGAGGGAGGTTTTTTGGGTTGGTGCACTAATTGTAAGTGTATGTTGTGTTTTTTATGTTGATTTAATAAAAAATAAAAATAAAATAAAAAAATAAAAAAATAAAAAAAACAACGACACCGATAATAAAAAAAACGATACCGATAATTTCCGATATTACATTTTAACACAGGCCAATATTATCGGACATCCCCAATATTTGTTGTAATTTACAACAAATATTGATTTCACAGCTATTTTTTAAGTGCAAAGTCGAATGCAGCATTCCACAGTGTTTAGTAGTCTCACTATGCATTTATCCCTGAAACTTGGCATCTTTTTGCCTGCACAAGTGCATCAATATCAGGCATCATGTCCTGTGTAGCAGCCAACTTTAGAATCGCATATAAATGTTTATGCGTGAGCTTTGATCGCAGCTTTGTTTTATTGATATTCATAACTGAAAAAAACTGGCTTACAGAGGTAGGTAGTCCCAAACAAGCACAAAATGTTTGCTGCCAGTGCTGTTACTTTAGGAGAGCCTGGCAGGAGACACTTATGAAATGTTTCCAAGCCAACGGAGTCAAATTTGTCCTTCAATCCTACATCACACTGCAAATCAATTATTTCTTTTTTGACAAGGACATTTCGCTAATGAGGGTGTCAGGGCCAACGTAAAACAGGTGAAATTGCTGCCAGCTGCTGGGTTCGCACCAAGTGATATGAGTTTGGGCGGGGGCGGGGGAGTTCAATAGCGTCCGTATGCCCAACTCACGTTCCATTTAACGGCGTCATTCTTTTCCGAGCACAGAAATGAATAACGTCGAAGACACGCCAACAGTTCATATAACTATGTTGGACCGGAAACTACGTCATCACGCTCTTTGCGAGCAGTTTTAATCTTGAACTGGTTAGTGCTTAAAACAGTGGTTCTTAACCTTGTTGGAGGTACCGAACCCCACCAGTTTCATATGCGCATTCACCGAACCCTTCTTTAGTGAAAAATAAAATGTTCTTTTTTTTAATTCAAGACAAAGTTATATATTTTTGGTAACACTTTAGTATGGGGAACATATTCTAAGTAACATAAACTTAATTTAGAGTTATTTGGTTAGGGTTAGGGTTAGAGGGTTAGGGCCAGGGTTAGAGGGTTAGGGTTATAATAAGGCCATTAATAAGTACTTAATAATGACTAGTTAAGAGCCAATATGTTACTAATTTGCATGTTAATAAGCAACTATTTAATGGTGAATATGTTCCTCATACTAAAGTGTTACCATGTTTTTTTTACTGGTGCACAAAATGAACCGTGCATGAACATCACCTTGTTCAAAGAACAAAACCAACACAGTGCATAAACTCACAACAAATTACACACCTGCAAATCAGTCCGACTTCTGCTGTTGCCGTATCCGCATACTTGCCAACCTTGAGACCTCCGATTTCGGGAGGTGGGGGGGGGGGGGGGGGGGGGGGGAGTATATTTACAGCTAGAATTCACCAAGTCAAATATTTCATATATATATATATATATATATATATATATATATATATATATATATATATAATATATATAATATATATAAATAAAATAAATACTTGAATTTCAGTGTTCATTTATTTACACATATACACACACATTAACACTCATCTACTCATTGTTGAGTTAAGGGTTGAATTGTCCATCCTTGTTCTATTCTCTGTCATTATTTTTCTAACCATGCTGAACACCCTTTCGCAGGTACCCAGAAAGGTTTCGAGTACCACCAAAAAAACTGAATCTCTGAAGACAGTATACAAATCTGTGTTAAAGGTGTACAAATACTGTTTGTATAATAAGCATGTTTTTGTTTACAAATGAGGGTTAAGAGTTCAGTACTAAAAAAAAAAAAAGAATGTGGCTTAAGTACAGTTTTTTAATTGAGCTGCTGCATTTTTTTGGTTGGGTTGTTTATTTCTTTTCAGTAACTATCTACATTTCTAAAAGAGGAGGATTGTAATATAGTGATCTATGTTTGTCTGTTGCCATCTCCTGGTGAATGTTGGCTATAGCGTACTGGGGTTACTTTTTGGTTGGCCAACGATTTATGTGGTGTTGCGCACCTGACGTCAAAGTGTCTCAGTCTGTTCTGAAGTCTACAGTAAAGAGACGTACTTCATCACCTCGCCTGGTTATTGCCTCCAACTCAATATATTACAACAACATTGCTGTTTACGGCAGACGAACTGCTTTACGGTAGAATAAAACATGACTGCTGTTGTTGTGTGTTGTTGCCGCGCTGGGAGGACGTTAATGAAACTGCCTAACAATAAACCCACATAAGAAACCAAGAACTCGCCCTCGATCATTCTACAGTTATAACGTGTTGGGCAGGCATGCTGTTTATATTGTGGGAAAGCGGACGTGAATACAGGCTGTTGACACGTCACTCAGGTCCGCATGGAGCTGGAGGGGGCGTGGCTTCCAGCTCCGCCTGAATTTCGGGAGATTTTCGGGAGAAAATTTGTCCCGGGAGGTTTTCGGGAGAGATGCTGAATTTCGGGAGTCTCCCGGAAAATCCGGGAGGGTTGGCAAGTATGCGTATCCGTAATACGCCAATAGGGAGAAGTTTTTATTTACACGATGAGTCGGGTGTGTCTTGACCTCCGCCGAACCCCTGAGCCCAACTCAGATTCGATCGAACCCAGGTTAAGAACCATTGGCTTAAAACAAAGTTGTGTTGTACTTGTGCAATGACAATAAAGACCTACTTACCTACCTACATACCTACTAGTGCTGTGTTCAAGTCAACTTAGGAAATTGCCTACTCTTCCACTCAGGTAATGTTACAAGGATGCGTTCAAGTACCGATTCCAGGTAACGTTTGATTTTTTGCAAATACTCGGTAGTACGGACCCAGTCCAGCCCGCCGAGTCCCTGGACGGACTGGAGCCACTGGGCCGTATGTTTGACACCCCTGCTCTATAGCGTTTTCTCCCCGTCATCTTTGTTGTAGCGGTGTAGCGTGCAAGGATGGGTGTGGAAGAAGTATCAAAAGTTGGAGCTAACTGTTTTAATGACATTCAGACTTTACATAAATTAATAACAGAGCAGCATCTTCTCATCTGTGGCTCAATAATGCAACATCAACCCCGGATATGTGTCCCGTGGAAAAACGGAACCCTCTAATAACTACAGTTCCGTGGGTGAATTACGTAAACCCACTACTTGACAGCTAAACCCAATTTACGTAATGATGTAATTACGTAAACCCACTACTTGACAGAGATATGTAAGAACTTTTACGCTACTTTATATTAGAAATGGCAACAGCGGAGGATGAATGTCCCATGACAAGAAGATAGAGAAAAAGAAGAAGCTTATCGACTAATACAATGCCGGACGCGTGCAAATTTTCAGTACTTATGCAGATCCGAAATACACATCAGCAGGTACCAGAAGGTAAGAAAAGTTGGTTTTGCATAATATTGCGAAACAAAACGCCAGATAATATGTCTGCTAATAGGTGCCATTATACTTGTATGTTTAATGCGCAGACAATCCATCAAGCGGTGCGGCTTCATAGCTTAATGAAGTCGTACTAAAAACATTTTGACACATTTTTGAGCGCCGTGTGTAATATTCTATATTTTCAGTGGAACATATAAAATGTTGGTGTTGTTTACTTGATCATATTGCAGTCTACACACATCTCTTAAGTATGTGTGACTGCCATCTACTGGTCACACTTATCATTACACCATGTACCAAATAAAATTGCTTCGAGGTCGGTAAGCAAAACCAAAATTATTCCGTACATTAGGCGCACCGGGTTATAAGGCGCACTGTTGAATTTCGAGAAAATGAAAGGATTTTAAGTACGGTACTGTTGATCCAGGGGTGTCCAAAGTATGAGGTCCAGGGGAACATTTACAGCACACACACACATGTTCACATGTAATATAATACAATATAAGATAAAGTTATATGATATAAGGCAGCTTACAGCCTGGATAAGTCACCACTTCATAAACTCCCATCCAAAAAAGATATTGGAAGGCAGCGAAACCAAAAATCAGTTTATGAGGTATTTAAAATGACAGTAAAAACTCATTGTACTAATTGAGTCCAATGTAGTAATTCAAATAATTAATTTCCATTCATCGTAGTCGTACACAAAACAAATCTAGTTCCTTAACACAAAACATGATCTATAATGTATTTATAATAATCTGTAAATAATTGAATATATTGTTTAGTCTATTAATAGTAACTTAAATATAATTATTGTATAATATCTATTATTTCTAATATATTATTATAGAATGCCAAAATATTAACAATATCCTCTACATCTTAACTGTCCACTTCTTAGAGGGAGAGATATGGAGATTGTCCTCGAGTTACAACCCAAACATGAATGGGAAAAATAAGAAATTATAATTTAAAATGAAATGAAAAAATTTATATTATATCAGTGGAAACAGTATTGCAATATATTGCCATATTGATATATTTTCCTACACCTTGTGTTGAGATTATCATAACACGATCACTATCATGTTCAGAGATACCATTTTCAACCTTAATGATAGTTGCGGCATTTAAGCGCCTTGAACCAAACTGCTAGTCAATGTTGATTTCTACACTTTCTCAACATTTTAGCATGTCCAACATCCCTTTTATTTTCACTTTCAGTGACGCACTGCCATCAGAAGAAAAATTATCAAATTGACATTGTTACAAAGAACTACTTACAATATTCTTCCACGGTTTAAGTATTAACGGATTTCTCTGACAAAAAGCCGCTACTTTTTTTCCACGCTTTGAATCCTGCAGCTTATAAATCGGTGCAGCTGATTGATGTATTTTTCCTTCGCTAACGGCCATAATGTTTTGTAGTCAACAAATAGTTTTCAGAGACACTGAAAAGGTGTGTTATTGTTTGTGCCATAATAATAATAATAATGATACATTTTATTTATAAGGCGCCTTTCTGGGCACTCAAGGACACTGTACAAAATCACAACAATAAAATCAAATTGGATAAAAAAACAACAAAAACAACAACAACAAAGAGAAAAGAAAAGATGATTACAATGAATAAGCAGTCAGGAATAGGTGTGTTTTGAGTCTTGATTTGAAGAGGGATATTAAATCTAAGTTGCGAAGGTCTGGTGGTAAAGAGTTCCAAAGATGTGGGGCAGAGCGGCTGAAAGCTCGGGCACCCATGGTGGACAGTTTAAATAAAGGGACAGTGAGATGGATGGATGAAGAGGATCTTAGGGAACGTGAGGGCGTGGCGACATGGATCAGGTCAGAGAGATATGATGGAGAGAGGTTATGGATGGCTTTGAAAGTGAGGAGAATTATTTTAAAGTGGATGCGATGTTTGATGGGTTTGTGAAGTGACTTGTTAGGGAGACCAAACAGGAGAGAGTTGCAGTAGTCCAGGCGAGAGGTGACCAGGCTAGGGACTAGTATGGCAGCAGTATGAGGGGTAAGGGATGGGCAAAGACGATTAATGTTCCGTAGATGAAAGTAAGCAGACCGGGTAATGTTGTTTATGTGGGCTTGAAAGGAGAGTGTGCTGTCGAGGATGACACCCAGACTCTTGACTTGGGAGGAGGGTGAGACAGAGGAATTGCAGAGAGTAATGGACAAGCTGTTGGTTTTGGCGAGAATGGTTTTTGCACCGACAAGTAAGATTTCGGTTTTATTACTATTGAGTTGAAGGAAATTGGATTAGAACCACTGCTTGAGTTCACTGAGGCAGTCTGTAAGGGAGGAAGGAGGGAGAGAGGCTTTGGTGGAGATGTAGAGCTGGGTGTCATCCAGTTTACAGTGAAAATATGTTTTAAATTTACGGAAAATATTGCCCAGGGGAAGAATGTAAATGATAAAAAGCAGGGGACCAAGAACAGAGCCCTGGGGGACACCAGAGGAAATGGGAAACGGAGGGGATTTGAATGAACGGAGTTGAACAGACTGAGTGCGGTCGGAGAGATATGATCTAAAGATTTTCGGGAGAAAATTTGTCCCGGGAGGTTTTCGGGAGAGGCGCTGAATTTCGGGAGTCTCCCGGAAAATCCGGGAGGGTTGGCAAGTATGGTGTGTGAAATGGTGTCAAAGGCTGCAGTGAGATCTAAGAGGATTAGGATAGTGAGAAGACCAGAATCAGCTGCCAGGAGGAGATCGTTTGTGATTTTTACTAGTGCTGTTTCAGTGCTGTGCAGGGGGCAGAAACCAGACTGGAATTGTTCATATAGGTTATTTAACTGTAGGTGGGAGTGAAGTTGGGAGGAGACAGTTTTTTCAAGGATTTTTGAGATGAATGGCAGATTTGAAATTGGACGAAGATTATTAAAATTATTTGGATCTGAGCCTGGTTTTTTCAAAATTGGTGTTATGGCTGCTGTTTTGAAAGCAGAGGGAACAATTCCAGTAGTGAGAGAAGAATGGATGATGTTGGCGATGAGGTGGATCAGTGAGGCGAGGCAGACTTTCACCAAAGCAGTAGGGAGGGGATCTAAAAGACAGGTGGATGGCTTGGATCCACAGATAAGTGCAGTGATGTCTAACTGAGAAGGCAGTGAAAAACTAGAAAATGAATGGATGAGGGAGGCAGGGCGGGTGAACTGGGGTTGAGGAGAAGAAGAAGGAAGTTGTTGGTGAATCTGAGTGATTTTGGAAATAAAAAATTGCATAAGGGAACAACAAAAAGAAGTTGAGGCCATATGAGAGGGAAGTGAGTGCGGAGGATTTGAAATTTTGCCAAGAATAGAAAAAAGTGTCTTCATTAGAACTGATTAAAGTTGTATAGTAGGATGATTTGGTGTTGTTTAGGCAGTCTTTGTAGTGTTGAAGGTGTTGGATGCACATGTCCTTGTGTACAGTGAGATCAGTTTTTTTGTAAAGACGTTCAAGTTGGCGTCTCTTTGTTTTTAACTTGCGAAGTGTGGGAGTAAACCAGGGTGCAGAGGTGGTGAAAGTGACGCTTCTGTTTTTTTCTGGAGTCAGCGTGTCCAGTAGATGATGACAGTAGAAGAAAAAGTCAAACACAAATACAAATAGACGGAATAGAAATTGAAAGAGTAAATGAAACCAAATTTCTAGGTATAATTATTGATGATAAATTGAACTGGAAATCTCACGTAAAAAATATACAACATAAAGTAGCAAGAAACACATCAATAATGAACAAAGCAAAACATGTTCTAGACAAAAAATCACTTCATATTCTCTACTGCTCACTAGTGTTACCATATCTGAGTTACTGTGTAAAAATATGGGGAAATAACTACAAAAGTGCACTTCATTCATTAACGGTGTTACAAAAAAGATCAGTTAGAATAATACATAATGTTGGATATAGAGAACATACAAATCCTTTATTTATTGAATCAAAGAAACTGAAATTCCACGACATAGTGAATTTGCAAACAGCTAAAATTATACACAAAGCAAACTATAACCTGCTAGCCAAGAATATACAACAATTCTTCTCAAAAAAAGAGGAGAAATATAATCTTAGAGAAAAATGTAATTTAAAACATTTGTACGCACATACAACACTTAAGACCTTCAGTATATCAGTATGTGGAACTAAATTATGGAATGGATTAAGCAAAGCAATCAAACAATGTACTAATATGATCCACTTCAAGAAACTCTTCAAACTTAAAGTGTTTACAAAGTACAAAGAAGAAGAACCATGATAAACATTCTGAATTTATTTAATTCATCCATTCTTTCACTCTCAAAATAATCTTACTTATCTCATCATATGAAATATAACTTACTTCACCAATTATTATTTATTTATTTATTTTTATTGTGATTACTTGTGGAGTATATTGTGAATAAATTGAGAACAGGAAGTGAACTAAAGTTTTGGCAACTGTTATGTAAAAGAAAAGGCGTAGGATTAAAAAAGCTCTGCTTCTTCCTACTCCTTTTCGAACATGTTGAAAAGAGAAACTGGAAATTGTGATGTATCATGTTGTATGCTTGCATGTTCGAAATAAACTCAAACTTAACTCAACTCAACTCAAGATTATTGTTGTAGTAGGTGACCAGTTCATCGGGAGAGGAAAGAGAGTCACTGGCGGTGAAAAGAGTATCAGAGTTGGCGCCATCTTTCTGTTTTGTGCCTTGAACCTGAAGAATATCCCGTTTCATCTACTATTTGTCCATAGCGTTTCTGCTCAGAAGGATTATTCATTCATAACTCCAAGCAAGTTTTACAGTATAAATAAAACTCATACTTACTAAACCATCCAATGTGTGTGTTTTCATGCATATTTGTACGTGCTATCATAATGTAATCACGTTTTTAAGTGTCTGTGTTAGTATTACTACCATACCATACCAACTTTTTTTTATAAAGCCCTTTAAACACAACCACAGTTGAAAAACGGAGGGCTGTACACCACAAGCAAGTAAACACACAAAAAGCAGAGAAATACAGGCAAAGGACGGACTAAAATATATAATTATAAACAGAGGTAAAATACTTTTACAGTACAATAGCATTCTTTTTGTATTTGTTTTGAAAAGCCACCAAAACCTCACTGTGGAGTTATTGAGTCTGTTTACCTGATTGGACAGCTCGCTTCCACAGCTAGTGGGTCCATGACGACGACTTCTGTTTTTGTTTGATCCGCCATTTTACTGCCGTGTTACAGACACCGATTGGAAACTTTTAATATATAAATAAACATATACAAAATCTTTCGTACTGGTATATATTTGTGACTTATAATCCGGGATACTATACGTACAAATATTAGTTTCTAATAAAATTTGGTGGGTGTAGCTTAAATACCCGTGCGCTCTATAGCCCGGAAGGTACGATAATCATTTTTGGTCGTAACGCTCGAATATCATAAAACGGAGGTGATCCTGCATATGTTAATGCTGTGGTGTGGTTGTGTAGATGAATACATAATTAGATCCCAGCAGGGAACACATGACTTGTAATGTGATTACAACCATGTCAACAAGGTGCCTCATCAGCAAGGACCACACATGGCGAACGCAAGGTTTGTCTCCCTTTTGCCATCTACACGCCTTTTCCGTCATCCCTCTTAGTGCAGGAAACACACACAAACAAAAGTAATCTCATTATACTTCTGCAAGTTGCTTCAGTGTTATATTCACTCACTTAGCAAAGTAAGACACTTTGTTTACTGAAAAGAGACCTAATGAGACGTAAGAGGAAATGAGTTTGATATGCATGCACTAAAAAAATTACTGCAGTTGAATCCAAACATTTTAGGATTATTATCAATAGTGTACAGTATTTCACTATTCCTGACAGAAACATTTCAAGCATGCAAATGTAATTAAAGTCGCTATGTTCATTTCTACTCTAGCGCCATACTTTATTTTGAAGTGTTTGTATGCGCTGACAACACATTTAAAGTAATGTGCACTGTAGGGTTGTACGGTATACCGGTGTTAGTATAGTACCGAGATACTAATGAATCATATTCGGTACTATACCGCCTCTAAAAAGTACCGGTCCCCCACCAGGAAGAGGTGCTTTAAGACATGGATAGCTAACTAGCTAGCTAGCTAGCGGCTAATATTTATCCGTTGTAACTACTTCTCAATCACTAATTCTTGTCTCAATGGGGACTAGTAAGGTACATTTATTTCAAGTATCATCCCTGTATCATCCTCAGCCTTCCCGGTAAGGTCTATTCAGGTGTACTGGACAGGAGGCTACGCCGGATAGTCGAACCTCGGATTCAGGAGAAACAGTGTGGTTTTCGTCCTGGTCGTGGAACTGTGGACCGGCTTTATACTCTCGGCAGGGTCCTTGAGGGTGCATGGGAGTTTTCCAAACCAGTCTACATGTGCTTTGTGGACTTGGAGAAGGCATTCGACCGTGTACCCCGGGAAGTCCTGTAGGGAGTGCTCAGAGAGTATGGGGTAACGGACTGTCTTATTGTGGCGGTTCGCTCCCTGTATAATCAGTGTCAGAGCTTGGTCCGCATTGCGGGCAGTAAGTCGGACCCGTTTCCAGTGAGGTTTGGACTCCGCCAAGGCTGCCCTTTGTCACCGATTCTGTTCATAACCTTTATGGACAGAATTTCTAGGCGCAGTCAAGGCGTTGAGGGTATCTGGTTTGGTGGCTGCAGGATTAGGTCTCTGCTTTTTGCAGATGATGTGGTCCTGATGGCTTCATCTGGCCAAGATCTTCAGCTCTCACTGGATCAGTTCGCAGCCGAGTGTGAATCGACTGGGATGGGAATCAGCACCTCCAAGTCCGAGTCCATGGTTCTCGCCCGGAAAAGGGTGGAGTGCCATCTCCGGGTTGGGGAGGAGATCTTGCCCCAAGTGGAGGAGTTCAAGTACCTCGGAGTCTTGTTCACGAGTGAGGGAAGAGTGGATCGTGAGATCGACAGGCGGATCGGTGCGGCGTCTTCAGTAATGCGGACGCCGTATCGATCCGTTGTGGTGAAGAAGGAGCTGAGCCGGAAGGCAAAGCTCTCGATTTACCGGTCGATCTATGTTCCCATCTTCACCTATGGTCATGAGCTTTGGGTCATGACCGAAAGGACAAGATCCCGGGTACAAGCGGCCGAAATGAGTTTACTCCGCTGGGTGGCGGGGCTCTCCCTTAGAGATAGGGTGAGAAGCTCTGCCATCCGGGAGGAGCTCAAAGTAAAGCCGCTGCTCCTCCACATCGAGAGGAGCCAGATGAGGTGGTTCGGGCATCTGGTCAGGATGCCACCCGAACGCCTCCCTAGGGAGGTGTTTTGGGCACGTCCGACCGGTAGGAGGCCACTGGGAAGACCCAGGACACGTTGGGAAGACTATCTCTCCCGGCTGGCCTGGGAACGCCTCGGGATCCCCCGGGAGGAGCTGGACGAAGTGGCTGGGGAGAGGGAAGTCTGGGCTTCCCTGCTTAGGCTGCTGCCCCCGCGACCCGACCTCGAATAAGCGGAAGAGGATGGATGGATGGATGGATCACTGCATGACGAGCGATAGCTTTACATGCATCACTACTCACCGCAGTTCCCCGAACTGTATTACAACAGGTCTATGGTTATCAAAGTCAAGTTAAGATTTCACTACGTTTGATCATTAGCCATTAAGATGATTATCTTAACTTTGGTCACACTACACACATGTGAATTAAGGGCATACTTAGTCAACAGCCATACATGTCACACTAAGGGTGGCCGTATGAACAAACTCCAACACCGTCATAAACATGTGCCATATAGTGAAACCACACTAAACAACAATGACAAACACATTTTGGGAGAATATTTGCACCGCAACACAACAGAAACACTACAGAACAAATTCCCGGAATTCCCTGCACCACCAACACTTCCCAGAGGCTACAATATAAACAAAAGCCATCGGTGGATCTACACCTAACATCCACTGTAATGATACCAAGTACAATAGCGTGTCTAGTCGATACTACTACTCAATATTTTTTAGCATCACATAATCTTCTTAGAATTATATTATGTTTATAAACTCAGGAAATATGTCCCTGGACACATGAGGACTTTGAATATGACCAATGTATGATCCTGTAACTGCTTGGCATCAGATTGATACCAAAATGTGTGGTATCATCCAAAACCAATGTAAAGTATCAAACAAAAGAAGAATAAGTGATTATTACATTTTAACAGAAGTGTAGATAGAACATGTTGAAACAGAAAATAAGCAGATATTAACAGTAGATGAACAAGTACATTAATAATATTTTTTTACAGTTTGTCCCTCATATAGTTGACAAAATAATAGCAAAATAATAGAATGATAAATGACACAATATGTTACTGCATACGTCAGCAGACTAATTACGAGTCTTTTTTTGTTTACTTACTACTAAAAGACAAGTTGTCTTGTATGTTCAATATTTTATTTAAGGACAAACTTGCAATAAGAAACATATGTTTAATGTACCCTAAGATTTTTTTGTTAAAATAAAGCCAATAATGACATTTTTTGTGGTCCGCTTTGTTTACAAAAGTACCGAAAAGTACCGAAATACATTTTGGTACCGGTACCAAAATATTGGTATCGGGACAACACTAGTGGACTGTAAAATAAAATCCGATTTTACGGCAAAAACCGGCAGCTCTGTTGCCAGAATTTGACTGTAAAAATAAAAGTTGTACAATTTTTTTTAATTTTCAATAATTAAATGCAAAAAACGATGTAATAAAATGGTGGCGCAAATACTTATATTTAATCCAATAATGTCTCATACATTTTTACACATTTATGTTAAACAAGAGTACTACACGACAACTCAACATTACAATACATGGACCACACAAAAGTAACTTTTTAGTAGCTTTATAAACAGTAATATGTGTCACCTTCATTGTCCCATGGCACCATTTTAAAATGTATTTATTCATTGTGGCTGAAACAAATCTAAGATGTTGATGTTTTGTTCAGATAGCCCTCTTGTAAACAAAAAAACCCCCGTCAAAAACAGATTTTAAATAAAAATATTGATCTACAAAACCCAAAACCAATGAAGTTGGCACGTTGTGTAAATCGTAAATAAAAACAGAATACAATGTTTTACAAATCCTTTTCAACCTATATTTAATTGAATAGACTGCAAAGACAATATACTTAACGTTCAAACTGAGAAACTATTTTTTGAAAATATTAGCTCATTCGGAATTTGATGCCTGCAACATGTTTCAAAAAAGCTGGCACAAGTGGCAAAAAAGACTGAGAAAGTTGAGGAATGCTCATCAAACACTTATTTGGAACATCCCACAGGTGAACAGGCTAATTGGGAACAAGTGGGTGCCATGATTGGGTATAAAAGCAGCTTACATGAAATGCTCAGTCATTCACAAACAAGGATGGGGCGAGGGTCACCACTTTGTCAACAAATGCGTGAGCAAATTGTCCAACATTTTAACAACAACATTTCTCAACGAGCTATTGCAAGGAATTTAGGGATTTCACCATCTACGATCCGTAATATCATCAAAAGGTTTAGAGTATCTGGAGAAATCACTGCACGTAAGCGATGATATTACGGACCTTCGATTCCTCAGGCAGTACTGCATCAAAAGTGACATCAGTGTGTAAAGGATATCACCACATGGGCTCAGGAACACTTCAGAAAACCACTGTCAGTAACTACAATTTGTCGCTACAAGTTAAAACTCTACTATGCAAAGCGAAAGCTTTTTATCAACAACACCCAGACACTCAGTTCCCAAATGTTTACTGAGTGTTGTTAAAAGGAAAGGCCATGTAACACGGTGGTAAACATGCCCCTGTGCCAACTGTTTTGCAACTGTTGCTGCCAATAAATTCTAAGTTAATGATTGAATGTTAATGATGAATAGGGAGCCCCCACTGACGGACTATGTATGCATTCATTTATTTACGACTTAGAATGCATTAAAAAAACATTACAAAAACATATGTGTTCATGTCTTATATAAGGATTGTAAAATGATAGACAGCACATCTCTCTCTATGTTTTGCAAATTTCCAGTATGACTGATCTGATACTATGGTCAGAGTGCAGAAGTGCTACTTCAGTGACTTCAATCTACAGAAATTACCAAAGACGTTCGGAGCGGAAAATTCAAAATGACTTGACTTGTTTGTGTCATTTTGTGATGTTTAGATGCTATTTTCACACACTTTGCGGATTGTAAATATAATTGGATATTGTTGTATAGATACAATGAAACACAATTAAGCATATAAAGTAGAGATGTCCGATAATATCGGCCTGCCAATATTATCGGCCGATAAATGCGTTAAAATGTAATATCGGAAATTATCAGTATCGTTTTTTTTTATTATCGGTATCGTTTTTGTTTTTGTTGTTTTTTTTGTTGTTTGTTGTTTTTTTATTAAATCAACATAAAAAACACAAGATACACTTACAATTAGTGCACCAACCCAAAAAACCTTCCTCCCCTATTTACACTCATTCACACAAAAGGGTTGTTTATTTCTGTTATTAATATTCTGGTTCCTACATTATATATCAATATATATCAATACAGTCTGCAAGGGATACAGTCCGTAAGCACACATGGTTGTGCGTGCCGCTGGTCCACTAATAGTACTAACCTTTAACAGTTAATTTTACTCATTTTCTTTAGTTACTAGTTTCAATGTAACTGTTTTTTATATTGTTTTACTCTCTTTTTTATTCAAGAAAATTTTTTTAATTTATTTATCTTATTTTATTGTATTTTTTTTTTTTAAGTACCTTATCTTCACCATACCTCCAAATTAGGCCTAATAATGTGTTAATTCCACGACTGTATATATCGGTTGATATCGGTATCGGTTGATATCGGTATTGGTAATTAAAGAGTTGGACAATATCGGAATATCGGATATCGGCAAAAAGCCATTATCGGACATCCTTAATATAAAGTCAACTTGTTTTTCCACTCAAGTGGTATTTTAAACACAGATATGTAATGGTGGCGATACTATACATATTCCCTGAGTACATAAGATTAAATATGCTACAGTCACCTTGAGGTGTGACTTTACGCTCACATGTTCCAAAAGGCAGAGGAGGATTGATCGAGTGTTTCCCCTCTGCTCCCTCAGGCCCAAAGTTGCCAAGCAGGAGCATGAGAGCTGGATTAGCTCAGGCAGACCTGCTTTAATCAGCAAGGAACTCTCTCTTACATACACACACACACACACACACACACACACACACACACACACACACACACACACACACACACACACACACACACGCAAACACCGACACACTCTTTGAACAGCCCAGAAACTTTGTGGTCTCTTCCAACTAGTGGACTAGTAATTAACAAAACCGATACAAGAATTCTCATTTCTTATTAACATTTTTTAACATCTTTATTACAACTAGAAGAGGCAATTCCTGAAGGAATTGCGTGTGACTGCTCCAATGCTGAAGTTGAAGTGAAATGCTGACAGAATGTAGTATGAATGTAAGAATAGTTTTTTTTTTTGTTTTTTTTTTGTGTCCTGTCCAGCTTCTCAGGCAAATCATATAGTTGATGTAGATGCCCATGTCGGCTGTTCAGATTTACTTTACAAAAGAGAAGTGTAGGATACTTCTCTTGTTGCCTTATTTGTATTTGACTTTATTAAATGTATTTATATTATCATTTAGTGCAGCCGGGCCAGAGCAGGAGGGGATAGAAAGAGAAAAAAAAAGAAGACAGAGGGGGAAATTGTGGGGACAAGAGGGGGATTAGACAGAGAGACAAAAACAACAACAGCAAACAACAACAACAACAACAATAGAGCAACATCAGCAAATATGACATGTACAAATATGATGGTAAAAGTAATAGCAAATAAGCAGTTAGCGAAAAATAAAAAATAATACAGAAATGACAATGAGCATTATTACACTACAGATGGATCAATACAAATACCAATAGAAATAGCGCTATTGATAATGAACAATACCAATAATTTACCTTTATTATCAACAATACAGTTGTTTAAATGCAACAATACATATACGTAATGATAACTTGAGATACGAAAGAATGCAGAAAAATGGAGGGGGAGAAAGAGAAGCAACCTACATTGACCTTGTAGATTGTTATAGTCACAATAGGTTAAGCTTTGTCAGTGTGCCATGTGTTACACCCAGTTTACCCTAGGGCAACAACGTTAATATATGTTTGATGAAACATGATTATGTGCATGAGTGTAAGTATGCATATGTACTTGTATATGTACAGAATGTGTATATGTGTTTGTACAATGAATGTATATGTACAGAATGTGTATATGTGTTTGTACAGTGAATGTATATGTACAGTATGTGTATGTGTATGTTTGTATATTGAATGTGCGTGTGGATGTACGAACATTAGGTAGGTAAATATGTACTGTATTTGTGTATGTATGTGGGAGCGTAGGTACCTATGTACGTATGTGAGCATATGTGAATTTGCATGTACAATACATTCGACTCCCAGAGTGCGTGGGAGCCAGAGCACGGCCCCATCACCCCCGAGAGCCCAACCCACAAACAGGAGGCGTGGTGCCCAGGGAACCAGGGACCACCGCCCCCACGCAGCCAAGCCGGCCAGCGACAGGAACCCCAGAGCCCGGCCCACCGTACCGCCCACAAGGGCCAGCAGCAGGCCGCAGACAGACGCACCCGGCAGAGGACAGGGCACGAGAAAAGCAGGGGACAGCCAGACCCCAAGCCAGCGAGAGACCACACCCCACACGGGCAGAAAGGCGAGACGCCCCGCCCGAGGGACCCAGAGACTCCTTGCAACCGGACGGGAAGACTGCCCACGCCCCACCGGCAACCGGGCCCCCACGAGCCCACCCCCCACCCCCGGAGAGCGCAGCGAGGCCAGCCCCCGGCCACCCCACCCAAATCGGCCGCCGCAGGACCACCCAGGCACAGGGCCACGGGAACCACCCACCCCACCCGCAGGGACCCCAACGATGGAGATGGAACAACCAGCAACCGCCCCGCCGAGCCCCCCCCCCTGAGGGAGGGGAAACATTTTTAAAAAATAGTAAGAATAGTTTGAATGTTGGAATGGTTTGAATGTTGCATAGCTGACGCTGAATTGAAATGCTAATGGAATGCAGGATGAATGTAGAAATGGTTTGAATGTTGAAGAGTTTGAATTTTAAAACTTGGGAAAGTGTTAGTTTGAATGTCCAGGATGAGTGGAATGTGTTGATGTTGGAAAGGTTTGAATGGGTTGAAGAATGTGGGAATTGTTTCAAAATTGGACAATTAATTTTAAATGGGGAAAATGCCAAAGAAAACAAAAAGGAATTATGGGAAATCCGGGATTTTTTTTTTTTAGAATTGTTGAAGTCGAGCACACAATTTCTGAACAGGCTGAATATTTTGAAGTTGGAACAGTTTGAATCAGATGAAAATGTGGGAATTGTGGAACTTTGAAAAATTTCCCATTGATTTCAATGGGAATTTCAGAAAAATTTGGGAATTTCGGGAAAATCTGGAATTTTTTGGGAAATGGTAAAAAAGTAGTAAAGTAAAGTAGTTGAGATAGTCGTTGAATTGAGAAATGGTATTATGGAATTCCTGGAATTTCCGGAAAACCGGGAATTTTTACAGTTCAAAAAACACCTTTGTTTTTTTGTCCTGATTAAGAGGAATGTTTTGACGGTGAAATGGTTGAAATGCGTTGAAAAATGTGAAAGGAGTAGTCGCCAGAAAAAAGTGTGGAAATAGGGCTTTGGAAAAGCAGGAATTCTGGAAAATCCAGGAATTTTTTTGAACTTGGAAAACTGATAGTTTGGATTTCTAGAATGGTGGAATGTGTTGAAATTGTAATGGTTTGAATGTTGAAGAGTTTGAATTTCCAGGAAAAGCGGAATTTGGTTTAAAACTTGGGAAAGTGTTAGTTTGAATGTCCAGGATGAGTGGGATGTGTTGATGTTGGAATGGTTGGAATGGGTTGAAGAATGTGGGAATTGTGGAAGTTTGAAAAATGGACAATTAATTTTGAATGGGGAGAATGCCAAAAAAGAAAAGAAAAAGGAATTATGGGAAATCCGGGATTTTTTTTTTTTTTAGAATTGTTGAAGAAATGGTATTCACGGAATTCCTGATATTTCGGGAAAACCAGGAATTTTTTGAAAATGGTAAAAAAGTAGCAAAGTAAAGTAGTTGTGATAGTCGTTGAATTGAGAAATGGTATTTACGGAATTCCTGGAATTTCGGGAAAACCGGGAATTTTTACAGTTCAAAAAACATCTTTGTGTTTTGTCCTGATTAAGAGGAATGTTTTGACAGTAAAACGGTTTAAATGCGTTGAAAAATGTGGAAGGAGTAGTCGCCAGAAAAAGTGTGGAAATAGGGCTTTGGAAAAGCAGGAATTCTGGAAAATCCAGGAATTTTTTTGAACTTGGAAAACTGATAGTTTGAATTTCTAGAATGGTGGAATTTGTTGAAGTTGTAATGGCTTGAATGTTGAAGAGTTTGAATTTCCAGGAAAAGTGGGAATTTGGTTTAAAACTTGGGAAAGTGTTAGTTTGAATGTCCAGGATGAGTGGAATGTGTTGATGTTGGAATGGTTTGAATGGGTTGAAGAATGTGGGAATTGTGGAAGTTTGAAAAATGGACAATTAATTTTGAATGGTGAAAATGCCAAAAAAAAAAAAAAAAAAAAAAAGGAATTTTGGGAAATCCGGGATTTTTTTTTTTTTTTTTACAATTGTTGAAGTCGAGCACACAATTTCTGAACAGGCTGAATATTTTGAAGTTGGAACAGTTTGAATCAGATGAAAAATGCGGGGATTGTGGAACTTTGAAAAATTTCCCATTGATTTTAATGGGAATTTCAGAAAAAATTGGGAATTTCGGTAGAAGCGGAATTTTTTTTTGAAAATGGTAAAAAAGTAGTCAAGTAAAGTAGCTGAGATAGTCGTTGAATTGAGAAATGGTATTACGGAATTCCTGGAATTTCGGGAAAACCGGGAATTTTTACAGTGAAAAAAACACCTTTGTTTTGACGGTAAAACGGTTGAAATGCGTTGAAAAATGTGGAAGGAGTAGTCGCCACAAAAAAGTGCGGAAATAGGTCTTTGAAAAAGCAGGAATTCTGGAAAATCCATGAATTTTTTTTAACTTGGAAAACTGATAGTTTGAATTTCTAGAATGGTGGAATGTGTTGAAGTTGGAATGGTTTGAATAGGTTGAAAAATGTGGAAATGGTGAAAGTTTGAAAAATGTCCCATTTATTTTCAATGGGAAAAATGTCCCGGAAAACTTGGAAATCTGGGAAATTTTGGAATTTGTCAAGGGAAAGCCCGCGATTCCCGAATAGGCTGAAGAGTTTGAAGTTGGAACAGTTTGAATCGGGTGAAAAATGTGGAAGGTAGATAGAGCGCGCCAAAATCTGGAGAAAAAGAAAAAGTAGAGAAACAATAAATAGAGAAATGTTGGTGTAGAAAACCATATGTAACCATATTTTAATAAAGTGACCCCAATCCTTAAAGTTTTCTGTATGCTATATTTATTTACCTTGAAAGTGGAACACCTATAAGGTCATGCAGGTTTTTTAAGTCATTTGCAAATGTGAAATATTAGCACAATATACAAACCCCGTTTCCATATGATTTGGGAAATTGTGTTAGATGTAAATATAAACGGAATACAATGATTTGCAAATCCTTTTCTACCCATATTCAGTTGAATGCACTACAAAGACAAGATATTTGATGTTCAAACTCATAAAGTTTGTTTTTTTTGCACATAATAATTAACTTAGAATTTCATGGCTGCAACACGTGCCAAAGTAGTTGGGAAAGGGCATGTTCACCACTGTGTTACATGGCCTTTCCTTTTAACAACACTCAGTAAACGTTTGGGAACTGAGGAGACACATTTTTTAAGCTTCTCAGGTGGAATTCTTTCCCATTCTTGCTTGATGTACAGCTTAAGTTGTTCAACAGTCCGGGGGTCTCCGTTGGGGTATTTTAGGCTTCATAATGCGCCACACATTTTCAATGGGAGACAGGTCTGGACTACAGGCAGGCCAGTCTAGTACCCGCACTCTTTAACTATGAAGCCACGTTGATGTAACACGTGGCTTGGCATTGTCTTGCTGAAATAAGCAGGGGCGTCCATGGTAACGTTGCTTGGATGGCAACATATGTTGCTCCAAAACCTGTATGTACCTTTCAGCATTAATGGCGCCTTCACAGATGTGTAAGCTACCCATGTCTTGGGCACTCATACACCCCCATACCATCACAAATGCTGGCTTTTCAACTTTGCGCCTATAACAATTTGAAATGTGGACTCGTCAGACCACAGAACACTTTTCCACATTGTATCAGTCCATCTTAGATGAGCTCAGGCCCAGCGAAGCCGACGGCGTTTCTGGGTGTTGTTGATAAACGGTTTTTGCCTTGCATAGGAGAGTTTTAACTTGCACTTACAGATGTAGCGACCAAATGTAGTTACTGACAGAGCCCATGTGGTGATATCCTTTACATGCTGATGTCGCTTGTTGAGGGATGGACGGTCACGGGCTTAGCTGCTTACGTGCAGTGATTTCTCCAGATTCTCTGAACCCTTTGATGATATTACGGACCGTAGATGGTGAAATCCCTAAATTCCTTGCAATAGCTGGTTGACAAAGGTTTTTCTTAAACTGTTCAACAATTTGCTCACGCATTTGTTGACAAAGTGGTGACCCTCGCCCCATCCTTGTTTGTGAATGACTGAGCATTTCATGGAATCTACTTTTATACCCTATCATGGCACCCACCTGTTCCCAATTTGCCTGTTCACCTGTGGGATGTTCCAAATAAGTGTTTGATGAGCATTCCTCAACTTTATCAGTTTTTATTGCCACCTTTCCCAACTTCTTGTCACGTGTTGCTGGCATCAAAGTCTAAAGTTAATGATTATTTGGAAAAAAAATGTTTTTATCAGTTTGAACATCAAATATGTTGTCTTTGTAGCATATTCAACTGAATATGGGTTGAAAATGATTTGCAAATCATTGTATTCCGTTTATATTTACATCTAACACAATTTCCCAACTCATATGGAAATGGGGTTTGTACTTAAAAAGTATCTGTGTGGTGAATAATGGAGTTAGTTTGACCCTGGAACAGAATATTTATATTTGTATTAATTTCCTGTGGGCAAAATTGTTATTAATGAAGATCACCACACTAAAAAGGAAATAAATTAAAACAACTTTTCATAATAAAAACTAAAGTATTCCAGAACAATTTTCATAAAATTGCTAATCAAACAATCGCATTAGTCATTCATTATTTTGCAGATAAAAACAACTTTTTTTAGTACATTGTCAATTATAAAAGACTTGACTTTCCCAAAGAATTATCACAAAAAAAATTGTAATTACCCTTAAAACATGTGTATAATCAGTAATACTTTATACATTAACATCTACAGCAGGAGTGTCCAAGCTACATCCAGCGAGAGTGGTAATTTTGGCCCAAAAGACGTCACAAGTTTAATAAAGAATCTAGCCCGCCGGGTACCTACAACTTAGATTCAAATATCTAACAATACAACTACTGCAAGTTTACCGCCATTTAGTGGACATTGTGAGTAATTCCCGTTAATGACCATGAACTGCACATTGAAGTGTAAACAGCACCACATTTTTTATATATGACCCAATCCACACAACATTTCCCGCTCATAGCGTAAATAAAATAACACAACAAGTCAACATCCATGGTCACTCATAACACATACTGCTCACTGAACTTTGTGGATACTATAAAATATGTCCTAGCACGACATATGATTAAAAATTACATCCATTAAAATCTCCTGCAATGCATTATAAAAAAATGCATTTTTAGCTGCTTAATATTTCTGATTGATTACAAAACTTTAAGGAGGTCGTCACAGAAGTAAACACGTTTGGAATCAGGCTTCCACATACTCTTAATATCCAAATATATTAATTATTATCTATATATATTATATTAATATAATACAAAAAATAATGTAATATATATACATAAATACATACAAATACAAAAGTACACATATATGTATAGGCTATATATACTGCTCAAAAAAATTAAAGGAACACTGAAAACACATCAGATTTCAATGGTGAAAAAAAAGTGGGATATCTATACTGATTTTGGAAAGTTTAATGTCTCAAGAACAAAAGGATGCCACATCTTTCGATTGAAATAAAAGTTTTCAGCCTAGAGGGCTCAGTATATAGAGACCCCAAAAATCAAAGTGAAAAAATTATGTGGCAGGCTCGTCCATTTTGCCTAAATTCAATTTCTGCAACTCAAAATTATCTTCAATATCTTGTGTGGCCCCCACGTGCTTGTATGCATGCTTGACAACGTCGCGGCATGCTCCTAATAAGACGACGGATGGTGTCTTGTGGGATGTCCTCCCGGATCTGTCTAAGGGCGTCAGTGAGCTCCTGTAAAGTCTGAGGAGCAACATGGCGGCGTCTGATGGACCGAAACATTATGTCCCAGAGGTGTTCTATCGGGTTTAGATCAGGTGATCGTGAGGCCCATTCAATTGTGTCAATTCCTTCATCCTCCAGATACTGTCTGTATACTCTTGCCACATGAGTCCACATTGTCGTGGACCAGGAGGAACCCATGACCTACTGCACCAGCGTAGGGTCTGACCATGGGTGCAAGGATTTCATCGCGATACCTAATGGCAGTCAGACTGCCGTTCTCTAGCCTGTAGAGGTCTGTTCGTCCCTCCATGGAAATGCCTCCCCAGACCATCACTGACTCACCACCGAACGGGTCATGCTGAATGATGTTGCAGGCAGCATATCGCTCTCCTTGGCTTCTCCAGACCCTTTCACGTCTATCACAGGTGCTCAGGGTAAACCTGCTGTCATCTGTGAAAAGCACAGGGCGCCAGTGGCGGACTTACCAATTCTGGTGTTCTATGGCAAATGCCAATCGAGCTCCACGGTTCTGAGCAGTGAGCACAGGGCACACTACAGGACGTAGTGCCCTGAGGCCACCCTCGTGAAGTCTGTTTCTGACTGTTTGGGCAGAGACATTCACACCAGTAGCCTGCTGGAGGTCATTCTGTAGGGCTCGGGCAGTGCTCAACCTTTTTCCTTCTTGCACAAAGTAGCAGATATCGGTCCTGCTGATGGGATGAGGACCGTCTACGGCCCTGTCCAGCTCTCCTAGAGTAACTGCCTGTCTCTTGGAATCTCCTCCATGCTCTGGAGATTGTACTGGGAGACACATCAAATCTTCTTGCAGCAGCACGCATGGATGGGCCACACCGGAGGAGTAGGACAATCTGCGCAACTTCAGGAGGGTTAAGAAATCGCCTCATTTTCCCAGTCGTGATAATGACTCTAGCTAAAGCCAACACTTGTGGAAAAACAGTTAAAAAAGATCAAGAGGGAGGAACTTGAAATGGCCTCCACCTGCAAAACCAGTCCTGTTTTGGGGGCCATCTCGTTGTTGCCCCTCTAGTGCACCTGTTGTTAATTCCATCAACACCAATGCAGCTGAAACTGATTAACAACCCCCTCTGCCACATACCTGACCAAAACCTTATCAGAAAAGTGCAATTGAATTCATGCCATACCCTGATAAAAAACTGTTCCTTTAATTTTTTTGAGCAGTATATATATATATATATATATATATATATATATATATATATATATATATATCCATCCATCCATCCATTTTCTACCGCTTATTCCCTTTTTGGGGTCGCGGGGGGCGCTGGAGCCTATCTCAGCTACAATCGGGCGGAAGGCGGGGTACACCCTGGACAAGTCGCCACCTCATCGCAGGGCCAACACAGATAGACAGACAACATTCACACTCACATCCACACACTAGGGCCAATTTATATATATATATATATATATATATATATATATATATATATATATACATATACATATATATATATATATATATATATATACATATACATATATATATATATATATATATATACATATATATATATATATATATATATATATATATATATATATATATATATATATATATATATATGTATATATGTATATATATATATATATATATGTTTTCAGCCCAATGCGGCCCCCAAGTCAAAATGTATTTTATGTATTTTTAAAGTGTCTAGAAAAGATGTACAGTATATATTATATATTTTCATATGTAGTCAACTGTAATTAAATATGATTGGCATGGCGATGGAGACAAATGGTGATTGTTGCAGAAAGAAGATGTCAGAACAAACTGCAGAAAGTCATCAGTGAGCAGAGAAGTTTGTTCAGTGACAAGCTGCTTTTCTCCAACAGCACAGCCAACACCACACACAAAAACTCCTTTGTTACCTGTGCCATCAAACTCTTGTACTCCTCACTGGGGACAATGCAAAATGACTTTCAGTTTTGGTTTGTATTACACATACATGATTTTATACTTATTTATTCTATTTGATCTATTAATGATTACTTTATGCTGCGAATACCACTGTATGTTGTGTTTCCTAGGAGATCGACACATCAGTGCATTTCCCACAGACACGTCCAAGCTGAGATTCAAACCCAGAATCTCCATGCTGTGAGGCGGACATACTAACCACATGTCCCACGTGCCTGCAACAAAGCAGTGCAGTAAAACAAAATACACCATTTAGCACAGAAATAAAGAAACACACAAACTCCTTTCAAGTAATCTCCCCAGAGTATGATTGTGCATTGCCAGGCCAAAAACATGATAATAAAGGCTTCTGAGATGAGTCATAATAAGAAAATAAAATCCACATCACAAAGAACTGATGCTTTTGGAAACCAGGCCAGTCTAAATATGGAAAAGTATTACATCAAGTTTGTGGGAATTCCTCTATGTTTTATTACGCTTTGAACTAGGGCTGGGCGATATGGCCTTTTTTTAATATCTCGATATTTTTAGGTCATATCGCGATACACGATATATATCTCGATATTTGGCCTTTGCTTTGAATTAACACTTGATGCATATAATCACACCAGTATGATGATTCTATGTGTCTACATTAAAACATTCTTCTTCATACTGCATTAATATATGCTCATTTTTAAACTTTCAGGCAGAGAAGGAAATCACAACTAAGTCAATTGACCAAAACTGTATTTATTAAACAGTTATTAAGCAGTGGCACAAACATTCATGTCATTTCCAAAACAGAAAGTGCAAGATTGTCAGAGACATTTTAAAAACAAGCTGTTAGTGCACTTTTTTGTGCATGACATCACGAAGATGACTTATCAAAACAACACTAAATTAAAGTGCACTTTTTGTACAGAACGCCACTACAATAGTTTAAAAACATGATGTCACACAATATATTTCAATAAGTGTCAAATAAAAATGAGCTGCATAATAGGAAATCAAATAGTGTTCGTCCTTCGCTATGTGGTAGGTTCCTGCGGACGTTATCTCCTTTTGTTGTGGACTCTTTTTTTCATACGGTGTTGATGTGGAAATGTTTGCCTCGGCATTTTGTTGGTGTCCGAACAAAGATGTTGACATGCGGAGTAAGCACTCTTGATTCTCTAGCGGGTGACTTTTCAAATGACGCTACGTATTAGCAGTAATGCTACTTTTTGTAGAAACGCTTTTGCCCCACACTTGACAAATTACGGTTGTCTGTTCGACATATTCCCACTTGAAGCCAAACCACCGCCAGACGATGGACCACCTGCTGTTTTTCTTGGGAATCAATTCTTCCTTCATTTGTTACCAGATTCGCACTTTCTTTCTCTCGTATTACTAGTCGCACCACAGCTAACTTTACCCATGCTGCTACGTCTCTGCATCGCGAGGGCGTATACGTATGTGACGTATGTCGTGACAGTATGTGACATATGTAGGAATGTGTGCTTACTGTCTGAGAAGGAGACACAAGAAAGAGTGGGAAGAGCCTGTTGTGTAATGCCAGCAGCTAAAAGCAACTGTGTGAGAACGTATACTCCGATATCACGATATAGTCATTTTCTATATCTCACAGAGACAAACCCGCGATATATTGCGTATATCGATATATCGCCCAGCCCTACTTTGAACCACAAACTAAAATGTTCATGATTTTACGTTTTCAACTGTTTACATGCAATTATGAAAACAGGGCGGTAGAAAAATGGATGGATGGATGGGCTCCTCTTTAATGCAACTATCCAAACACAACGCTCAATTTGCATGACTCCTGGCATGTTTGAAAAATCCACAACATATATATAGCAGGTTCACAAATTTTTTTTAAAAAGCACATTTGGCCTTGATGTATTTATATCAGTATTTGTCTTCAGTTCTGTTATGTTGTGATGATGAATAAAAATATTCACCAAGCAGGACTTCTGTTTTCGGGTTAAGTGAGAACAATGCTAAAAAACAACAGCGGCTAATCTTGGAGACATCTTCAACGCAACGATCATGTTGACTAACTTTTGGCAGTCAATAAAACAACTCCACATAGGTGAGGCTTTGTCGTGAGCTATGTCAAAAGACGAGACGTACCAGTACCAGCACGCCACTTAAAGGCCTACTGAAACCCACTACTACCGACCACGCAGTCTGATAGTTTATATATCAATGATAAAATCTTAACATTGCAACACATGCCAATACGGCATAGCTTACTAAAGTGCAATTTTAAATTTTGCGCGAAATATCCTGCTGAAAACGTCTCAGTATGATGACGCCGGCACGTGACGTCACGGATTATAGAGGACATTTTGGGACAGCATGATGGCCAGCTATGAAGTCGTCTGTTTTCATCGCAAAATTCCACAGTATTCTGGACATCTGTGTTGGTGAATCTTTTGCAAATTGTTCAATGAACAATGGAGACAGCAAAGAAGAAAGCTGTAGGTGGGAAGCGGTGTATTGCGGGCGGTTGCAGCAACACAAACACAGCCGGTGTTTCATTGTTTACATTACCGAAAGATGACAGTCAAGCTTTACCATTGGCCTGTGGAGAACTGGGACAACAGAGACTCTTACCAGGAGGACTTTGAGTTGGATGCGCAGACGCGGTACCGTGAGTACGCATGCAGCTGCGGCTTCCAAACATTTGATCGCTTGCCCATACGTGCGTGCCGCTATGTGCATGTCACGTACGTAACTTTGGGGAAATATATGTGCTGTATGAACTTTGGGGGAGGTGAACGGTACTTTGGGAAGTAGGATTGAGTGTGTTGTGCAGGTGTTTGAGTTGTATTGGCGGCAGGGCCGGCCCGTGGCATAGGCCGTACAGGCAAATGCTAAGGGCGCCGTCCATCAGGGGGCGCCACGCCAGTGCCACAAATGTTGGAGGAAAAAAAAAAAAAAAAAAAAGTTGGTATTATTTCTAAATACAAAAAATAATCCCACGTTAATTAAAATGCAAAGTAAAGCCTATTTAATAGAAATATTATTTGTTACAACATTACGCCCCCCCTCTCCCCCGCACGGTGCGCCCCCTCCCTTCCCGTATCATGACTCTTTTTGGACGTCACCACATCAAAAAATCAACACAAGATGTCAAAACGGTCAAAACTGTCAGGTGCCCAGGGAAGAAAAAAGAGAAAAGAAGAGGAGTAGAAACGAGAAAAGACAGAGTTAGCAGGTAGGTAACGTTAGCCTACATGAAATGATTTGTCTGTTACAGAATGTGATAGTAACCTGGCTTTTTAGCATTAAGCTAATGTTACATGATTCGGCAATTGCTAATCAATAAATAGCTAGTTCTGTTTTAACGTCGGGTTAATATTGTGGAGGGGGCTAAATTGTTATGGAAAATAATAATGTAACGTTAGGTAATTACAGTACTCACCTTACATTCCTCAGGGACATTTGTATTAGATCTTTTAAGCAGGTGTTTTTTGTTTACATTGTTATTGCCTTCTGGTTAGCTAATGTTTGCCCTGCAGGTAATAGTCATTTGTCCACCCCTTTATATATTAGGTATAGTTGTAAGTAAAAAAAAAAGGTCAAAGACAAAGCTATTCGGTTTCTTGTGAGTATATACACTTCACTGCCGATGTGGGGGGGCGCCACCTAAAATCTTGCCTAGGGCGCCAGATTGGTTAGGGCCGGGCCTGATTGGCGGGTTATATGGACGGGAGGGGGGAGGTGTTTGTTATGCGGGATTAATTTGTGGCATATTAAATATAAACCTGGTTGTGTTGTGGCTAATAGAGTATATATATGTCTTGTGTTTCTTTACTGTTTTAGTCATTCCCAGCTGAATATCAGGTCCCACCCGCCTCTCACAGCATCTCCCCTATCTGAATCGCTCCCACTGCCCTCTAGTCTTTCACTCTCACTTTCCTCATCCACGAATCTTTCCTCCTCGCTCAAATTAATGGGGAAATTGTCGCTTTCTCGGTCCGAATCGCTCTTGCTGCTGGTGGCCATGATTGTAAACAATGTGCAGATGTGAGGAGCTCCACAACCTGTGACGTCACGCGCCAGAGGTGGGTAGTAACGCGCTACATTTACTCCGTTACATCTACTTGAGTAACTTTTGGGATAAATTGTACTTCTAAGAGTAGTTTTAATGCAACATACTTTTACTTTTACTTGAGTATATTTATAGAGAAGGAACGCTACTTTTACTCCGCTACTTTTATCTACATTCAGCTCGCTACTAATTTGTTATCGATCGTTAATGCACGCTTTGTTTGTTTTGGTCCGTCACAGACCTTCAAAGTAGATTTAGCGCATGCCTGCGTTTCATCCAATCAAATGCAGTCACTGGTGACGTTTGACTCCGTTTCACCAATCAAATATAGTCATTGGTGACGTTTGAGGCCGTTTCACCAATGAAACAGAGCCAGGCGGTCACATGATTAAATACACATTAAGTTTCAGCGGCAAACGACAACAATGGCAGCGACAACAACAAACGCACCAGAAGAGGAAGAACACCCCTGGCCTCACATGAAATCGATGTTCACGCTTCAGACAACCAAAAATAAGAGTTATGTAATGCGTTGTCATTTGTGTCTCCCCAAACAAGTGGACATTTCAGCTTACTGTAACTCAACGTCAAACTTGAGGAAGCACATCGCGGTAAGTAACGTGAGTAGATATTTTGGCTGTCACCATAGGCTGATGTTAGCTTCCCTGCTATGAATCACTGTCAAATGTACATCGTGTGGGTATAATTTATTAACCTACTGCAGCCTCATAGACAGAAGACAGAGAGACACACACACAGCAAGGCAGAGTAACTTAGCCACGATAGAGAGGACATAAAGTTAAAGCTTAAAGTTTTGCCAGTTGATTTCAGTGAATAAAACAATGTATTTTCTATTAACTTATTTTTTCTGTTAGTTACTACCTGTATGTTTTTTCACACATTTAAGTCATGGTGTCCCGCCATCATGGTGTGGTGATGAGTATTTTAATGGATACATTCCCTGTAGCCTCATTGATATTTTTTTCTGTCAACAGAGGGTTCACCCCAATAAATTGACAACATACACAGACCTGATAGAATCCCACAGAAAGAGAAGATCGTCTTCTGCTGAGGGACCCCCCATCAAGAATGCAAAGATCACAAGCTGTCTTACTGTCTCTTCACGGCGGGTAATGCAGACAACACTTGACAAGCTTGTGCTAAATTTTGTATGTCAAGCCAATCAACCATTTTCTGTGGTTGAGACACCATCCTTCAAGACTATGAGAGAAACCCTGCAACCTCAGTGTACAGTTATGACAAGAAAAACATTTAGCTGTAGAATACAGGAAGCTGCAAAGACAATGAAGAGCATAATTGTCAAAAAACTGAGTGCTGTGAATCATGTTGCTACCACAACTGACTGCTGGTCTGCCAGACAACGTAGTTACTTAGGTGTCACCTGCCACTGGATAGACCCCAACTCTCTAAAGAGACACTCCGCTGCATTAGCTTGTAGGCGTCTCAAAGGCTCACACACATTTGATGTGCTTGCTGCAGCATTAGAGGATGTACATTCCGAGTACCAAATCAGGGAAAAAGTGACCAGGACAACAACAGACAGTGGTTCAAACTTCCTGAAGGCCTTTCGAGTATATGGTGCACAGGAGAAAGAGGACAGAGTCGCTAATGATGGACAGGAGGAGAGAGATTCAGAAGGGTCAGAAGATGAGAGTGAGTCGGAGGTGGAGTACCAAGATGTGTCTGCTATTTTGGATAATGACACTTGCCTCGAATATAATCTTCCAAAGCACCAAAAGTGTGCATGCCATCTCCTCAATCTCATCTCTGCAGTTGACACCACTGCTGCTGGAGCACGCAGCGAAACATACAAGAGGTTGTCACGTGCTGCTTTTGCAAAATGTAGTGCTCTGTGGAATAAGACCAGCAGGTCAACCACAGCATTTGAAATTGTGGAACGTGAATGCAAGATGCAGTTTCTCCGACCCAATCAAACTCGTTGGAGCTCCCCGTTCTTCGCTGTAGAAAGGGTTGTGCGCATTCAGAAGGAGCAAGGAGAAAAAGCACTCCGCAATGTGTGCATAGCATTGCGGATGAAGATGTAAGTTGGCAGAACTCACATTGTTTAAAGTGTAATAGAACAAATGTGGGCATTGCTGATTAATGTGGGTGAATCCACCTGTTTTAAGATCAATATAATGCAACATAATATCGTTTTCTTTACATGGTCATGTGATAATTGTAGTTGATTTGTTGTGTAGTTTGTATGTTCATTTAACACACATAATGAAGATAAAAAATGGTTGTATCAAAAGTTGCTAAAAGCTAACTTTCATCTTTACATCTTTTATAGGCTCAATACAGCTGAAATGGCATTTTTGACTGAGTACACTGCTGTAATGAAGCCTGTTGCCATGGCCCTGAACATCCTCCAAGGGCAATCATCATTGCATATGGGCTTCCTGCTGCCAACACTTCACCAGTTGCAGGACAAGCTGAAGAAGTTGGAGTCATCTTGCAAAGTGTGTAGACCTCTCATTGATGTCCTGCAGGAGGGGATCCAGAAACGTTTTGGAGAGATGATGATACAACCTGAGTTGATTGCAGCAGCTATACTCCTACCAAAATTCAGGACATCCTGGACCACTGATGAGAGCATCTTAAATGACGGTAAATAATATACTTATGCACATGTACAAATTTTCCAAATGAAGATGTGTGTATATCAATCCATGTAATGTTATTTTTATTTAAGTTCATATTGTTATCAGTGACAAATTATAGGCTAGCAAGAGTTAGGAGCACATAAAAAACAAGCAGTTTGAAAGGCTATACAGTAGAAAGGAAAAAAATATGTTCAGACCTAATTCTTTTGAAATCACTTTCACTTGCCACAGGCCTCGACTACCTCAAAAATCACCTGGACACTGGCTTGGAGATGGATGATGCTCCCACAAACAGTAGTCACTCTGATGAAGATGACTTTTTTGCATCGCTGAGTACAGGACAATCAAAAATAGGAGAGCTGGAGAGGTACCTTTCATGTCCATCCACTGGAGGTATGGATCTCTTGCATTCCTTTCCTCAAATCAAGAGCCTGTCACTGAAAATCAACACAGGCCTCCCAGCATCTGCAGCCTGTGAGAGACTTTTTAGTCACGCAGGACTCCTGTTCACGGCTAAAAGGTCACAGCTTCACAGTGTGAACCTTGAGAGCCAGTTGTTGTTGAAACTGAATAGTCACTTAACTGAGTGATTCTGAGTGAACATGCAAAACTTCACATGCACACACACTTACACATGCACACACACACACACACACACGGACAGTCGCACACACACTCACACCAATCAGAAGTACACAGTGTTCTCAGGTGCAGCCCACACCTATCAGAGTTTATGGTTTGTGGCTCAATTTTCCTTAATTTATTTTATTTTAATGTATTATTATTTAATATATTATTGTTTTAGTTGCTTAAGAGATATTCCTGACTCTGAATTTGTTAAGTGCTATTTTTATGTTTTTGAGCATTATTTGTTGCCGTCATTAAACGAACAGGTTACTCATCAGTTACTCAGTACTTGAGTAGTTTTTTCACAACATACTTTTTACTTTTACTCAAGTAAATATTTGGGTGACTACTCCTTACTTTTACTTGAGTAATAAAACTCTAAAGTAACGGTACTCTTACTTGAGTACAATTTCTGGCTACTCTACCCACCTCTGTCACGTGCATATCGTCTGCTACTTCCGGTAGAGGCAAGAATTTTTTTTATCAGCGACCAAAAGTTGCGAACTTCATCGTCGATGTTCTCTACTAAATCCTTTCAGCAAAAATATGGCAATATCGCGAAATTATCAAGTATGACACATAGAATGGACCTGCTATCCCCGTTTAAATAAGAAAATCACATTTCAGTAGGCCTTTAATGCTATCAAGACTGCTATCAGCTATCAGCAGCTGCCTGGGCAACACTATGTTGATGCACTTCATCCTCAACATCATCAGCACCGCATGACATTGCTGAGCCTTGTGAGCGATGTGGAATGACAACGTGGGTCACGCAATGGGAACAACACTGAATGCTAACAACATGAAATTCTAATAACTTGACTAATGGTCGTAGCTGCGACTGTCAAGTTGACCGAGTTTTTGCAGAACAACTTACGCCTGTGGTCTCAGCACACAGAAGCCCAGTTCTAACTTAGAGGAATTACCCAAGATGTGATGAATATTTCCAGGTAGTGGTTGTGTTGTAGTGGCCGGGTAAGCCCCGCTGCCTTGTGGGTTATTCTGGGAAGACAAAAGACTAGGGGAGCACGCCCTGAGAGAAAAGCAAGTGCTGGTAGGCGCACCATAGGCGGTCCTCCGACAGACCGGAGCTCCGGCAGCCTCCTGCAGCTGTGAGGAGGTGTCGGTCGGCCTGGGTTTCCCTTGCCACCGGATACAGCTCCCCACAGCGAAAAGTGACGTTGGAGTCTGCGCACCTCCCTCGTCGAAAAAGACCTCAACGGCGGAGTGGGTTGCATAGAAGCTCCACAACGGTCACAAAGGTGGAAGAAGGCTGCAGCAAAGATGGGCCCCCAATTCTCTTGGTCTCCATTCCATTGAACCCTGGCTTTCTCTTTGCCAAAGACAGTGTGGTGGCTGTCTGTGCACCAGTCTCCCCACTTTAAAAGATTCCACGCACAGGCGTTCTCCTGATGGCAATCCCACCAACAGGAGGACAATCATACTCATTTCGAGTGATCGCCGACGACGAGTGGCCGGGTGACGACAATAGCAATGACACTTTGAGAATTCTCCGGGCTACCAGTGAGGACTGTAATTTTTAGTAGAACACACTTAAGGCTACTATATTAGACTTAGACTTCCTTTATTGTCATTCCAATTTGAAATTTACAGTACAGATAAGAACGAAATTTTGTTGCACATCTTTGGAACTCTTTACCACCAGACCTTCGTAACTTAGATTCAATATCCCTCTTCAAATCAAGACTCAAAACACACCTATTCCTGACTGCTTATTCACTGTAATCATCTTTTCTTCTCTATCTTTGTTGTTGTTGTTGTTGTTGTTTTTTAATCCAATTTGATTTTACTGTTTTGATTTTGTACAGTGTCCTTGAGTGCCCAGAAAGGCGCCTTATAAATAAAATGTATTATTATTATTATTAGCTCGTTGTAGTGCAGGATGTTTACATTTACAAAAGAAGGTGCTGATATAAATAGATTTACTGTACAGATAAATATATTCCAAAGACATGCACCTGGGGATAGGTTGATTGGCAACACTAAATTGGCCCTTGTGTGTGAATGTGAGTGTGAATGTTGTCTGTCTGTCTGTGTTGGCCCTGCTATGAGGTGGCGACTTGTCCTGGGTGTACACAGCCTTCTGCTCGAATGCAGCTGAGATAGGCTCCAGCACCCCCCGAAAGGGACAAGCGGTCGAAAATGAAAAATATTACACTTTTGCATATGCATCCACGTTTACGGATGTATATTATATTGTCTTTAGAGTCCAGCGAGTTCATCTGTTTTTTGTTTTTTTTGTTGTTTTTTTTTTTGGGGGGGGGGGGTGTTTGAGGGGTTTATTATGATGCTTTCAAGAGTCTTATGGCCAGAGGGAAGAAGCTGTTACAGAACCTGGAGGTTCTGCTACGGAGGCTGCAGAACCTTTTACCAGAGTCCAGCACAAAAAACAGTCCTTAGTGGGGGTAGGAGGAGTCTCTCCAGATTTTCTGAGCCCTGGGTGTAAATTGGGTGAAAGGAGTGTCTAGGCTGTTATTCCATGCCTAGAGGGCTCTAACTATGTTAACAAATACCTGTTTAGAAAGCAGTAAACAGTTTTTTTAATGCTCTGTCTACGAAAATATATGTATTTTTTAATTAACAATAATCCTGTTTTGCAGAAATTAGTTTCCCACAGTCAGGCTTGGAATTGCTGCAATAAACGAGGGACGACTGTACCCATGTTTTAAAAACATACACATTTAATCTAACTAACTCTCTCTTATATACTGTAGTTTCTGACAATAAGCCGCTACTTTTTTCCTACGCTTTGAACCCTGTGACTTCTAAAACGTTGCAGCTAATTCATGGGTTTTTCTTCGCTCACGGCCGTAATGTTTTGTATTGAACAAATAGTGTCATGGAACATCAACAGAGACACTGAAAAGGTGTGTTATTGTTTGTGCTATGGCGCCATCCTCTACACAAGTTCGCTCAGTGCAGGTGGTGCGGGTTGAAAATGTACTTCCTGTTTCATGCCTTCAACCGGAAGAAAAAAACGTCCATAACGTTTTTGCTCGAAGGGATTCGTCATTCATTACTTCAAGCAACGATTGTAAGTTTTACAATTTATTTAAACAACTCATACTTACTAAACCACCCCATGTATGATGTCTGTAGGAGTGTTTTCATGCATATTTTTTAGGGGTGTCGGAAAAAAAAAAATGTTTAAAATGAATCACGATTCTTATCTTGTACAATTCTCAATCTATTGAAAAAAATCAAAGATGAATAAAAAAATTCATATATATATATTATTATGTATTTATTTATTTGGATATCTGTCCTGTCCAGCCTCTCAGGCAAATCATATTGTTATCTGCTGTACGGATTTACTTATAAAAACAGTAGTGTGTGATACTTCTCTTGTTGCTCTTTTTGTATTTGAGATTATTAAATGTTTGGGTGGAATTTTTTTTTTTTTTTTTTGTAAACAGTTTATAGTATTATAGAAATTTATCAGAGATGTTTGTCTATTTTATGGAGGAATGTAGTTAATCATAGAACTCGCACCCAATGTTATTTAAAAAATGATTTTGAATCTACTTGTTACCCCCCAGGAATCGAATTTAATCAAATTTTGTGGTGCTCAAAGATTCACAGCCCTACTATTTATACATACTACCGTAATGTAATCAAGCTCGCATCATTAGTATTAGCGAATATGCTCACACATTTACAATTGTCTGTGTTAGTATTATTAACTTACAATGGTATTATTTTTGGATTGTTTCAGTTACGTACATCTACCAAAACATCAACGTGGAGTCTGTTTAGCTGATCGGAGAGATAGCTCCCGCACCGAGTGAGTCCATGAAGATGACTTCTGTTTTGTTTGATCAGCCGTTTGACGACCGTGTGACAGGCACCGTTTGGAAACAATTAAGGTATGTGAATAAACATTTAAAAAATATTTTGTACCGATATATATCTGCGACTTATAGTCCGGTGCCACTAATAAATGTAAAAATATTTTTTTCTTCTAAAGTTTGGTACAGTTGGTACAGTATGGTACAGTTCCTAATGTACCATACTCACTTACAGTAATGCAGTGGCGGGCCGTGCGTTTCTCACCTAGGCCTTCAGTGATGTCCTACTTAGTCCGACTTCACCTCTCAAAATACCGTAATTTATGTCACCACATGACCATTGCTGGAGATACTATACAGAAACCCACTTGCACACTACTGCGTATTGAATCCCCTCAACAGTGTACAAAATTGTCTATTTTTTTTATTATGCATTTTTGGCAGGTGCGATTTATACTCCGGTGCGACTTATACTCCGAAAACTACGGAAGTTTCTCTTTAGTATCCTTCTTGAAAATGGCCTTGCGAATATATACAGTATCTGCCACCTAATCAACATGTTGCTCTCCTTCTTTGTGAGTACCGGTGAGTTTTCTGTGGCTTTCTATGGCTCATATGGCTCCGGTGTCACTTCCTGTTTTCGCAACTTGCGATTGGATACTCACTTGGGACTCCCAAGTGAGTATCCAATCACAGCATGAGGCCAGCTAGAAGGCCCTACTGACAACAACTCGTGATCTGATTGGCTATGGCAATTGTCTATCAACCGTATGTGTCCGTTCACTTACAGTGCACAGATGCCTGCATTGTTGATTCTGAAGGCCCCGGGCAGATTTGGTACAGCATGGCAACATGAGATAGCTGAATTCTGATTGGATACACACTCTAACCTAAAAACAACAGCACTGGAAAGAGCATAATATGACATGAAGATAATATGAATACTTCTAGATATTTAAGAGATAAATCAAAAATTACTTTTATCTTTAATTATGATCATGATTTCTGGTTGTTAGGCCAACAGAGAAGGCCTTGCTGGCCCTGACGGCCCACCATTGCAAAAACGTATTTAAGGCAACAATGAAAACCAGAACAAAATAGTATTTTTTCTTACTAATGTAAAAAGAAAAGTGTAAACAGAAATAAGAAAACCAAATTATAACAAAAAAAACTTGTATACACTTACAGTAACCTTAAATTAAAACTAAAACAACAACAATACTGTTTCTCTAACATTATTATCATCACCTTTATTCTCCTCTTGCAACTCCTCCCTTCATCCTCACTCTTCTTCTTCTTCTAACTTCTAAGTTGTTGTTGAAGAGGGGTGGACCTGAGTGTTTTTGCAATGACTCGATGCATATGTATGTTTGCTTCCACACCTGCTGGATGTGATTATCCAATTTGTTCATCAGTGGGCATTGGAAAGCTGGGACTTTGGAATAAGAAAGACACAACCTCCAAATCATTATTTGTGTCTCAGGTGTGAAAATACAAATCAATGTTTGTAATGTCTTAAAAACAAGTGTGAAGTGTGTTTTTTGTGTATAACTCTGCACAGGTGTTTGCAAAAAATGAATGTGAGATTTGTGTCATTTTAGTGTGTATAAAAATGTCATGTATAAGACAGTACAGTAGGGTTGTATTCAGAATACAAACATGGATAGTAAAAGTAATGTCATATGTAGTGTTGATATCGAAAATGATATGTCACATTTTTTCATTCTTTTTTGCAGATGATAGTTCCGTAAAAACGGTTTTGACTAAGAGTTCTAACAATTAATTCTCTTGACAAGAGATATTGTTCAACCAGCATCTGTCAAACATGTAATTGTGTTATTGTGTGATCAAAGCAAACACAGATGCAGCAATATTCAAACTTGGCTGCGTTCCAAAAGCAAATAAGTAGCTGCAGGGCGGCCTCTCCCGACACACTGATCACCCGCTGCGATGAATGAATCGCATGTAAAATGCCAATTAATGAATGTCAGGGTGCTTCATGTGAAATTTGACCAAAAATGTATTCCTATCCCGCACTGCTATGTCACTGATAAGAATAAAAAAACAAATTCTTCAAAATAGAGTCCATCCAGCATGTGGTGTTTGTGCTGTTCTCAAAAGGCAGTCTTATCAGGTTCAAGCCTTGCTAAACTTGTTTGGGAAAGTTTAAGTTTTTAATACCGTATTTTTCGGACTATAAAGCGCACTTTTGTTTTCTCAAAACTCGACAGTGCGCCTTATAACCCGGTGCGCCTAATGTACGGAATAATTGTGGTTGCGCTTACCGACCTCGAAGCAATTTTATTTGGCATATGGTGCAATGATAAGTGTGACCAGAAGATGGCAGTCACACATAAGAGACACGTGTAGACGGCAATATGACTCAAGTAAACAACACCAAAATTGTATATGTTCCATTGAAAATATAGAACATTACACACGGCGCTCAAAAATCATTTGACTTTGGTAAGCTATATGGATTGTACTGTGCTTCAACATACGAATATTATTATGGTGTGTGTGTATAAGGTAAGACATTATCTGCCGATTTGTTTTGCAATATTATGCAAAAGAGACTTTTCTTACTTTCTGGTACCTGCTGATCTGTATTTGGGATCTGCATAAGTCATGAAAATTCACTTATTCACTCATTTGCTCCTCATCTATTTCACTTTCACATACTCTGGAATTTGCATGCATTTTGCGCGGCCCATTAATGGTTTTTCTTGAATTATTATATTATCATAATTGTGAAGAGTCGTAATCAAAATCAACATTAAAATGTGATTAATGTCCAGCCCTAACATGATGTCATGGATGAGCAGTAAATGAGTGTCTCCATGGTGACAACAGGTAGTACACACATAATTCTCATTTAAACAAGATGACCTGCACCACTTGTGTACTTGTTATCAATACTACACAATACACAATGTTATAGTTTGTACACAATATTTAGTAGGCCTACTTGTTACTTGGATCTTAGTAGATCAGACTCTAAATAGTATGTCCCTAAATCGCCCTGTTTTCATATTGCATCATTTTAGGCCATATGTATATGGAGATATAAATAAACTGTGATAACAACACGATGCTAGAAATGTTCAAACCCACAGGCAAGTATCAGCAACAAGGTTTTATATTTACAGCCTTGCACTGAGAGCTGGACTTAAAATCAATTCACTCCCTTCACCTTCTGGAAATAGAAAACAGAAGAGAAAACCACAGCATTCGCAAAGTGAAGTTGAAAGAAGAATGACAATAGTTATTCCTCTTGTTTCTTGATTTAAAGGGGAACATTATCACCAGACCTATGTAAGCGTCAATGTATACCTTGATGTTGCAGAAAAAAAGACCATATATTTTTTTAACCGATTTCCGAACTCTAAATGGGTGAATTTTGGCGAACTAAACGCCTTTCTAATATTCGCTCTCGGAGCGATGACGTCACAACGTGACGTCGCATCGGGAAGCAATCCGCCATTTTCTCAAACACCGAGTCAACTCAGCTATGTTATTTTCCGTTTATTCGACTGTTTTCCGTACCTTGGAGACATCATGCCTTGTCGGTGTGTTGTCGGAGGGTGTAACAACACGAACAGGGACGGATTCAAGTTGCACCAGTGGCCCAAAGGTGCGAAAGTGGCAAGAAATTGGACGTTTGTTCCGCACACTTTACCGACGAAAGCTATGCTACGACAGAGATGGCAAGAATGTGTGGATATCCTGCGACACTCAAAGCAGATGCATTTCCAACGATAAAGTCAAAGAAATCTGCCGCCAGACCCCCATTGAATCTGCCGGAGTGTGTGAGCAATTCAGGGACAAAGGACCTCGGTAGCACGGCAAGCAATGGCGGCAGTTGGTTCCCGCAGACGAGCGAGCTAAACCCCCCTGGATGTCTTGGCTCACACCGTCCCGAAGATGATCAAGAAAAGAATATCGACCCTAGCTTCCCTGGCCTGCTGACATGAGGGTATGTCTACAGAATATATTAATTGATGAAAATTGGGCTGTCTGCACTCTCAAAGTGCATGTTGTTGCCAAATGTATTTCATATGCTGTAAACCTAGTTCATAGTTGTTAGTTTCCTTTAATGCCAAACAAACACATACCAATCGTTGGTTAGAAGGCGATCGCCGAATTCGTCCTCGCTGTCTCCCGTGTGGCTGGCTGTCGTATCGTTTTCGTCGGTTTCGCTTGCATACGGTTCAAACCGATATGGCTCAATAGCTTCAGTTTCTTCTTCAATTTTGTTTTCGCTACCTGCCTCCACACTACAACCATCCGTTTCAATACATGCGTAATCTGTTGAATCGCTTAAGCCGCTGAAATCCGAGTCTGAATTCGAGCTACTGTCGCTATAGCTTGCTGTTCTTTCCGCCATGTTTGTTTGTGTTGGTTTCACTATGTGACGTCACAGGAAAATGGACGGGTGGTTAAAATCAGGCACTTTGAAGCTTTTTTTAGGGATATTGCGTGATGGGTAAAATTTTGAAAAAAACTTCGAAAAATATAATAAGCCACTGGGAACTGATTTTTAATGGTTTTAACAATTCTGAAATTGTGATAATGTTCCCCTTTAATGTGTTGACGGTACAGGTACTAACTTATTCATGTTGGCTCGATGAGGGTGAAAGAAAGATGGAGGTCAAATGAAGAGAACAAAAATGCATCAAGGAATAGAATCTAATCAAACATCTTAAATGACAGAAACAAACAGGTTGAGTATTGATTGTATTGATCATATTGAAATCATTGTTAGAATATCAATCTTCTTTAACAATAAATTTCAGCATTTGCTTCTTTTTTGGGCATTTCTGTTTAAGTTTTTTTATTTTCTGTGGGGGAAAATAAGAAGTATTATGACGACAAACAATTCATGTAAGTCCTGGCTACCTAATCCAATATGAGCAATACATGTAACATGCATTTTAAACAGAAATATATATACTAAATATGTATAATAAATGAATATATAGAACATAAATAACATACATATCATATAAATACAATACAACACAATGTAGTACAAACAAATACAGCAGTTTTATGAAGTAATGTAATAATAATGTACAACAGTTATAGTCTAACCCGTTTATGTCGACAACCCTCAGGCTGGCTGACTGACGTTGACAATAAAGCGTTGGCACACGCAAAGATCTTTCCTCAAGTAGCTAACGAGCTAAAACAATGATGTTAGTAAGTTGTTAGTAGATATCATACACAGACGACACCAACATGTGGAACAACACCCTAAATCCCACTCGTGGTATTCTCTCGATGAGCTTCAAGCATACCTGTGAAGTGAAAGCCATTTCAGGTGACTACCTCTTGAAGCTCATCGAGAGAATACCAAGAGTGTGCAAAGCAGTAATCAGAGCAAAGGGTGGCTATTTTGAAATAAACTAGAATATAAAACAGTTATTTCACCTTTTTTTGTTAAGTACATAACTCCACATGTGTTCATTCATAGTTTTGATGCCTTCAGTGACAATCTACAATGTAAATAGTCATGGAAATAAAGAAAATGCATTGAATGAGAACGTGTGTCCAAACTTTGGGCCTGTACTGTATACCGTATTTTTCGGACTATAAGTCGCAGTTTTTTTTCATAGTTTGCCCGGGGGTGCGACTTATACTCAGGAGCGACTTATGTTCAGTGTTGGGTTAGTTACTGAAAAACAGTAACTAGTTATAGTTACTAGTTACTTCATTTCAAAAGTAACTCAGTTACTAACTCAGTTACTTACACCAAAAAGTAATGCGTTACTGTGAAAAGTAACTATTTAGTTACTTCTTTTTTTTTTAAAGCTCCAATTAATGCCCTTTTAGCCTTTATTTCAGTACTGTTATTGCACTGGAGAATAATACAATGTGTTGATCAACTTGACATGCATTTGTATCACTGAACTCTGCTAAGCAATGTGGTCGACATACAACACACAAAGACAAAGATATGTTACAAAGGCCAATTTGTTTCTGGCCAGAACAAATTGACAAAACTATTTTAAATAGCTGCAACATAACATACATAAGTAACAAACAGCATAATAACAGCATAGCTGTAAAGAAAGAAAGGCACACACTACATACACAAAGCCTAACCAGGCATTTTTCCTCAAGAAATTCTGACACAAAATCATGTCTGAAGCCCAGAACACTTGACACATTTCCCCAGTTTTAGTTTAGAGATAAGGAAAGATTGGCCTGGCCCACTAGCATCCCTCTTTATGTTTGTGAACTTTATAGTCTATACATTTAGAGTGATGTGATAATCAAACACTCTAGAAGTCTAAAATGAAAGAGTATATAAGAGAATTGACAGCAACGTTCCCTCTAAGGAGCGCGCCTGTGCAATTGCGCACTGCTCAAGCGTCCTCTGCGCACGACAAATCTATGCCACGCACAAAATCAAATAAAAAAATAAGCGCATAACAATTTTCGACACGACACGGACACAACAGAGAAAACCATTTTCGTCATTATTGTTCAAATATAATAATATGTCTGTCGAGACGCTTTGAGGACATGAATTCCATCCATCAATTTACTGAGCAAAACTCTTTATTGTCGGCCATAAACACATCACTGTTATATCAGCAGCAGCCGCTCGCTCTTTCTCACTTGCGCCAACACATGCACATATGGCACTTAACCAGTGATGCGTTTACAGCCACACAAAAAGTCGGACAACTCCAACACCACACATAAAGTGTCATTCCAGGTCGTTACTCTATGATTTACCAATCAAATGTGTGCCTATTCTAGTGTCATTTATTAGGAATCTTAATTTATAAATATTAATCATTAAATGCTGTTAATATATTAAACACATACTAATAAAAATATATTTTTTACAAACAGGAAGTTGCAGGAATGTACACATGATCCCCTGCTTACATCTCATTGTGCAACATGTGAATGTTTTAATGGGAACTAAATGCAATGTCTGAAAGGGGTACAAACTATTTCCAAAGCAGGACCTCCACCCAGACAAACAATACAAGTACACAGTTCATGAAAAACAATATTTGTTGTTATTGTCATTGTAAGTGGGCCTAAACACTTATATTAGAAATGGAAATGACTGCTGTCATTTGATTATAATAATAAGAGAATGTTGTCTGTCTATCTGTGTTGGCCCTGCGATGGGTGGGGACTTGTCTAGGGTGTACCCAGCCTTCCGCCCGAATGCAGCTGAGATAGGCTCCAGCGACCCCGAAAGGGACAAGCGGTAGAAAATGGATGGATGGATGGAGATTGAACTTGTTATTTAGTCATGTTTGGGACAGGTGTGCTGCTGGTGTAGCCACAGTGTGCATGTCTGATGTTGCTCACATGGGCTCCACTCAATGCTCAGGGAGTTTTTGCGTTTGCTCACACACATGAAAAATTAGAGGGAACATTGATTGACAGAGTGTGTGTACGTTCAGCGGTGAATGAACAGAGGCAGAGTTAATCCTGAAGTGGTGGTGGTGCAGGTAAAGTGGCATCAGAGTTTCTGTCTCTCTTTACTAGCTTCGTCGAAGCATGTTGCTATGTAGCTTGTTTCAGCAGATTTGAATTGCTGTTTTGGGCAGTAGATGGGATCTTTGATCCAAAGCACAATTTACATTTAACTAAAATGTTCTTTTCTTTGTGCTCGACAAAAGAAAAGTAGTGAAAATATCTCCATGTTAGCAAACTCGACTTCTGGCTCCGCCATGATCAGACACGCCCCCCCTCCCCACACTCACACACAGAGCGCGTGTCTCTCTCTCTTCTCCGGCTTGTGACACAAGAAGAATCAGAACGATGACACAGCAGCCCTCCGATAAAACACACTTTATACTACATAAAAAGTAACGTAAAATAACGCAGTAACGCATCATGTAGTAACGGTAACTGAGTTACTGAATATAAAAAAATAACGCGTTAGATTAGTAGTTACCGCCGAAACTAACGGCGTTACAGTAACGCGTTACAAAGTAACGCGTTAGTCCCAACACTGCTTATGTGTGAAATTATTAACACATTATCGTAAAATATCAAATAATATTATTTAGCTCATTCACGTAAGAGACTAGACGTATAAGATTTCATGGGATTTAGCGATTAGGAGTGACAGATTGTTTGGTAAACGTATAGCATGTTCTATATGTTATAGTTATTTGAATAACTCTTACCATAATATGTTACGTTAACATACCAGGCACGTTCTCAGTTGGTTATTTATGCGTCATATAACGTACACTTATTCAGCCAGTTGTTCACTATTCTTTATTTATTTTAAATTGCCTTTCAAATGTCTATTCTTGGTGTTGGGTTTTATCAAATACATTTCCCCAAAAAATGCGACTTATACTCCAGTGCTACTTATATCTGTTTTTTTCCTTCTTTATTATGCATTTTCGGCAGCTGCGACTTATACTCCGGTGCGACTTATACTCCAAAAAATACGGTACATTTTATTTTATTTGTTTTTATCTCTCCTGTCCAGCCACTCAGGCAAATCATATTATTGATGCCCATATCTGCTGTACAGATTTACATTATAAAAGAGAAGTCAATCAATCAATCAATCAATCAAAGTTTAATTATATAGCCCTAAATCACAAGTGTCTCAAAGGGCTGCACAAGCCACAACGACATCCTCGGCTCATATCTCAAGTGTGAAATACTTCACAGGTGGTTAAAGTGTCTTGCCCAAGGACACAACGGCAGTGACTAGGATGGCGGAAGCGGGGATCGAACCTGGAACCCTCAAGTTGCTGGCACGGCCACTCTACCAACCGAGCTATACCACCCCTACTTCCTTTGTTGCCTTATTTGTATTTGACTTTTTTAAATGTTTGGGTAGAATTTTCAAATTAAAACTAAACAAAATCAGTTTTCTTTTAAGTAATATAGAAATTCATCAGAGCTGTTTATTTATTTTATGGCGGGAATGTAGTTAATCATAGAACTGGCACCCAACATTATTAAAAAAGTATTGATTCTGAATATAAACGTTACCTCCAAGAATCGAATCGTAGGATCCCAAAGGTTCACAGCCATTCAAAACACAGTTCTTGGTGTATTTTGTTCACCACTAAAATACTTCTACAGTATATTTACAGTAGGTAATGACGAGTACAGTCATTTGTCAGCAGATATCTTGTTAGCCTCTTCTGGGCTCTTCACATGGACCTTGTTTCAAGTGTCAGACAACACCGGCAAAAGGAAACTTTAAAGTGGGATAGTCTTAGCATGTGCGTGTGTGTGTGTGTGTGTGTGTGTGTGTGTGTGTGTGTGTGTGTGTGTGTGTGTGTGTGTGTGTGTGTGTGTGTGTGTGTGTGTGTGTGTGTGTGTGTGTGTGTGTGTGTGTGTGTGTGTGTGTGATGGTGAGGCAATTAAGGAGATGGTGTCATTTGAGACAAGCTGATGTATTTCTTACAGCGTGCAGCAGTCTAGTTTACACTGACAGAATAATGCATGGTCTGAAGGCATCGAGGTGTAACCCACAGCCACTTTATGGAGGCTCCTTGTGACACTCTGCACAAGTGCTGGTATTCCTTATAAAAGTACTAACTGAGATCCACACTACTAACATACATGCAGTAGGGTTGTACGGTATACCGGTATTAGTATAGTACCGCGATACTAATGAATCATATTCGGTACTATACCGCTTCTGAAAAGTACCCGGTACCCAAATTTGTGGTATCATCCAAAACTAATGTAAAATATCCAAACAACAGAAGAATAAGTGATTATTACATATTAACAGAAGTGTGGATAGAATATGTTAAAACAGAAAATAACCAGATATAAACAGTAAATGAACAAGTAAATTAATAATTAATTTTCTACCACTTGTCCTTAATAATGTTGACAAAATAATAGAATGGAAAATGACACAATGTGTTACAGCAAATGTCAGCATTTAAATTAGGAGCCTTTGTTTGCTTACTTACTAATAAAAGACAAGTTGTCTTGTATGTTCACTATTTTATTTAAGGACAAACTTGCAATAAGAAACATATGTTTAATGTACCCTAAGATTTTTTGTTAAAATAAAGCCGATAATGCAATTTTTTTGTGGTCCCCTTTATTTAGAAAAGAACCGAAAAGTACCGAAAAGCATCAAAATAAATTTGGTACCGGTACCAAAATATTGGTATCGGGACAACACTAACATGCAGTAAATGCTAGCCCTGCCACTCTTCTGTCCTCTTTTTGGCGCTAGTTCTTCCTACGGTTTTGTTGGTTTAGCTTCCATTGTACTTTTATTTTAAGTGAAGTAAAAATTTACGGAAAATCAGAATAGTCGCTGCAGTTATATTATCCCCCAGATGTTAAAATTATGATCAAAAGAATATAGAGTTAGGTCAAAGGATAAACATGTTCAATCACCAAGGCACCAAATCACCAAATAATGATTCCCGGGTGCGGCCAACCGCTGCTGCCCACTGCTCCCCTCACCTCCCAGCAGAGGTGGGACCAAGTCATTGCTTTGCAAGTCATAAGTAAGTCTCAAGTCTTTACCCTCAAGTCTCGAGTCAAGTCCCGAGTCAAGACAGGGCAAGTCCGAGTCAAGTCCAAAGTCAAGACTGGAAAGTCTCAAGTCAAGTCCCAAGTCCTACATTTTGAGTTTCGAGTCCTTTCAAGTCATTTAACCACAGACTAATATATTTACACAGATTGTGTATGCTTTTAAAACGCTGTATTTATTTATTAAAACAAGTGCATTTGAAATTGCAGGGAAAAAGATAGTGCTGACATTGCACTTCAAAATAGCACTATTAACCAGTCATTTTAAACATGTAACTCATTCCTTTACAGAATAAACACATTTGAAAAAAAACAAGTGCAACTGTACTTATTTGCACAAAAGTGTTAACATTGTATTTCCATGGCATATTGCATTGTAACTAGTTCCACAGCAGTTTCTATCCTGTTCTTACCTTATCTCATTGATCTCATCTCATACTGTATGTGTGTTTATGTGTGCGTACACATGAAAAACATAACAAATATATGAACATAACAATGAACAGAGTTGTACTTTTTAGATGTCAGGACCCTATGCAATATGTACACATATTCTTAATATAGTATACATTTTAACTGACCTTTATTTGACTATGTTTGTCTTTTTGTAGGTGGCTAAAATACGCGGTGCTGCTGACCGCCGTCTAACGTTACGTTACTGTGTGTGATACATTGACTAACGTAACGTTATGTATAGGTACCTCATGAAACCCTGCTTAAAAAAAAATCACTTGACAAAAAGTATGAATAGGGTAGCAAACTGCAGTGGACGCAACAGATTGCCGTGTTTGCAATGACGTTATAACCATAGACATCTTATAAGTAGACGCAGCATTGGTTGCTGTGACGTGAGCAATTTGGCCGCCATCTTGAAGTGCTGATGAGGAGCCGGCGAGCAGCCGAAACTGACAGATGACAGGTAGAAAACAAAGATGGTGGTGTTCAGCGTTTTCCTGCTCAAATGAGCGGACTGTTGAAAATAGGAATCGGGGGATTACTTTTCACAAGTGAGATTTAACATTAACGTACTATTGGTTGTATTTTATGAAAATAATATTACCACAGAGTTGAGAAGGATCAAAGATCTTCAATATTTGTATGTGAAAATCACAAAGAAATCTTCTGGGGGAGGATGACCCCCCTACAGGGGTTTGGTTTACAAACTTTCAGCCCCACCTAAAACAAAATTCACCAGCCGCCACTGATTATGATGCATTCTCATTTTAGGCAAAGTATAAGACAATACTTTCTTAACAGTATAATTGTAACCAGGAATCAGTCTTCAAGTAACAATATTCAAATACTAACATTGTTGGGTTAAACAGAATTTGGTTTTATTCTGAATCCAGTGAAACAGACTGGTGGTTTTAGCTGATATGAAGACTTTCAGGTGTTTATATATGTTTAAGTATTTGGCAGACGCTTTTATCCAAAGCGACTTACATAAAATAATACATATAAAACAATCACTGCAAACATTATCATTTAAGGGAAGAATGTAATAGAAAATATCAATACAAAGTGTCAAGACAGAATAAACTCTCTGCTGCTGAAGCAACAGAGATACAGTCTATAGGTCCCTAAGATATATAGATATCTAATGTATTCATACATTGTTTACGTAGGATACACACATATGTATATCTAACCTAATCATATTGTTTCTTCAATTTAAAAATAGATTACCGTTTTTTCCCCCCTTCTCTGGGATTAAATTCCCAGTTTTGATCTCGGACGTCTGGTCACTTATAGCGTATAAGAATATTATATTACTGTTAAGCAAACTATGAATAATAAAACACGCCAAAACATGTGTCTGTTATCATAGCTACACGTATGACAAAAAAGGGGGTGAAAATCAGTGGTATTCAGTGAGGTAAGATGAATTAAATGCGCTGACAGTTCATTGCTCCTGCCAAATTAATTGCACTGAGTGGAGCGGATCACCACTCCAAGATGGCGGCCACGCGCCTCGTCTGCACCAGTAGGCAGTAGCGCTCTATGCTGCGTCTACTTATAAGATGTCTATGGTTATAACGTTAGCAGTGAGTTTGCAGCCTCACTGATTTAACTACACAGCAAATAAAAGTCATGTTACTTAGCCAATAAACGTTATCTTACATTCAAAACTTACCCTTCTTTGTGCAACTTCAAATGTCGAACGAAGTTGGAAGTTGTTGCGTCTCCGTCTGTAATATTCGAACTGCGTGATTTGCATACCGCAATTCGTTTTTTGTTGACCAGGTCGTAGTTTTTATACCCGAACGAAACCAACTTTAACATAATTGTTTATCACTGGCACATTGTTGGACAACTCTTGTTCATTGGTTGTCCTGCAATTTGATTGGATGAATGCTGTGTGATGAAAACAACGTAAATCTAATTTGATTGGCTGTTGTACTGACAGCACACCAGCTGACAGGAATAACACGCTGATAGACAGACGAAGAAAATGAAAAATACGGAGCGCTCCCAAATAACTTTTTAAGCTTTGGATTTTGGGGAAAGTGGCAAGTCATGTCAAGTCATGTCAAGTCAAAAGGCTCAAGTCCAAGTGAAGTCACAAGTCATTGATGTTAAAGTCTAAGTTGAGTCGCAAGTCTCTTCACATTTTGTCAAGTCGAGTCTAAAGTCATCAAATTCATGACTCGAGTCTGACTCGAGTCCAAGTCATGTGACTCGAGTCCACACCTCTGCCTCCCAGGGGGTGATCAAGGGTGATGGTAAAAAAAGAGAATAATTTTGCCACACCTCGTGTGTGTGTATGACAATCATTGGTACTTTAACTTTAACTTTAATGTCACACTATGAAATACTATACTGTATATTGTAATATTGGACACAGCACTAAGCAATCCATTTACCGTATTTTTCGGACTATAAGTCGCAGTTTTTTTCATAGTTTGGCCGGGCTCCAGTGCGACTTATATATGTTTTTTTCCTTTTTTATTATGCATTTTCGGCAGGTGCGACTTATACTCTGGTGCGACTTATACTCCGAAAAATACGGTAATTTCAATATAATACAAACCTACCTAAGACCTAAGGGCTTCGCAAAATGCTCGTTGCCTTGGTGCTACACAAAGTTGCTGCAATATCACATAGTAATTAATTTGTTACGCTCAGGTGGCATGGTAATTAATGCACGGATCGTTTCCCCAAGATGCAGACGGAACTCCGGAGGCAGCGTGCAGGTAGAAAAATATTTCATTTTCCATTAATCAGTCAGGAATACAGAAATACCGGAAAAGCGCGCCGATAGCACAGGACGCTATGGTAAACTTAGCACAGGAACAAGAATACGAAGCATGGATAACAAACGTAATGTTGCATGAAGCAAACAAGACAGCCAGACTGAGTGTGGCGAAAAGCAGGAATAAGTAGCTCTCTGATTAGTGCCCGGGAGCAGGTGAGCGTCCCAAACACTAATAAGAGGCAGGTGAAAATAATCAGCACCCATGGCAACCAAGAAAACACAAACCCAGGGTTGCTGAAACAGAACTAAGGGAGTCTTTAACTACACAAAACATGATCCAGGCAACGGATCATGACATACTGTAATTAGTGAACAGTTAGATAAAGTTATATCTCACAGTGTTAGTTCTAGGGATGTAAAGCTTTTACATTTGAATGGGTATTCAGGATTTCCCCTAGATTGCCAAGATACCTGTTGCAGTGGAGGTGTTGTGAGGGTAGAGGGGTGGCCATGGCCAACATGACATCATCACAAAATTTTGCATAATTTGCTAGAATATGATTTTCTTAAAAAGGCTCAAATATGTATGCATACATTTAAAAACAAATCTGTTATTAATCAGTATTAACATATATTTTTATATCGTTTTGACATATTTTTTCAATTGTTGCTGCTTATTGTACAATGTACTTTGATATTTTTTCTAGTGTTTAGAGACTTTTTATGACTTTTTTTTTAATTAAAAACGACTAGCAACAACTTTTTCTGTTGTTATTATAGACTGTACTGGTGTTTAGAGACTCTACTATAGTTAATAGTGCACACATAATAGGCTATAAATAGTCATTCTTATACTAACGACCAGCCGGTGGTAATGTTTTTGGTGTGGTGTTTATTTGGTGTTAATATTTGTCACAAACACAACATCCGTGCCTGAAAGTGGATTGACGGAGAATGAGTAAGTGTTGCGTGTCGAGAGAAGCACGGAGACTAAAGTGTTTGGATGGGAGGTAAAACCTGTTGGAATTGTGCTGTATGTTAGCAATAAAATTGGCCAATAAAAGTTGAAGATAGCGTCAGACTTTGTGTGACTTCTTCTGAGCGCTACAATACATGATATCACTTTAAATGTTTTCATGTAAAAAAAAACAACATATTTTCAAGGTGCGGCGGCAATGATATTGCTGTGGCGGTGTGCTAAAGTGCAATTTTAAATTTCGCGCGAAATATCCTGCTGAAAACGTCTTAGTATGATGACGCCTGCACGTGACGTCACGGATTGTAGAGGACATTTTGGGACAGCGTGGTGGCCAGCTATTAAGTTGTCTGTATTCATGGCAAAATTCCACAGTATTCTGGACATCTGTGTTGGTGAATCTTTTGCAATTTGTTCAATGAACAATGGAGACAGCAAAGAAGAAAGCTGTAGGTGTGAAGCGGTGTATTGCGGCAGGTGTTGGGCCGGGTAACGCACCCCCGCCGTAGAATGCACCCCCTGACTGTTGTGCCGGATAACACAGCTGGTGTTTCATTGTTTACATTCCCGGAAGATGACAGTCAAGCTTTACCATTGGCCTGTGGAGAACTGGGACAACAGAGACTCTTACCAGGAGGACTTTGAGTTGGATGCGCAGACACGGTACCGTGAGTACGCATGCAGCTGCGGCTTCCAAACATTTGATCGCTTGCCCGTACGTGCGTGCCGCTATGTGCATGTCACGTACGTAACTTTGGGGACTTTGGGGAAATAAATGTGCCGTATGAACTTTGGGGAGGTGAACGGTACTTTGGGCTGTGGGATTGAGTGTGTTGTGCAGGTGTTTGAGTTGTATTGGCGGGTTATATGGACGGGGGGGAGGTGTTTGTTATACGGGATTAATTTGTGGCATATTAAATATAAGCCTGGTTGTGTTGTGGCTAATAGAGTATATAAAGGTCTTGTGTTTATTTACTGTTTGTCATTCCCAGCTGAATATCAGGTCCCACCCGCCTCTCACAGCATCTTCCCTATCTGAATCACTCCCACTGCCCTCTAGTCCTTCACTCTCACTTTCCTCATCCACAAATCTTTCATCCTCGCTCAAATTAATGGAGAAATCGTCGCTTTCTCGGTCCAAATCGCTCTCGCTGCTGGTGGCCATGATTGTAAACAATGTGCAGATGTGCGGAGCTCCACAACCTGTGACGTCACGCGCATATCTTATGTCTGCTACTTCCGGTACAGGCAAGGCTTTTTTATCAGCGACCAAAAGTTGCGAACTTTATCGTCGATGTTCTCTACTAAAACCTTTCAGCAAAAATACGGCAAAATCGCGAAATGATCAAGTATGACACATAGAATGGACCTGCTATCCCCGTTTGAATAAGAAAATGGCATTTCAGTAGGCTTTTAAAAGTGTTTTTGATTCAACATTTAGCACAAAGTTCTGCTGTCCAGTTGGTACAGTATCTTGTTTTCTTACACTTCTCTGTCTCATGGCGAGTATTGTACTCATGTACTGTATTAGACAGTAGACATTATATGCCGTGGCAATTCCGAGATGTTCGATGGCAGTAGTATTTTGGCTGCAGTGTGTTGCCCAAGTCAGGAAGTAGTCTTTGCTATCATGTGCCAGTCTTGTCTTTTGTTGAGTCCTACAAAGTGTTTATACTGCGAGTACTGTACTTATTACACACCAGCTGTTTGATTGTAACGTTCATCTTAGTTGTAGTTTTCATTACCAAATTTGGAGGTGTTGAAATCGCCATGTAAAATTGCTATTGATAATTAGTAGCATGTCTACGGCAAATCCCATGGAAATGATCATCGAGCTATTGCATTTTGAAAAGTGGACTTTTGACCGCTTTACTCTTGCTTTGTTGGCATGACAAATTGTAACATTACTTAGAGCAGGGGTGTCAAACTAATTTTAGATCAGGGGCAACATTTCAGAAAAATCTACTCCCAAGAGAGCCGGACTGGTAAAATCACGGCACGATAACTTAAAAATAAAGACAACTTCAGATTGTTTCCTTTGTTTAAAAATAGAACAAGCACATTCTAAAAATGTACAAATCCTAATGTTGTTGTTTTGTTTTTTTACACTTACATGTTCCGGTTAATAGTACTCGACCTTTATTTGTCGTTATTTATACTTTCTGAATAAATTATGTGATAATGTTCATCAGTCAACTCATTGATTAATTAATTAATCTGTCAAGATAAAAAAACAATATCAAAATCAAATTACAGGACGTTATTTATGTAGTCTACAACATCATGTGTTTTTTTTGTTTTTTTTACATATGTAGCATCATCTACAAAGATACAAATAATTGCTATTGCGACATCTAGTGGACGCATTTAGAAATTCAAAAATTTAGCAAACTCATCCTGCGGGACGGATAAAACCTGTTCGTACGGTCGTACGTTTGACACCCCTGACTTAGAGGCAGTTCTGAGTCTGCTCTAAGTGCTTGACCCTTTGTAGTCGGTGCTGAATCTGCAACCGCATGTGACATCACGTGTAACAAAGGCATCAAAATCAATCAATGAAAGTTTACTTATATACTGTAGTCCTTAATCACAAATGTCTCAAAGGGCTGCACAAGCAACATCCTCGGCTCAGAATATATGGTACTGATTGATTTTACCCAAACCAGTAGCAGGCAGTATCGACAGACCTTGAACCTTACTTATAAAAGTACAACATTTGGTACCAATCTCAAGTTATTTCATAAAAAATATAACTCTTCCACTATTTAAGTCCATCCTTGCACTCCATAGTATTTCAGTCTTTACGGATATCATCACACAATGTAAATGCTGACATTCAGATTGTAATCTTGGTATAAAGCCTAGTGTTGCTTGAAAATATCAAACAATCTGTCATACGCTGGAATATTGTGAAGTAGTTGCGATTCCAAAGATGCGGAAGACCTTTACTTTACTTTAATACACAAAGGCAACGTAACACAAACTGGTGCTAGCTTAGCGTAGCATGAAGATTTGCAAAGTGAAAACATAGGTACGTAGCGTGAAACTAACAACAAAACCAACAAACAAACTGTTGAGTATAACGATCAGCCAACAATCGACGAGCAACTAAGACAGGGAAAACACCAGAATATAAAGGGTAGTTATTAGGACACTAATCAGTAATCAGAAAGCAGGTGCGGCTAATCAGCCACCTAGCAACAAGAAAACGTAACCAAGGGATCAATACTTAACACGAACGCAGACTTTAACATAGTGTGACAAATCATAACACAATAATTTCCATGTCAAACATATTTTTACAGCTGTTATAGATTTTCTCCCTTGTTCTGTAAATGCTATCCTCTTTGTATTGCTTTATATAATCGGTTTATACTTACGCATGTCTGCTTTGTAAAGCCCTTAAAACACTCTCTGATAAAATAATGTGTGTTAAGTACGGAATCTTGGTTTTCATATTTCCAAACTTGAGCATGTAGTCAGTAGTTTCTGTAATATGACCTATAATCATAGGTTTGCCTTCTGGTACCTGCTGATCTGTATTTGGGATCTGCATAAGTCCTGAAAAATTGAGCGTATCCGCCTTTGTAGTCCGTGGCGACGCCGTAGTCGATAAGCTTCTTCTTTTTCTCTATCTTCTTGTTATGGGACATTCATCCTCCGCTGTTGCCATTTCTAATATAAAGTAGGGTAAAGTTCTTACTTATATCTGTCAGTAAACTCGCCATGACAGCGCTAAAACATACCGGTGTAGTGAGTTTACATTATTCACCCAAGGAACTTTAGTTATTAGAGAGGTTTTTCACGGGACACATTTTCGGCGGATCAGGAGAGGCTGCTCCGTTATTGATTTAAGTAAAGTCTGAATGTCATTAAAACAGTTAGCTCCAACTTTAGACACTTCCTCCACTCCCGTCCTTGCACGCTACACCGCTACAACAAAGTTGACGGGGAGAAGACGCTGTCGAAGGTGAGCCATGTAAATAAGACCGCCCACAAAACGGCGCATCCTGAAGCGACTGTCAGAAAGCGGCTTGAAAATGATCTGTAAAACATAATTTATGCAACATTTTGACCAAAGAACCACCATTTAATGCTATGTAGACCACAAGGAAGTGTTTTACATTTAGAAAAAACTACTATTAATACGGCTCCTTTAAGGCGCCCTATATTCCGCCTTATATATGAAAAAAGATCGGAAATAGACCATTCATGGATCGTGCACCCTATTGTCCGGAAAATACGGTAATTTGTTAAATAAATTGTACTTCACATATTTGTATACAAAAAGTGGATTAAAAACCACATATAGGTTTTCTCTTACAAGTTTGATTATCTTCCGTCCATCTCCTTTCATTACCGTCCTCAAAATACCCCACAGTCAGTTCTAAAAGCAACTTGGAAAACAAAATCGCCAATAAGTTGAATCTAATCGATAACCATCCGGTTCCTGAGTGCTGTAATAGACATCACTGCAACATCGTTGGATTGGTTTGGTATTTAAAGCTCCATCAAGTGTAAAAATAAACCAGTGAATGCTACGTTACCATCACTGACACTTGTTTTTGTCACTGCATGCTGCTTCCACACGAATTGTAACTATGACAACCCCAACTTGACAAGATTATGCATCAAAAAGGCCATTTGAGAGGATGACTATGAGCTCACACACACACACACACACACACACACACACACACACACACACACACACACACACACACACACACACACACACACACACACACACACACACACACACACACACACACACACACAAACAAACACACAGACGCGCGCGCACTCAAAGTGAGATTTCTGGACCATACTAATAATACCCAATGCGTTAAACATCATTAACCACATCGGGTTATTAAACATGCCCTGAACAGACCTTCACAATAAAATGCCAACTCTATAAATCTGCAAAAACGTGATTTTGGCTCGATGCTGTTCTGAAACACCGAAAAGTTTAATATGCTGCTACTTCCTGCTGGCTTTCATTTCCTCCTGACTGGAATCCAAGTTTGTCATTTAGTGCCAAATGAATATCAATGACTGCCATGTTCTTAGAGATAAACAACTAGAATTCTCCTCTTCTTGACTTCACCAAAGTAGGAATAATAAATCACCACAAACCATACAACCATACTAGAGATGTCGATAAATGCGTTAAAATGTAATATCGGAAATTATCGGTATCGGTTTTTTCATTATCGGTATTTTTGTTGTTGTTTTTTTGTTTTGTTTTTATTAAATCAACATAAAAAACACAAGATACACTTACAATTAGTGCACCAACCCAAAAAACCTTCCTACCCCATTTACACTCATTCACACTCATTCACACAAAAGGGTTGTTTCTTTCTGTTATTAATATTCTGGTTCCTACGTTATATATCAATATATATCAATACAGTCTGCAAGGGATACAGTCCGTAAGCACACATGATTGTGCGTGCTGCTGGTCCACTAATAGTACTAACCTTTAACAGTTAATTTTACTCATTTTCATTAATTACTAGTTTCTATGTAACTGTTTTTATATTGTTTTACTTTCTTTTTTATTCAAGAAAATGTTTTTAATTTATATATCTTATTTTATATATATATATATTTTTTAAAGTACCTTATCTTCACCATACCTGGTTGTCCAAATTAGGCATAATGTGTTAATTCCACGACTGTATATATCGGTTGATATCGGTATCGGTTGATATCGGTATCGGTAATAAAAGAGTTGGACAATATCCGAATATCGGATATCGGCAAAAAGCCATTATCGGACATCCCTAAACCAAACCAATTATCAAATATTATGCATAATGTCCTCTCAGGGAATGTAAGCACTTATGAATGACATTTGAGCAATATGTCTCCGAGTGAAGAATTATAATCTTGCATAATTGCAGCATTGTTTTTTGTTCTAACAAACAAAAGTGAAGTGTAAAGTGAATTATATTTATATAGCCCTTTTCTCTAGAGACTTAAAGTGCTTTACATAGTGAAACCCATTATCTACATCTTTAAGGTACATTTAAACCTCTTACACAGGGAGCAGGTGGGTAAAGTGTCTTGCCCAAGGACAGTAACTATGATGGCGGAAGCGGGTATCGAACCTGGAACCGTTAAATTGCTGGCACGGATGCTCTACCAAACGAGCCATACCGCCCATCTTTGTGTGTTTCAGTCATAAACACTGTACTGAAAATTCATGATAAACCGTATTTTTTTAACATATAGTGCACCTGGTATATAAGCCGTTCTAACTAAATTTTAAAAGAAAAAAAAATATTTCCATATACCGTATTTTTCGGACTATAAGTATATGTAACATATATAAATCCAGTGCGATTTATATATGTTTTTTTCCTTCTTTATTATGCATTTTCGGCAGGTGCGACTTATACTCCGGTGCGACTTATACTCCGAAAAATACGGTATAAGTCGCAGTATATATGTTGTGAAATTAGTCATTCACACCAGAAAGATTCTGTAAATGTCTGTTTACATACCTTAATTGTTTCCAAACAGTGCCTGTAACACGGCAGTAAAACAATCGAAAAAAACAAAACAGAGTCATCATCCCACTAGCTGCGGAAGCTAGCTCTCCAATTAGCTAAACAGACTCGATAAATCCACGGAGACGTTTTGGTGATTAAATTGAGGAATTTGAAAAAACTGAATAAATACAAAAAAAATACCATGTTATGTTAATAATACTATCACAGACACTTGTAGACGTGTTGGCATATTCGCTAATGCTAACAACGCTAGCTTGATTACATTGCGACAGCACGTGCAAATATGCATGAAAACACTCCTACAGACATCCCACATGGGACGGTTAGTTAAGTATGAATTGTTTTAGTTATATTGTAAAACTTACAAACGTTGCTTGGAGTGATGAATGAAGAAACCATACGAGTAGTAACCCTAAGGACGACTAGTAAATGGAAGCACTTGTACTTCCGGTAAAAAGAACTAAACAGAAAGAAATACTGTAGACATTAAACCCGCAGAACCTGCAGTGAGCGAACTCGTCCAAAGGATGGCGCCATAGCACAAACAATAACACACGTTTTCAGTGTCTCTGTCAGTCTCTTGTGAAAACTAATTGTTGAATACAAAACATTATGGCCGTTAGCAAAGAAATAAATTAGCCACACAATTTATTAAGCCGCAGGGTTCCAAGCTTCGGAAAAAAGTAGCGGCTTATAGTGCGGAAAATACAATAGTAATTCAGATGTGTAAATTATATACTGTAACATGGGGATTGGTTACCAGCTAGAAAGTAGCGGTCTAGTTACCAGCTAGTGATTAGTGGTCTAGTTGTAAGCTAACGATTAGCAGCCTATCTGTACTGACTGAAAAACATGAACAATCATATTACAGTATCTGTAAACTATTAGCCCACGTTCCATGTTTTGTTTGTACACAGCCAACTGGACAGCGCACGTACTGTAAAGTACGGTGATGCGCTACATGTATCATGATCAATATTATCGATGGATAGTTGTCTGTTTGCTGCAGCTGGCCGGGGATGTTTTTTCAAGTTGACTTTGGGTAATACTCCATTTATGTCGGCGTAGCTTGGCTTCAAGTTCCACATTTATACCCAAAAGTCACACCGACCTCACTCTCTCGGCTGTCGTCTGCTCCAACGTTTGAGCCTCACTTTGTGCTCGCTTCTATAACCAACAGTTCATCCTTCGTATATTCAGCTTCAAAAGGATAAGGTAGTGAATCCTCAATTGTCCGAAAAAAAGTTGTCTTTGTTGTCTGTTACCAAGTCTGCGGTGATTAGAACACACTCGCGTTTGTTTCTGGAAGTAGGAACTAGCGGTCTAGTTGCCAGCTAGTGATTAGCGGTCTAGTTGTAAGCTAACAATTAGCGGCCTATCTGTACTGACTGAAAAACATGAACAATCATATTACAGTATCTGTAAACTATTAGCCCACGTTCCATGTTTTGTTTGAACACAGCCAACTGGACAGCGCACGTACTGTAGTGTACGGTGATGTGCTGCATGTATCATGATCAATATTATCGATGGATAGTTGTCTGTTTGCTGCAGCTGGCCGGGGATGTTTTTTCAAGTTGACTTTGGGTAAGCACTCCATTTATGTCGGCATAGCTTTGGCTTCAAGTTCCACATTTATACCTAAAAGTCACACCAACCTCACTCTCTCGGCTGTCGTCTGCTCCAACGTTTGAGCCTCACTTTGTGCTCGCTTCTATAACCAACAGTTCACCCTCCGTATATTCAGCTTCAAAAGGATAAGGTAGTGAATCCTCAATTGTCCGAAAAAAAAAGTTGTCTTTGTTGTCTGTTACCAAGTCTGCGATGATTAGATCACACTCGCGTTTGTTTCTGGAAGTAGGAACACACATTTGTTGTCAGAAGTCGGAAGTGCGTTGCAATGGGAACGGAGATAAATGCTCTAAAGAAACAAGTTCCGGCAATGCTTCAAAAGACCTAAATACAGTAAATATTGTACGTATTACATATTGTTATGAACGAGTCTGTTACTACATTATATATACTTGCAGTGTGTTTATAAAACATTGATGGAGGGTTTTGAAGTTGTTTTAGAAGGCTTTGAAGGCTACAACGGTGACTCTCATTAGCCGCATCTTGCAAGCGTTTATGATTTTTAAAGTCCTCAAAAAAAAACACATACGTGTTCTTGTCTCTAATTGTGAACGATAGACAAAATTCTAAAAAAGTGCAGTTGAACTTTAAACGTTAAACGCTTAAAACTTGTAATAGTTAGACCCAAAAATTTTGCAGCACAGACAAGCAAAAAACAATGGGACAAGTTTGGCGAGATTTTGACATTGAGTATAGTTATGATTAATACCACGTTATTTACACATTAATACCATAAAATGTTAATAACTTCACAAACAAAAAATTTTAAAGCACAAACCGGCACAAACAATTGAGACAGGTTTGGGGATATTTATATTTATGCAAAGACTTTCAAAATGTCCACTTAATTATTCTGATACTTACTATTACAAAGTGTTGAGCAAATCTATGACTTGCAGTTCAGTAAAATATTTCAAAATATTCCTGTATGACATCCTGACTACAAAATTGCATTTGTATCCAAATATCGGGGTATTTTCTTAAGGAATTTTTATTGATGCAAGAAAATAATAAGCTGTGATTAATCACAGTTCAAGTGTGTGATTAATCTAAATATAGAAAATGATCCACTTGACAGCCTTAATTAAAATGTAAAATATATGAAAACTATTATACACACATTAAAATATATAATACAAATATTCATAATATAAAAAACATTTTACATAACATTTGTATTACAAGCTATAAACTATATATAATATAAAAACTATACAAACAAATCCGTACACTATATATAGATTAAAAAATATGATATATATGAAACAAAATATACATAAAATATAGATTAAAAATATAAAATAGATTTAAAAAATGTACAGATGATATATATTAAACAAATAAGAAGTATTCTACATCATAAAATATATATTAAGGAATAAAATATATAAAAAATATAAAACATATTTAGAAAATTCACATATATAAAATATTCTACACTGTTAATGCAGTGTATAAATACAAAGGTACTTTGTATTTTATAGAAATAGCAACAAGGTCTATGGGTACCAGATAACACAGTTGAAGTAACTTAAACTTTAAAAATAGTCTATAGTCACAATACACATGGGATTACATTTTTTAAATAAAATATGGACTGTCTTAAATGGATGTATTGTTCCTCTCCACCAATGCAGTAGAAGGTGAAAGGATAGTTGCAGCACGGAAGAGACTCAACCATGTGATTGATGTTACTGCGGCCACGCCACTACAGGGTTTGATGGACAGGCACTGATGGCGCGCTGCCAAGAAGACAAATGAAGCGATCAAGCTGTAAGAGCGAAACCATTAACTTTAACCATTTAGACGTGTGTTTTATTTCCACCCTGTAAACACTGGAAGGTTTAATGGAACACTCTTTATGCTGAATGCTGACTCAGCTGAGCTCCAGTATGCAATACAATGTATCTTTTGTAAGACTGCAATATACAAATAGTTGATTCAATTGTGTCAAGTAGATGAATAATGTGTGACCTGTGTCACTTCTGCTGATGGGGGAAAAACTCCACTTTTAAAAAAGTTTGGATTTATATTTACATACGTCTACAATTTGTACAGTTGAAGATACATATTGTGTACAGTTGTAGCTCTGGATACAGTTTTAATTGGTTCAGGTATCTTATATGTCTATATTGCGATATATAGCATAATACAACTAGTAAAGAAGAATTAGAAGAAATAAATTAAATCAAATTACCGTATTTTCCGGACTGTAAGGCGCACTTAAAATTATTATTTTTTTCTTAAAATTCGACAGTGCGCCTTATAATTCGGTGCGTCTAATGTACGGAATAATTCTGGTTTTGCTTACCGACCTCGAAGCAATTTTATTTGGTACATGGTGTAATGATAAGTGTGATCAGTAGATGGCAGTCAAACATAAGAGATACGTGTAGACTGCAATATGATGGCAATATGACTCAAGTAAACAACACCAACATTTTATATGTTCCATTGAAAATATAGAACATTACACACGGGACACATTGTTGTTGTTTCCAGATGAGGAGATGCTGCTCCGTTAATGACTTAAGTAAAGTCTGAATGTAATAAAACAGCTAGCTCTATCTTTTGACACTGCCGATGAATGGTCTATTTTCGATATTTTTTCATATAAAAGGTGCACCGGATTATAGGGCGCATTAAAGGAGTCATATTTATTTTTATTTTTTTTCTAAATGGAAAACACTTCCTTGTGGTCTACATAACATGTAAAGGTGGTTCTTTGGTCAAAATGTTGCATAGATTATGTTTTACAGATCATCTTCAAGCCGCTTTCTGACAGTCGCTTCAGGATGCGCCGTTTTGTGGGCGGTCTCATTTACGTGGCTCACCTTCGACAGCGTCTTGGATGTCGAAGTTTACCAACTTCTTGGTTTATTTATGGCAACATTTTTCCACTGTACAGGTGAGAGGCATGATTTATAATCTAATGTATAATCAGCTTTTACCAACTTAGCGGCAAAGCAGCAGCAGCAGCAGCTCACCGGCCTAATATGTCAATATGGCAGCATAAGCTAGTTAGCTCTCTGTGGTCACTGTGCCTCCAAAAATGGTTTGTCGGCAATGGCGCTTATAATAACAATATCGCTAATACTTGGTTAATATTCAGGTCACGAGATGTAAATTAGAGTACTGTTGGCGATTTTCCGATTTATTTTTATTTATTTTATTTAGCCTTTAGTTAACCAGGTAAAATCCCATTGAGATCAAAGATCTCTTTTCCAAGGGAGACCTGGCCAAGAGGGCAGCAGCAAGGTTACATTAAAAACAGTAAACAAATACATAAAACATCACATTTACAACATTAAAACTTGCTCACATGACACATGTGCATACAGACAAGGTAGACTGCAGTCCTTTCACAGAAGCTTTAAAGGGGAACATTATCACAATTTCAGAAGGGTTAAAACCATTAAAAATCAGTTCCCAGTGGCTTATTTTATTTTTCGGAGTTTTTTTCAAAATTTTACCCATCACGCAATATCCCTAAAAAAAGCTTCAAAGTGCCTGATTTTAACCATCGTTATATACACCCGTCCATTTTCCTGTGACGTCACACAGTGATGCCAATACAAACAAACATGGCGGATAGAACAGCAAGGGAAAGCGACATTAGCTCGGATTCAGACTCGGATTTCAGCAGCTTAAGCGATTCAACAGATTACGCATGTATTGAAACGGATGGTTGTAGTGGGGAGGCAGGTAGCGAAAACGAAATTGAAGAAGAAACTGAAGCTATTGAGCCATATCGGTTTGAACCGTATGCAAGCGAAACCGACGAAAACAACACGACAGCCAGCAACACGGGAGAAAGCGAGGACGAATTTGGCGATCGCCTTCTAACCAACGATTGGTATGTGTTTGTTTGGCATTAAAGGAAACTAACAACTATGAACTAGGTTTACAGCATATGAAATACATTTGGCAACAACATGCACTTTGAGAGTGCAGACAGCCCAGTTTTCATCAATTAATATATTCTGTAGACATACCCTCATCCGCTCTCTTTTCCTGAAAGCTGATCTGTCCAGTCCAGTTGGAAATGCATCTGCTTTGAGTGTCGCAGGATATCCACACATTCTTGACATCTCTGTCGTAGCATAGCTTTCGTCGGTAAAGTGTGCGGAACAAACGTCCAATTTCTTGCCACTTTCGCATCTTTGGGCCACTGGTGCAACTTGAATCCGTCCCTGTTCGTGTTGTTACACCCTCCGACAACACATCGACGAGGCATGATGTCTCCAAGGTACGGAAAACAGTCGAAAAAACGGAAAACAACAGAGCTGATTTGACTCGGTGTTTGTAATGTGTTTGAGAAAATGGCGGATTGCTTCCCGATGTGACGTCACGTTGTGTGTGAATAATAGAAAGGTATTTAATTCGCCAAAATTCACTCATTTAAAGTTCGGAAAGCGGTTAAAAAAATATATGGTCTTTTTTCTGCAACATCAAGGTATATATTGACGCTTACATAGGTCTGGTGGTAATGTTCCCCTTTAAACTCATTCAATGTAACAAGGGTTTGAAGTTTAATATTCGATTGTAGGTTATTCCAAGCCTTAGGTACTGAAAACCTAAATGCTTTCTTGCCCAGTTCAGTTCTTACTTCGTGAACGACAAATTGCAGAACATTCATTGAACGAAGATTGTGACTCCCTTGTTTCCTTGTTAAAAGACAAGACAGATAAGATGGAGTGATACCCAGAATGGTTTTGTAGATGAAAACATACCAATGATTGAGGCGTCGAGCACATAAAGACGTCCAGTTAACCATTGAGTATAACACACAATGGTGAGTAAGGGGAGCACAGTTGGTGATGAATCTCAGTGCCCCGTGGTACACACTATCCAGCTTGTGGAGACAACCAGCAGTAGCATTCATGTACAACACATCTCCATAGTCAATAACAGGTAAAAAGGTTGTTTCCACCAATTTCTGTTTCACAGTAAAAGAATAGCAAGACTTGTTTCTATAATAAAATCCCAGTAAAAGTTTCAGTTTTTTTACAACATACTGAATGTGCTCCTTAAAACTCAAGTGGTCATCAATTAAAAATCCTAAATATTTAAAAGCAGCTACTAACATAATTTGTTGCCCATTTCTTGTTCAAATGTTCTCACACAGTGCTGATTGATGGTTATGTAGATGGGCTTATATCAACTTTTTCTTTAACCCTTCGCGAGGATGATGATTCATTCTTCATTTAAACAGGAAGATATGAACATTACATCAGTCAGCATCCCGGTGAGAGCAGACATTGTACAGTAAGTGATTGTGTTATCATGGAGCTCCCATTGACTTCATTGTTAGCTGACTTTTTCGAACATTTATTTACGATTTAGAATGTTCTTGTACATAGGGATTGTGAATAATGGGCAAAATTCCAAAAAAGTGCAGTTGCCCTTTGAGTTTCTGACCAAAGACTCAACACTCAACCACAAAACAGGGGCCTCCAACGTAAACGCTGAGCCAGAAAAAGCGAACAAGTTGGGAACATGACTCACTATTATTCCCGAAGTAGATCAGGCCCTATATGTCTGTATATAATGAATATAATCAAAGGTCATCCCTGGCTACCAGAACAATGTATAACTGGGAATGCAAACTAAAACAGATCAGTTCCTTCGGGATTACCAGTAAAGCAACACAAGGTAATCAAAGGAGCAATTTAACGTAATTAAAATGTGTTCCCCTATCAGCAAATGACAGATGGAAAGGCTGTTGCTGTGTGCTTAACATCAATATTGATACTGCTGCTAGTCTCCAATAAATACATCCCATAAACGTGCTACTGCCCATGCTGTTTGGAACCACAACGCCGTGGACTTTTAGTGTTTGAATGTGGGCGCGTGCCAAGCATCCTGGCATACATAGCACATTAGGCGACTAATGAGGCAGACACACAATGCAGGACTATCATAGTCGGATGTGTCACGATGAAATATTTAGGTGTTATTAATAAGGAGGAATGTGACCACTAACCCAGAAACACAAGCCTTTAGTCAAGAGACAGAGGAGCATGACACTGCTTGCTGGGAGTGTTACAGTCGCCACAATCATTCCTGCATATCATCCCTGCACCATTAAAAAGACGTAATGTTCAAAGTGAAACATTTTATTTGATTTGCTTTGCTTTTTTAAGATTAATCTACTTAATGGTTAACTAAAAATTATCATGTTGGCTACTTTACTTTTTAATGTATGGTATTTAGTAACTCAGATTCCATTTCCTCCCTCGTCTGTTCAGATGTCCCAAACTGACCGTTAAGATTCAAGATTTAAAAATGAAGATATACTTCATGACTGATGAACTGGAATACTTGCATGGTTTGAGTGAATGTGTAAGTTTCTGTTTGTTTTGTTTCATTGCTTATCATATACAAACCCCGTTTCCATATGAGTTGGGAAATTGTGTTAGATGTAAATATAAACGGAATACAATGATTTGCAAATAATTTTCAACCCATATTCAGTTGAATATGCTACAAAGACAACATATTTGATGTTCAAACTGATAAACATTTTTTTTTTTGCATATAATTATTAACTTTAGAATTTGATGCCAGCAACACGTGACAAAGAAGTTGGGAAAGGTGGCAATAAATATTGATAACGTTGAGGAATGCTCATCAAACACTTATTTGAAACATCCCACAGGTGAACAGGCAAATTGGGAACAGGTGGGTGCCATGATTGGGTAAAAAAGTAGATTCCATGAAATGCTCAGTCATTCACAAACAAGGATGGGGCCAGGGTCACCACTTTGTCAACAAATGCCTGAGCAAATTGTTGAACAGTTTAAGAAAAACCTTTCTCAACCACCTATTACAAGGAATTTAGGGATTTCACCATCTACACTCTGTAAAATCATCAAAGGGTTCAGAGAATCTGAAGAAATCACTGCACGTAAGCAGCTAAGCCTGTGACCTTCGATCCCTCAGGCTGTACTGCTTCAACAAGCGACATCAGTGTGTAAAGGATATCACCACATGGCCTCAGGAACACTTCAGAAACCCACTGTCAGTAACTACAGTTGGTCGCTACATCTGTAAGTGCAAGTTAAAACTCTCCTATGCAAGGCGAAAACCGTTTATCAACAACACCCAAAAAACGCCGTCGGCTTTGCTGGGCCTGGGCTCATCTAAGATGGACTGATACAAAGTGGAAAAGTGTTCTGTGGTCTGACGAGTCCACATTTCAAATTGTTTTTGGAAACTGTGTACGTCGTGTCCTCCGGACCAAAGAGGAAAAGAACCATCCGGATTGCTATAGGCGCAAATTTGAAAAGCCAGCATCTGTGATGGTATGGGGGTGTATTAGTGCCCAAGACATGGGTAACTTACACATCTGTGAAGGCGCCATTAATGCTGAAAGGTACATACAGGTTTTGGAGCAACATATGTTGCCATCCAAGCAACGTTACCATGGACGCCCCTGCTTATTTCAGCAAGACAATGCCAAGCCACGTGTTACATCAACGTGGCTTCATAGTAAAAGAGTGCGGGTACTAGACTGGCCTGCCTGTAGTCCAGACCTGTCTCCCATTGAAAATGTGTGGTACATTATGAAGCCTAAAATACCACAACGGAGAACCCCGGACTGTTGAACAACTTAAACTGTACATCAAGCAAGAATGGGAAAGAATTCCACCTGAGAAGCTTAAAAAATATGTCTCCTCAGTTCCCAAACGTTTACTGAGTGTTGTTAAAAGGAAAGGCCATGTAACACAGTGGTGAACATGCCCTTTCCCAACTAGTTTGGCACATGTTGCAGCCATGAAATTCGAAGTTAATTATTATTTGCAAAAAAAAAATAAAGTTTATGAGTTTGAACATCAAATATCTTGTCTTTGTAGTGCATTCAATTGAATATGGGTTGAAACGGATTTGCAAATCATTGTATTCCGTTTATACTTACATCTAACACAATTTCAAAACTCATATGGAAACGGGGTTTGTATTTTACAGCCTTCATCAACAACAGTCTGTATTTTTTTGGTTTAAAGTAATGTTAAATACATATTATTATATTATATTATACATTTCATTCATCAAGATTCATCAAAACAGCTGTTTAAAAAAACAAAATGTTTAAAAACATTTCATTAAAGCAAATTAATTGTTCAGTCATGGTAATAAAATCTTGAAAATGATCTGTCTAAGGTACACTTACTAATAACAAAAAAAATATTTATATGTGATCAATTATTTTAATCGTTTTATGCCATATTGCCCAAGCCTAAATTTTTCTTTATAGAACGTGTTTTGTGTGCATCATTTTGGATGGCTGTAATTAGGGCTGGGCTATATATCGAATATACTCGATATATCGAATATACTCGATATATCGCGGGTTTGTCTCTGTGCGATATAGAAAATGACTATATCGTGATATTCGAGTATACATTCTCATGCAGTGGCTTTTAGCTGCGGGCATTACACTGCCTGCCTTTCCCACTCTTTCTTGTCTCTCCTTCTCACAGAGACATAAACCAAGCGCACCTTCTTACACACATCACGTGTACAACATCACACGCTCCCGTGGAGCAGACATGGTAACGTTAGCTGTGATTCTAGCGGAGTGGTGCGAGTGGTAATACGAGAGAAAGAAGATGCGAATCTGGTAACAAATGGAGGAATAATTAATTCCCAAGAAAAACAGCACGGGATCCATCGTCTGGCGGTGGTTTGGCTTCAAGCGGGAATATGTGCAACATTTATGCGGCAAATGCGTTGCTGCAAAAAGTAGCACCACTGCTAATGTAGCATAATTTGAAAAGTCACCCGCTAGAGCAGGGGTAGGGAACCTATGGCTCTCGAGCCAGATGTGGCTGTTTTGATGACTGCATCTGGCTCTCAGATAAATCTTAGTTGACGTTGGTAATCACAGTGTTAAAAATAACGTTCAAAATATAAAACATTCTCATGCATTTCAATCCATCCATCCGTTCTCTACCGCACCTGTTCAAGAAGTCGTATTAATGGTAAGAAGTATTTTATTTAGTATTGGATAGCTTCCGAATAACAACGTTATTAAAAAGAATAAGAGACTTATTACACTCTAAAAATGTTGGTCTTACTTAAAAATGCACGCATTTAGTTGTATTCAGTGTTAAAAAATATTATATGGCTCTCACGGAAATACATTTTAAGATATTTGGCTTTCATGGTTCTCTAGGCCAAAAAGGTTCCCGACCCCCGCGCTAGAGAATGAGGAGTGCTTGAAACTCTGCATGTCAACATCTCTGACCGGTGCCACACCAACAAAATGCCAAAGCAAATATTTCCAGATCAACACCGTATGAAAAAAAAAGACAACAACAGAAGGAGAAAACGTCCGCAGGAACCTATTATGCAGCTCATTTTTATTTGACAGTTATTGAAATATCTTGTGTGACATCATGCACAAAAGAGCACTTTATTTGTTTTTAACTATTGTAGTGGCTCTTCTGTACAAAAACTTTAATTGAGTGTTGTTTTGATATGTCATCTGGTGACATCATTCACAAAAGTGCACTTATATCTTGTTTTAAAATGTCTCTGACAATCTTGCACTTTTGAAATGACATGAATGTTTATGCCACTGCTTAATAACTGTTTAATAAATACAGTTTTGGTAAATTGACTTAGTTGTGATTTCCCTCTCTGCATGAAAGTAAAAAAAAGGAGCATATATTAATGCAGTATGAACAAGAATGTTTAATGTAGACACATAGAATCATCATACTGGTGTGATTATATGCATCAAGTGTTCATTCAAGGCTAAGGCAAAATATCGAGATATATATCGTGTATCGTGACATGGCCTAAAAATATTGCGATATTAAAAAAAGGCCATATCGCCCAGCCCTAGCTGGAATGGAAAGGGGCGCCGGAAGTTGGTAGACCCGTCAGCAATCCTGTTCTGCCTCCCTGTAATGTTTGTCTGCTCTTGAATGGGATTGTGCTGAAAATATTTCAAATTACTAAATAATTTCCCCTCGGGGATTATTAAAGTATTTCTGATTCTGATGTAAAAGTTGGATTTACAATATTTATGTAAAACATAAAGATTTACAATATTTATGTTTCAGTTTTTGTACGATTCAGTCTTGTGGCCTGACCTTTTGGAAATAATTGTTAATGGCAACGGAGGTACAACTGTATTATTTATGAAACTGTTGAAGGTCATCATGCGCCACCTCATCGCAGGGCCAACACAGATAGACAACATTCACAGTCTTACTAAACATTACAGGTTTTCCTGAGATACAAATGAAATTGTTATTTGGGATCAGTAGCTCAGCAGTAAAAATCTTCCTTTAAAATGTATAATCTTGTACGTTGTTTCCCCTGAGATGCAGTGTAGAGCAGACCTGGGCAAATTAAGGCCCGGGGGCCCGTTAAGCTTTTCAATCTGGCCCGCCGTACATTCCCAAATAATTTTTTTTAGATCATTAAGGTCGAAACTGTAACCACCATTATGATGTGCAGTGATGTTTTCAAATTACCGTAAGTCTTGAACTATACAAAGTATTTCAATGGTTGGAATCTGCGCTTTTGCATTATATATTAGTTACTACGGTTATCTAAGACAGTGGTTCTCAACCTTTTTTCAGTGATGTACCCCCTGTGAACATTTTTTTAATTCAAGTACCCCCTAATCAGAGCATAGCATTTTGGGTTGAAAAAAAGAGATAAAGAAGTAAAATGCAGTACTATGTCATCAGTTTCTGATTTATTAAATTGTATAACAGTGCAAAATATTGCTCATTTGTAGTGTTCTTTCTTGAACTATTTGGAAAAAAAGATATAAAAACAACTAATAACTTGTTGAAAAATAAACAATTGATTCAATTATAAACATGTCCACAAAAAATCTAGCTGTCAACACTGAATATTGCATTGTTGCATTGTAATGAATGGAATAGCCTTACTTGATTTGATGTTCAGGTTATCAACTTACATTCATATTTTGTTGAAGTATTATTAAATAAATATATTTATAAAGGATTTTTGAGTTGTTGCTATTTTTAGAATATTTTAAAAAAATCTCACGTACCCCTTGGCATACCTTCAAGTACCCCCAGGGGTACGCGAACCCCCATTTGAGAACCACTGATCTAAGCCACAGCAGCTCAGATGAGGCACCAAGTGGGTGGGGAGCGTTTCCACAGAGTGTTTCCAGAGTGGCCAGCCTGAAATGCGGGTGTCAGGGACAGACGCGGAAAGAGATTTTTACAACAAAGTTCTAAAGCTTAGTGATATATCAGATTGTAGGTGGGTTTTTTTACCCTTTGTGTTCGTATTTCACTGTTTGTTGCATTTTTGTTGCATTTTGCTTGATTGTAAAATATGTCAATCGAGAGGGGTGTGACATTCATACGGTATATTGTCAATATTCAGTGTTTTATCGTTCATAGTTAATATTGTAAATCCCACATCCTTTATTTTCATGTACATTCTGGGTGTCTCATTCAGCAAAAAATTAAAAATTCCATTCCGTTTTTTTCAGGCGGTCTGTCATAAAGTTTTTAGCATTCAATCAGACATTATTGTGAGGTTTTGGATTAATGTTCCTAAAAATAGATATACCGGCCCCCGGACACATTTTTCCTCTAAATTTGCCCCCATGAGTCAAAATAGTTGCCCAGGCCTGGTGTAGAGGGTCAAGATGGGATGACGTAACTGGACTCCACTGTTTGAAGCGGTGCTCTAAATCCCTCATTATTCACCATGGAACAAGGATGGAAATCTTTTGCGTACAACGGTGTGGTCAGATTTCCCTCGCCCGGACGCGGGTCACCGGGGCCCCCCTCCGGAGCCAGGCCCGGAGTTGGGGCACGATGGCGAGCGCCTGGTGGCCGGGCCTGTCCCCATGGGGCCCGGCCGGGCACAGCCCGAAGAGGCAACGTGGGTCCCCCCTCCAATGGGCTCACCACCCATAGCAGGGGCCATAGAGGTCGGGTGCAATGTGAGCTGGGCGGTAGCCGAAGGCAGGGCACTTGGCGGTCCGATCCTCAGCTACAGAAGCTAGCTCTTGGGACGTGGAACGTCACCTCGCTGGGTGGGAAGGAGCCTGAGCTAGTGCGCGAGGTAGAGAAGTTCCGGTTGGATATAGTCGGACTCACCTCGACGCACAGCAAGGGCTCTGGAACCAGTTCTCTCGAGAGGGGCTGGACTCTCTTCCACTCTGGCGTTGCCAGCAGTGAGAGGCGACGGGCTGGGGTGGCAATTCTTGTTGCCCCCCGGCTCAGAGCCTGCATGTTGGAGTTCAACCCGGTGGACGAGAGGGTAGCTTCCCTCCGCTTTCGGGTGGGGGGACGCTTACGCGCCAAACGGCAGCTCAGAGTACCCACCCTTTTTGGATTCACTCAAGGGAGTACTTGAGAGTGCTCCCCCGGGTGATTCCCTCGTTTTACTGGGGGACTTCAACGCTCATATTGGCAACGACAGTGAAACCTGGAGAGGCGTGATTGGGAAGAATGGCCGCCCGGATCTGAACCCAAGTGGTGTTTTGTTATTGGACTTTTGTGCCCGTCACGGATTGTCCATAACGAACACCATGTTCAAGCATAAGGGTGTCCATATGTGCACTTGGCACCAGGACACCCTAGGCCGCAGTTCTATGATCGACTTTGTAGTTGTGTCATCGGATTTGCGGCCTCATGTTTTGGACACTCGGGTGAAGAGAGGGGCGGAGCTTTCTACCGATCACCACCTGGTGGTGAGTTGGCTGCGATGGTGGGGGAAGATGCCGGACAGACTTGGCAGGCCCAAACGCATTGTGAGGGTTTGCTGGGAACGTCTGGCAGAGTCTCCTGTCAGAGAGAGTTTCAATTCCCACCTCCGGAAGAACTTTGAACATGTCACGAGGGAGGTGCTGGACATTGAGTCCGAGTGGACCATGTTCCGCACCTCTATTGTCGAGGCGGCTGATTGGAGCTGTGGCCGCAAGGTAGTTGGTGCCTGTCGTGGCGGTAATCCTAGAACCCGTTGGTGGACACCGGCGGTGAGGGATGCCGTCAAGCTGAAGAAGGAGTCCTATCGGGTTCTTTTGGCTCATGGGACTCCTGAGGCAGCGGACAGGTACCGACAGGCCAAGCGGTGTGCGGCTTCAGCAGTCGCGGAGGCAAAAACTCGGACATGGGAGGAGTTCGGGGAAGCCATGGAAAACGACTTCCGGACGGCTTCGAAGCGATTCTGGACCACCATCCGCCGCCTCAGGAAGGGGAAGCAGTGCACTACCAACACCGTGTATGGTGCGGATGGTGTTCTGCTGACCTCGACTGCGGAAGTTGTGGATCGGTGGAGGGAATACTTCGAAGACCTCCTCAATCCCACCAACACGTCTTCCTATGAGGAAGCAGTGCCTGGGGGGTCTGTGGTGGGCTCTCCTATTTCTGGGGCTGAGGTTGCTGAGGTAGTTAAAAAGCTCCTCGGTGGCAAGGCCCCGGGGGTGGATGAGATCCGCCCGGAGTTCCTTAAGGCTCTGGATGCTGTAGGGCTGTCTTGGTTGACAAGACTCTGCAGCATCGCGTGGACATCGGGGGCAGTACCTCTGGATTGGCAGACCGGGGTGGTGGTTCCTCTCTTTAAAAAGGGGAACCGGAGGGTGTGTTCTAACTATCGTGGGATCACACTCCTCAGCCTTCCCGGTAAGGTCTATTCAGGTGTACTGGAGAGGAGGCTACGCCGGATAGTCGAACCTCGGATTCAGGAGGAACAGTGTGGTTTTCGTCCTGGTCGTGGAACTGTGGACCAGCTCTATACTCTCGGCAGGGTCCTTGAGGGTGCATGGGAGTTTGCCCAACCAGTCTACATGTGCTTTGTGGACTTGGAGAAGGCATTCGACCGTGTCCCTCGGGAAGTCCTGTGGGGAGTGCTCAGAGAGTACGGGGTTTCGGACTGTCTGATTGTGGCGGTCCGCTCCCTGTATGATCAGTGTCAGAGCTTGGTTCGCATTGCCGGCAGTAAGTCGGACACGTTTCCGGTGAGGGTTGGACTCCGCCAAGGCTGCCCTTTGTCACCGATTCTGTTCATAACTTTTATGGACAGAATTTCTAGGCGCAGTCAAGGCGTTGAGGGGATCCGGTTTGGTGGCTGCAGGATTAGGTCTCTGCTTTTTGCAGATGATTTGGTCCTGATGGCTTCATCTGGCCAGGATCTTCAGCTCTCACTGGATCGGTTCGCAGCTGAGTGTGAAGCGACTGGGATGAGAATCAGCACCTCCAAGTCCGAGTCCATGGTTCTCGCCCGGAAAAGGGTGGAGTGCCATCTCCGGGTTGGGGAGGAGATCTTGCCCCAAGTGGAGGAGTTCAAGTACCTCGGAGTCTTGTTCACGAGTGAGGGAAGAGTGGATCGTGAGATCGACAGGCGGATCGGTGCGGCGTCTTCAGTAATGCGGACGCTGTATCGATCCGTTGTGGTGAAGAAGGAGCTGAGCCGGAAGGCAAAGCTCTCAATTTACCGGTCGATCTACGTTCCCATCCTCACCTATGGTCATGAGCTTTGGGTTATGACCGAAAGGACAAGATCACGGGTACAAGCGGCCGAAATGAGTTTCCTCCGCCGGGTGGCGGGGCTCTCCCTTAGAGATAGGGTGAGAAGCTCTGTCATCCGGGGGGAGCTCAAAGTAAAGCCGCTGCTCCTCCACATCGAGAGGAGCCAGATGAGGTGGTTCGGGCATCTGGTCAGGATGCCACCCGAACGCCTCCCTAAGGAGGTGTTTAGGGCATGTCCGACCGGTAGGAGGCCACGAGGAAGACCCAGGACACGTTGGGAAGACTATGTCTCCCGGCTGGCCTGGGAACGCCTCGGGATCCCCCGGGAGGAGCTGGACGAAGTGGCTGGGGAGAGGGAAGTCTGGGCTTCCCTGCTTAGGCTGCTGCCCCCGCGACCCGACCTCGGATAAGCGGAAGAAGATGGATGGATGGATGGATGGTGTGGTCTTTGTTATTTTCTTTACCTTTTCGGCTAAGGGTGGAATTTTTCAAATTGCTTCCTCGTTTGTTTGCTGATCGGAACTAGTAGCTCGCCGCTTCCACCGGGTATAATCTAGACAGAAGCCTTGTTGTCATGTCTGCTGTGTTGCTGAAATATTTTATCAACTTGCAAATACCGTGGCTCTTGTCTAGATCTTTTCCGCCATTGACGTAAAAGCTGAAGTGTTTCAACACACCAGCTTTTAGGGTGACAGAGAGAGCTGCGGGCAGTCATGTTTGTTTACGCTGTAAATATAGGGGACCGTGTACCGCACTTCTTTGTTCCGCATTTTAGAACTGTCTGCATTACTTATTTACAATGCTAAATCATTGATCTTTGGACGTTAACCAATCGATTTAACAAACGCCCAGGTCCAAATCGCGATGCATCTAAAAAATGATTATTTCCCCCACCTATATTACAAAGTCATTAGCACATACACTATACAGGTAAAAGCCAGTAAATTAGAATATTTTGAAAAACTTGATTTATTTCAGTAATTGCATTCAAAAGGTGTAACTAGTACATTATATTTATTCATTGCACACAGACTGATGCATTCAAATGTTTATTTCATTTAATTTTGATGATTTGAAGTGGCAACAAATGAAAATCCAAAATTCCGTGTGTCACAAAATTAGAATATTACTTAAGGCTAATACAAAAAAGGGATTTTTAGAAATGTTGGCCAACTGAAAAGTATGAAAATGAAAAATATGAGCATGTACAATACTCAATACTTGGTTGGAGCTCCTTTTGCCTCAATTACTGCGTTAATGCGGCGTGGCATGGAGTCGATGAGTTTCTGGCACTGCTCAGGTGTTATGAGAGCCCAGGTTGCTCTGATAGTGGCCTTCAACTCTTCTGCGTTTTTGGGTCTGGCATTCTGCATCTTCCTTTTCACAATACCCCACAGATTTTCTATGGGGCTAAGGTCAGGGGAGTTGGCGGGCCAATTTAGAACAGAAATACTATGGTCCGTAAACCAGGCACGGGTAGATTTTGCGCTGTGTGCAGGCGCCAAGTCCTGTTGGAACTTGAAATCTCCAGCTCCATAGAGCAGGTCAGCAGCAGGAAGCATGAAGTGCTCTAAAACTTGCTGGTAGACGGCTGCGTTGACCCTGGATCTCAGGAAACAGAGTGGACCGACACCAGCAGATGACATGGCACCCCAAACCATCACCCAACCATGCAAATTTTGCATTTCCTTTGGAAATCGAGGTCCCAGAGTCTGGAAGAAGACAGGAGAGGCACAGGATCCACGTTGCCTGAAGTCTAGTGTAAAGTTTCCACCATCAGTGATGGTTTGGGGTGCCATGTCATCTGCTGGTGTCGGTCCACTCTGTTTCCTGAGATCCAGGGTCAACGCAGCCGTCTACCAGCAAGTTTTAGAGCACTTCATGCTTCCTGCTGCTGACCTGCTCTATGGAGATGGAGATTTCAAGTTCCAACAGGACTTGGCGCCTGCACACAGCGCAAAATCTACCCGTGCCTGGTTTACGGACCATGGTATTTCTGTTCTAAATTGGCCCGCCAACTCCCCTGACCTTAGCCCCATAGAAAATCTGTGGGGTATTGTGAAAAGGAAGATGCAGAATGCCAGACCCAAAAACGCAGAAGAGTTGAAGGCCACTATCAGAGCAACCTGGGCTCTCATAACACCTGAGCAGTGCCAGAAACTCATCGACTCCATGCCACGCCGCATTAACGCAGTAATTGAGGCAAAAGGAGCTCCAACCAAGTATTGAGTATTGTACATGCTCATATTTTTCATTTTATACTTTTCAGTTGGCCAACATTTCTAAAAATCCCTTTTTTGTATTAGCCTTAAGTAATATTCTAATTTTGTGACACACGGAATTTTGGATTTTCATTTGTTGCCACTTCAAATCATCAAAATTAAATGAAATAAACATTTGAATGCATCAGTCTGTGTGCAATGAATAAATATAATGTACAAGTTACACCTTTTGAATGCAATTACTGAAATAAATCAAGTTTTTCAAAATATTCTAATTTACTGGCTTTTACTTGTATTGTAGGGGTGTAACGGTACATGTATTTGTATTGAACCGTTTCGGTACGGGTTTCGGTTCGGTTCGGAGGTGTACCAAACGAGTTTCCACACGAACATATTAAGTAGCCGCCTCCGCTTCCATCTGCCTCTGTCAGTACTCTACACAGCACCCAGCATTGTCCCACCCACACAACCATCTGATTGGTTACAAACAGAGCAGTAACAGCCAATCAGCAGTGCGTATTCAGAGCGCATGTAGTCAGTGCTTAGCGTTTAGCAGGTAAGCATCAGGCAGCGGACTCTCCCCAAATTATAATAAACACCTCCCAGTCAACTACTAGTAACATCACTATGAGCCCGTTGACCTTCTAGAAATATAAAAGGCAGCTCAGCTCGCTCGCAGTCCTGGCTTGAGGTGAAGGCTAATTCGCTTTTAGCGAAACGTTAGCTCATTTTGCGGTGTGTGTGTGTGTGTCTGTGTGTGTGTGTGTGTGTGTGTGTGTGTGTGTATGTGTGTGTGTGTGTGTGTGTGTGTGTGTGTGTGTGTTACAGACAACAAAGCCCTGTCTGTTATTTCACTTGACCTTTTTTTGTGTTGATTGAGCTGTGTTGAAGCAGCAAAAAAGGACATTATGTTAAATGAAGAGTTTCTGTCTCTGATAGTTGATATAATAATGTAACGGCATCATTACGCCTACATTAACTCCATGGTGTTCAGGGATGAATAGTCTCTCCTATTGCTATTGTACTATTTTTTCAGCTATAGTTACATTAATCATTCGTAATGCAGCAGCCTAGTTTTGAATGGCAGGGTCCCTGCTATCACATGTTGATAAAAAATATAACATTTACATAATAAAAATCAACTACAGGCTTCCCAAATGCCTGTAGTTGGGCAGAATTATTATAGTGTTCCCAATGTTAAAAGGATAAAGCCCTTGTTTAAAAATTTGGTAAATAAATAACCAAAAAATGTATATTTTGTTGTTTTCTTACTGTACCGAAAATGAACCGAACCGTGACCTCTAAACCGAGGTACGTACCGAACCGAAATTTTTGTGTACCGTTACACCACTACTATATTGCCAAAGGTATTTGCTCACCGATCCAAATGATCAGAATCAGGTGTCCCAATCACTTGACCACAGGTGTATGAAATCAAAATCAAACACTTTGGCATGGATACTGTTTCTACAAACATTTGTGAAAGAATGGGCCGCTCTCAGGAGCTCAGTGATTTCCAGCGTGGAACTGTCATAGGATGCCACCTGTGCAACAAATCCAGTCGTGAAATTTCCTCGTTCCTAAATATTCCAAAGTCTGTCGGCTTTATTATAAGAAAATGGAAGAGTTTGGGAACAACAGCAATTCAGCCACGCAGTGGTAGGCCACGTAAACTAACAGAGGGGTCAGCGAATGCTGAAGCGCATAGTGCAAAGAGGTCGTCGACTTTCTGCACAGTCAGTTGCTACAGAGCTCCAAACTTCATGTGACCTTCCAATTAGCCCACGTACAGTACGCAGAGAGCTTCATGGAATGGGTTTCCATGGCCGAGCAGCTGCATCTAAGTTTTACATCACCAAGTCCAATGCAAAGCGTTGGATGCAGTGGTGTAAAGCACGTCGCCACCGGACTCTAGGGCAGTGGAGACGCGTTCTCTGGAGTGATGAATCACGCTTTTCCTTGTGGCATTGTGCCGAGTGTGAAATTTGGTGGAAGAGGAATTATGGTGTGGGGTTGTTTTTCAGGAGTTGGGCTTGGCCCCTTCGTTCCAGTGAAAGGAACTTTGAATGCTCCAGGATACCAAAACATTTTGGACAATTCCATGCTCCCAACCTTGTGGGAACAGTTTGGAGCGGGCCTCTTCCTCTTCCAACATGACTGTGCACCAGTGCACAAAGCAAGGTCCACAAAGACATGGATGACAGAGTCTGGTGTGGATGAACTTGACTGGCCTGCACCGAGTCCTGACCTGAACCTGATAGAACACCTTTGGGATGAATTAAAACGGAGACTGAGAGCCAGGACTTCTCGACCAACATCAGTGTGTGACCTCACCAATGCGCTTTTGGAAGAATGGTCAACAATTCCTATGAACACACTCCGCAACCTTGTGGACAGCCTTCCCAGAAGAGTTGAAGCTGTAATAGCTGCAAAAGGTGGACTGACATCATATTGAACCCTCTGGGTTAGGAATGGGATGGCACTTCAAGTACATATGTGAGTCAAGGCAGGTGGCCAAATACTTTTGGCAATATAGTGTACAAACCCCATTTTCATATGAGTTGGGAAATTGTGTTAGATGTAAATATAAACGGAATACAATGATTTGCAAATCCTTTTCAACCCATATTCAATTGAATGCACTACAAAGACAAGATATTTGATGTTCAAACTCATAAACTTTTTTTGTTTTGCAAATAATAATTAACTTAGAATTTTATGGCTGCAACACGTGCCAAAGTAGTTGGGAAAGGGCATGTTCACCACTGTGTTACATCACCTTTTCTTTTAACAACACTCAATAAACGATTGGGCACTGAGGAAACAAATTGTTGAAGCTTTCAAAGTGGAATTCTTTCCCATTCTTGTTTTATGTAGAGCTTCAGTCGTTCAACAGTCCAGGGTCTCCGCTGTCGTATTTTACGCTTCATAATGCGCCACACATTTTCGATGGGAGACAGGTCTGGACTGCAGGCGGACCAGGAAAGTACCCGCACTCTTTTTTTACGAAGCCACGCTGTTGTAACACGTGCTGAATGTGGCTTGGCATTGTCTTGCTGGAATAAGCAGGGGCGTCCATGAAAAAGACGGCGCTTAGATGGCAGCATATGCCGTCTGAGGGATCGAAGGTCATGGTCATTCAATGTTGGTTTACGGCCATGCCGCTTACGTGGAGTGATTTCTCCAGATTCTCTGAAACTTTTGATGATATTATGGACCGTAGATGTTGAAATCCCTAAATTTCTTGCAATTGCACTTTGAGAAACGTTGTTCTTAAACTGTTTGACTATTTGCTCACACAGTTGTGGACAAAGGGGTGTACCTTGCCCCATCCTTTCTTGTGAAAGACTGAGCATTTTTTGGGAAGCTGTTTTTATACCCAATCATGGCACCCACCTGTTCCCAATTAGCCTGCACACCTGTGGGATGTTCCAAATAAGTATTTGATGAGCATTCCTCAACTTTATCAGTATGTATTGCCACCTTTCCCAACTTCTTTGTCACATGTTGCTGGCATCAAATTCTAAAGTTAATGAATATTTGCAAAAAAAAAATTATTTTTATCAGTTTGAACATCAAATATGTTGTCTTTTTAGCATATTCAACTGAATATGGGTTGAAACTGATTTGCAAGTCATTGTATTCCGTTTATATTTACATCTAACGCAATTTCCCAACTCATATGGAAACGGGGTTTGTATATTGGCATTCATCATCTACCTGTCAAATCTGCAGGTTTCAAAGTTTACAGAAGTTTTTACTTACCATGTGTGCATTAAATATAAGACATTGTGTGTCAATAACAAAATGTTGATTGTGAAATGTTGAATGCACTAAGTTTATAATGAAAACAAAGTCAAGACCATCAGGATTCCCATCAGGATTCTGTCTGGAAAACAAATACAATGGGACCTTGTGACCTGTGCCGGATTACGTCATTGATTGAAGAGTTTTAGCAACTAATGGAGTTAGAGGTTAAAACAACAGTCTAGTAAAAAAGTTTTAATTGGTGGTGTAGAACTGTAGTAAATAGAGACCCCAATCACATCTTATAAAAAGTTTGGGCTGACCTTTCATCAGAAAGTGTAATGCTGCTAATCATTTCAACTGGTTACACTGCATGTTATTATGTTCCCTTCTAGAGATGGGAACATAATAACCCGTCTGTGCTGCAACAACAAAATCTCTTAATGTTTGTTTTGAAAAGGGACCCAAACAATCTAATGGAAGTTGACGCGTGGGAGCTGGAAGCATTAGTGGTGATTGTGTGCTAGGAGCTCTTAGCTGGAGGTGGGATGATACATGACAGTCAAGGGACGAAACCTCCGGAGAGGCTACGGGTCTGAGTAAGTACTCTGCTTGGTTACCGCTGCTAGGAAAACAAGATCCGCCCATTCACACAATTTGTCAGGGCTTTATCGGTTCACACTCAAAGACTAGATGGGACAGCTCTAGTCTGAGGGGATGGTGTGGGACGACAGCAGATGGTCGGTGAACACAAACTGATGAAACCAAACTCTTCTAAAAACCTGAACAGGCCACTTGTGATGGATCCAATGATCTGATGAAGGAAAATCTTCATAGACTATTTGAACATTGACACCTGCTGGTCTTCATGTGGCACTTTGCCAGACGGTGTTTCAGCCCACATTTGTAAATATGCAAACTAACAATAAAGATGAACACTTTATACTGAAACCGTGCTGATCATTAGGCTGTTACAAAAATAATAAATATGGTCCTTTGTGTAACGTCCTGGTCGCATCGTGATGCGGATGTGGTTCTCCCTAGGATGCAGACGGCTTCGGACACAGCTTGCAGGTAGGAAAATGATTTATTTAATAAATAAATTATACTGGAACAAAGAAAAGGGTGCTCATAGCACATAAGGTAAAACTAAGGAAGACTAGCGTGGGAGCTAGCGAGTAACAGAACCTAGCGTGGAAGCTAACAGGTACAGAGCCAGAACAAAAGTCGTCAACTGTTGCAAAAAGCAAACTAGGAAGCCAGACCGAGTGAGGCCAGGACAAAGACTAAATAGCCCTCTGATTAGCGCCCGGGCAACAGGTGCGCGTCTCGGACACTAACCAGAGGCAGGTGTGTATAATCTGCCGTCATGGCAACAGAAACAAACGAAACTCAAGGTGCTGAAAACACATGTGACTCAAACATAAACAAACTATGATCCGGGCAGCGGATCGTAACACTTTGTCCATTTTAAAGCAAGGACGGGCAAAGTGCTGACAAAATAGAATAATGACGAAAAATAAAATTTTTTGTAAACGAAGGACAGTCAAAATGGCAATAACAACAAAACTGTCACGAGGAGAGTCTCAGCTCACCGCGGGGTCGTTCCTCCCAGATGCAGAACGGACAACTCCGGACGAAAGCGTGAAGGTAGGATATGATTTATTCCTCATAAATCATCCAACTTACAAAATAACAGGCAAACAACAAAAGGCAAGCATGCCTAACACACGGGAAGCTAAGGTAACCACTTAGCACTGGAATCATGAACCCGTAGCCAAGAAACAAGAAATCAACCTACGTGACTGTTGCATACAGCAAACAATGAAGCCAGACTGAGCGTGGGGAGAAAGGTGAATAAATAGCTCTCTGACTAGTGGTCGACTGCAGGTGAGCGTGCCGACCACTAACCTGAGGCAGGTGAACCCAATTAATACCCATAGAAACCAAAACAAACCCAGAGGTGCACAAAACAGGAACTCAGGGAGTCCAAAAATAACAGAACATAACTAAACAAAACATGATCCGGGCCACGGATCATGACAAAAACCACGTTATATCTTTGTAACTTCCTAAAAAAAATAGCATTTGGTGATAATGATGATGATGTTTCGTTTATGTGGTGGACTTAGGCTAAAATGATGCTTAAATCTATTGTTCACGTAACTTCAACACTCTGTCTTGAGTTAGCTAGCGAACAAACAAATTATCTTACCAGAGTCCCAATAGCCAAAATCACAGACATACTGCCATAAAAAGCATTGTCCGCTTTGCAAATTGAGAAAGTTATGTGTTTTTTTATATGTTTATGGTGAAATGTTCCATACTTTCTCTGTTTTCACCCGTAGTTTTATTACCAGTGGCCACCTTCCTATTACTGCTGGTCACCAGTCGCGATGACTCGCACGTTTATTTTTATCTGAAAAAACATGGGCAATAACGTCACCGACTATTTTCGCCCAATAACACGTTTATTAGAATGTGGACGAATCGTTGCACCCCGACTGTTCACAGAGATTGGTATTGTCAAGTATTAATATATTCTGGAAGTGTATGGAAATGAACATTAAACCCGCCTGAGAAGCATCGTGCACAGCAATCGCCATTAGTTTTTGTCGATTTCTTTTTTCAGAGTTACACATTTTGGGAAAAAAAATGTCTACTGCAGAGGACACAGACTCAGGAAAACATATATTTAAGCCTGTATGTATAATACGATGTACCCATATTGTGTTTTTCGAAAATCATTGAATATTTGTCATAATAGTTGTACTGAAATTAAGTGTCATATGGATTGATTAACTGGTCTTTATACATACGTTATACTCATTACACTCTAAACATTACATTTTTATGATGAATAAAAAGTAAAAGTATATTTATTAGCAACAGGGAGGTGCACAGGAAGCCGACTAACAAGTAGAATGATCCACCACAGAAGGAGGGACCCAGGTGGAACCGAATAGAACTAATCAATGAGAATCAGAATCAGAACAGTTGCGGGTGGCGACTGTGGCAGACCCACTGGAGTTGCGGGTAGCGACTGCGGCAGACCCACTGGATACAAGATTGCAGAGGTGGGACCAAGTCATTGTTTTGCAAGTCACAAGTAAGTCTCAAGTCTTTGCCCTCAAGTCCGAGTCAAGTCCCGAGTCAAGACAGGCAAGCCCCGAGTCAAGTCCAAAGTCAAGACTGGAAAGTCTCAAGTCAAGTCCTAAGTCCTGCATTTTGAGTTTCGAGTCCTTTCAAGTCCTTTTAACCACAGACTAATATATTAACACAGATTGTGTATGCTTTTCAAACGCTGTATTTATTTATTAAAACAAGTGCATTTTAAATTGCAGGAAAGAAAATTGTGCTGACATTGCACTTCATAATAGCACTATTAACCAGTCATTTTAAACATTAACTCATTCCTATACAGAACAAACACATTGAAAAATAAAGTGCAAATGTACTTATTTGTACAAAAGTGTTAACATTGAAAAAACATGACATATACGTGAACATAACAAAAAAGTTGTACTTTTTATATGTCAGGGCCCTATGCTGCATTGCATTTGCAAAAGACCAAATTAGCCAAGAGTCTGTCAGTCATTTGTGCACGATGGGGGCGTAGTATGATGCCACCATGGCTGAAAACTCGCTCCACTGGAGCACTGGAGGCAGGCACTGCCAAGACTCTCATGGCCACTCGGAACAGTGAAGGAAGAGTCTTCATGTTCAATGCCCAGAACAAAAGGGGGAGAGAGGTTTTTTGGGTTGGTGCATTACTTGTAAGTGTATCTTGTGTTTTTTATGTTGATTTAATTTAAAAAAATTTAAAAAATTAAAAAAATTATTTCTTGTGCGGCCCGATACCAATCGATCCACGGACCAGTACCGGGCCGCGGCCCGGTGGTTGGGGACCACTGAGGTAAACAACCAACAGTATGTCAGAAAGCTAGCTAAAACGGTACACATATTCATAATATAGTATACATTTTAACTGACCTTTATTTTACTATTTTTGTCTTTTTTAGGTGGCTAAAATACACGGTGCTGCTGACCGCCGTCTAACGTTACGTGTGATATATTGACTAACGTAACCCTGCTTAAAAAAAATCACTGAACAAAAAGTATGAATAAGGTAGTGAACTGCAACAGATTCCCGTGTTTGCAATAACGTTATAACGTTAGCAGTGAGTTTACAGCCTCACTGATTTAACTACACAGCAAATAAAAGTCACGTTACTTAGCCAATAAACGTTATCTTACATTCAAAACTTACCGTTCTTTGTGCAACTTCAAATGCCGGACGAAGTTGGAAGTTGTTGCCTCTCCATCAGTAATTTTCGAACCGTATGTGTTGCATACTGCAAACCGTTTTGTGTTGACCACCTCGTAATTTGTATACCCAAACGAAATTATTTTAGGTATCATTTTTTGTTCACTGGCGTGTGGTTTGGACATGTCTTCTTCGTTGGTTGTCCTGCAATTTGATTGGATGAATGCTGTGTGATGAAAACAAAGTAGATCTAATTTGATTGGCTGTTGTACTGAGACCACACCAGCTGACACACGCAACGCTGATAGACAAGTACACAATGAAAAATACGGAGCGCTCTCGAATAACTTTTTCATCTTTGGGTTTTGGGGAAAGTAGCAAGTCATGTCAAGTCATGTCAATTCAAAAGGCTCAAGTCCAAGTGAAGTCACAAGTCATTGATGTTAAAGTCTAAGTCGAGTTGCAAGTCTTTTTACATTTTGTCAAGTCGAGTCTAAAGTCATCAAATTCATGACTCGAGTCTGACTCGAGTCCAAGTCATGTGACTCGAGTCCACACCTCTGCAAGATTGGCAGCTGCGGCAGACCCACTGGAGACGAGGATGGCGGCGACTGTGGCATATCCACTGGAGAGGATGGCGGCGACTGCGGCAGACCCACTGGAGAGGATGGCGGCGACTGTGGCAGACCCACTGGAGAGATTGGCTGCGTCTGCAGACCCACTGGAGAGGGTGGTGGCGGTGGCGGTGGCGGTGAATTCACTGGAGCAGAAGGAAGTACTGGTAGAGACGTCGTTGAGGTCATCCCAGCAGAGACACATGGTAGCATCGTGGACGACCTTACTGAAGCAGGAAAGCTTGCTGGTAGTGACGTCGCTGAAGAGGTCATTCAAGCAGACGGGCATGGTAGAGACGGCGTGGCGAAGTTGGTAGAGTGGCTGTGCCAGCAATCGGAGGGTTGCTGGTTACTGGGGTTCAATCCCCACCTTCTACCATCCTAGTCACGTCCGTTGTGTCCTTGGGCAAGACACTTCACCCCTTGCTCCTGATGGCTGCTGGTTAGCGCCTTGCATGGCAGCTCCCGCCATCAGTGTGTGAATGTGTGTGTGAATGGGTGAATGTGGAAATACTGTCAAAGCGCTTTGAGTACCTTGAAGGTAGAAAAGCGCTATACAAGTATAACCCATTTATCATTTAATTTATTTAGAGGCTTTGTGGATAACCTCACTGGAACAAGAAGTTGCTGTGCCTCCTCAGATGCACAGATACTCACAACCCCCTCCTCAAGGGACGGATCCCAGACGTCCCCAGAGAGGCCAACAGACGACAGGGATGGGTGGGAGGGAGTTTGAGGAGAAGCTGAAGAACGGTTCAATGTGGCCATCAGTTACAAAATCCTGTCAATCCGCTAGGCCATAGAAATCTCTGGCTCACTGGCTTGATCATTTGTGTCATGGTTTGGTGAGCGATGCGTGTAGCGTGACCCCAAGAATGCAGAAATAGCAGACGGCGTGCAGGTAAAAGTACATTTATTGGCAACAAGGAGTTGCACAGGAAGCCGACTAACAAGTATAATGATCCAACACAGAAGGACAGACTCAGGTGGAACTAAATAGAACTAATTAATGAGAATCAGGTGCGCTGGCAGGACATGGAACAGAAAGTAAAGGTGCTTCAAAACAGAGAGACCAAACAGGTAATACTGACAAAACAAGAGGACCAGGACAGGAATTGATTCAAAAACACAGGAAATAGAAACTAGAAATAAGAGCACTGGACAGGAATTAAAACACCAAACACAGGAAAACACAAACATGACAAAACTGTCAGGCTGCTTTTAAATCAGAACACTATGGAAGTCAACCAGTAAACGTCCAGATTGTTTGCCTATCATGATGTTGATTTCTTGTCTGCGGTAATAAAAATGTCACACTTGGTTATACAGCCTCGCAAAAGCAATTTCCTGCTCAATTCGGCTTGAATGGAAACGCAATGTGCAGGAAATCCCCACCCTATGGAACACTCCAGACTAATTCCAATGTTGCCATATTATTACACAACATTTTTCACCACAATAACGACCCTTGTTCCAAAAGTACAGAAAGCAGTTCCATATGTTATAGTTTAGGATGGCAATTTACAACTGTTTTAATAGTCCACTAATCATCAATTATCCTAATGATTATTGGAATAATAATTACGATGCGTACACCAATCTAGTGGCTCTTAAACTTTTTAAATCCAGCTTGAGATAATAAAGGCAAAAAACTTCATTCAGAAATGTTTATTTATTAACTGTGCAGATCATTAGGCAGCTAAAAAATAAAGATTATTATAAAAGTGTGCCTATTCAAAAGCCAGGAGAAATTAGTAGCAATCATAACTAACAACATGTCATGTCTTTTGATCATGTTTTGTTTTAGTTATGTCCTGTTTGGGTTTTGGACACTTAGTTCCTGTTTTCACTCCATTGTTTTGTCACCATAGCAACCATTAGTTTCACCTGGTTCACATTTTCACTCACGCACCTGGTGCCAATCATGTCATTGTTATTTAAGCCTGTCAGTTTCTGTTGGTCGTCCTGGCGACATTACTTCTGTTCACTCTGCTCATGCCATTGTCATGCTGCCATAGTTTCATGCTGTTTGTTCTGGTCACAGTAAGTGTTATTTGTTCATGTCCATAGTTTTGCCTTTGTGCTAGTTTTTGTTTCAATAGCCAAGTTTGTACTTCCGCCTCGTGCGCGCTTTTTGTTCCTTTTTTATAGTAAAATTTAATCATGTCTCTACCTTCACGCCATGTCCACTCCAACTATTCTTGCATCTCGGGAAAACAAACACCCCATAGTCCACGTCGTGACACAACAAAAAACCAAAGCAAAAGAAAACTGCATTTTGTGACATTTTAAAAAGGTACACACAGTAAATAAACAAAGTTTAGCTGGCCGACTTTGGCTAAAATGATAGTTAAATGTATATTTCACAGAACTCCTAGTTAGCTAGCTAAGTTGTTAGTTAGCTAGCTAACAAGCTAATAACTATTTTACTAAAGAGAGTCAGAGACTGCATTGTTAAATTGCTTAAAATTCTGCCACATCACAGCCGCACTGCCATGAAAAACAATTTCCGCTTTGCAAATTAAGCAAATAATTCATTATTTTGACATTTTAGGGTGAAATGTTTTCATAATTTCCTTGACTCCACTTGTGGTGTTTTTGCAGTGGCAGCGGGCATTTTTTTTTTTTCTGGTTGAGCATGTTTGTTTCTGTCCAAAAAACACAAGCGATGACGTCACTGTTACCAACAAATTAGTTTGTTAATGACAATTTAGAGTTTAGATCTTTGCTGACAACGTCGATCAATGGTTAGATCCCTATTACAGCGAGGGACGTATGATAAATTTGGTCGACCGATAAAACACAAAATATGATAGTTTTTTTTCTGTGGACAATGCCGTCCATAAGATATTTTCCTGGATTCTGGCGTGCATGTGCGGAAAAGCAATCAGTACCTCATCAAAAATGTGGTTTTATCACAGGGTTGTATTGTATTTGTATATGTTTATCATGTTTGGCAACCTTACCTTTTTAGTTTGGTATTAAATGCTATGCCACTACTCTTCAGGGCGCAGCTTACGGTCTTCAGGCCAGGGTCTTCTAAAGATCCCAAAAACGTGTTTTAAATCCCGTGGATACCTGGCATTCTAGGCTATAGCTCCCAGACTCTGGAACAATTTGCACCAGTCCCTCCGTGATCTTGACTGTGTTGAAACTTTTAAAAAAAACATTTGAAAACATCTCTTTTTAGTAAAGCTTTTAGCTAATGCACCTTTTAACTCTCAATTTTAATCCATTTTGTATCCTTTTTATGATGTTGCCCCTGTTGTTTTAATCGAATTGTTGTCTTACTTCACCTATGTTTTGTACAGCGCTTTGTGATTTATCTGTGAAAAGCGCTTTATAAATAAAATGTAGTTACTTACTAAATTAATATGCAAACTTAAATCATTGCAATCGCAGATGACGTGTGAAAACAGATACAAGTCCTGGCCCTCGGTTAAATTTTTTTTTGCCCAATGTGGCCCTAGAGTCAATAACTTTGGACACCGCTATCATAGACAGCACAACTCGATGTTTGTTGTGTTTTTATTACTTTGTCGTTTTGAGGTGATGTTAGTATTAACTCACATTTCATTACTGTCACTGTACTGTTATTTATGTCCTGTCTTCAAGTGATAGAAAGGAATAGACAAGTTTAAGTCGCTCGTCACGACTTGTTGGCGACGTGTTTTGTAGATTACTGTTTGGTCGATGTCTGACTTTTTAAATCCAAACAAAAGAGTACAGCTTCCTCTTGTTGGCACTAATTCCTTTTCAGGATTTGTTGGTTTAGTTTCTATTGTGATTTCCGTCCCTGCGACAATTTTGACGTCCATGTTCCTGCCGGCTCTCACCTACTGTGCACGGATGTATCAGTGTTGTACACTTGTTTTAAGTGACGGAAAAATGCAACTGCAAAGTAGTCATGTTGCTGCACTTACATTAGTCGCAGTCCAGATGTTAAAAATACCATATAAACAACTGAAAATTATATTGTACGATGGGCATTTTCATACATCTACAGCGAGAGTATATACCAGCCTCTCTTTTATCAGCTTTGTTGATGCAGCTGTGTTTTGTCTCGTCTTTCACTTTCCCAGACTGTGCTTAGTCTTCAGTACTTATCTAAGTCATGACACTGCCTCCTCCATGAAAGCGCCTCTAACATTTGCTATGTTCAACATTGTGAACACACAGGAGCTTTGCATTAATGAGATATTCTGGAGGAAAAAATGTATATGCATTATATATTGTTATTCTAATACTGCATAATGAAATATCGTTAATCTAAGGCTGAGTTGACTTGAAACTGTTTAATGTTGCACTTTTTGTATGTAGAAAAAAAGTTTTGTCATTTTATTTAATCTGAGCAACAACTTGAGGCAGTTTAATGTTGATTAACGTGGGCCCCGACTTAAACAAGTTGAAAAACCTATTGGGGTGTTACCATTTAGTGGTCAATTGTACGGAATATGTACTGTACTGTGCAATCTACTAATAAAAGTCTCAATCAATCAATCAAAAAAGCACTTTATATGTAGAAAAGTTTAGTTAAAGGCCTACTGAAACCCACTACTACCGACCACGCAGTCTGGTAGTTTATATATCAATGATGAAATCTTAACATTGCAACACATGCCAATACGGCCGGGTGAGCTTACTAAAGTGCAATTTTAAATTTTGCGCGCAATATCCTGCTGAAAACTTCTCGGTATGATGACGTCAGCGCGTGACGTCACGGATTGTGGAGGACATTTTGGGACAGCATGGTGGCCAGCTATTAAGTCGTCTGTTTTCATCGCAAAATTCCACAGTATTCTGGACATCTGTGTTGGTGAATCTTTTGCAATTTGTTCAATGAACAATGGAGACAGCAAAGAAGAAAGCTGTAGGTGGGAAGCGGTGTATTGCGGCCGACTGCAGCAACACAAACACAGCCGGTGTTTCATTGTTTACATTCCCGGAAGATGACAGTCAAGCTTTACCATTGGCCTGTGGAGAACTGGGACAACAGAGACTCTTACCAGGAGGACTTTGAGTTGGATGCGCAGACGCGGTACCGTGAGTACGCATGCAGCTGCGGCTTCCAAACATTTAATCGCTTGCCCGTACGTGCGTGTCGCTATGTGCATGTCACGTACGTAACTTTGGGGACTTTGGGGAAATATATGTGCTGTATGAACTTTGGGGAGGTGAACGGTACTTTGGGCTGTGGGATTGAGTGTGTTGTGCAGGTGTTTGAGTTGTATTGGCGGGTTATATGGACGGGAGGGGGGAGGTGTTTGTTATGCGGTATTAATTTGTGGCATATTAAATATAAGCCTGGTTGTGTGGTGACTAATTGTGTTTATTTACTGTTTTAGTCATTCCCAGCTGAATATCAGGTCCCACCCGACTCTCACAGCATCTTCCCTATCTGAATCGCTCCCACTGCCCTCTAGTCCTTCACTCTCACTTTCCTCATCCACGAATCTTTCATCCTCGCTCAAATTAATGGGGAAATCGTCGCTTTCTCGGTCCGAATCGCTCTCGCTGCTGGTGGCCGTGATTGTAAACAATGTGCAGATGTGAGTAGCTCCACAACCTGTGACGTCACGCTACTCGTCTGCTACTACCGGTACAGGCAAGGCTTTTTTTATCAGCGATCAAAAGTTGCGAACTTTATCGTCGATGTTCTCTACTAAATCCTTTCAGCAAAAATATGGCAATATCGCGAAATGATCAAGTATGACACATAGAATGGACCTGCTATTCCCGTTTAAATAAGAAAATCGCATTTCAGTAGGCCTTTAAGAAACCATTCTGAGCCTTATCTTATTTAGTTTTTATTTTATATATGTTGACCACATTAACCCTGGCAATAGACCCTGTGTGTATATGTATGTTATGCCATTCTTTACAAATTTGGTAAATAAATATAAAAATTTATATTTTGTTGCTTTCTTACTGTGCCGAAAATGAACCGAACCGTGACCTCTAAACCGAGGTACGTACCGAATCGAAATTTTTGTGTACCGTTACTCCCCTATTCATTATAGTAGTTAATATTTATATTTTTCTTAAACAGTCTGTCTCTGTCTTACAGTAAACCTACCAAATGATATTGGACAGTGTGTAAAAAACTAAACTGTACAAAACTTCAGGTAATCCAGCAGATCGCCTTCAAACACGCAAAAAGATGCCTCATTCATAAAGCACAAATTGAGAACACAATGCCCCCATCCTTTTGTCCCATTTGACCCTGCACAACCTACCAAATAGACCATAGGAGCAGTGCCCTCAGATTCTTTTTAGTATGCGTTTTCACCTGGAGCAGAACAGAAGCATATGCAAACTTCCATAGAGGGAACATAAACCCACGGATGACCACATTGTTCACACACACACGCACACACACACACACGGATGCACTCGTCCGAGCTCATTCATCTCGTGCCAAGCTACAGCGCAAGCTTTCATGATGATGGATCTACCTTCTGGCTCTCACGCTCAATTGTCCGACTCCGATAGCTCACCAGCTTAATCAATCATGCTCTCCAGGAAACATACACACGCGCACACACACACACACACACACACACACACACACACACACACACACACACACACACACACACACACACACACACACACACACACACAGCATGTGAGGGCATGGTGGACAAAGGCATATGACCTATTTGTGTGTTACTGCACCTGTAGCTTTGCATCATCAGCCCTTTGTTTCACTGACTTTTGGTTTTAGTCAAAAGTATGAATAACGCTTGATTGACACACAGTATGTACAGTATTTATTAATGAAGAAGGCAGTTTACCAATAGCTAGAAAATTGCCAGGCTAACAGTTAGCATCCAATCAAAAGTACCAAAGTAAGTCCCAAGCCAGTTCTATAGTGTACCCACATCATGCCATGCCATATCATATATTTGCCTTTTGCGTAAAATAGAAAACATTTTACAATGCTTTTGTTATCTTACTTTTTTCTTACCAATACATTTATGAGTCTGTATGTTTCCAACTTAATGGATCTAAGAAAGCATCTCTGCTGTTATTGGACTATTTCGCAGTGCACAACGTCAAGTCCATAAACGCATTGATGCATTCGATGACCTCTGACCTCAGGTCACCAGGGGACAGGAATTATTGGTATCATCATTCTTTGAAGAGTTCTTCTCCCACACACAAGATCTTGTCAAGAGGCCATTACGAGCCGCCACGCTCAAACAGAAGCAAGTCCAAACCTTATTTCAAATCTGACAGCTCCCAAGTGACAGCTTTGCCTGTCACTGTTTTTCCTTGTGTGCCACTAATAATTTAAAAGTTGTTTTTTTCAGATTGTGCTTTGCAGGTCCACAAAGTCTCAATGTCAGTTTTTAACCATGTTAGAGTCCAGTGGAAATGAAACCTAATTCAAATAACCAGTAAGAGAAACATAAATTTCGAACACAACGTACTAATCTACTGTTTATTTCAACAGCCTGTTTCAGTCCACATAGACCTGGACAGTTCTCGGCTTTATGTGGCCTTAAGCAACATTATATTGACAAGGATTGTATTATGTAAGTTTCTAATCAAATTGAATAGAAAATAATGACAAAACCTACAAAAACAAGCTAACCAGCATTTTACGAGCACGTACGAAAGAATATTACAGTCAACTATTAGACAGGAACAGAAACAAAATAAAAAAAACACAGGGAATATTTTAATAGCATCATTAAAAATGGTGCAGAAACAGATTACCCTCAATACTTCTCAGACGGAAACGAAAAAAATTAACAAACACTACTTTGTAAATATTGGACCACATCTGGAAGAAAAGATCCCATGTCTGGAGCCGCAAAAAATGAAAAGCCGTATATAAGCCTTAAAATGAAGGCAACACATGACGTAAGTGTCTATATTAGCTATAATAGCCTACTATCAACATGACTGTGTCGCAGGCTGAAGCAAATCTTTGTTGACAGAAATGTTGAAATGTAATATTTATTCTACACATTTTTACAACATCAAAAAGGTATGTGTCCAAGTTAAAGGAAACTGCAGGCTGTCTTCTTTTAATAGATTTATTACAATCTTTGGAAAGCTTGGTAATGTTTGCTGTGGTCTGGAACAACATGGCACACAAACAACTATCTGAAATACAGCCAATATTACATGTAGATAATGTGTCATGAGACATGCAAAACTAAATTACAAACCCCGTTTCCATATGAGTTGGGAAATTGTGTTAGATGTAAATATAAACGGAATACAATGATTTGCAAATCATTTTCAACCCATATTCAATTGAATGCACTACAAAGACAAGACATTTGATGTTCAAACTCATACACTTTATTTTTTTTTTGCAAATAATAATTAACTTAGAATTTCATGCTGCAACACGTGCCAAAGTAGTTGGGAAAGGGCATGTTCACCACTGTGTTACATCACCTTTTCTTTTAACAACACTCAATAAACAATTGGGAACTGAGGAAACTAATTGTTGAAGCTTTGAAAGTGGAATTCTTTCCCATTCTTATTTTATGTAGAGCTTCAGTCGTTCAGTCCGGGGTCTCCGCTGTCGTATTTTACGCTTCATAATGCGCCACATATTTTCGATGGGAGACAGGTCTGGACTGCAGGCGAGCCAGGAAAGTACCCGCACTCTTTTTTTACAAAGCCACGCTGTTGTAACACGTGCTGAATGTGGATTGGCATTGTCTTGCTGAAATAAGCAGGGGTGTCCATGAAAAAGACGGCGCTTAGATGGCAGCATATGTTGTTCCAAAACCTGTATGTACCTTTCAGCATTAATGGTGCCTTCACAGATGTGTAAGTTACCCATGCTTTGGGCACTAATGCTCCCCCATACCATCACAGATGCTGGCTTTTGAACTTTACGTCGATAACAGTCTGGATGGTTCGCTTCCCCTTTGGCCTGGATGACACGATGTCGAATATTTCCAAAAACAATTTGAAATGTGGACTCGTCAGACCACAGAACACTTTTCCACTTTGCATGAGTCCATCTTAGATGATCTCGGGCCCAGAGAAGCCGGCGGCGTTTCCGGATGTTGTTGATAAATGGCTTTCTCTTTGCATAGTAGAGTTTTAACTTGCACTTACAGATGTAGCGACAAACTGTATTTAGTGACAGTGGTTTTCTGAAGTGTTCCTGAGCCCATGTGGTGATATCCTTTAGAGATTGATGTTGGTTTTTGATACAGTGCCGTCTGAGGGATCGAAGGTCACGGTCATTCAATGTTGGTTTCCGGCCATGCCGCTTACGTGGAGTGATTTCTCCAGATTCTCTGAACCTTTTGATGATATTATGGACCGTAGATGTTGAAATCCCTAAATTTCTTGCAATTGCACTTTGAGAAACGTTGTTCTTAAACTGTTTGACTATTTGCTCACACAGTTGTGGACAAAGGGGTGTACCTCGCCCCATCCTTTCTTGAAAGACTGAGCATTTTTTGGGAAGCTGTTTTTATACCCAATCATGGCACCCACCTGTTCCCAATTAGCCTGCACACCTGTGGGATGTTCCAAATAAGTGTTTGATGAGCATTCTTCAACTTTATCAGTATTTATTGCCACCTTTCCCAACTTCTTTGTCACGTGTTGCTGGCATCAAATTCCAAAGTTAATGATTATTTGCAAAAAAAAAAAAATGTTTATCAGTTTGAACATCAAATATGTTGTCTTTGTAGCATATTCAACTGAATATGGGTTGAAAATGATTTGCAAATCATTGTATTCCGTTTATATTTACATCTAACACAATTTCCCAACTCATATGGAAATGGGGTTTGTACATACAAAGGGGATAAAAGTAAAAGGAAATTAAATGAGCTCAAATATACCTACAAATGAGGCATAATGATGCAAAATGTAAATAGAGCTAGCCTAAATAGCCTGATTAGCACTCCAACAAAGTCAATAACATCAACAAAGCGCACCTTTTGTGCATTCACGCGCAGCATGAAAATTTTGGTGGACAAAATAAGACAAAGGAGTGGAAGATTTTACATGTAAACAAACTGTTGCGTCACAGTCCACACTATGGTGAGTTCAAGAACCGCAAAAATTAGTAGGCCCAAACGATGTTCACCAAATACTCATATTAAACACATTAAACAGTGGGCTTTCTAACAATTGGGAAGGTTTGTGTCATGTTTGTCCTCAAACAAAAACCATACTAAAACAAACAAACAAAATTTTCCCCCATCTTATTCCATTTTTAATCCTTTTTTAAAAAATGCTCCAGGAAGCCACTAGGGCGTTGCTAAAGAGCCGCATGCGGCTCGAGAGCCACGGGTTGCTGATCCCCGCCCTAAGTCAATAATAATCACCTTGATTACAGCAAATAACCTGCATTTATTGGCATCATTAATATCATTATCAAGTATTAGGACGGTGCTAAATATGTTACACACCAAGAGCAAGGCATGCTAGCTAAGCTATAGCTAACAGCTAAACTAGCTTGAAACAACAGAATAAGTGCATAGTAAAGTTTAAGAAGTGTAGCGCCTTACAGCAGAAAGTAAGCAGTTATTAACAAGAAATTAGCAAGTACATTAATAAGAGTTAGAGAGAAGATAATACAACAGTTGGTAGTTGTTGATGTGTTGAAATTGTCAGAAGTGACACATAAGGAGGATGGCTCAGTCCATTAATTGTTGGTCTATTTATTTAATAAGTCCACTTGTATGGACATCATACATCATTTTCTACCGCTTGTCCCTTTTTGGGGTCGCGGGGGGTCACTGGAGCCTATCTCAGCTACAGTCGGGCGGTAGGCGGGGTACAGTCTAGACCTTGTCTATAAAATACGCTACACCTCCCTGATACCGAAGTACATGTCAAACTACTTCCTTAACGTAAATGACCGCCATAACCACAACACCAGGGGGAGCTCCACTAACCACGTTAAACCCAGATTCCGATCTAACAAAGGTCTTAACTCATTCTCTTTCTATGCCACATCAATATGGAATGCGCTCCCAACAGGTGTAAAAGAAAGGGCATCTCTATCCTCCTTCAAAACCGCACTAAAAGAACACCTCCAGGCAACTACAACCCTAAACTAACACCCTCCCTTCCACATCATACCACTTCGGATTGTAAATAATCAAATGTAAATAATCAAATGTAGACACTTTTTCTTATAATTTCTGATCCCTCTCTCTGTGTCCACTACTTGCTGTACATATCCTACCAAGTCAGTACTACACTGTTCCAATGTCAGTTTCTCTGATGATACAATTGTTGATGACTGAAGTGTTGATACCAACCAAACCTTCAAGGTAACCATTTCTGCCCTGATATCCAAGCAATACCTACTTTCTTTAATCAATTTATTTGCTAACTTAAGTGGAGGTAAAAAAAAAATCCATAAAATGTACCTAAATCAAGCTTATTTGCAAATGCAGGTAGATAAGGAGTCACGTTAAATGCTCAACATTGATACTTTACTCACAGAGGAATGTTCAGGTACTGCAGATTACCTTTTGGCATCATTTCAGCACCAGCTTTGTTTCGGTTAACTATGGACCTAATTATCAGTGGCCTGGCAGAAGTGTACTATTACCTAGACCATTGGTCCCCAACCTTTTTGTAACTGCGGACCGGTCAACGCTTGGAAATTTGTCCCACGGACCGGGCTGGGGGTATTATTATTGTTTTGTTTTTTTTGTCATAAAAAAATACAATCATGTGTGCTTACGGACTGTATCTCTGCAGACTGTATTGATCTATACTGATATATAATGTAGGAACCAGAATATTAATAAAAGAAAGGAACAACCCTTTTGTGCGAATGAGTGTGAATGAGTGGAGGGAGGTTTTTTGGGTTGGTGCATTAATTGTAAGTGTATCTTGTGTTTTTATGTTGATTTAATAAAAATAAATAAATGAATAAAAAAAAAATAATTTCTTGTGAGGCCCGGTACCAATCGATCCACGGACCGGTACTGGGTTGGGGACCACTGACCGATACGATATCTTGTGTACGGGAGCAAATGATGAGGGGCATCTTCATAACTTGGATGCCTTACTTCAAAGACTGGAAGAGTATGGATCAAGAGTTCGAAGAGGTGGGAGTTTTTTTCAACCCTCGGTGGAGTTTCTGGGTCTTGTGATTGCTGTTGTGGGACTTCACACAGCACCGTCCAAAATGACTGCCATTGTGGAGGCACCTCCACCTCAGAATGTGAACCAACTGCGATCTTTTTTGGGCCTATTGAATAACTATGGCTGTTTTATTCCTAATCTGGTTGCAACCACCACATGAGTTACTGCGTAAAGATAGTCTGGAAGTGGACAAGCAGCTGCCAGGAGGCTTTTGACAAGGCCAAACGAGTGTTGACAGCATCAGAGGTCCTGACACATTTCAACCTGGCATTTCCACTGCCACTTGCTTGTGATGTGTCACCTTATAGGGTGGGAGCAGTACCTACTGTGTTTGCTTACTCTTACGACATCACGTATCGTAAATCCGACTTTCACTGCAATGCCGATGGCCTGTTGAGGCTGCCCCTCCCTGTCACAAAGAGTGATTCAAACTCAGATATTTTTTACTCTAGGGAGGTAGAAAAAGCGCCTGTTTCAGAAGTGAAAATACAAAAGAAGACTCGTTGTTAGAATAATTTTATCTAAGTTATCACAAAAACTTTGTGTTTCAATGAGTTCCCAGCGAGAAGCAAAAACATGTCTTTGAACCTACCAAGAAGAAGGCTTGTAAAACTCCACTGTGTAGGGGGGAAGCAACATGAAGGTGTTCTATTTTCTTTCATGTATTGTAATCAACAGAAAGATATTGTTTTAACCCAAGGACTACAAAGCGGAGAGAAGGCAGGATCTGCCTAAGTTCCAGACACTGCTTTTTTTAACTCTTTTACGAACCTTTCGTTGAACTGTTTTACGACATTTTCGGTGAAGTGTTTACGACCTTTTCTTTTGAACTGTTCTGTATGTAACCAAAGGCAACGCTGTTTACGACCCACGTCCCTTTGGAAGCAGCTGTTGCCATGTGGTCAGGGAAAGTCCAAATAAAGGAGGAGGCGTACAATCTTTCGCCAGAGCGTGCTGAGACACTGTACCCTTCAATGCGTCTCTCCTCAATTGAATTCTGTCTCTGTTTTATTCTTTGCTTCTTGTCTTGTTTAATAGATGTCATCAGTGTTTGAACCTGACACTCGTACTGGCCCAGACCTCTCAACCGTCATGGATGTCGTTGTAAAAAGTGAAACTGTTTGCGACACTGAAAAGCTGAAACCGTACACGAGACGCTGGTGGGAGCTCTCTGTCCAGTCAGGATGTTTGCTGTGGGGAAGGCGGGTAAGCATGTGAGGGTCACTTTGAACAAAAATGCTAAAACAACTGCACGCAGGACAAAGTGGAATCGTAAGAATAAAAGAGATAGCAAGGGGGTATTTTTGTTGGCCAGGATTGGATAAGCTAATCGAACAAGTAGCCTTGTCATCGCTTCATGCCACCAAACCGGAAATAATCCACCATTAGCTCCTCTCCACCCATGGGAAATTCCACAAGAGCCATTGCAGCGTGTCCACATTGACTTTGCAGGCCCAATGGAAGACAGGATGCACTTCGTGGTCATTGACGCAAAACAGAAAATGGCCTGAGGTAGCGATAATGAGATTGACCACAGCAGGGAAGACCATTGAAAAGCTAGTAGAGATGTTTGCTTGGTTTGGATCTACTGTCAAACTGGTGTCAAGTAATGGACCCCAGTTTGTGTTTCAGGTGATGGTTTATTTCCTGCATGCTAATGGAGTGCAACATATCACATCAACCCCTTATCACCCGGCCAAAAATGGTCTTGCCGAAAGATTTTTGCAGACCCTCAAGCGAGGTTTGAAAGCATCCAAAAGACAAGGGATTCTACATCAAAGACTGCATCATTTCTTGATGACCTACATCTTCTGCAAGACTTATGTTCCAATGAGAACTGTGCACAACCTTTGACCTGTTAAGGCCATCCAGCCTGCGAGATATTGTGCGGAGCCAACAAGTACAACGCAGAAAATGGCAAGCTGACCAAACAGGGGAAGTGACATGGCGCAGGCATGTGGATAAGCTCCTAATACGTGGAACGTCACATGGAACAGCTGTGGGGCCTCCCGAGGACTTGACCAATTAGGTGACTGTGGTCATTCCTTCACATAATAAGTCACCGCAGATAACCTGTGAAGGCAGCTGAAAATACCTGTGCCGTTGAGTCCCAAGGACATTTTCCCTTCAGAAAATGTAATGACTAAGTCGCCATCTCAGCGTATGTACCTACCAGGGAATGACGACATCCTCCGTGTCTAAAACTTAAGAATACTTTAGTGACTGTTACATTTTCGGGGAAAATAAACACCCTTGGAATCAATCAAGGGACTGAGGCAGTCTACATTCATCCTTAAAACATCTTGATGGGTGTGTTAAAAGTACACTTCCTTCATTAACCATGTTACAAAAATGGTCAGATAGAGTAATCTGTAGCGTTTGCTATAGAGAACATTCAAACACATTATTTAGCGAAACAAAAATAATGAAATCCAATGATTTGGTACATTTGTATACAGCTAAAATTATGCACAAAGCACACTATACGCTGCTACTCAAGAAATTACTGTACAACAATTCTTCTCAATAAAAGAGGAGAAATATAACCTTAGGGAAAAATGGAACTTAAAACATGTGTATGCATATACAACACTTAAAACATTTAGCATTTCAGTATGTGAAATTAAATTATGGTATGGAATAATTTAACAATGTACCAATATGATGCAATTTAACAAACTGTTCAAACTCAAAGTGTTTACAAAGTATAAGACAGAACAATACTATCCATCCATCCATTTCCTACCGCTTGTCCCTTTTGGGGTTGCGGGGGGTACTGGAGTCTATCTCAGCTGCATTCGGGCGGAAGGCAGTGTACACCCTGGACAAGTCGCCACCTCATCACAGGGCCAACACAGATAGACAGACAACATTCACACTCACATTCACACACTAGGGCCAATTTAGTGTTCCCAATCAACCTATCCCCAGGTGCATGTGCCTCACAATACGAAGGTCCTGAGTAGTCCTGAGTTCAATCCCAGGCTCGGGATCTTTCTGTGTGGAGTTTGCATGTTCTCCCCGTGACTGCGTGGGTTCCCTCCGGGTACTACAGCTTCCTCCCACCCCCAAAGACATGCAAAACTAATAAACATCAAAACATCAAAGCTTTGATAAAAAAAGCGCATTCCGAAGAGGCAGTCAGAAAGCAACTTGAAGATGGTCTGTTAAACACAAGCTACGCAAAATTTTGAGCAAAACACCACATTTATGTGTTTTATAGACCTCTAAGAAGTGTTTTAAATGTAGAAAAATAATATGATCCCTTGAACTATCTATTTATGAGAACTTTATCATACAGGTATTTATTTTGTTTGTGTTACAAATTGAGTACTGGAAGTGAACAAACAAATGTGTTAGAAATTGCTTTAAAACGGAAAAGGGGTACAGTTACCGGTAAATAACCTCTGCTTCTTCCTACTCTTTTTCAGACATATTGTAATGAGAAACTGCAAACTTGTTTATTAACCATATTGTAACTGTAGTTCAATGTTCTAAAAATAAACATATTTATAAACTATACAAGTCATATTCAAAGCAAAGTGCTGACAGTTGAAGATCTATGGTTGCAGTGAAGGCTTTGTAGCAGTGACGTGCGGTGAGGTTCATGGCTGGTGAGGCACTGACTTCATCACAGTCAGATTTACAAACATATGAACCCTAAAGAGTATCTTATTCACCATTTGATTGGCAGCAGTTAACGGGTTATGTTTAAAAGCTCATACCAGCATTCTTCCCTGCTTGGCACTCAGCATCAAGGGTTGGAATTGGGGGTTAAATCACCAAAAATGATTCCCGGGCGCGGCGCCGCTGCTGCCCACTGCTCCCCTCACCTCCCAGGGGGTGAGCAAGGGAATGGGTCAAATGTAGAGGACAAATTTCACCACACCTAGTGTGTGTGAAAATCATTGGTACTTTAACTTAACTTTAACTTTACACATACAAACTGTAGCACACAAAAAAAGCACATTTAATTAAAAAAAACGTTATTATGGTCTTACCTTTACTTATAAATGAAGTCCTTTTGAACAAAAGCATCGATAACTTGTTTATCGAAGTCTTCCTTATCTTTCTTCAGTTTTAAAAGTCTCGATGGAGATCTTCCTTTAAGTATTACCTCCTGCTTCGATTGAAAGTCCAGTTTAGAAAACTGTTTTATTTTAGATATGTAATCCTCCATGTTAAAAGTTCAGGCAAGAGGAAAAAATAAACGATCGCTGCTAATTGTTGCTTCTTGTTGTCACTTCTTCTGCAGCCGAGTAGTCGCATGAATGATCTCTGGGATCACTACCGCGCTCTACCACCAGGAGGCGGGATTACTGCGAGCCCCACACAGTGCGTCTTTTGCAGCCGTTTTATGATTGCTCAGCACAAGAAATACGTTACACACATACAGTTGTTGACAAAATACACTGTACATTATATACCTCAGCTAACTAAAATGTACAATATAATTCATATAGCAATACGGTCTCACTGCACAGCAGGCCAGCAGTTAGCCGAGTCATTGCGCAATCCATGGCGAGGCTCAACTCAGTGACGTGCCTTAACTGGCTGCTGACTCACCGCAAGTCTCTTCTCAGTATTTGTACGGCAAATGTGAAAATTCGATTTCGAATAAAAATAATCTAAAACTGGTGAAGTTAAATGGAAAATAACTTCATAGTATAATCACTGGATACATATAACAATTTAATTTTTTTTTTTTTCTTTTTCCATTTTTTTTTTCCCATGATGGCACATGAGGCCCCGCCTCACCTGCCTCCCCTGACTGCACGTCACTGCTTTGTAGAGCACATTGAGGTGCACTGTGTGAGGAACAATACTCTCATAGAAAGTTAGGGATGCACATTTTGGTATTTTGTAAAGTTAAGAAAATCTAGTTTGGAACCTCTCATTGAGAACACAGGATGGCCGTTTTCAGAGGACATTTTTTAATTACAGAGCATCCACTGCAGCACAAAGAGTAGAAGATAAAAAGTGCAGAGGAGAAGAGCCAGCTGGTGTCATGTCCCCTCCTTGTTCTTCTGACCACTATCGCTGCGCTCAGATGACGTGAGAAAGACACTTTCAGACTTGTTGCTGTTTCTCGGCTATTTCCTGCTATGTTGTCTTACTGTCTCCTCCGTCCTCTCTCCCCTGTTTCGCCTCCATTTCTTTGCTTTCATCTTCCCTCTCATTTCCCTCCATCTGTCTGTGCTCTCCTTATGCTGCTAGTGTGTGTGCATTTTCACAGGTGCAACATGTCCAGCAGATGCTTTGACTATCTGAGGGACAACATGATTACAATGGCAGCTGTTTATCGCCATGGAAGCTGCCTATTGATACCAATACCAGCATCCTGTTATCTGGTCCTGGTCCAGCAGGCATGAGTGCAAACATAATTACACCGTCACCATTGGCAACACCATGTGCACGTTTGTCACCCTCTGCCTTCTTCAAGTACATTTTATAGAAAGACTAATCCAGGTCATGTCAAAAAAAGTTATTTGATAAACACTCTCTCTCTCTCTCCAGTATTTGAAGAAAAGACTGATTTAATCCAATAAAAGATGCCAAATTAGCACATCAAAAACGAGTCGTCTAGTTGCTAATGCGCAAAAGCTCGCATATTAAATGAACACGCAGGCAGTATAAACAAGTACTGAGACAGAAATACAAACCCCGTTTCCATATGAGTTGGGAAATTGTGTTAGATGTAAATATAAACGGAATACAATTATTTGCAAATCCTTTTCAACCCATATTCAATTGAATGCAGTACAAAGACAAGATACCCTTTTTTTTTTTGCAAATAATAATTAACTTAGAATTTCATGGCTGCAACACGTGCCAAAGTAGTTGGGAAAGGGCATGTTCACCACTGTGTTGCATGGCCTTTTCTTTTAACAACACTCAATAAACGATTGGGAACAGAGGAAACTAATTGTTGAAGCTTTGAAAGTGGAATTCTTTCCCATTCTTGTTTTATGTAGAGCTTCAGTCGTTCAACAGTCCGGGGTCTCCACTGTCGTATTTTACGCTTCATAATGTGCCACACATTTTCGATGGGAGACAGGTCTGGACTGCAGGCGGGCCAGTAAAGTACCCGCACTCTTTTTTTTACAAAACCACGCTGTTGTAACACGTGCTGAATGTGGCTTGGCATTGTCTTGCTGAAATAAGCAGGGGCGTCCATGGAAAAAACGGCGCTTAGATGGCAGCATATGTTGTTCCAAAACCTGTATGTACCTTTCAGCATTAATGGTGACTTCACAGATGTGTAAGTTACCCATGCCTTGGGCACTAATGCACCCCCATACCATCACAGATGCTGGCATTTGAACTTTGCGTCGATAACAGTTTGGATGGTTCGCTTCCCCTTTGGTCCGGATGACACGATGTCGAATATTTCCAAAAACAATTTGAAATGTGGACTCGTCAGACCACAGAACACTTTTCCACATTACATGAGTCCATCTTAGATGATCTCAGGCCCAGAGAAGCCGGTGGCGTTTCTGGATGTTGTTGATAAATGGCTTTCGCTTTGCATAGTAGAGCTTTAACTTGCACTTACAGATGTAGCGATGAACTGTATTTAGTGACAGTGGTTTTCTGAAGTGTTCCTGAGCATGTGGTGATATCCTTTAGAGATTGATGTCGGTTTTTGATACAGTGATACGAAGGTCACGGTCATTCAATGTTGGTTTCCGGCCATGCCGCTTACGTGGAGTGATTTCTCCAGATTCTCTGAACCTTTTGATGATATTATGGACCGTAGATGTTGAAATCCCTAAATGTCTTGCAATTGCACTTTGAGAAACGTTGTTCTTAAACTGTTTGACTATTTGCTCACGCAGTTGTGGACAAAGGGGTGTACCTCGCCCCATCCTTTCTTGTGAAAGACTGAGCATTTTTTGTGGGTGCCATTTTTCATGGCACCTACCTGTTCCCAATTAGCCTGCACACCTGTGGGATGTTCCAAATAAGTGTTTGATGAGCATTCCTCAACTTTATCAGTATTTATTGCCACCTTTCCCAACTTCTTTGTCACGTGTTGCTGGCATCAAATTCTAAAGTTAATGATTATTTGCAAAAAAAAAAAAGTTTATCAGTTTGAACATCAAATATGTCGTTTTTGTAGCATATTCAACTGAATATGGGTTGAAAATGATTTGCAAATCATTGTATTACGTTTATATTTACATCTAACACAATTTCCCAACTCATATGGAAACGGGGTTTGTACATTGGTTAGAAAGAAATCTGTATCATCATAGGTTCTTTTCATACTGATACCAATAACTTTGTTAGTAAATAAACGCATGAGAAGAATATTTGAAAACCAGGCTAAACAAACAGAAATGCAGTCTGAGTCCAACTATTGTAGGGGTGTCCCGATCCGATATATATAGATATCAGTCCAATATTATCACTAAAACAAGTATAGGATGATATAGGCTAGCATGAAAACTTTCTGACACAAGCAGTCCTGCACCGTGTTTACTTGTGCAAAAATGGACAGCCAGTTAGCATCTAAATGTCCTCCGGTAAACACACACACGGTTGGTCTTTTCTTGTATTTTAGTCAAGTCCTCAAACCACCAAAGACATGCACCTGGGGATTAGCTGATTGGCAACACCAAATTGGGTGAATGTGAGTGTGAGAGCTTGTCAGTATACCTGTATTTGCCCTGCGATGAGGTGGCGTCTTGTCCAGGGTGCACCCTGCTTTCCACCCATGCGCAGCTGGGATAGGCTCCAGCCCCCCCGCAACCCCGAGACGGACAAGCGGTAGAATATGGATGGATGGCATTTACAAAGGGTAAATATGCTAGGCGATAGACTATTAGGACCTACCAGCTAAACAATAGCTTAGCACACAATCTAGTCATCATACTTGCCAACCCTCCCGATTTTACCGGGAGACTCCCGAATTTCAGTGCCCCTCCCGAATTCCTCCCGATATCCACCCGGACAACAATATTGGGGGCGTACCTTAAAGGCACTGCCTTTGCGTGCCGGCCCAGTCACATGATATCTACGGCTCTCCACACACGGAAATGAATGCAAGCATGCTTGATCAACAGCCATACAGGTCACACTGAGGGTGGCCGTATAAACAACTTTAACACTGTTACAAATACTGTATGCGCCACACTGTGAACCCACACCAAACAAGAATGACAAACACATTTCGGGAGAACATCCGCACCGTAACACACCATAAACACAACAGAACAAATACCCAGAACCCCTTGCAACACTAACTCTTCCGGGACGCTACAATATACACCCCCCGCTACCCCCCCCCCCCCCCCACCACCACCACCACCACCACACACACACCTCAACCCCGCCCACCTCAACCCCCCCCACCCACCCCATCTCCCAAATTCGGAGGTCTCAAGGTTGGTCATACACAAGTGTGGACATACATAAGCTGGACATCCATAAGTGTCCTTCATTGATCAATATTGCAGTATAAAACAGCACATTTGTCAATATACTGTAAAGAAGTATCAAACAATTATAGTTGTATACCTTTCATATTACTTACACATACAAAGTCTCCAAAGCAGAAGTCTATTAGAAAATATCCACTAACAATCGTGTGTGCATCAGTTAACTTACTGCGTCACGAGTTTAACTTTATTTATGAATTATTGTGGCCACTTAGGTGTCACCAAATAAACAATTACCACTCCACTTCAATTTAAAGCCAGCATAAGTTTATTTCAGACGTTTAATAATAAATAAATTGGTGTATTTCATTCCTACCATTGTTTTCTGTTTGACTAATATCTGATATTGCATCTGGTCAATATCGTATTGATGGGGCGGAATAGCTCGGTTGGTAGAGTGGCCGTGCCAGCAAATTGAGGGTTCCAGGTTTGATCCCCGTCTCCGCCATCCTAGTCACTGCCGTTGTGTCCTTGGGCAAGACACTTTACCCACCTGCTCCCGGTGCCACCCACACTGGTTTAAATGTAACTTAGATATTGGGTTTCACTATGTAAAGCGCTTTGAGTCACTAGAGAAAAAGTGCTATATAAATATAATTCACTTCACTATTGGCCAATATTTAAGGCTCCAATATCGGTATCGTAGTGAAAAGGTTTTATCGAGACACCCCAAGTCAAATGTATATGAGCATGAGAAAGCAGATAAACAAACTGATTTGATCTTCAGAAAAATGTAACACTGACACATTTTGTTACTTTTCAGTCCATTGCCTCAGACCTTCACGCAGAAAAACACGTTAAATTCAATGGAACCCGTTTACTGTTTAGACGACAACCCGTCCAAGGCGACCAAATCAAGTCCTGATTCACCTTATTCACGACGACCCATTATGTTAGGTAAAAACATCAGTAATTCCCACAGGTGGGCAAACTGCTTGCGGTGGTGGGGTCCTGAAGGTGGGGCGGGCCGTGTGAACGCGACATGCGATTTACAATGTAAGTCTAATAATAGTCTGGATCGGTTCGCAGCAGTGAAGCAACTGGGATGAGAATCAGCACCTCCAAGTCCGAGTCCATAATTGTCACCCGGAAAAGGGGGGATGGGTGCCATCCCCGGGTTAGAGAGGATCTTTCTCCAAGTGGAGGAATTCAAGTACCTCAGAGTCTTGGGGGAAAAGTGGATTTTGAGATCGACAGGCGGATTGGTGTGGCGACCCTGTATTGATCTGTCGTGGTGAAGAAGGAGCTGAGCAGGAAAGCTAAGCTCTCAATTTACTGGTCGATCTATGTTCCCAACCTCAACTGTGGTCATGAGCTTTGGGTTAGGACCGAAAAGACAAGATGACGGATACAAGCGGCCGAAATGAGTTCCCTCCGTTGGGTGGCGGGGCTCTCTATTAGATAGGGTGAGAAGCTCGAAGTGAAGCCGGTTCCTCCACATCGAGAGGAGCCAGATGAGGTGGTTCGGGCAGAATGCCCCCCGGACTCCTCCCTGGGGAGGTGTTAAGGGCACATCCGACTGGTAGGAGGCCACAGTAAGACCCAGGACACGTTGGGGAGACGATGTCTGGATGGATGGATAGTCTAATAAAACGGAGCAATAACCATTATACATCAAATTTAAAGACAGATCTTTTAGATTTTGTTCATTATTAATATTAACATGCCCTATTTTTCTGATTAAATTATGCCTTTAGCGCTATTTATCCATTTTTTATCATTTTTTTCAGGGCAATAAAAAAAAAACACTTTCCGCAGGTGGCTTACGTGTCACCCATGCATGACCTTATCATACACTTTGTGTTTGTAGTGTGAAACATGTATATAAAGCAGGGGTCACCAACCTTTTTGAAACCAAGAGCTACTTCTTTGGTACTAATTAATGCGAAGGGCTACCAGTTTGATACACACTTAAATAAATTGCCAGAAATAGCCAATTTGCTCAATTTACCTTTAACTCTATGTTATTATTAATAATTAATGATATTTATCTTTGTGGAAACACTGATCATCTTAATGATTTCTCACAATAAATATATATAGAAACAGATAAATATCAATATGCAACACTTTATTTTTATATTTTCGCTAAGTGCACATTTTTCAAATCGAACATTTTCAAATGATCACTTCTAAGACAGTCTTGTGAAATCACAATATCCCATTTTAACTAGCTCGCCACTAACATTTTTTTTAACAAATCATGAATTACTTTGCACCATGTTTGTACAAATAATAACTCATGTAAAATACAAAAGTCAACTCTCAAATTTTTAAATAAATCATGTCACACTTTGAACTGGACACCAAATCTGTTATCTGTTTCTTTGTCAGTTAGTGAAGACCAAGTTTTCAAAATATTTTCTTGGATTTTCAAATTCTATTTGAGTTTTGTCTCTCTTAGAATTAAAAATGTCAAGCAAAGCGAGACCAGCTTGCTAGTAAATAAATAAAATTTAAAAAAAATAGAGGCAGCTCACTGGTAAGTGCTGCTATTTGAGCTATTTTTAGAACAGGCCAGCGGGCTACTCATCTGGTCCTTACGGGCGACCTGGTGCCCGCGGGCACCGCATTGGTGACCCCTGATATAAAGTGTCAAAAAAATAAAACATATTGTTTTTTAGGCTAAGCGAATTTTTTGAACGACTCAATTTAAGGAACCGATTCTAGTGCTTCAGTACAGTCAAAAGAACTGCCGATCCCATCACTAACCTTAATATGAAAATTGAATGTTAGTGCGGCCCGCGAATTTTATATGAATGGCGCTTGACAGCGTCATACTTGTCAACCCTCCTGATTTTTCCGGCAGACTACGAATTTCTGGGCAATTATTCTCTCGAACGTGCCGTGATGGTACAGCATTTAGCGCCCACTACAACCAGCGTGCCGGCCCAGCCACACGTTGTTTGGGGCTTCTGCTTGCTCACGTAAGTGACAGCAAGGCATACTTGGTCAACAACCACACAGGTTACACTGACGGTGGCGGTATAAAAAACTTTAACACTCTTACTAATAATGCGCCACACTGTGAACCCACACCAAACAAGAATGACAAACACATTTCGGGAGAACATCTACACCGTAACACAACATAAACACAACAGAACAAATACCCAGAATCCCATGCAGCCCTGACTCTTCCGGGCTACATTATACACCCCCACTACCAAACCCCGCCCACCTCAACCGACGCACGGGTGGGGGCGGGGTTTGGTGGTAGCAGGCATGTAGAATGTAGCCCGGAAGAGTCAGGGCTGCATGGGATTCTGGGTATTTGTTCTGTTGTGTTGTGTTTATGCATTGCTGTCACTTACGTGTGCAAGCAGAAGATTCATACAACAAGAGGCTGGGCTGGCACGCTGTTTGTACAGATTGTAGAGGGCGCCAAATGCTGTACCACCATGGCACGCCCTCATTATTATTGTTAGGGTGAAAATCGGAGAATATTAATCCTGGGAGTTTTCTGCGAGAGGCACTGAAAACCGGAAGTCTCCCGGGAAAGCTGAGCCGCATCAGAGTGATCAAAGAGCCGCATGCGGCTCCAGAGCCGCGGGTTGCCGACCCCTGCCTTAGATTCATACACATGCGCAGAGGCAGGGGCTTCATGAATTCTAATAGGGAGCAGGTCTCGCTGGATTAGTGTCTTCAGACTATTTAGCACGATGGCTAGGGGTCAGTCCTACTAGCGCGACTCCGCTGTTTAATAACAACAGTGCTGTCTTTGATGCATGCCAAGTTAGAGACCACAGAAGTTGGGGCAGTGAAACGGCCAACTGGAGCAGCCCGGTAAAAGTTTAATAACACAGACTCACTGTGTTATTGAGTGATGGTGGTATGGTCATGGAGCTCTGTGCGCATACACAGTGACCTCTGGCGTGGTTGGCGGTCACTTTACAGAGCTTCAAGACAAGCCGCTGTCACTTTCCTGCCACTGTTGATATGCAACAAACCTACTTTGTTATTGTTAATATTACTTTATTTAATCGTGGTAGCCAAAATCGTAATCGTGATAAAAATTAAATACATTTTGCAGCCTAGTTCTACTTATTAACTAGCTACTGTGTAGAACAATTTCCCTTGTGGATCAATAAAGTTTGTCTAAGTCTAGGTCTAAGTCTATTACTAAAAAGTAAACACTTTGGTGAAATTCACAAAGGACGGAAAAACATGTCAACATACTGCTAGGTTGTGGTATTTCGGAATAAAAATTACATTGGAGGACCAATAACATGTTTGACTGTTTGACCTTCTCAGCGGTTACACAAAAATAAGTGAATATTAAAATTCCAAAATCAAGTTACTTCATAACCAATGATTCAACTGAACTTCAAGGCTGATCGAAGACACCTGACAGAATACAGGTAAATATCCTACCAACCAGCAACAGAAGCAACATCCAGGCTCTCACACAAATGATGATTCAACTGAACTTACACTCACTTTCAACTGAACTTACACTCTCACACAAATGATGATTCAACTGAACTTCAAGGCTGATCGAAGACACCTGACAGAATACAGGTAAATATCCTACCAACCAGCAACAGAAGCAACATCCAGGCTCTCACACAAACCTTATTCAAGAGTGTGTAAAAAGTGTTTTCCTACCATCTTTGCGGTAAAGGTCGATCTCCACTTTCCTCTCCTCTGACCCCAGCAGGGCCTGAGCCATCTGAGCGATGGCCAGACGTTTGGTGTCGGGTCCGTACAGGAAGTTGCACGTGCACGGCTTCTGCATGATCTCAGCTCGCGAGTAACCGCACATGTGACAGAAGCCATCGTTGCAGAAGATAATGGCGCAGTTCTCCACTCTTGCATTGGCAATGACGAACTTGCGGCCTGCAGAAAAAGAAACATTTATTATAGGACATGATGGGCTTTATTTATCCCACAATGGGGAAATTATGTGGTTGCAATGCAGTTACAAAAAAGTCCACAAAAATAAGATAACTACACATTAAAATACCACAGAGCTGATGCAACCAGCAGCCACTTAGTGGGCCCATTTCTACATACAGTTACTACAGTTAAACAACAAAAAAACAGAAAATAGTAATGTTATTACAAACCCTTTTCCATATAAGTTGGGAAATTGGGTTAGATGTAAATATAAACAGAATACAATGATTTGCAAATCATTTTCAACCCATATTCAGTTGAATATGCTACAAAGACAACATATTTGATGTTCAAACTGATAAACATTTTTTTTTTTGCAAATAATCATTAACTTAGAATTTGATGCCAGCAACACGTGACAAAGAAGTTGGGAAAGGTGGCAATAAATACTGATAAAGTTGAGGAATGCTCATCAAACACTTATTTGGAACATCCCACAGGTGAACAGGCAAATTGGGAACAGGTGGGTGCCATGATTGGGTATAAAAGTAGATTCCATGAAATGCTCAGTCATTCACAAACAAAGATGGGGCGAGAGTCACCACTTTGTCAACAAATGCGTGAGCAAATTGTTGAACAGTTTAAGAAAAACCTTTCTCAGCCAGCTATTGCAAGGAATTTAGGGATTTCACCATCTACGGTCCGTAATATCATCAAAGGGTTCGGAGAATCTGGAGAAATCACTGCACGTAAGCAGCTAAGCCCTTGACCTTCGATCCCTCAGGCTGTACTGCATCAACAAGCGACATCAGTGTGTAAAGGATATCACCACATGGGCTCAGGAACACTTCAGAAACCCACTGTCAGTAACTACAGTTGGTCGCTACATCTGTAAGTGCAAGTTAAAACTCTCCTATGCAAGGCGAAAACCGTTTATCAACAACACCCAGAAACGCCGTCGGCTTCGCTGGGCCTGAGCTCATCTAAGATGGACTCATACAAAGTGGAAAAGTGTTCTGTGGTCTGGCGAGTCCACATTTCAAATTGTTTTTGGAAACTGTGGACGTCGTGTCCTCCGGACCAAAGAGGAAAAGAACCATCCGGATTGTTATTGGCGCAAAGTTGAAAAGCCAGCATCTGTGATGGTATGGGGGTGTATTAGTGCCCAAGACATGGGTAAGTTACACATCTGTGAAGGCGCCATTAATGCTGAAAGGTACATACAGGTATTGGAGCAACATATGTTGCCATCCAAGCAACGTTACCATGGACGCCCCTGCTTATTTCAGCAAGACAATGCCAAGCCACGTGTTACATCAACGTGGCTTCATAGTAAAAGAGTGGGGGTACTAGACTGGCCTGCCTGTAGTCCAGACCTGTCTCCCATTGAAAATGTGTGGCGCATTATGAAGCCTAAAATACCACAACGGAGACCCCCGGACTGTTGAACAACTTAAGCTGTACATCAAGCAAGAATGGGAAAGAATTCCACCTGAGAAGCTTAAAAATGTGTCTCCTCAGTTCCCAAACGTTTACTGAGTGTTGTTAAAAGGAAAGGCCATGTAACACAGTGGTGAACATGCCCTTTCCCAACTACTTTGGCACGTGTTGCAGCCATGAAATTCTAAGTTAATTATCCATCCATCCATCCATTTTCTACCGCTTATTCCCTTTGGGGTCGCGGGGGTCGCTGGAGCCTATCTCAGCTACAATCGGGCGGAAGGCGGGGTACACCCTGGACAAGTCGCCACCTCATCGCAGGGCCAACACAGATAGACAGACAACATTCACACTCACATTCACACACTAGGGCCAATTTAGTGTTGCCAATCAACTTATCCCCAGGTGCATGTCTTTGGAAGTGGGAGGAAGCCGGAGTACCCGGAGGGAACCCACACAGAAAGATCCCGAGCCCGGGATTGAACCCAAGACTACTCAGGACCTTCGTATTGTGAGGCAGATGCACTAACCCCTCTGCCACCGTGAAGCCCTAAGTTAATTATTGTTTGTAAAAAAATAATAATAATAAATAAATAAATAAATAAATAAAGTTTATGAGTTTGAACATCAAATATCTTGTCTTTATAGTGCATTCAATTAAAAATATGGGTTGAAAGGGATTTGCAAATCATTGTATTCCGTTTATATTTACATCTAACACAATTTCCCAACTCATATGGAAACGGGGTTTGTAGTTAAAGAAAAATTTTTACTTGTACACAGGTCAATTCAAAAGAAAACCACGGCCAGTTTTTTTTTTTATCCAACATTCCTATGGTCAATAAACTCACCAGGAAGTACAACAAATGTAAACACTCAAGATCCACTTTGTGTCTTTTCTTCCTCCACCTGGCTGTCAACTCGACATAAGCAGCTGAGTCTTTCCAGAACAAAAAGTCCTTCCATTCATTTATTTTCTCCTGCTTATCCTGTTCTGGTGCTGCACTGAGCTGGAGCCTATCCCAGCTGACTACAGGCAAAAGGTGGATTACGCCCTAGACCACAGGTGTCAAACTCAAAGCCCGGGGGCCAGATCTGGCCCGCAACATCATTTATTCTGACCCACAAACACCTGGAAATGATGTGTGTCTCACTAAATGGAATTGATTTTTTTCATTTTGACAGAAAAAATATATGTCCATCCATCCATCCATCTTTTTACCGCTTGTCCCTTTCGGGGTAGCGGGGGTTGCTGGAGCCTATCTCAGCTGCATTCGGGCGGAAGGCGGTGTACACCCTGGACAAGTCGCCACCTCATCGCAGGGCCAACACAGATAGACAGACAACATTCACACTCACATTCACACACTAGGGCCAATTTAGTGTTGCCAATCAACCTATCCCCAGGTGCATGTCTTTGGAGGTGGGAGGAAGCCGGAGTACCTAAATGGAACCCACGTAGTCACGAGGAGAACATGCAAACTCCACACAGAAGGATCCCAAGCCCGGGATTGAACTCAGGACCTTCGTATTGTGAGGCACATGCACTAACCCCTTTACCACCGTGCTGCCCTAATAAAAATATATGTACTGCTTGAAATTGCATACCTTTTAAACTTTAATAGTATCCAATATTGCAACAAATATTGCAGTATATTATCATACTTTTCAAACATGTTTTTGTCTAAAAAAAATTAAAAAAATACTTAACTTTACAGCAAACTACCCATCAAATTAATAAAAATTACAATGAATTTTACGTTGTTCTTTACAGCGTACTGTAAATTGAAAAAAGCTACCAGTTTTTTGCGTTAAAATGATGTTGATTGAGCTCCCAGTTTTTGACCGTAAAATCTATGGTTGTTGTTTTTAACGGTGTATTACTGTAAATGGAAAGACGGTACATTTGTTATTACGGTAGAAAAACTGGCAGCTAAGTTGCCGGAATAAAAAAGAGAACTTGTACTGTTTTTCCAATGACAATATAATGTTGTCAAAACCAAAATTCTGGCAACTAAGCTGCCAGCTTTTTCCGTAACAGCTTTCCTCCCCCATTTACACTCATTCACACTCATTCACACAAAAGGGTTGTTTATTTCTGTTATTAATATTCTGGTTCCTACATTATATATCAATATATAACAATACAGTCTGCAAGGGATACAGTCCGTAAGCACACATGATTGTGCGTGCTGCTGGTCCACTAATAGTACTAACCTTTAACAGTTAATTTTACCAATTTTCATTAATTACTAGTTTCAATGTAACTGTTTTTATATTGTTTTACTTTCTTTTTTATTCAGGAAAATGTTTTTAATTTATTTATCTTATTTTATTTATTTATTTATTTTTTAAAGTACCTTATCTTCACCATACCTGGTTGTCCAAATTAGGCATAATAATGTGTTGTTAATTCCACGACTTTATATATCGGTTGATATCGGTATCGGTTGATATCGGTATCGGTTGATATCGGTATTGGTAATTAAAGAGTTGGACAATATAGGAATATCGGATATCGGCAAAAAGCCATTATCGGCCATCCTTAGAACCGATGCATACCTGGGAATTGATACTGGTACATGATACAGGTACACACCGTTAACAATTTGGTACTTTTTTGTGTGTTCATGTGTTAAAGAATATTAACGATTCAATTGTTAATATAACAGTGAGATAATACTAATAACTGTGTTTTCCTGTTGTTATATCTTCTTTTCTTACATTTCTGAGTATCATTTGCAAGTATGCATTCATTTCAGTTTATTCTAGGTGTGTTGCCGTAATCAGGAAGTCGTCTTTGCCATTCAGTTGAATGTGCCAGGTTTGTCTTTCGTTGAGTCCCACAAAGTGTTTATACTGTAAGTTGTCACCATGGTAAATGTGGCGGCTGTAACGTTTCTGCATGGTGATACCAATATTTTGGTATCGGTACCAAAATTATTTCGATACTTTTCGGTACTTTTCTAAATAAAGGGGACCACAAAAAAATTACATTATTGGCTTTATTTGAACAAAAAATTTACCATTCTATTATTTTGTCAACATTATTAAGGATAAGTGGCTCCAGCACCCACTGTGACCCCGAACGAGACAAGCGGTAAAAAATGGAAGTGGTAGAAAATGAATTATTAATCTACTTGTTCATTTACTGTTAATATCTGCTTACTTTCTCTTTTAACATGTTCTATCTACACTTCTGTTCAAATGTAATAATCACTTATTCTTCTGTTGTTTGATACTTTAAATTAGTTTTGGACCACAAATTTGGGTATCAATCCGATACCAAGTCGTTACAGGATCATACATTGGTCATTTTCAAAGTCCTCATGTGTCCAGGGACATATTTCCTGATATAAATGGCCAGTACTTTTCACAGGCGGTATAGTACCGTATATGATTCATTAGTATCGCGGTACTATACTAATACCGGTATATCGTACAACCCTAGTGTGGTGTGGCGTTTGCATTTCCAAGGATGCGTAACAGGCAGCTCACAGGTAAAATTATTATTTAATCCAATATAAGGCAAAAACCCAAGAGTGGCATGTCGCAGGAAGAGCGCAAGCAGAGCACAAGGCAAACATGGCATTTACTCAGGGAGCAGCATAATGTCGAACAAACAGAACAAGAATCCCGCAAGGACTGGCTGGTATACAGGGTGCAAGATTTGTAATGGCAGCAGGTGAAGACACTCATCAACAAAACAGAAACCGGTGTGAGCGCAAATGCTCCTAGCAACGGGAACGTAAACAAAGGAAGGAGCTCTGCAACAGAAATAGAATCAAAACCAAGGAGAACAGCAACAAAACGCATGACAATAAAGCACAGATTATGACAGCGGCAAGATGAGGTGGACCCAATTGCAGGAAACAAGGTAGAAGCAACAGTGAAGTGGTGCTCTAAACATGTTCATTTCAAAAGACAAAACGATGTTGAAATGTCAAGAACACAAAAACAGGCAAAAACTAGTAGTATGTAAAATAATTGCAGTTTATTTGTGTACTTATTACATGTAAAATTACTAGGGATGATACTCGAAACTGGTTTTCCCGGTTGTTCGATAAGAAAATAACCGAGTCCTCTGACCATACTTGCCAACCTTGAGACCTCCGATTTCGGGAGGTTGGGAGAGGGGGTGGGCGTGGGCGTGGTGGGGCGGGTTGCGTGTTTGGAGGCGTGGCTAAAAGGGGAGGAGTATATTTACAGCTAGAATTCACCAAGTCAAGTATTTCATATATATATAAGAAATACTTGACCTTCAGTGAATCCTAGATATATATATATATATATATATATATATATATATATATATATATATATATATATATATATATATATATATATATATATATATATATATATATAAAATAAATACTTGAATTTCAGTGTTCATTTATTTACACATATACACACACACATAACACTCATCTACTCATTGTTGAGTTAAGGGTTGAATTGTCCATCCTTGTTCTATTCTCTGTCACTATTTTTCGAACCATGCTGAACACCCTCTCTGATGATGCATTGATGTGTGACACGCACAAAAATGCTTTCATCAAATGCACTAGATGGCAGTATTGTCCTGTTTAAGAGTGTCACAACATTGCTGTTTACGGCAGACGAACTGCTTTACGGTATACAAAAAAGTGACTGCTGTTGTTGTGTGTTGTTGCCACGCTGGGAGGACGTTAATGAAACTGCCTAACAATAAACCCACATAAGAAACCAAGAACTCGCCCTCCATCATTCTATAGTTATAACGTGATTGGGCAGGTACGCTTTTTTATATTGTGGAGGACCTGAGTCCGCCTGAATTTCGGGAGATTTTCGGGAGAAAATTTGTCCCGGGAGGTTTTCGGGAGAGGCGCTGAATTTCGGGAGTCTCCCGGAAAATCCGGGAGGGTTGGCAAGTATGCCTCTGACTCAAATCCCTTTTTGGGAACCGGTATCCGTTATCAAGACCACTATAGTAAAGAAAAAGAGTTGGTTCTTTATTTGAATCCCTGGGAACGAATCCCGTCCCGACAAGAAATGCCCCGTGAGACATCACAAAAAATGATGTCACGTAGCTCAGTCATTAGGCGCAGATGGGAAAAGCAGGAAAAAAATGGACCGGAAAAAGCGCTCCAAGGCATGGCTTCATTTCACCAAAAAAAACGAGGAAGCGACAATATGCAATTATTGCCAGGCTTCGCTCTCGTGTAAGGGGCGGAGCACAACAAGCGTGTCGTGTCTTCGACACGTGTTGAAGCAGCGGCAGAGACGACGAAGAACGCCCCTCTTCTTCTGCCAGCTGCCCAAGTCCCAGCTACAGTGGCGGTGACGCCGGTGAGTAACTAACTCCGGTTAATTTCCATATCTGCTCACTTGTAGTAACGTTACCTCTTATGTCAACCAGGACTGCAGTAATGTTAGCTAGACTAACGTTACCTAAGCATAGTCAGTGACGGTAACGTTAACGTGAGCCTTTTTGTATGTGTCTGATAACGTTAACGTTATCTTGTAGCCTACACCACGACAGAGTTTGCAAATCTGTCTAATAAACTAGTGCTTTCTTTATTTCTTTAGTTTATTTGGAACATGAACACACTTACAGTATAATACATCACAGTTTCATATCATTTCACTTTACAGGAGTAGGATGAAGTAAAGCTTATTTAATCCTACCCCTTTCCCACTTCATAGCGTTTACAAATATATACATCATTTACTGACCTTTTTATAATAAAATATCTGTGAATTAGTATAGACAACAGTTTTGTAATATGTAATTAATTAATTCAGTCATTATTAATATACTGAGATGAAGAATATCTTATTTTCAATAAGGTTGAAAGTATTTCTCATAATTCTTCTTCTTTGTACTTTGTAAGCACTATTCATTTGAACAACCTCTTAAAGTGGATCATATCAGTACAATGTTTAACTTCTTTACTTAATCCATTCCATCATTTAATTCCACATCATTTTAGCTGTTTGCAATTTTACCAAATCATCGAACTTTAATATTTTTGACTTAATAAATAAAGTGTTTGTATGTTCTCTATATCCAACATTATGTATCAGTCTAATTGATCTTTTTTTGTAACACGGTTAACGAATGTAGCGCACATTTGTAGTTATTTCCCCACATTTCTGCACAATAACTCAGATATGGTAATACTATAGTAGCGAGCAGTAGAGAATGTGAAGTGATTTGTTAAACCAAATATTGTGTGTTTTTTTCCGTATACAACAACCTATCCGTGAGATACAGTCTGGTGTGCCGTGGGAGATTATCTAATTTCACCTATTTGGGTTAAAAATATTTTTTGCAAACCAGTAATTATAGTCTGCAAATGATGTGTTGTTGTTGAGTGTCGGTGCTGTCTAGAGCTCGGCAGAGTTACTGTGTAATACTCTTCCATATCAGTAGGTGGTAGCAAGTAGCTAATTGCTTTGTAGATGTCGGAAACAGCGGGAGGCAGCATGCAGGTAAAAAGGTGTCTAATGCTTGAACCAAAAATAAACAAAAGGTGAGTGCCCCTAAGAAAAGGCAATGAAGCTTAGGGAAGGCTATGCAGAACGAAACTAAAACTGAACTGGCTACAAAGTAAACAAAAACATAATGCTGGACGACAGCAAAGACTTACTGTGGAGCAAAGACGGCGTCCACAAAGTACATCCGAACATGACATGACTATCAACAATGTCCCCACAAAGGATAAAAACAACTAAAATCTTCTTGATTGCTAAAACAAAGTAGATGCGGAAAACTTCGCTCAAAGGAAGACATGAAACTGCTATAGGAAAATACCAAAAAAGAGAAAAAGCCATTAAAATAGGAGCGCAAAACAAGAACTGAAACACCACACACAGGAAAACAGCAAAAAACTCCAAATAAGTCAGGGTTTGATGTGACAGGTGGTGACAGTACACCTACTTTGAGACAAGATGCATATATTGATGCATGCTTGGTTATGCTTTAAACAACAATTGTGACAAAGACTTTTTACTGTCAACTGAGTTTCGTTTTTTAATGATGTCTGCTGGTGGTGTGCCTCTGCATTTTTTCAACGCAAAAAATGTGCCTTGGCTCAAAAAAGGTTGAAAAACACTGCTCTATTCGATAAGAGGATTCAATAATAGGCTCGAACTCGATCATTTCTTATCAAACATCATCTCTAAAAATTACTAATGCCAAACAGTAGCATGTAAATGGCATATGCAATGCAAATTAGCATCGAGCTAAACATAATTTTGAGTAATTTTTCCTTTGTTGACATGGAAAATGACAACACTACTTAGAAGCAGTCCACTCCAGAGTTCTACGGTATACCGGTATTAGTATAGTACCGCGATACAAATGAATCATATTCGGTTCTATACCGCCTCTGAAAAGTACCGGTACCCGACCCACACGACGTCACGTCGTGTCATTGCTGGTTTGCGAGCAGACGAGCATGTTCGGTAGCGCACAATCACAGAGTACTTACAAGCAGACACAGTGTGTAGACAGAAAAAGGAGAACGGACCCATTTTGGCTTAAAAACTAACGATAAAGGTGAAGTTGTAACACTGAAACGCCCACCGGAAGAAGTGCTTTAAGACATGGCTAGCTAGCTAGCGGCTATAGTCCATCCGCGGTCTGCAGTGTTTTAGCTACTTCTAAATCATTAATCCTCGCCTCCATGGCGACAAATAAAGTACGTTTCTTACAAGTAACATTCCTGTAGGACGAGGAATAGCTAAACATGCTTCACTACACACCGTAGCTTACCAGTGTCAAAATGTAAACAAACGCCATTGGTGGATCTCCACCTAACACTCACTGTAATGATACCAAGTACAGTAGCGTATCTAGTTGATACTACTATGATAACGTCGATATTTTTTGACATCACAACACCTTCTTTTGTTTAAAAAAAAATGATATTATGTAAATATGTCCCTGGACACATGAGGACTTTGAATATGACCAATGTATGATCTTGTAACTACTTGGTATCAAATTGATACCCAAATGTGTGGTAGCATCCAAAACTAATGTAAAGCATCCAAACAACAGAAGAATAAGTGATTTTTTAATTTTAACAGAAGTGTAGATAGATGTTGAAAGAGAAAGTAAGCATATATTAACAGTAAATGAACAAGTTGATTAATAATTAATTTTCTACCCCTTGTCCCTAATAATTTTGACAAAATAATAGAATGGAAAATGACACAATATGTTACTGCATATGTCAGCAGACTAATTAGGAGCCTTTGTTTGCTTACTTACTAATAAAAGACAAGTTGTCTTGTATGTTCACTATTTTATTTAAGGACAAACTTGCAAAAAGAAACACATGTTTATGTATCCTAAGATTTTTTGTTCAAATAAAGCCAACAATGCAATTATTTGTGGTCCGGTACCAAAATATTGGTATCGGGACAACACTAGCCCACTCAAATACGCTTGTTTGCCCGCCAAGTGTTTGAGTCTGCAATCGGACGTGATGTCACATGCAACAAAAGTAGCAAAATATGGTACAGTTTAATTTTACGTGAATTTGTTTGATACCTATAAACGTAGCAAGTCGTACAGAGAACAACCTGTAATCCTTTTCATTGCAAAATAAATTCAATAGTACAAAATAAATCAACAACTAATACTACTATATTAAATACTATCCAAACAGTCCAACTACAGTCGTGTATTCATCCTTTATTGCAAAAATTCACTGGACAAGAAGTCCAAACATGAGCATTTATGCTTATGACTATTGTCTTATCTTTGTTTTCTTCTCTTCATAACCTTGTTTCATATGTTTGAAGGTCCACTTTTTGTGTTAGTCCATTGTTGTTGTGAAATGATTTCTACTAATTTACCTTAATTTACCTTACATTTGTTTTCTGTCCTGGACTGTCTTAGTGAAGAGAGAGAGCTCAGCAAGAGTCAAAGCTCTTGATTTACAGGTTGATCTACGTTCCTCAACAAAGGTCACAAGATTTAAGTAGTGAAGAAAAGATCAAGATTGTGGATAAAAACGGCTAAAATTAATTTCCTTTTTTAAGGAAGCTGGACTCAACATCAAAAGCAGGGTGAGGAGCTCAATCATCCAGGGGGAAGTCAAAGTAGAACGACCGCTCTTTCTCATTAAGAACAGCCAGTTAGGGTGGCTCGGGTATCCTAATGCCTCCTGGACACCTCCCTGGTGAGATGTTCTGGGCATGCTCGGACGGAAAGAGACCCAGGACCCACTGGAGGGATTATGTCCCACAATTGGCCTGTTAAAACTTCAGTGTATCTCCTGTAGAACTGGAAGAAGTGGCCAGAAACCAAGAAGTCAGTGCTTCTCTCCTGAGGCTCTGTCTAAATCAAGACAGATAACTAAGCCTAAGTCCAGTTTCAGCCACACTAAACCATCGTTTAAGGTTTCCCTCCTTGGATAATTTTTTACACGGGTAAGTGCGCTGTGTATTTCTTGAATCTCCGGCTCTTAGCTTTGTATGGACTCATCGATCGTTTACAAACTAAGTTCGGAGAGGAAGTGACGCCAGAAAGACCGTGCCCCACACAGGAAGTGACGTCAGAAAGAACGCGCCACAGCCCGCTTCAAAACAACCTGTTTCCACTCGGAGGTAAACACTAGAAAGATGGAAGCGAGTCATCCAGACATGCCCGTGTTTCTCCTTCCTCTACATGTACAGACGCTTGTGGAAATCACACATGAATACCTTAACAGAAAGCGATTGCAGCTATTTGGGATACAACACTTCTCAGACGGCAAGAGAACTTTTGAATGTCCAGGTCAGCTGTGATTCTACTTACCGAAAAACTTTGTCCATTTGTCGAAGGAAAGATAAGGAGAATGCAAGCTACCGTGGATGTGATAAAAAAAAAAAGGTAGCGTGTGCTTTGGATTACCTGGCCGACGAGGGAAGACTACGGAAAACATCAAATGCATTTGGTCAGGCAAAACGCACTGTATCGGTTATTGTCCGCCATGTACAAACCCCGTTTTCATATGAGTTGGGAAATTGTGTTAGATGTAAATATAAACGGAATACAATGATTTGCAAATCCTTTTTAACCCATATTCAATTGAATGCACTACAAAGACAAGATATTTGATGATCAAACTCATAAACTTTATTTATTTTTTTACAAATGATAATTGACTTAGAATTTCATGGCTGCAACACGTGCCAAAGTAGTTGGGAAAGGGCATGTTCACCACTGTGTTACATGGCCTTTCCTTTTAACAACACTCAGTAAACGTTTGGGAACTGAGGAGACACATTTTTTAAGCTTCTCAGGTGGAATTCTTTCCCATTCTTGCTTGATGTACAGCTTAAGTTGTTCAACAGTCCGGGGGTCTCCGTTGTGCTATTTTAGGCTTCATAATGCGCCACACATTTTCAATGGGAGACAGGTCTGGACTACAGGCAGGCCAGTCTAGTACCCGCACTCTTTTACTATGAAGCCACGTTGATGTAACACGTGGCTTGGCATTGTCTTGCTGAAATAAGCAGGGGCGTCCATGGTAACGTTGCTTGGATGGCAACATATGTTGCTCCAAAACCTGTATGTACCTTTCAGCATTAATGGCGCCTTCACAGATGTGTAACTTACCCATGTCTTGGGCACTAATACACCCCCATACCATCACAGATGCTGGCTTTTCAACTTTGCGCCTATAACAATCCGCATGGTTCTTTTCCTCTTTGGTCCGGAGGACACGACGTCCACAGTTTCCAAAAACAATTGGAAATGTGGACTCGTCAGACCCCAGAACACTTTTTCACTTTGTATCAGTCCATCTTAGATGAGCTCAGGCCCAGCGAAGCCGACGGCGTTTCTGGGTGTTGTTGAGAAACGGTTTTCGCCTTGCATAGGAGAGTTTTAACTTGCACTTACAGATGTAGCGACAAACTGTAGTTACTGACAGTGGGTTTCTGAAGTGTTCCTGAGCCCATGTGGTGATATCCTTTACACACTGATGTCGCTTGTTGATGCAGTACGGCCTGAGGGATCGGAGGTCACGGGCTTAGCTGCTTATGTGCAGTGATTTCTCCAGATTCTCCGAACCCTTTGATGATATTACGGACCGTAGATGGTGAAATCCCTAAATTCCTTGCAATAGCTGGTTGAGAAAGGTTTTTCTTAAACTGTTCAACAATTTGCGCACGCATTTGATGACAAAGTAGTGACCCTCGCCCCATCCTTGTTTGTGAATGACTGAGCATTTCATGGAATCTACTTTTATACCCAATCATGGCACCCACCTGTTCCCAATTTGCCTGTTCACCTGTGGGATGTTCCAAATAAGTGATTGATGAGCATTCCTCAACTTTATCAGTATTTATTGCCACCTTTCCCAACTTCTTTGTCACGTGTTGCTGGCATCAAATTCTAAAGTTAATGATTATTTGCAAAAAAAAAAAAAATGTTTATCAGTTTGAACATCAAATATGTTGTCTTTGTAGCATATTCATTGAACTGAATATGGGTTGAAAATGATTTGCAAATCATTGTATTTCATTTATGTTTACATCTGACACAATTTCCCAACTCATATGGAAACAGGGTTTGTATGTTTGTTCTTTATTGCATTGTTTACTTTCACATATCCATTAAAGATTTGATTAATTTATGATGTCTCAGGTGTGATTCACTACAAAAGAGCCCTGCAGCGCACTGGATACCTGTGTGTGTGTGTGGACAAGGATAAGGTTGGATGGGATTTACCCTGGATAACCTTAGTGTAGAAGGGGCCTGAGACTGCATCCCCCATAAGTGGAAGAAGATGGATGGAACCATGTGAAGTCACACCAACCCAATGATATGGACCACAATGGAAACAAGCCTTTTGGCTTTTTGTGCCATCCATTTGCCTTTTTAAAGAATTACATGGATTAAATTCTTTAAGATGTCAATAAATTTCTCCATCAATCAATCAATCAATATGACATTTCCACATCACATAGAACAGAAGTACAAGATTTTAAACCTAAGTCTGTAAAGTTGCAAATGTAGTATTGGAGCTTTTAACAGTGTGAGAATAAATGGTAAGATTCTCACAAAGGAGACATTAGGGCACATATGGGAAGAAAATTGTTGTTTTTGGTTGACAAACAGTTACTCAGAGAGTCTCCAAACACATTAGAATTCCACTAACAAGGTCCGATTTCAAATGAAACATGTCTATTATAATGACAACAAAATCTTTAGGATGAAGATGAAAATATTTCTCAATGGCAGATCACAAACAGGGGAACTTGTTTAAGATCATAAATAACTATAATTGAGCGAGAGCATTATTAAGACAGCAAATATGAGGCCCGCGGGTCATTAAAAGCGCTGTGGTTGTCCTAAAAAAAATAACCTTTTGGCCATTTCCACTCCATTTTAGGACATGTTCAGAAAGGCTAAAAAAATTTCTCCAAGGAGCTTCATTGTGTTCCAGCAGTTATTCCCGCTTGGTATGGAACACTTCAAACCTTGACCACAGTGAAAGGACTGCAAGAAAGTTGGGCAAGCAGGATCTGCCAAACTCATGAAAAGGATCTTGATTCAATAGTTTATCTTTCATGATGTATCACCTGTGTCGCAAGCTCACATAAAATACCTGAAAAGTGTTTTTGTTGTAAGTATGTTTTGTTTTTATCAACAGACTTACACAATTATTTTCTATTAAAAAGATTACAATTTGAAAGTATTTCAGTTTAAAGGCCTACTGAAATGTGATTTTCTTATTTAAACGGGGATAGCATTCTATGTGTCATACTTGATCATTTCGATATTGCCATTTTTTTGCTAAAAGGATTTAGTAGAGAACATCGACGATAAAGTTCGCAACTTTTGGTCGCTGATAAAAAAGCCTTGCCTGTACCGGAAGTAGCAGACGATATGCGCGTGACGTCACAGGTTGTGGAGCTCCTCACATCTGCACATTGTTTACAATCATGGCCACCAGCAGCGAGAGCGATTCGGACCGAGAAAGCAACGATTTCCCCATTAATTTGAGCGAGGATGAAAGATTCGTGGATGAGGAAAGTGAGAGTGAAGGACTAGAGGGCAGTGGGAGCCATTCAGATAGGGAAGATGCTGTGAGAGGCGGGTGGGACCTGATATTCAGCTGGGAATGACTAAAACAGTAAATAAACACAAGACATATACGTATATACTCTATTAGCCACAACACAACCAGGCTTATATTTAATATGCCACAAATTAATCCCGCATAACAAACACCTCCCACCTCCCGTCCATATAACCCGCCAATACAACTCAAACACCTGCACAACTCACTCAATCCCACAGCCCAAAGTACCGTTCACCTCCCCAAAGTTCATACAGCACATATATTTCCCCAAAGTCCCCAAAGTTACGTACGTGAGACTTTTAGAGACTTTTATTAGCAGGTTGCACAGTGAAGTACATATTACGTACAATTGACCACTAAATGGTAACACCCGAATAAGTTTTTCAACTTGTATAAGTCGGGGTCCACTTTAATTGATTCATGATACAGATATATATTATCATATATACTAACATCATAATACAGTCATCACACAAGATAATCATCAGAGTGTATACATTGAATTATTTACGTAACATGCACATAGCGGCACGCACGTACGGGCAAGCGATCAAATGTTTGGAAGCGTACTCACGGTACCGCGTCTGCGTATCCAACTCAAAGTCCTCCTGGTAAGAGTCTCTGTTGTCGCAGTTCTCCACAAGCCAATAGTAAAGATTGACTGTCATCTTTCGGGAATGTAAACAATGAAACACCGGCCGTGTTTGTGTTGCTAAAGTCGGCAGCAATACACCGCTTCCCACCTACAGCTTTCTCCTTTGCTGTCTCCATTGTTCATTGAACAAATTGCAAAAGATTCACCAACACAGATGTCCAGAATACTGTGGAATTTTGCGATGAAACAGACAACTTAATAGCTGGCCACCATGCTGTCTCAAAATGTCCTCCACAATCCGCGACGTCACGCGCTGATGTCATCATACCGAGACGTTTTCAGCAGGATATGTCGCGCGAAATTTAAAATTGCACTTTAGTAAGTTAACCGTGGCCGTATTGGCATGTGTTGCAATGTTAAGATTTCATCATTGATATATAAACTATCAGACTGCGTGGTCGGGAGTAGTGGGTTTCAGTAGGCCTTTAAGGGTGGCAGCACTGTCATCAGTTATAATTGGTATTAACCTCTTATTCATTTTAGATGGACACTCATTTTAAAGACAGACATTTTGAATTAATTTTGGTACACACGTTTTATCTTTGGCAAATCAAATGGTAGCATTTACACTGATGGTCTGAACCAAGACAACAATATCAAAACAACAGAATATGAACATTTCATATCACAGATATTGTGACCACCTATTGTTATTTTTATTGTCACGGTATTGTTGAATGTGCTCAAAAAGTATTTATACACACTAAAATTAATTGATCAAATAAATAGACACACACACATAATCTATGTTAGCATTTAAGCTAATTTGTGATTAGCGTGCTTCTACAAGAAAGAGCATTATCATCAATGTTTCCTCTAATTGTTCATGTGTGTGAGCAAACGGAAAACTCTGAGCATTCAGTGGAGCACATGTGAGCAACATCAGACGTGCACACTGTGGCCACACTGGCATCACACCTGTCTCAAACCTAACATAACAATTTAAATGTTTTATTATAATAATCAAATGACAGCAGTCATTTCCATGAGCTTATTTTTTAATATAAGTGATAAAGGCCCACTTACAATGAAAATAACAAACAAATCTTGTTTTTCATGAGCTATGTACTAGTATTGTATGTCTCATATTTCATTTGAATTAGATTTTTATTAGGGATCCACATTAGCTGGTTGCCACAAGAATCCACTACTCTTCCTGGGGTCCACAAACTCTATACAATTACAAGTAAAAGGATATAATTATAACTACACAATACAGAAAAAAAACAAAGCATCAATAAGAAAACAAGCAAACAATTTACAGTCACAGAATAATAATGACCATATAAATATAACTACAGAATACAAAACCAAACAAAAATCATCAACAAGCAAACTAATTTACAGACTCAGATAAAATATTACTTTCCTTTTAAAAACCTGTTTAGTTATCAGTCTATTTAGTTCCCCTTAAAACATTCTCCTGTTGCACAATGAGATGTAAGTGTGGGATAAAGATAACATTTCTGTAACTTTCTGTCTGTAAAATATATATTTTTATTAGCATTTCAGGAATCTAGTAACAGAATTTCATGATTAATATCCAAACATTATTAATAAGGAGTCATATTGTAACGACCTGACATCTACCGTTTGTGTGGTGTTGGAGTTGTCTGACTTTTTGTGTGGCCATAGACACATCAGTGACTAAGTGCCATGAGTGTGTGTTGGTGCAGGTGAGAAAGAGCAAGCGGCTGCTGTTGATATGACAGGCGCCAAAGAGTTGGTTTAAGCCTGGTTTGTACGACAGACAATGACCAGCTTTGCTAAAAATACGTTTTTACTAATGTTTTTGGTGTGGTTAAAGCTGAATACAAACCGTTTTGTTCAATAAAGTGATCGATGGAATTCCTGTCCTTAAAACGTCTCGACAGACGTTACCATAATTTAACAGTGTTGACAATCATTGTTACCTGTTGTGGTCGTTTGTTGTCACCTGTCTCTTTCAGTTGCATTGCATAATCATACAGAATAAATTGTTGAGTTTATTTTGTTTACGGTTCAGATAGAATTGGATTTCGTGCACACCATTGATTTGCAAGTGAGCACTGCGCAATTGCGTGAGCAGTGCGCAATTAGAGGGAACGTTGATTATCACTGGTGCAGTTATCTATCACGGTTTTACGATCATTTTAATTTAAAACAGTTAAATTAATCTTCAGGAATTTTACTGCGGTTTATCATTAATACTGTTTATCATTACAGCTCTACAGCTGTGTGATGACTGACATGCCGAATAGCCAATGACCGTACAGAATAGGGCTGGGCCATTATGGCAAATATCAAAATCAAAACTAATTGAACCTTCTATCTGGATTTAAGTGACTGGACGATTGCCTTACTATCAACTACGACTCTACTTTCTGATCGACGTCATTCTTATATATTTAAAACATGTCCAAAGAATTCCTTAGGGGTACAAGCTGCTGTCATCTCTCTGTTAGATTATTCCTCCATGATGAATTTGAGTCGTGGACTGGATGGCACAGTGTAATGTGACTACTTCTTCTTTAAGCTACAGTGCATACGGAGAGTAAGTTTCACTTTTTCCACATCATTTTATGTTACGGCCTTATTCTAAAATGGAATACATACATAGTTCTCAAATCCCTTCACTGGCTTCCTGTTCCACTCAGGATTGAATACAAAATCTCCCTGCTAACCCACCAGTGCCTCCATGGAAATGCCCCCCTCTACCTCAAAGAACTACTCACCCCCAAATCCTCCACACGACACCTCCGCTCCGAACAGGCAAACCTCCTCCAACCTCCGAGGACAAAGCTACGAACAATGGGAGAACGGGCTTTCTGTTCCGCCGCTCCCAGTCTGTGGAACGCTCTCCCTGACCACCTGAGGGCACCACAGACTGTGGATGCTTTTGAAAAAAGGCTTAAAAACCCTTATTTTAAAAAAAACAACTTTTTTTTACATATATGCATACTAGTTCTAGCTATTAGGGTGTTCTAGTTTTTTTATTTTTTTTTATTATCTTTTAATTTTATTTTTGTAATACATTGTAGCACTTTGAGGTTGTTTGCTCAATGTAAAGTGCTTTTTACAAATAAAATCTATTATTATTATTATTATAGTGTTGTTGTTTTTTACTTAACAATTTTATTAAAAGTAAAAAAGTATTTACAGCATTTGCTCAATACTTCGTTGATGCACCTTTGGCAGAAATTACAGACTCAAGTCTTTTTGAATACGATGCTATAAGATTGGCGCGCCTATCTTTAGGCAGTTTGGGCCATTCCTCTTTGCAGCACCTCTCAAATTCCGTCAGATTGGATGGGAAGGTCTGGTTTTCATCCAGGATGTCTCCGTATATTGCTGCATTCATCTTTCCATCCATCCTGTCTAGTCTCCGAGTTCCTGCTGCTGAAAACCATCCCCAAAGCATGATAGTGCCACCACCATGCTTCACTGTTGGGATGGTATTGGCCTGGTGATGAGCGGTGCCTAGTTTCTTTCATAAATGACGCCAGGCATTCACGCCAAAGAAAACTTTTCAGAGGCGGTATAGTACCGAAAATGATTCATTAGTATCGCGGTATACCGTACAACTCTACGGCAGTGTGACATGTTGTAACTTAAAGCTGTGTCGCGTCATCGTCTGTGCTTTCTTGGATATATTTTGAGTACCAGAACTTTGGTAAATAAGGCCCTAAAGAACATGTTATGTTTATTGGAGACTTTTAAATTGTCCATACGTATGAATGTTTGTCTATATGCCATGTGACCAGTCCAGGGAGTACCCCACCTCTCGCTTGACGTCAGCTGGGATAGGCTCCTGCTTTTAATGATGTTATGCAGATACACCATATGGGTACTTCCTTTTGCCAAAACGCATAAAGTAGACATGTATTCCTGGTTGCTGCTCAAATCACTAAGCACACAATAATCACAGCTCCCTTTCTTCGTAAAAAAACACACATAGTTTTTCAAAGAAGCACACTCTAAATTCAACAGGCCACACTCACGAGAGACATCCGGTGATGGAAGGCCTGTTCACATATTCATGGAAACAGTAAAGATCCATTGCGAGGCTGTGCTTGATAGCGTACCTCCATGAATTAGTGGTAACAGGGGTCCTTAGACGCTCATAAAACTTGATAGCTTTGTCTGGCTGCAATGAGCACTGGGTAATCCAAAAGCAGAGATATGAGTGTGTGAGTGTGTGTGTGTGTGTGTGTGTGTGTGTGTGTGTGTATGTATGAGAATGTGTCGTATATTTCCTCCCTTATGTGATCTTCAGTCATTGATAATGGCCAGCAAGCGAGATGGCTTCTTTCCATGCTGTTTAGGTCCATTAGACAGCTAGATGCCCTTTTGGGTGGAGTATGAAGTTGCATGTGTGTGTGTGTGTGTGTGCGTGTGTGTGTGTGTAAACACATATAATAGGGTATGAAGATAGTATTGATACTGTATCTAAATTGTATCACTATCGGATCGACACTGGCGCCATAATACCGATGTTTGTCGTAGTGTTACATTGTTGATACTGTAGGGCTGGGTGATATGGCAAAAAAAAGTATCAGGATACAATTTTTTCATATCAGCCGATCATCATCATCATTTATTTTTATTCCTTTCATGAAAATGCATATATACAAGCCAAGTACAGTTGACACTTTCATTGTTTTTTGGTTTGTTATACATTTCCATGATCAGAAAGGAGCAGATGGAAGAATACTATTCCAATATATACTCCAACATACTTTTCATTTTCGTTTAAGCATTTTGACAATGACACGTTCAATCAAAAACCAAAAATTAGTTTGATATAATTCCAGTTGTCTCTTTTTGTAACTCTTTTTAAATTCAAAGATATTCTTGCAACTTTTTAAGTCTTTGTTTAGAGAATTCCATGCTTTCACACCAGCAACATACAAGCACATTTGTTTCAAATTTGTTCGCACTCTTGGATGTTTAATCTTAATTTAGCCGATCACTATTATATCACGATTTTTTGCAGAATTATACCAGGTACCGTTGAATCCCTACTACAAACCCCGTTTCCATATGAGTTGGGAAATTGTGTTAGATGTAAATATAAACGGAAAACCACTGTCACTAAATACAGTTTGTCGCTACATCTGTAAGTGCAAGTTAAAGCTCTACTATGCAAAGCGAAAGCCATTTATCAACAACATCCAGAAACGCCGCCGGCTTCTCTGGGCCCGAGATCATCTAAGATGGACTCATGCAAAGTGGAAAAGTGTTCTGTGGTCTGACGAGTCCACATTTCAAATTGTTTTTGGAAATATTCGACATCGTGTCATCCGGACCAAAGGGGAAGCAAACCATCCAGATTGTTATCGACGCTAGGTTCAAAACCCAGCATCTGTGATGGTATGGGGGTGCATTAGTGCCCAAGGCATGGGTAACTTACACATCTGTGAAGGCACCATTAATGCTGAAAGGTACATACAGGTTTTGGAACAACATATGCTGCCATCTAAGCGCCGTCTTTTTCATAGACGCCCCTGCTTATTTCAGCAAGACAATGCCAAGCCACATTCAGCACGTGTTACAACAGCTTGGCTTCGTAAAAAAAAGAGTGCGGGTACTTTCCTGGCCCGCCTGCAGTCCAGACCTGTCTCCCATCGAAAATGAGTGGCGCATTATGAAGCGTAAAATACGACAGCGGAGACCCCAGACTGTTGAACGACTGAAGTTCTACATAAAACAAGAATGGGAAAGAATTCCACTTTCAAAGCTTCAACAATTAGTTTTCTCAGTTCCCAATCGTTTATTGAGTGTTGTTAAAAGAAAAGGTGATGTAACACAGTGGTGAACATGCCCTTTCCCAACTACTTTGGCACGTGTTGCAGCCATGAAATACTAAGTTAATTATTATTTGCAAAAAAATAAATAAAGTTTATGAATTTGAACATCAAATATCTTGTCTTTGTAGTGCATTCAATTGAATATGGGTTGTAAAGGATTTGCAAATCATTGTATTCCGTTTATATTTACATCTAACACAATTTCCCAACTCATATGGAAACGGGGTTTGTATTTAATACTGCAGAGACTTTCGCCATGTTTGATCAAGGAAATATATGCTAACAGCTGACAACTATCATTTTGTTCATATCTATAATTGTGTTTACAAGATGTGCATCAGTACAGGTAACCCACGCCAGTGTACGTACCTGTTTTTAGGGCCACGGTTTTGCTTCTTTTTCGGTAAGTTTTGTGGGAGTAAAAAAACAACTTTTTTAACTCTCAAAAATCTTTTGTTATTTTGCTTGTTTGCTTCATTGTGTGGTAAACAAAGTGGTGTACTGACTATTATAAGACTTTGTTTCAAGTTAACATTTACTAAACAACAAAATCAAATGGTAAATCATTTTTTGAATTCTTTAATTACCGTATTTTTCAGACAATAAGGCGCACTTAAAATCCTTTCATTTTCTCATAACTCGACGGTGCGCCTTATAACCCGGTGCGCCTAATGTACGGAATAATGTTGGTTGTGCTTACCGACCTCAAAACTATTTTATTTGGTACATGGTGAAATGATAAGTGTGACCAGTATATTGAAGTCACACATAAGAGATACGTGTAGACTGCAAAATGATAGAAGTCACACATAAGAGATATGTGCAGACTGCAATATGACTCAAGTAAACAACACCAAAATTTTATATGTTCCATTGAAAGTATAGAACACTACACACAGCGCTCAAAATGTTTTAATACGACTTTGGTAAGCTATGAAGCCGCACCGCTTGATGGATTGTACTGTGCTTCAACATACGAGAATTATTATGGTGTGTGTATAAGGTAAAACATATTATCTGGCGTTTTGTTTCGCAATGTTATTTAAAAGCAACTTTTCTTACCTTCTGGTACCTGCTAAACTGTATTTGGGATCCGCATAAATCCTTAAAATGTGCGGAAGTCCGCCTTTGTAGTCCGTGCGGACATCGTAGTCGATAACTTAGACTTAGACAAACTTTATTGATCCACAAGGGAAATTGAAATTGATAAGCTTCTTCTTTTTATCTATCTTCTTGTTATGGGACATTCACCCTCCGCTGTTGCCATTTCTAATATAGTGTGATAGTGTAAAGTTCTTAGTTATATCTGCCAGTAAACTCGCCATGAAGGCGCTAAAACATACCGGTGTAGTGAGTTTGCGTTATTCACCCAAGAAACTTTAGTTTTTAGAGAGTTCCGGGACACATTTCCGGTGCCGTCGTTGCACTAGTGAGCCACAGATGAGGAGATGCTGCTCAGTTATTGATTTAAGTAAAGTATGAATGTCATTAAAACAGTTAACTCCATCTTTTGACACTTCTTCCACTCCCGTCCTTGCACGCTACACCGGTACATCAAAGATGACGAAGAAAAGACGCTGCCAAAGGTGAGCCACGTAAATAAGACCGCCCACAAAACAGCGCATCCTGAAGCGACTGTCAGAAAGCGGCATGAAGATGATCTGTAAAACATAATCTATGCAACATTTTGACCAAACAACCACCATCACATGTTATGTGTTTTCAATTGAGAAAAAAATAATAATAATATGACCCCTTTAATGCGCCCTATTATCCGCTGCGCCTTTTGTATGAAAATAGACCTGACTAGACCCGCTCATCGGCAGTGCGCCTTATAATACCGGAAAATACGGTACTTGTTTACATCAACGGCTAGCGGTGACCAAATTGGAGTTTTTTAAAACTCAAATACTATAGCTTATATTTAATGAAAGTACATCAAAGTTCAGTTTGAATTTGAGGTACTGTTAAGTAATGTGTACCAACACGTAAAACACGTTTAATGATTATTTCAGGAACTAAATGTTTTTTAATCCACAAACTCAAAAATGATTTGAACAAAAAGTGGCTGCAGCGTTTTTCAGTACATATACTGTCAGGGGAGTTGAATCTTCTGATATTGAGCGGCCGTGCCAGCAACTTGAGGATTCCAGGTTTAATCCCCGCTTCTGCCATCCTAGTCACTGCCATTGTGACCTTGGGCAAGACACTTTACCCTGCTACCAGTGCCACCCACATTGGTTTAAATGTAGCTTAAAGATGTAGATAATGGGTTTCAATATGTGAAGCGCTTTGAGTCTCAAGAGAAAAGAATAAAAGTATAATTCACTTCACTTAACATAAACTGAAAGTCTGATTAAAAAATATTTATATATATATATATATATATATATATATATATATATATATATATATATATATATATATATATTTTTATTTTTTTTTTTTTTTTTTTTTTTCTGATTAAATTAGTAGGTGTGTTTATTCACCCAGTCAGGACCAATACAATAGTTCAGTCACAAAGACATTCTGTGAATGACTGCGAGTCCGAATTCAGGGCAGGATTACCGCACGCACTACAAGCAAAAAATTACGAAACCATAAGATGCAAAGACTTATCTTTGTAGTTAGAGAACCGTACAATGCTTGCAGTTTGTTGACGGCACGATGTGCACTCTGAACTCCATTGTAAAAATTTGTGTTTCTACATTTGTTATATGTTCTATTTTTTTATGCTTAAAACTAGCATGTTCACATTTGTTAAGTTTGTAGTTATGTTTCCTTTCATTCGGCTATTATGGTGTCATTTTGACAATTGTTTTGTTTATATCATAATTGTAATATTTGAATGATGATAAACGAATGTTTTATGGCATTTCCAATGCGGCGGTTTGAGAAAACTCGTCTTTAATGGTGAACTGCCAACATGAGAATGCTAAAGATGAAGTGCTTAAAGTTGAATGGCTTTGTAAAAACACTGAGACAAAGTCCAAGTTCATTGTGTTCTTCATGGTGTTTTGAAACCGTCAATTTTTTTCCTGAGAATTTTCTATAAACTTGACTGTTCCATGCAAGATTATACCAAGTTTACTACTAAGGTATTTTTAACAGACATTTCCGCCATGTTTGATAGAGATAATATATGCTAACAGATGATCCCCGTGACCAAAATCAAATTAATCACCCTTTCATACTGTATTGTTAAATGTATATACACTTTATAAACTCAGGGAACAGGTTCTTGGACACCAGCCAAATAATTTTAATGTGAGGGAATTTTAATGTTTAGTTTTACTTATACGATGAAGTTAAATCAGTTACGAATACCTTTGTCTATAAAAATATATCTATATATTTATTGGGGACAATGTGGCTCGGATGCTAAAGCAGCTGTGTCAGCAACTTGAGGATTCCAGGTTCGATCCTAGCTTCCGCTTATACTTGTCACATCTGTTGTGTCCTTGGGCAAAACACTTCACCCTTGCTCCTGATGGGTTGTGATTAGAGCAGCTCCCACCCTCATTGTGTGAATTTGTGTGTGGATAGGTGAATGTGGAAATAGTGGTAAAGCGCTTTGAGTACCTATAAGTTACAAAAGCGCGATAAAAGTATAAACCATTTACCATTTGTTGTCTGTCCTAATTACTATCATGAACAACAAATTACAGGCAAATTCACAAAATAATTCCATGATCTTGAAAAATGTTAAGTACAGTTGACAGCATCAGTATTTTGAGGGGAAAATGGCAACATTGACCACCTTTAACAAATAAAACAAAAGGTTAACAGTATGTAATGCAATAATATTGTGAGTGATACGACTCAGCTAGTTCAACGAGAAAAGTAGTGAACTAAGTATTAAAGTATTCATCTTCTACCACTTATGCTATTCAGGGTCAAAAGTTGTAGGAGGCTATTGAGTCAGAATGGGCCCCATTTGTGCCTCCATGGCTGATCAGAGCTGTGGTCACAAGGTGGTCAGTACCAGTCGTGGCAGCCATTCCTGAAACCCATGGTGGACACCAGAGGTTATGAGGGTTTAGGAGAGCATGGATGGCTTGTGGGACTCTTGAATCAGCTGACAGGTACATACACGAAGGCCATGCAGCGCACAGCTTCCGCAGCGGTCAAAGTAAAAACTCAGGTGTGGGTTGGCTTTGAAGAGGTTCTGGAAAACCATCCGACACCTCAGAAAGGGAAAGCAGTGGCTTGTCCACCTGTTACTGCGCCCGGTCCTGAACTGAGGATATAATCGAGTGGGGGAAGGAATACCATTAGTCCTTCTCAACCCCCCAGACACAACTTCTGTAGAGGAAACAAAGACTTAGAACACAAACGCGGTCACTTAGGTTATTGAGGTAGCAAAGCTGTTGGAAAATAACAAGGCTTTAGGGGTGTCCTCTACAGTATCCTGTGGAGGGTGGTCCGTTAGTACAGGATTAGTGGCATGCTACAATGTGCTATTCGGTTTGTGGACACAATCTCTAGGCACAGCCAAGGTATTGAGGGGGTCCAGTTTCCTCATGAGTGCTATTTGCCCAATCAAGCTGTGACCTTCAGCGTTTGCTGGTGCGGTTTGCAGCTGAGCGTGAAGCTTCTGCGATGAGACTCAGCACCTCCAAATCTGGGCCAATGGTTTTCGGCCAAAATAGGTTGGATGGAAGCTATGTTTTGCCCTAGGTACAGCAGTTTAAATATACCAGGATCCTGTTCATGGGTAATGGATGGCGAGAGCGGGAGATAGACAGGCTAATTGTCTTGCTTTAACGAATCGTCATGGTGAAGAGAGAATTGAGCTGGAAGGCAATGCTCTTTATTTACTGGGAGGTCTATGTTCCTACCTTCACTTACTTCACTTATGGTCATGAGATTTACGTAGTGACCAAAAGGGAAGGATTGCGGATACAAGACGCTAAAATTAGTTTCCTCGTATGGATCACCCTTAGAGAGAGGATGAAGGGCTCGATCATCCAGGAGGTTCCAGTAGTACTGCCGCTACTTGAAGTTGAAGTGGTTTGGGCATCTAGTTCGGATACATCCTTGACACCTCCCTGGTGAGGTGTTCCGGACATTCCCAGAAGAAAGGAAGCCTTAGTGTAGACCTAGGGACACACTGGAGAGATTATGACTCGCAGCTCGCCTGGAAAACGTATCAGTGTTCCTGCGGTGAAATTGGAAGAGGTAGCTGGAGACCAGGAAATCGGGGTTTCCCTAAAGAGATTGCTGCCTCTGCGACCAACATTTGAATAAGCAGAAGTGCAGAGCTGGATAGACGGATGGATGAATAGATGAATGGTCCAAGGTAAGGGGGTGCACTTTGGACTGGTTTCCGAAAAGAAGTCAGAAGACAAAGAAGAAAGGATTTTTAATTCTATGGCGGAGCTTTGAAACTATGGGTCAGTTCCTTCCTTATTGCCCCAATTGTTTTTGTTTTGTTTTATAATACACTTTCATAAAAACAACACATCGACGTAAACGGGCCGATATTTTAAATAAACGACCCCGGCGTGGCTCGGTTGACGGAGCGGCCGTGCCAGCAACTTGAGGGTTCCAGGTTCGATCCCCGCTTCTACCGTCCTCGTCACTGCCATTGTGTTCTTGGGCAAGATACTTTACCCAGCTGCTTCCAGTGCCACCCACACTGGCTTAAATGTAACTTAGATAATGGGTTTCACTATGTACAGAGCTGTGAGTCACTAGATAAAAGTGCTATATAAATGTAATTCACTTTGCATCTCACGTGTCGACATGAGCATTGTTGACTGGGTGCCCCTCAATTGGCAAAATAGCTATGCTCCGGTAAAAGTAGTTTCAGTTACAATAGTTTGTCATGTCATGTTTATCAAAATCAATGGGCAACAATAAGCAGTAGTCGAAGCTGAAGAATTCAAAGAACGCTTTTCCTCTATGATCCTCCCTCTGAGCCATCAGGGCTTTTAGAGACATCCCTGACAGCTCCTTACTTTTGCTGCAATTTCTCTTTAATGAGCGTTTGAAGCCCAGAGAGGAGGGAGCTGATAGAGAGGCTGATTAAAGACTTTGCAGGAAAAGACCATTTGGTATTCACACACATTTAGTGCACAGACACACACATACATTATAAATCTACACCACTATATGCGCATGCACAAACACACACATATACACACGCACACACGAATACAAAGCAACTTAGGCGCACACACGTGTTTCCAAGCAGACCCACCAACGCAGACTGAATAATTCACTAAGAACCAGACCTCTGTAGTCTAGCAGTTTGTGTTTGTGTGTGTGTGTTTTTTTGTGTGCGTGTGTGGGTGAGTGTGTATCTGTGTGTGTGCTTGGAATCTCCCCGAGTACATTGCGTAGGCGGATGAGGAGGGAAGCCCATGTGCTGCAAGCACAAGTCAACACAGCGGCTGAGAGATGAAGGCAGAGACAAGGACAAAGTGGAGAGATGGATAAATGAGAGCGATAGACGCAGGAATATTAAAATAGGCACAGAGAGTTAGTACATATGTGTTACTGCTGCAGACAAACTCAATAACAGAGGCTTGTGGATTTATTTATTTCTTTAAAGGGGGCTATTGCCATGGAAACTGAGGATCTGACTGTGATACATTTACAGACACAAAGGTTCTATATTGATTAGTCACTTAAACGTGCTTACTATGCAAACACTGAATTATACTGCATTATGTTTATTAGGTAATTATGTATTATATCTTTAGCAAAAAAAAACCTTTGAAGGGGAACTGCACTTTTTGGGGAATTCTGCCTATCGTTCACAATCACTATGAGAGACAAGAACACACACGTCTTCTTTATAAGATCCTAAAACGCTTGCAAGATGCGGCTAATGGGAGTCACTATTGTAGCCTTCAAAACCCTCTAAGACGACTTCAAAATCTTCCATCAACATTTTATATATATATATATATATATATATATATATATATATATATATATATATATATATATATATATATATATATATATATATATATATATATATATATATATATAAAAAGCCGCTGCCTGACCAGGGCTCAGAAAATCTGCAAAGACTCCTCCCACCCCCACCAAGGACTGTTTTCACTGCTGGACTCTAGAAAGAGGTTCCGCAGCCTCCGAAGCAGAACCTCCAGGTTCTGTAACAGCTTCTTCCCTCAGGCCGTAAGACTCTTAAACGCATCATAAATAAATTATCCCCTCAACTCCCCCCAAAATGGATTAACTCGCTGGAATAAAAAAGACAATATAACATACATCCATAAACGTGGACGCATGTGAAAAAGTGCAATATATTTATCTGTACAGTAATCTATTTATTTATTTATATATATTTATATACATTTATTTATTTTATATATATATTTAATATTATTTATATTTATATACATTTATTTATTTATATATCAATCAATCAATCAATCAATCAATCTTTATTTATATAGCCCTAAATCACAAGTGTCTCAAAGGGCTGCACAAGCCACAACGACATCCTCGGTACAAAGCCCACATATATGCACCTTATTGCTTTTTTATCCTGCACTATCATGAGCTGATGTAACGAAATTTCGTTCTTATCAGTGCTGTAAAGTTCAAATTTGAATGACAATAAAAAGGAAGTCTGAGTCTAAGTTTAAGTATAAGTTATATACACACTGCAACAGACACGTTCATACACAATTTTAATATGTGCAATATTTATCGTATTTTGGTCATTTTAAGCACTACCGGAACTTATTTCCTAAGCGCATTTATTTCCATTTCCAAAGCAACGTACTTCTGACTTCCGGCAATAAACACTTGTGTGTCCTAATCATGGCAGACTTGGTAATACAAGACGAAGTTGGCTATTTTTGGACAAAAGTGGATTAACAAGTTTATCTTTTTGAACCTGAATATACAGAGGATGAACTGCTGTTTATATAAGCCAGCAAGAAAAAAGGTTGAAACGTTGGGGTAGACGTACAGTGTAAATGTGGAACTTGGAGCCAAGGTATGCCGGCAGAAATGGCGTGCTTACCCAAAATAAAGTTGAAAAACTTCCCCCGCCAGCTGGGCCAAACAGACAACTGTCTATCAAGTAAGGCACTACACTATTGATCATGAGAAATGCAGCACACCGTGCTTGTTATTACAACTACGTACACCATCCTGCTAGCTGTGTAAAAAAAATAAAAATAAATGTGGGCTTTTTATTGTCATTCAAATTGGAACTTTACAGCACAGATAAGAACGAAATTTCGTTACATAAGCTCATGGTAGTGCAGGATAAAAAAGCAATAAGGTGCATGTATAAATAAATAAATATATATAAATAATATATAAATATGTATATAAAATAAATAATTAGATTACTGTACAGATAAATATATTGCACTTTTTCACATGCGTCCACATTTATGGATGTTTGTTATATTGTCTTTTTTATTCCAGCGAGTTAATCCATTTTGGGGGGAGTTGAGGGGATAATTTAATTATGATGCGTTCAAGAGTCTTACGGCCTGAGGGAAGAAGCTGTTACAGAACCTGGAGGTTCTGCTTCGGAGGCTGCGGAACCTCTTTCTAGAGCCCAGCAGTGAAAACAGTGATAAGTCAATTAAGCGACGATAAATGAAAGTTAAAGTCAGTAAGTTTTCTAGCGTTGATAAATCGCCATGTGCATGCTTCAAAAGCATTCACGCTTTTCGTCGCTTTTAGCCGCCTTGTGCGTTTGTGTCATGATCCGTTGCCCGGATCATGTTTTGTTTAGTTTTTGGCTCCCTCAGTTCCTGTTTTGAGCACCCCTGGGTTTGTGTTTTGGTTGCCATGGGTGCAGATTGGTTTCACCTGCGTCTGACTAGTGTTCGGCACGCTCACCTGCTGCCGGGCACTAATCAGAGAGCTACTTATTCCTGTTTTTCGCCACACACTGTCTGGCTTTCTTATTTGCTTCCACGCAACAGTTACGACGGCTACTAACTTGATTCCTGAGCTAAGCTTCGCCTGTTGTTTGCCTGTTTACACGCTAACCTTTTCTTGTTCGCTATTCCGTTAGCTTCCCATGCTACCGGCACGCTGGTGCTCTTTTGTTTGTATCCCGCATGATTTATGGACAATAAATAATTTCTAGTATGTCCAATAATGGCTTTTTGCCGATATCCGATATTCCGATATTGTCCAACTCTTTAATTACCGATACCGATATCAACCGATATATATATAGTCATGGAATTAACACATTATTATGCCTAATTTGGACAACCAGGTATGGTGAAGATAGGGTACTTTTAAAAAAAATTTATAAAATAAAATAAGATAATTAAATTAAAAACATTTTCTTGAATAAAAAAGAAAGTAAAACAATATAAAAACAGTTACATAGAAACTAGTAATTAATGAAAATGAGTAAAATTTACTGTTAAAGGTTAGTACTATTAGTGGACCAGCAGCACGCACAATCATGTGTGCTTACGGACTGTATCCCTTGCAGACTGTATTGATATATATTGATATATAATGTAGGAACCAGAATATTATTAACAGAAAGAAACAACCCTTTTGTGTGAATGAGTGTAAATGGGGGAGGGAGGTTTTTTGGGTTGGTGCACTATTTGTAAGTGTATCTTGCGTTTTTTGTGTTGATTTGATAAAAAAATAAAAATAAAAAAACGATACCGATAATTTAAAAAAAGCGATACCGATAATAAAAAAAAACGATACCGATAATTTCCGATATTACATTTTGACGCATTTATTGGCCGATAATATCGACAGGCTGGTATTATCGGACATCTATAATAATTTCCTTACCTGCACCTTGCCTCCGGAGTTCCATCTGCAATTTGTTAGAACGATCTCCGCAGTAAAATGCGGCCCCGCTGTGGCAGTTTGTACCATAGCGGAATGAAAAGAAGGGGGTGAATTAGCTTGTCCTCATTAAGCGTCTTTGTCTCTTTATGCGGCTAGCATCACACAGTGCAACTAGTTAGCATGTAGCAGCTAACATGGACAAGATGATCACAAAACCAAATGTTCAGCCGCATGCTTTAAGGCGTAGGACAAAAGTAGTGGCTTATAGTCCGGAATTTATGGTGACTTAAAGGCCTACTGAAACCCACTACTACCGACCACGCAGTCTGATAATTTATACATCAATGATGAAATCTTGATAGTTTATACATCAATGATGAAATCTTAACATTGCAACACATGCCAATACGGCCGGGTTAGCTGACTAAAGTGCAATTTTAAATTTCGCGCGAAATATCCGGCTGAAAACGTCTCGGTATGATGACGTCAGCGCGGGACGTCACGGATTGTGGAGGACATTTTGGGACAGCATGGTGGCCAGCTATTAAGTTGTCTGTTTTCATCGCAAAATTCCACAGTATTCTGGACATCTGTGTTGGTGAATCTTTTGCAATGTGTTCAATGAACATGGGAGACAGCAAAGAAGAAAGCTGTAGGTGGGAAGCGGTGTATTGCGTCCGACTTCAGCAACACAAACACAGCCGGTGTTTCATTGTTTACATTCCCGGAAGATGACAGTCAAGCTTTACCATTGGCCTGTGGAGAACTGGGACAACAGAGACTCTTACCAGGAGGACTTTGAGTTGGATATGCAGACACGATACCGTGAGTACGCATGCAGCTGCGGCTTCCAAACATTTGATCGCTTGCCCGTACGTGCGTGCTGATGTGTGCATGTCACGTACGTAACTTTGGGGACTTTGGGGAAATATATGTGCTATATGAACTTTGGGGAGGTGAACGGTACTTTGGGCTGTGGGATTGAGTGTGTTGTGCAGGTGTTTGAGTTGTACTGGCGGGTTATATGGACGGGAGGGGGGAGGTGTTTGTTATGCGGGATTAATTTGTGGCATATTAAATATAAGCCTGGTTGTGTTGTGGCTAATAGAGTATATACAGGTAAAAGCCAGTAAATTAGAATATTTTGAAAAACTTGATTTATTTCAGTAATTGCATTCAAAAGGTGTAACTTGTACATTATATTTATTCATTGCACACAGACTGATGCATTCAAATGTTTATTTCATTTAATTTTGATGATTTGAAGTGGCAACAAATGAAAATCCAAAATTCCGTGTGTCACAAAATTAGAATATTACTTAAGGCTAATACAAAAAAGGGATTTTTAGAAATGTTGGCCAACTGAAAAGTATGAAAATGAAAAATATGAGCATGTACAATACTCAATACTTGGTTGGAGCTCCTTTTGCCTCAATTACTGCGTTAATGCGGCGTGCCATGTCATCTGCTGGTGTCGGTCCACTCTGTTTCCTGAGATCCAGGGTCAACGCAGCCGTTTACCAGCAAGTTTTAGAGCACTTCATGCTTCCTGCTGCTGACCTGCTCTATGGAGATGGAGATTTCAAGTTCCAACAGGACTTGGCGCCTGCACACAGCGCAAAATCTACCCGTGCCTGGTTTACGGACCATGGTATTTCTGTTCTAAATTGGCCCGCCAACTCCCCTGACCTTAGCCCCATAGAAAATCTGTGGGGTATTGTGAAAAGGAAGATGCAGAATGCCAGACCCAAAAACGCAGAAGAGTTGAAGGCCACTATCAGAGCAACCTGGGCTCTCATAACACCTGAGCAGTGCCAGAAACTCATCGACTCCATGCCACGCCGCATTAACGCAGTAATTGAGGCAAAAGGAGCTCCAACCAAGTATTGAGTATTGTACATGCTCATATTTTTCATTTTCATACTTTTCAGTTGGCCAACATTTCTAAAAATCCCTTTTTTGTATTAGCCTTAAGTAATATTCTAATTTTGTGACACACGGAATTTTGGATTTTCATTTGTTGCCACTTCAAATCATCAAAATTAAATGAAATAAACATTTGAATGCATCAGTCTGTGTGCAATGAATAAATATAATGTACAAGTTACACCTTTTGAATGCAATTACTGAAATAAATCAAGTTTTTCAAAATATTCTAATTTACTGGCTTTTACCTGTATATGTCTTGTGTTTATTTACTGTTTTAGTCATTCCCAGCTGAATATCAGGTCCCACCCGCCTCTCACAGCATCTTCCCTATCTGAATCGCTCCCACTGCCCTCTGGTCCTTCACTCTCACTTTCCTAATCCACGAATCTTTCATACTCGCTCAAATTAATGGGGAAATTGTCGCTTTCTCGGTCCGACTCGCGCTCGCTGCTGGTGGCCATGATTGTAAACAATGTGCAGATGTGAGGAGCTCCACAACCTGTGACGTCACGCTACTCGTCTGCTACTTCCGGTACAGGCAAGGCTTTTTTTATCAGCGACCAAAAGTTGCGAACTTTATCGTCGATGTTCTCTACTAAATCCTTACAGCAAAAATATGGCAATATCGCGAAATGATCAAGTATGACACATAGAATGGACCTGCTATCCCCGTTTAAATAAGAAAATCGCATTTCAGTAGGCCTTTAATTGATAACTCATGAATTGTCTGTTATACTGCTTTCATGATGGGAACAGTTAGGCCCTGCAATGGTTTATTTTTTTAATGAAAACAAACCAGAGGTCAACAGATGTTGCGTTGACATTGTTCAAGCTTAGAGGATCCACTGTGTTTAGTTGGGGTAAAGAATGTATGCCAACAATAGGTGACATTGCTCAAAGGCTCGATTCTTCCATACACAACACGGCACAGCAGCTCCCCAGCTGTCATTGACAGCATTAATCTCATAATCACAGCAATCGTTAATTGGCTTGTTCGCTGGAAGAGTCTCAGTCTACTGTGTGTACAGCATCTCTCTCGTCTTAATGAGGTTTTGAAGAGTTATGCAAATGAGCACTAATCCTTAGGACGCTGTGGAGTCTTTATTTGACCTTTTCTGTGCCCCTTTCAAGCAACATGAAAGAAGGATTCTGAGCGACAGAAAGACGTTTGAGGTGAATTAATAAATGTCACAACATGAGGGAAAAAAAGGTGTTGGGACACCAGGGACGTAAAATATCCCACATTTACATTAATATGCAGTTTATAATTACTCATATTGATATGTAGCATCTCCATTCAACCTAAATTGCTTGATGTTGGACCGTGGAAGGAAGTTAAGTATGATAAGTAAATTAGGGTCGAAAAAATTAAACCCACATAACTAGGACACATTTCAGACGCACAACTCAACTAAAATTTTCATTTGAGGTATAGATTTATATCAAATATATCCAGTGAAATAATACAAAGTTCTGTGGTGGTGGATTTTTTTAATTCACTGAAATTATGCAAACAAGTGAATTACCGTATTTTTCCGGACTATAAGGCGCACTTAAAATCCTTTTTTTTCCTCAAAACTCGACAGTGCGCCTTATAACCCGGTGCGCCTAATGTACGGAATAATTTTGGTTTTGCTTACCGACCTCAAAGCTATTTTATTTGGTACATGGTGTTATGATAAGTGTGAACAGTAGATGGCAGTCAAACATAAGAGATACGTGTAGACTGCACTATGATGGCAATATGACTCAAGTAAACAACACCAACATTTTATATGTTCATCCATTTACTACCGCTTGACCCTTTCGGAGTTGCGGGGGATGCTGGAGCCTATCTCATTGAAAGTATATAACATTACACACGGCGCTCAAAAATCTATCAAAAGGTTTTAGTACGACTTTGGTAAGCTATGAAGCTGCACCGCTTGATGGATTGTACTGTGCTTCAACATACGAGTATTATTATAGTGTGTATAAGGTAAGACATATTGTCTGGCGTTTTGTTTCACAATATTATGCAAACGCAACGTTTTTTACCTTCTGGTACCTGCTGATCTGTATTTGGGATCTGCATGAATCCTGAAAATTTGCGCACATTCACCTTTGTAGTCCGTGCCGACGCCGTAGTCGATAAGCTTCTTCTTTTTCTCTATCTTCTTGTCCCATAGGACATTCATCCTCCGCTGTTGCCATTTCTAATATAAAGTAGTGTAAAGTTCTTACTTATATCTGTCAGTAAACTCGCCATGAAAGCGCTAAAACATACCGGTGTAGTGAGTTTACATTTTTCACCCAAGGAACTTTAGTTATTATCAGAGATTTTCGGTCGGATGGTTTTACACGGGACACATTTCCGGCGGATGAGAAGATGCTGCTCCGTTATGGATTTAAGTAAAGTCTGAATGCCATTAAAACAGTTAGCTCCATCTTTTGACACTTCTTCCACTCCCATCCTTGCACGCTACACCGCTACAAAAAAGATGACGAGGAAAAGACGCTGTCGAAGGTGAGCCACGTAAATAAGACCCACAAAACGGCGCATCCTGAAGCAACTGTCAGAAAGCTCTAAAACATAATCCATGCAACATTTTGACCAAAGAACCACCATTACATGTTATGTAGATCACAAGATAGTGTTTTACATTTAGAAAAAAAATAAAAAAAAGACTCCTTTAATGCGCCCTATAATCTGGCGCACCTTATATATGAAAAAAGATTTAAAAAAGACCATAAATCGTCAGTGCGCCTTATAATCCAGTGCGCCCTATGGTCCGGAAGATATGGTAATTGACTTATTGAATATCTGCCTAGGCCTCGTTGTCATCACTCTCCATCACATGAACAGGACAGATTTCCATAGCAAGGCAGCAATACGGGACAGGAAGTGAGCGAGGATGAAGAGCAGGAGGAAGAAAGAAGACGTTGAGTGAGGTCAGCAGTCGGTGTTTACGTGACTCCAAGTTTACAAGCGTGTGTGTTCTCTGCAACACGTGAGTTTGTGGAAGGGGGACAGCAGCAGAGCGCCAGTCTCTATCCAAACTCTTCTCACTTGGCCAAATTAAACAGATGGAGCACAGGAATGAAGCAAACCACCTGGGAAGACCCTCGCTTCTCTCTGTATTGTTTATTGGTGCAATAAAGCAACTGTGAGGCCACATTTTACTCTTTTTTTTCATGGACGATAGAGCTGCAGAGGAGACCATAGTGCAGGTTTGCATACTGCAGAAAGAAGCCTCACAGCCCAGATTTGAGTGTGTGTGCGTGAGTGTGTGCGCGTGCATGTGTGTCTGTGTCATATGGTCGCACTTCCATGTCTTCTCACAGGGCCACAGAAGGCCCTCTTCCTCCCCCACTGGGAACAAGAAGGTTTATGCAGCTCAGAGCTGAGTTCTTCAAAGTGAGAAAACTCAAGACGTTCAGGTCGACGACCTGCTGTTGTCGACAAACTGCTTCAATAATATGAAAGGGACGTCATGGCGAAGTACAACAGCGATCTGCAAAACATGTCGCCAACAAATAGTTACTCGCGACTGGAAGACGTCTATTCTTTTCCATGAGTGAAGACACGACATGAAGGACAGTACAGACGCCGTGTTAATGTGATGGAAATAGAAACATACCAAACGAGCCTAACAGAGTTGTCCAAAGTCAACCTCTGCAGTCCCGCAGACACCCAGTAGACCAGGGGTGGGCAATTAATTTTTACCGGGGGCCACATGAGCAACCTGAGCACAGCTGAAGGGCCACACCAACAATATTTCAATTAAATTTTTATCAAATTATTTTTGATATACTGTAAGATAAATAATAATAATAATAATAATAATTTAATTTAACCTAACTTAACTTTATGCAAAAGCAGATTGCTTTTGATGGTTTTATTTTTAACACTGTCTTACACAACACTTCCTGATGTATAATACAATGCAAAAATGTCAATTTCTGTCATTTTATCCTGCATCCTCTTTAAAAGTTCAATATTTTTCCCCGTCAGATTTGGACAACCATCTGTTGTCACACCTGCCAGCTTGTCCCATTTCAGTCCTAACATGTCCAAACACGCATTTACCTATGTGAACAAGTCATTACCTGTGGTTGTCTCTTTAATTGACTGCATGGCTGCCAGCTCCTCCGTGATGTGAAAGTCTGCAGTTATCCCACGTAAGAAGATGAGCAGCTGGGCGGTGTTACGTACATCGCAGCTCTCATCCAAAGCCAGTGAAAAACAGTCAAAGTCGGCCGTTCTGTTCTTCAGCTGAAGCTCCAAGCTTCCAGCGATGGTCTCAACTCGCCTCGTTACAGTGCGTCGGGAGAGTGACACGTTCTCAAATGCGCCCCTCTTCTCCGGGCATATCAGTGCAACAGAGTTCAATAAGCACATAATAAACTCTCCGTCAGAAAACGCCTTACTTTTTCCGGCATTTTTTTGTGAGAAATGACGAAACTTGTCCTGATGGCTGCATCTCTGGGGGTGTGAGATTTGGCAAAAAGCCCTTGTTGGGTTTGCAGTTTTACCATCAGCACATCAGCCTCCCTTGCGCACGCTTCATCAGACAGATTCCGGTATTTTTCCTCGTGCTTCGTCGTGTAGTGGCGATTCAAATTATATTCTTTAAACACAGCAACCTGTGTACCACAAATTTAGCACACGGCTTTACCTTTCATTTCTGTAAAGAAATACTTGGCAGTCCATGTCTTGTTGAAAACACGGCATTCGTCATCAACTTTTCTCTTTTTAGCGTCTCGGGGATAACCGGGCATCACTTGTCGCTGTGCACCTTCACTCACAGGTTACACACAGACATATGCCCAAAAATAACACTTTTCAAAATAAAAGCAGCACAGTTGTATTGCACGCACGACATAGATGTTTTTTTAAATTTATTTTGTAATTTGTGATTGCCGCTGTTCACATTCACTCACAATCGCGCACGCGCATTCGTCCACACGGAAGTAATACAAATAACGCTTTACAAAACAAAAGCAGCACCGTTGTATTGCACACTCGACATAGATACTTTTTTAAATTTATTTTGTCATTTATGATTGGCCTCACGCGGGCCGGACAGGGACGCACAAAGGGCCGGATGTGGCCCGCGGGCCGCCGAACAAGGTCTGCAGTAGACAATAACTCAACAAAAATGAAAACTACTATCTACTACCCTTCTAAATAATTATTTTTTGTCCTAAAAGTCCTACTTAGTGCAGGGACTTATTGAACTCGTAAACATGTATAAAAAACATGAGAATAAAAATATAAATCTAATCTGGTATCGATCATATACTTGATCGACACCGCCGATTTCTGGATCGTTCTGCCCTCCTCTTACATATCGTGTACTGACTGCGATAATGCCGACACACCAACAGTTGTTATGTTATCCTCTCTCTAACTCTTCTTAAGCTACTTGTTCATTTCCTATTAATAACTGCTTACTTTCTTCTGTATCTACACATCTTAAATGTTACTAAGTACTTATTTCTTCTGTTGTTTCAAGCTACACTATGGAAGGAATTAATACGGCCCCATTCCTGGAGGGATCTTGCGTGAAAGGAGAAATGGAATAAATAATTTTACAATGCAGTCTGCTGAAAACGATGGAAAGTGCCACTTTCCATAGCAACGCTGTGGTCTCAGTTGGAATTGCCACAAAACACATTTTTAAGTATATACACTCTACTTCCATCTGGCGGCTAAAGTGGATAGTGCACCCCCTAATGCGTTATGTTTTATGTCTCAGGTAAACTGTGATGAATGGACCCACATGAATACCCTTTATACTGTACCTGAGTGATGACCATAGCTGCTCTTGACTTGTTCTTACAAACCCCGTTTCCATATGAGTTGGGAAATTGTGTTAGATGTAAATATAAACGGAATACAATGATTTGCAAATCCTTTTCAACCCATATTCAATTGAATGCACTACAAAGACAATATATTTGATGTTCAAACTCATAAACTTTATTTTTTTGTTGCAAATAATAATTAACTTAGAATTTCATGGCTGCAACACGTGCCAAAGTAGTTGGGAAAGGCATGTTCACCACTGTGTTACATTGTAACACAGTGGTAGATGGTGAAATCCCTAAATTCCTTGCTATAGAAAGGTTTTTCTTAAACTGTTCAACAATTTGCTCACGCATTTGTTGACAAAGTGGTGACCCTCGCCCCATCCTTGTTTGTGAATGACTGAGCATTTCATGGAATCTACTTTTATACCCAATCATGGCACCCACCTGTTCCCAATTTGCCTGTTCACCTGTGGGATGTTCCAAATAAGTGTTTGACGAGCATTCCGCAACTTTATCAGTATTTATTGCCACCTTTCCCAACTTCTTTGTCACGTGTTGCTGGCATCAAATTTTAAAGTTAATGATTATTTGCAACAACAAAAAATGTTTATCAGTTTGAACATCAAAGATGTTGTCTTTGTAGCATATTCAACTGAATATGGGTTGAAAATGATTTGCAAATCTTTGTATTCCGTTTATATTTACATCTAACACAATTTCCCAACTCATATGGAAACGGGGTTTGTAATTGGAGTGTAACATGTTTAGCCTTGTTCCCCAGTGATAATAATACATGATAAAAATACTTAACATACTATAAAAAATGCAGTAAATTTGTGACAATGGAGGTGGTTATGATTAACTTACAGGAGTGGCTCCAAACTGTGTATGAACATACACGGTTAGCTGCTCGCCACCAGAAAGGGATCAGCTTTGGGCATTGATAGCATTAACTGGCATTGGCCGATCGCATAGTTTTTCACACAAATCAGCCGATACCGATGGGTGGCCAATCGATCGATGCATCCCTACTTTTTACACCTGGTGCACTTTTTAACTTCCATTTAACTGGGAATGAGACCAGCACAAAAATTTAATTATATATGAATATCTGGTAGGGCTGGGCGATATGGCCGAAAACTATGGTCATGTCCACACAAACATGGCTACTTAATAAACGCATACTTATCTCTGCGTTTAGTGTAACGGTACAGCGGAGAAGGAGACGGCACTGAGGTAGGGACGTCTTTTAGCTTTCAGCGTTTTATTAAGCACAAGTAGGTGACGTGTGTAATTAACCCAAATACAGTCGTGGTCAAAAGTTTACATACACTTGTGAAGGACATCATGTCATGGCTGTCTTGAGTTTCCAATAATTTCTACAACTCTTATTTTTTTGTGATAGAGTGATTGGAGCACATACTTGTTTGTCACAAAAACCACCATGCTTGATGGTAGGAAAGGTGTTCCTGGGATTAAAGGCTTCACCTTTTCACATTCATAAAAGAACCAAACATGAAGTTTGGTTCTTTTATGAATGTTTTATGGGTCTACTGAAAATGTGACCAAATGTGATGGGTCAAAAATATACATACAGCAACATACATTATCATTTTGGTGATGTAGAAAAGTTACAATCAAATCAAATTAGCTTTATGGCATGGCCTCTTAACTTCATGTGAGTGATTATGATTGACGACACCTGTTGACTCCTCTGAGCCCATTTAAATAGGGCTCATGTGATGCAGTCATTAGACTCGGTTACAAATGTGGCAATGGGAAAGTCAAAGGAACTCAGCATAGATCTGAAAAAACTAATTATTGACTTGAACAAGTCAGGAACGTCACTTGGAGCCATTTCAAAGCAGCTTGAGGTCCCAAGAGCAACTGTGCAGACAATTGTTCGTAAGTATAAAGTGCATGGAACAGTTTTGTCACTTCCACGATCAGGAAGAAAACGCAAGCTATCCCCTGCTGCTGAGAGAAAATTGGTCAGGATGATCAAGAGTCAACCGAGAACAACCAAAAAGCAGGTCTGCAATGAATTGGAAGCTGCTGGAACACAGGTGTCAGTGTCCATAGTCGAGCGTTTTTTGCATCGCCATGGACTGAGAGGCTACCATGCAACCCGGAAGCCCTTGCTCGTCTAAGGTTTGCTGCTGATCAAATGGACAAAGATAAGACCTTCTGGAGGAAAGTTCTGTTGTCAGATGAAACAAAAATTGAGCTGTTTGGCCACAATACCCAGCAATATGTTTGGAGGAGAAAAGGTGAGGCCTTTAATCCCAGGAACACCATGCCTACCGCCAAGCACGGTGGTGGTAGTATTATGCTCTGGGCCTGTTTTGCTGCCAATAGAACTGGTGCTTACAGAGAGTAAATGGGACAATGAAAAAGGAGGAGTACCTCCAAATTCTTCAGGACAACCTAAAATCATCAGCTTGGAGGTTGGGTCTTGGGCGCAGTTGGGTGTTCCAACAGGACAATGACCCCAAACAAAAGTGGTGAAGGAATGGCTAAATCAGGCTACAATTAAGGTTTTAGAATGGCCTTCCCAAAGTCCTGACTTAAACGTGTGGACAATGCTGAAGAAACAAGTCCATGTCAGAGAACCAACACATTTAGCTGAACTGCACCAATTTTGTCAAGAGGAGTGGTCAAAAATTAAACCAGAAGCTTGCCAGAAGCTTGTGGATGGCTACCAAAAGCGCTTTATTGCAGTGAAACTTGCCAAGGGACATGTAACCAAATATTAACATTGTTGTATGTATACTTTTGCCCCAGCAGATTTGCTCACATTTTCAGTAGACTTATAATAAATTCATAAAAGAACCAAATTTCATGAATGTTTGTGTGTATGTGTATGTGCTCCAATCACTCTATCACAAAAAAACAAGAGTTGTAGAAATTATTGGAAACTCAAGACAGCTTTGACATTATGTTCTTTACAAGTGTATGTAAACTTTTGATCATGACTGTATGTATTGAATATTGTATCCAACGCATTTTATATTGATACCGATTAAATGTCTATCGCGATATATATTGATGTTGTATTATCATCCCAGCCCTAATATCTGGCAACTAAAGAATACCCATTCTAGCTATCTAGGACCGACCAGATCCATGTTTTTTTGTTTTTTTAAATACAGGGTTATATATTTGATAACAAAAATAGCACTAGAGTGAGGGGAGGTGTGAGTGACAGTTTGACAGGCAACCAGTAAACATGGCGCTTTTCCTTTTCCTAGTGTTTGCCATACATTCGTTTACTTGTAGCAGTCCACAACAATTAATTTTAAGGTAGAATTAATTGTACAATTTTTGTAAAAATAAAATACAAAAAATAATCTTTTTTATTATTTTTTTAGGATAATAGTGAAAATTTGCCTAATATTTCAGTATTTTTGCTTTGTTAGTGTGTTACATGCTGTACATGTGTCTACCCTACCTCCTGACTCAGTGAATATCAGAAAAGTCAGTAGATTTTGCAAAGTGAATGGTTTGTTTTTGGGTTTTGATAGTCAACTATATTTACTTTGAGTCCAGCAAATAAATAAACAGCTGTACTAAATCTTCCTTTTATGTTAAATAAATTACAGTGCTGTGTCATGAAAAATAATTAATGCATTCTTGATCTGTTAAAATTGTAACGTTTGCCATGTTCATTGTAAAAGTTGTGTGCAAGTACCTGCTTATTGTGCACACCGAGTGTAGCGCAGAGCGAGAGAGACAGTGGGAGGATGTGTGGGTGGGGGTGTCGAGGGGGGAGTTGCCATGGCGATGTAAGTGTGTGTACTTTAAGCTGTCGAACGGTAACATCCTCCAGGGAGGACAATGGATTCAAGCATTGTAATTGGCCAACGTCCTTCTCTAAGGACCGCGGCAAAGAGCACAAAGCCCCAAAAGGTTGCTGTGGCCTCACACTGAGGTCAGAAGCGCTGTTTGTTGTCTGCAGCTCTGCTCCAAAATATGTAGGCAAGCATGAAAATCATACATGGACGCTCAGACTAAGAGAGGAAGGTGTGACATCATCATTGCACTACAGTCAACTTTTGGATGATCACATTAGATTATACACATCATTATACCAATCCAAAATGTGCAGAAAACAGTCAACAACAGCAGGAATTATGTAACTTCTGCCAATGCTTACTAAGAACACCACAGCTAAAACAACACGCAAGAAAGTCAAAAACAGCAAATAAACAATAAATATTTTTTCAAACAATAGAATTGATACAGTACCAATTCCCGATACCTGAGAATCTGTACCCCTACTCAACAGTACCAACTGTCAGTACTTTAGTGTGTGTTCAATATATATATATATATATATATATATATATATATATATATATATATATATATACATATATATATATATATATATATATATACATATATATATATATATATATATATATATATATATATATAGTAGACTACTGATAGCAGCTTGATACGGCCATGCTTTTATTTTGAAGCTTACATTGCACTTAACAAAAAATGAGTGTGTATATTTAAACGTTATGTAATTTGACAGTAGTTGTGTTGCTACTTAGTGATATTGATCGAGTTAACTGAAAACATGTTTTATATTCTAGTTTCTTCAAAATAGCCACCCTTAGCTCTGATTACTGCTTTGCACAATCTTGGTATTCTCTCGATGAGCTTCAAGCACACCTGTGAAGTGAAAACCATTTCAGGTGACAACCTCTTGAAGCTCATTGAGAGAATGCCAAGAGTGTGCGAAAAAGTAATCAGAGCAAAGGGTGGCTATTTTGAAGAAACTAGAATATAAAACATGTTTTCAGTTATTTCAACTTGTTTTGTTAAGTACATAACTCCACGTGTTCATTCAGAGTTTTGATGCCTTCAGTGACAATCTACAATGTGATAGTCATGAAAATAAAGAAAAAACATTAAATGAGAAAGTGTGTCCAAACTTTTAGGTTGTACTGTACAGTATATAAATTCCTTCCTTACTGTAAGTTAGTTCAGTGAGAAACGATCATTTGTTTACTTTTGGTCATTACAGTCCACTTGCATTGGGTAGTTGCAGAGATTGACAGTTTTGTATTGCACTGTACAATCATTATCCATCCGTCCATTTTCTACCGCTTGTCCCTTTTGGGGTCGCGGGGGGTGCTGGAGCCTATCTCAGCTGCATACGATGAATAATATATACTTATTTGGCCTGCGATAGAGATTTTAATTAGCTGCAACAAGCTGTGACGTGTACTCAATACAATGTAACATCCAAACAGAAAAGGCTAGCTAGCGCAGCTAAAGTATGTCATTCCACAGAGCTGAGCCACTCCCCTAAGTGAATAACCCTCGCTTTCATGGCGGGATATAAAAAAATGTCTTTTTACAAGTTGCATTATCACTGGAGGACTGGAGGATAACTAAACATGCAACACACAGAGCGCAGAGAAAATCGTAAATGATGCATACATCAAGAACCAAAGAGCCTTGTAACAAATCTGTAAATCTGTTTTAATAAATAGTACTGTTATCTATGTTAATATATTACCGTATGTTCTGGACTATAAGGCGCACTTAAAATCATTTTTTTCCCTCAAAACTCAACAGTGCGCCTTATAACCCGGTGCGCCTAATGTATGGAATAATTCTGGTTTTGCTTACCAACCTCGAAGCAATTTTATTTGGTACATGGTATAATGATAAGTGTGACCAGTAGATGGCAGTCAAACATAAGAGGTACGTCTGGACTGCACTATGATGGCAATATGACTCAAGTAAAAAACACCAACATTTTATATGTTCCATTGAAAATATAGAACATTACACACGGCGCTCAAAAATCTATCAAAATGTTTTAGTATGACTTTGGTAAGCTATGAAGCCGCACCGCTTGATGTGCTTCAACATACGAGTATTATTATCGTGTGTGTATAAGGTAAGACATATTATCTGGCGTTTTGTTTCGCAATATTATGCAAACGCAACTTTTCTTGCCTTCTGGTACTTGCTGATCTGTATTTGGGATCTGCATAAATTCCGACACCGTAGTCGATATGCATCTTCTTTTTCTCTATCTTCTTGTTATGGGATATTAATTCTCCGCTGTTGCCATTTCCAATATAAAGTAGTCTACAGTTCTTACTTATATCTGTCAGTAAACTCGCCATGAAAGCGCTAAAACATACCGTTGTAGTGAGTTTACATTATTCACCCAATGAACTTTAGTTATTAGAGAGTTCCGGTCGGACGGTTTTTCACGGGATGTTGTTTCCGGATGAGGAGATGCTGCTCTGTTATTGATTTAAGTCAAGTCTGAATGTCATTAAAACAGTTCACTCCATCTTTTGAGACTTCTTCCACTCCCGTCCTTGCACGCTACACCGCTACAACAAAGATGACGAGGAGAAGACGCTGGTCGAAGTTGAGCCACGTAAATAAGACCGCCCACAAAACGGCGCATCCTGAATCGACTGTCAGAAAGCGGCTTGAAGATGATCTGTAACACATAATCTTTGCAACATTTTGACCAAAGAACCACTATTACATGTTATGTAGACCACACGGAAGTGTTTTCCATTTAGAAAAAAATTATAATAATATGACTCCTTTAAAAAAGATCAAAAATAGAACATTCATCGGCAGTGTGCCTTATAATTCGGTGTATGGTCCGGAAAATACAGTCCAACTTTTAACTGCATATGCCCAATAATATATTGTATTTTAGAGTATATTTTTATGGTAAGAGGCTGCAATAAATATCACAACAATGTCCCAGTCTGAGTGGTACTTTGGAGGGAATAACCTTTCAAAACGTTATACTACGCTTCAGCATCCCCTGGCATAACATAATTGGGGGCTCGTCCGGCAATGACTGCAATACTGCATAAAAAGAGAACGGCAAAAATTGTAGCGGACAATATCTTGCGGGGTTTTGTACGGAGTATTGGTAATTGACCATCTTTAGGAGAGAAGATGCTTTTCTTTGGGAAGGTTGTGTTAGGCTTGCAAGTATTTTCTTTGTGTTTTCATTTCGTTTTGTGTTCTGTGTGGTTTTTTTTTTTGCTACTTGATTAGTTGCAGGTGTGCTGGCTGTTGCCAAATGTCCCTAGGTGTGTCCCATCGAGCTGGTTTGGGCTGATTGGCTGCAGAGGAGGGCCAGCCTCTATAAACGACAGGAGCAGGAGGAGAGAAGGACAGCACTTGCCTCATCTCCTTCCTGCTGGCACCAACACGATCTTATGGAAGCATTATTGTTGATGATTTTTGTCTTTTTCATTTGGAGATTCTTTTTCTGCAAATTGGTGTATTTTATGTCACAAAATACTTTTTTTTTTTTTAAACTGTCCTGGTGTCAGTGGTGCTTTGGAGGGAGAGGGAAGAACGTCATAATGCTACATTTCAGCATACCATTGCCAACACATAACATCATTGGGGGCTTGTCCGGCAATGATTGAAATCCTGCACATAAAAGGGAACTGAAAACATTGTAGCAGACACCCTATCATTTACTGTAAGAGGAAATACAGTAGTCAATTGTATTTGTTTTGGTAGGGGGGTGTTGTTGTGTTTTCATTTGGTTTTAACAAAATCTAACCTTTAACCTTATTGTTACCGTTTTATACTATAGTATAAGCCGCACCCCCTAAATCATAGAAAAAAAGACGTTTTCATATATTAGCCGCAGAGACTATAAGCTGCAGATATATACGTTGTGAAATGACGTATTTACATAGAAAGATTTTGTAAATGCTTTACATACCTTAATTACAAAGGGTGCCTGTAACAAGGCAGTAAAACGGCTGATCAAACAAAACAAAAAAGTCATTATTAGTCTTTATTCATCCTTTATAAGACGGATATTATTTTTTAATAAGGTTCAAGATGTCTATCCGGATTGTTCTTCTTTGTACTTTGTAAACACTTTGAACAGTTTCTCAAAGTGGATCATTTCTTTATTTAACTGTAATTTAGCATTAGCAAAGAAAAATTCATAGATTAGTCGCACATTTGTATAAGCCGCAGGTCCAAAGCTTGGGGAAAAAAAGTAGCGGCCTATGGTTCAGAAAAAAACTCATTGATTTTGCTTTTGCCCTTTAGATATAATTTTTCTGCAAATTGCTGTCTTTTTGTGATGAAAATCTATTTATTTTTTAATTCTAAACTGTTCTTGTGTCAGTGTTGCTTTTGAGGGGAAGGAGAACCTCTCAAAACTCAATGCTACGCTTTCGATTTATCCCTAGTTATTCGTTACTGATAAACTTATTTGTGATTTTTGAGGCAAACAACCTTTGACTAGAGATGTCCGATAATGGCTTTTTTGCCGATATCCGATATTCCGATATTGTCCAACTCTTAATTACCGATTCTGATATCAACCGATACCGATATATACAGTTGTGGAATTAACACATTATTAAACCTAATTCTGTTGTGATGCCCCGCTGGATGCATTAAACAATGTAACAAGGTTTTCCAAAATAAATCAACTCAAGTTATGGAAAAAAAATGCCAACATGGCACTGCCATATTTATTATTGAAGTCACAAAGTGCATTATTTTTTTTAACATGCCTCAAAACAGCAGCTTGGAATTTGGGACATGCTCTCATGAGGAGGTTGAGGTGGGCGGGGTAGCGGGGGTGTATATTGTAGCGTCCCGGAAGAGTTAGTGCTGCAAGAGGTTCTGGGTATTTGTCCTGTTGCGTTTATGTTGTGTTACGGTGCGGATGTTCTCCCAAAATGTGTTTGTCATTCTTGTTTGGTGTGGGTTCACAGTGTGGCGCATATTTGTAACAGTGTTGAAGTTGTTTATACGGCCACCCTCAGTGTGACCTGTATGGCTGTTGACCAATTATGCCTTGCATTCACTTGTGTGTGTGAAAACCCGTAGATATGCCTTAAAGGCAGTGCCTTTAAGGTTTATTGGCGCTCTGTACTTCCCCCTTTGTCCGTGTACACAGCGGCGTTTTAAAAAGTCATAAATTGTACTTTTTGAAACCGATACCGATGAATTTGAAACCGATACCGATAATTTCCGATATTACATTTTAAAGCATTTATCGTCCGATAACATCGTTAGTCCGATATTATCGGACATCCCTACTTTTGACAGATGTGTTTGGGATTGTTCATGTCTGAGTGTTATTCTATTAAATTTTTTTTTACAATATCTTTGACATCCGAGTAGGTATGTTCGTTACTTTAGCTGCAAACTGTACTCCAACAAGCATAAAACTTTGTGTAGAGTTGACATGTACCAAGCAAGAATGTCAATGATAAAGATCTGCGGAGAAGAATATAGTTCTACATGTGTCTGTTAAAGTCCACTTGCATTAGGGTCAGGTAAGGCATTACTGAGAGGCCTTTTTGATAGTTTTCCAATCTCTTTTAGCTAAATAAAATTAGCCAAATATGAAATTGAGTAAGTAGTTAGTCGTCCTGTTAGAGCATAAATAGTAATTTTCTCATACATTATTTGTCTTTGTGTCTGTTATGCCGTCCTAAACTTATCATGGAAGCATCACTCTGCTTATTGATTTCCCTCCAGCAAACACATCAATAATCTCAATGCAAAAGCACTTTGACCTCATGTCTGTCTAATAATCCAATAGACATCTAGATCCTGACAGGCCATATTTAACAGTACCCTTGACCTGCTTGATTTATACGTGTTTCCTGCTGGGATCAGCATACTTGATTCTTTTGAGCGCCTTTTCACACATTGCTTCAGATCAGAGGCCACATTTAACCCCAAATAAACGTATTCACAATATTGTCTCGAAATGAACAATAGAGAACACAATTTGCACTTATTACAACAAACCTGACTGGTTGTTCGTCAAGAACATGTGAGTAGGGATGATGTTTGATAAGAAATTATCGAGTTCGAGCCCATTATCGAATCCTCTTATCGAACCGATCCCTTATCGATTCTCTTATCGAATCCAGATAGGTTGTTGTATATGGAAAAAAACACAATATTTGGTTTAACAAAAGCTCACTTTTATTTTATAAAATAAATAAATAAATAAATATAGACTGTTACCCCCCTAAAAAAATAAAATAAATAAATATTGACTGTTGTTACCCAAAGTATATTAAGTGGGATTTTTCAGAAAAACAAATATATACAGTAACACAAACACAACCTGTCTCTGTGATCACTATAGGTGAATAGACATGCCTTGAGGCTTTTTTTCCGGTCCATTATTTTTGCTGATTGTGTGACATCACAGGAAATGACGTAGCTCAGTCTAAAGACTGAGCTACGTCATTTCCTGTGATGTCCCAATGGGCATTTCTTGTGGGACGGGATTCGTTCGCAGGGAGTCGAATAAAGAACCAACTCTTTTTCTTTACTATAGTGGCCTTGATAACGGGAACCGGTTCTCAAAAAGGGATTCGAGTCCATGGAATCGGTTCTTTTCTTATCGAACAACTGGGAGAACCGGTTTCGAACATCATTCCTACATGTGAGTAAATATGAAAACGCTGCTTTGGATGATGTTATATATAGAATACCACTCTAACTAGGCTTGTCAAAGTGTTGATACTTAAATGCCAACACGCAAAAAATACATCAATACCGCCTTTTTGTAAGTATTGTTGTCAATACCGAAAACTGTTTCTTCAGTGAGTCGCTTCAATTCTAAAACAAAAGATGAACACCTATATCTTTACTTATTTGTGGAAGTCTGTCACAAATATGGATTTGGCGCTTCCAATTCACCAGCACTCATAAAGAAATAATCATTAAAGTGTGTCAGTGCTAGCTTTGTTTTTCCAGACATGGGAAGCAAGAACGTAGGTGTAACGCACAGTGCTGAGAAGAAGAAGTGACATTCATTGAAGTGAAGAAAGAAATCATCAAAAACATGACTAGCTACCTTGGCGACGCAGTTGGAGCGTAGCACTCTTAGTCTGCATGATGCTGAAGCTATACTGATAACGCCAGCCAAGGACGTTAAAAATAATATCTGAATGACGGGCATATCCATGAAAATATGGAGAAGCTGCTGATGGTGTGTTTGACGGAGAAATAACAGGAAAGTGATACCGTAGAAGTTTACTCTCCAAGGCAATGTTAATTTTTGGCCTGATAATTTTCGTCTTAGTTATCTTCAACAAGCTATAAATAAGACGATAACAAATCAAAACAAAATGTACGTTGAGTTAGACAATAACAAAATGAACTGACATTTTCATCGACTAATAAAAACTAATATTGACAGAAACAAAATCAAATCATCTTTCATTTCATATTGAGGATGGGTGGGACAACTTCAGAATAAATCTAATGACAGCTCTTTAACAGCGTAGGTATGAAACAGGGGCCGGCAGTTAGTTACGAAGGAGAGCCAAGGAGAGGTAGTTGAAATTCTAACCGTGAAAACAATAATGTACAAATAAATTACTACAGGTAAAAGCCAGTAAATTAGAATATTTTGAAAAACTTGATTTATTTCAGTAATTGCATTCAAAAGGTGTAACTTGTACATTATATTTATTCATTGCACACAGACTGATGCATTCAAATGTTTATTTCATTTAATTTTGATGATTTGAAGTGGCAACAAATGAAAATCCAAAATTCCGTGTGTCACAAAATTAGAATATTACTTAAGGCTAATACAAAAAAGGGATTTTTAGAAATGTTGGCCAACTGAAAAGTATGAAAATGAAAAATATGAGCATGTACAATACTCAATACTTGGTTGGAGCTCCTTTTGCCTCAATTACTGCGTTAATGCGGCGTGGCATGGAGTCGATGAGTTTCTGGCACTGCTCAGGTGTTATGAGAGCCCAGGTTGCTCTGATAGTGGCCTTCAACTCTTCTGCGTTTTTGGGTCTGGCATTCTGCATCTTCCTTTTCACAATACCCCACAGATTTTCTATGGGGCTAAGGTCAGGGGAGTTGGCGGGCCAATTTAGAACAGAAATACCATGGTCCGTAAACCAGGCACGGGTAGATTTTGCGCTATGTGCAGGCGCCAAGTCCTGTTGGAACTTGAAATCTCCATCTCCATAGAGCAGGTCAGCAGCAGGAAGCATGAAGTGCTCTAAAACTTGCTGGTAGACGGCTGCGTTGACCCTGGATCTCAGGAAACAGAGTGGACCGACACCAGCAGATGACATGGCACCCCAAACCATCACTGATGGTGGAAACTTTACACTAGACTTCAGGCAACGTGGATCCTGTGCCTCTCCTGTCTTCCTCCAGACTCTGAGACCTCGATTTCCAAAGGAAATGCAAAATTTGCATGGTTGGGTGATGGTTTGGGGTGCCATGTCATCTGCTGGTGTCGGTCCACTCTGTTTCCTGAGATCCAGGGTCAACGCAGCCATCTACCAGCAAGTTTTAGAGCACTTCATGCTTCCTGCTGCTGACCTGCTCTATGGAGATGGAGATTTCAAGTTCCAACAGGACTTGGCGCCTGCACACAGCGCAAAATCTACCCGTGCCTGGTTTACGGACCATGGTATTTCTGTTCTAAATTGGCCCGCCAACTCCCCTGACCTTAGCCCCATAGAAAATCTGTGGGGTATTGTGAAAAGGAAGATGCAGAATGCCAGACCCAAAAATGCAGAAGAGTTGAAGGCCACTATCAGAGCAACCTGGGCTCTCATAACACCTGAGCAGTGCCAGAAACTCATCGACTCCATGCCACGCCGCATTAACGCAGTAATTGAGGCAAAAGGAGCTCCAACCAAGTATTGAGTATTGTACATGCTCATATTTTTTATTTTCATAGTTTTCAGTTGGCCAACATTTCTAAAAATCCCTTTTTTGTATTAGCCTTAAGTAATATTCTAATTTTGTGACACACGGAATTTTGGATTTTCATTTGTTGCCACTTCAAATCATCAAAATTAAATGAAATAAACATTTGAATGCATCAGTCTGTGTGCAATGAATAAATATAATGTACAAGTTACACCTTTTGAATGCAATTACTGAAATAAATCAAGTTTTTCAAAATATTCTAATTTACTGGCTTTTACCTGTATATTGTGTGGATTTAACATGTGCCACATCGTAATAAGTGTACACCAGGGAGAAAGTAAAGACGACATATTTTATTTTTGACGCTATATGATGCCATCAGCAGACATGTCATTGTAAGTTAAAGCTACGTTTATTTGCTGCTTCGGCTTTTGCTGCGTTCATAAACAAATTATAATGAAGGCATGCATCACAACTCAGTTTCAGAACACACATACATATTTGCTTTGACAGAGACGTAACATAAAAAAATAGAAAAGGTGCCTGAAATATACTTATTTATTGTATTCATCATATATCATTCCTGACCATAAGATCATGCTACTTGTGTGTTAAACAAATGATTTGCAGGTAGTCTAAATAAAGGTGCTTTCAAATAAACTTTAAATAGGCCTGATCTTTTATACTTTTTTTAGTCGATTACAGTTACTGTAATTTTAACTGACTAAAATGTTGTGTAAATTTGTTGACTAAAACCAAATCAATTTTGATGACTCAAATTCGGCTAAAACTAAAATACAAACCCCGTTTCCATATGAGTTGGGAAATTGTGTTGGATGTAAATATAAACGGAATACAATGATTTGCAAATCATTTTCAACCCATATTCAGTTGAATATGCTATAAAAACAACATATTTGATGTTCAAAATGATAAACATTTTTTTTTTTTTGCAAATAATCATTAACTTTAGAATTTGATGCCAGCAACACGTGACAAAGAAGTTGGGAAAGGTGGCAATAAATACTGATAAAGTTGAGGAAGGCTCATCAAACACTTATTTGGAACATCCCACAGGTGAACAGGCAAATTGGGAACAGGTGGGTGCCATGATTGGGTATAAAAGTAGATTCCATGAAATGCTCAGTCATTCACAAACAAGGATGGGGCGAGGGTCACCACTTTGTCAACAAATGTGTGAACAAATTGTTGAACAGTTTAACAAAAACCTTTCTCAACCAGCTATTGCAAGGAATTTAGGGATTTCACCATCTACGGTCCGTAATATCATCAAGGGGTTCAGAGAATCTGGAGAAATCACTGCACGTAAGCAGCAAAGCCAGTGACCTTCGATCCCTCAGGCTGTTCTGCATCAACAAGCGACATCAGTGTGTAAAGGATATCACCACATGGGCTCAGGAACACTTCAGAAACCCACTGTCAGTAACTACAGTTGGTCGCTACATCTGTAAGTGCAAGTTAAAACTCTCCTATGCAAGGCGAAAACCGTTTATCAACAACACCCAGAAACGCACTGGCTTCGCTGGGCCTGAGCTCATCTAAGATGGCCTGATACAAAGTGGAAAATTTTTCTGTGGTCTGACGAGTCCACATTTAAAATTGTTTTTGGAAACTGTGGACGTCGTGTCCTCCGGACCAAAGAGGAAAAGAACCATCCGGATTGTTATAGGCGCAAAGTTGAAAAGCCAGCATCTTTGATGGTATGGGGGTGTATTAGTGCTCAAGACATGGGTAATTTACACATATGTGAAGGCGCCATTAATGCTGAAAGGTACATACAGGTTTTGGAGCAACCTATATTGCCATCCAAGCAACGTTACCATGGACGCCCCTGCTTATTTCAGCAAGACAATGCCAAGCCACGTGTTACATCAACTTGGCTTCATAGTAAAAGAGTGCGGGTACTAGACTGGCCTGCCTGTAGTTCAGACCTGTCTCCCATTGAAAATGTGTGGCGCATTATGAAGCCTAAAATACCACAACGGAGACCCCCGGACTGTTGAACAACTTAAGCTGTACATCAAGCAAGAATGGGAAAGAATTCCACCTGAAAAGCTTAAAAAATGTGTTAAAAGGAAAGGCCATGTAACACAGTGGTGAACATGCCCTTTCCCAACTACTTTGGCACGTGTTGCAGCTGTGAAATTCTAAGTTAATCATTATTTGCAAAAAATAAATAAAGTTTATGAGTTTGAACATCAAATATCTTGTCTTTGTAGTGCATTCAATTGAATATGGGTTGAAAAGGATTTGCAAATCATTGTATTCCGTTTATATTTACATCTAACACAATTTCCCAACTCATATGGAAACGGGGTTTGTACATTTTCGTCAAAATACTAAGACTAAAACTAAATTCAAACCTGCGGTCAAAATAACACTGCTCTTATTATTACATTACCGGTACTTCTGTGAGGAACTCGCATGGCTGCCGTTTGTGTGACCCCAAGATGCAAGAACCAGGATGAGGATGAGCAGGTAAGATGATTTTAATAATAAAACAACAGAGAAATGTAGCAGTCTTGCATACAACAGTTCCAAACATAGTCTATCGTCGAGCACTGAGGAGTGCTCGAGTGAAAACATAAATAGGCATCTGCTGATTGGCAGCCGGTGTGGACCGGCTGCCAATCACCGGCAGGTGAGGCGAAAACAGTGCTCAGCGGAACCAACAGGAAATATAACAAAATAAGAGCACTGACAGGAAGTAAATACAAAAACATGGAAACAAACCGAAATGAAGTGACAGATCGTCACAGGACCCCCCCCTCAAGGAACAGATTCCAGATGTTCCCTGGAAACAAGAACGGAAATAAGTCCAAAAATTACGGGAGGGAGGAGGGAGGACATGGCGGAGGGTCGCCAGGCCAAGTGTCCCCGCAGCCAGCGAGGGAAAGTCAGGTGGCGGCGACGCGTTGACCGCCGCTGGAACTGGCGAGGCGGGCGACCACGGAACAGCCACATTAGTGGCCGACAAGGAGGCGGAAGCGCGTGGTACCTGAGCACCAACAGCTGCGAAGGTCCACACGCAGGTTCTGCAGATCGCTGCCGACAGCGCGGATGAAGTCCATAACACCGCCACATATTTGGCGGATGAGGAGGTCGCGCAGCCGGTGACGATGATGATGACCATGAAGATGGCGGCGCCCTGCGAAAGCCCGCCAGAGACGATGTGGTTGTGGGTGGATCCGCTGCCGACCAGGAAGATGGCAGTGTCATGCGGAGTCCCACCGGTGACGCGGAAGATGTCCGCGCAGTGCGAAGGCGCGCCAGAAAAGATGAAGGTGGCGGCGCCGTGGAAAGAGACGATGATGTCTCCGTGGGTGGAGACGATGGCGGGGATGACAGCGGCGTGTGCTTGGCTGCACTGCTGCTGGTAGTAGCCCCCCCTCCACTAGGCGGATGCCAGACGCCGTCCACCACTGGGAGAAGGAGTTCTAGGTTTTTTATGTCCCCCGGTGCGAAAACCAGGGACGGGCGGAAGGGGGCCAGGAGGAGGGAAAACGACACGTCCCTCGCCGAGTCCCAGCAGGAGGCCAGGAAGGACATCACGGTGGGCTCCACTGGAGCCTTCGCCGGACTGGCAGGATGAGCGGGTGCTGGAAGGGATAGCAGCCGTGGTGCAGCTGCTGGAAGCTGCCTTGGAGCAGGAACGGGTGCTGGGCACTCAGCCGGTGTTGGCCGTCGTGGCGCCGCGACCGGCGTAAGACGCGGGGCTGCGACTGGCGTGCGACGCGGTGTGGGAACCGGTGGTCGACGCGCTGGCACAGGCGATTGCCGTGGAGCCGGGACAGGATGCACAGCAGGCGACGGGGAAGATGGCGGCAGTGGCCGCGCCGGTCGGAGATCCGGAACCGGCGGCCGAGCCGGGAAGAGCGAAGGCGGCAGTGGCCTAGCCGGTCGGAGAGCCGGAACCGGCGGCCGAGCCGGGAGGAGCGAAGGGGGCGGTGGCCTCGCCGGTCGGAGAGCCGGAACCGGCGGTTGAGGCGGAGAGGGAAGGTCCGAGCCTGCTGTGGGCTGGGACCGCACAAACCTGGCTTTTAAGTCCTCCAAAAATTGTGCGGTCCAGAAGGTCGGCTGTGCATCGCCGACAGGGGTTCTCGCGAGGACACAATCTTCTGGCTCGACGATACTGTGAGGAACTCGCATGGCTGCCGTTTGTGTGACCCCAAGATGCAAGAACCAGGATGAGGATGAGCAGGTAAGATGATTTTAATAATAAAACAACTGAGAAATGTAGCAGTCTTGCATACAACAGTTCCAAACATAGTCTATCGTCGAGCACTGAGGAGTGCTCGAGTGAAAACATAAATAGGCATCTGCTGATTGGCAGCAGGTGTGGACCGGCCGCCAATCACCGGCAGGTGAGGCGAAAACAGTGCTCAGCGGAACCAACAGGAAATATAACAAAATAAGAGCACTGACAGGAAGTAAATACAAAAACATGGAAACAAACCGAAATGAAGTGACAGATCGTCACAACTTCATAAAACTCCTGTACTTGTTTGTACAACATTCCATTGTCCTGTTTTTATACACTATGTAATATCTACAAGTTTGTTTTTATTTTCAAAAGGTCTATTAAAATGTTATAATTGTGCTGTTTTGGGGGCAATGTATCGATTAAATTGATTTTAGTTCATTTCAACGCACGTCAGTGTTTCAAAATACAGGTTTTTCAAAGAAACCAATTAAACTATAATAAAACTTTTTTTTTTTACTTTTTAAACAAATATGTGCAAATGAGTCAGTGCCAGTTATTATGTAACGCTGTATGGCACAGCCAAGTGTCCCAATACTTATGTGTCATCAGGAGTTGACACCAATAAAGACGCTTTTCCGGCCCCTCCAAGGTTGACTATTAGACATTACAGTGTGTGATCTGAGGACATCATTTCAAAAGCACTACACCACATTGGAAATAAATTAGTCTGCCATGTTCGCCCAAGCGTGGAGATTGTTTTTTTTCTCCCTCCTGAATCATTCCCCACCTGTAATGGCTTCCATCACAAATAAAAAAAAAATCCCCCTGCTTGTGACTGTCGCCTGGATGAAGTTCACTCAGCCAGCGAGTTGATAAGAAGACATCAACAAGCAAAAAGCTACCACAGTTCATTTTGAAACATCTCAGCTGCTGCTAAGCCATGAATAAAAGTCTCACACACAGTAGAAAACTACAGTGCTCTCTCTAATATGTGTTTTACTTCTATTTGACCTCAAAATAATTTATTAAGTATTATTGAGGATAACTATAAAACCCATCACAACAAATATACATTTTACAAGATGGCAACAGCAAAATTCCTTGGATTCTTTTTTAGGTCATATTTGCATTGTTGTTGCTAGGCAAGATTTATTGGGCACAGCCATAGCTGACATAAAAATACTTTTTATGAATGCATTGTACAAACAAGTACTTTTTATGGATGTATTGTGTGTTAATGAAAAATAAAACATGTTTTCATTCATAAAAGGTACATGTGCTTGTTGTAAATGTATTGTATATTATTGTTAAATAAAACAGGTACTTTTTATGGATGTATTGTGTATTAATGAAAAATAAAACATGTTTTATAATACACTAATGCATTCATAAGAATAAAATGTGCGTGTTGTAAATGTATTGTATATTATTGTTAAATAAAACAGGTACTTTTTATGGATGTATTGTGTATTAATGAAAAATAAAACATGTTTTATAATACACTAATGCATTCATAAGAATAGCATGTGCTTGTTGTAAATGTGTTGTATATTAATGTTAAATAAAAAAGGTACTATTTATGGATGTATTATATTATAAAAAACATTTTCGCCAGTAGAATTTTGTCTTTGAGCACCGCTCAAACGTGCACGTCTAATCAACTGTCTAATCAAAACTTATGTTTGTTTTTTTGTGTAGAAGAAGCAGAAACAACATGTAACAATATATCATATATATACTACTTACTGCTCAAACAACACAAATGTCATCATCCTACTTCCCGTTCCTGTCTGCAGCGCTAAGCCTACTGGGTAAAGTAGTATATAAACATTTACTTCCTAGTTGACATGTATTCATATTATTTATTGAACATTTATTTATCTAGGGCAGGGGTCGGCAACCCAAAATGTTGAAAGAGCCATATTGGACCAGAAATACAAAACAAAAATCTGTCTGGAGCTGCAAAAAATCAAAAGCCATATATAAGTGTTATAATGAAGGCAACACATGATGTAAGTGTCTATATTAGCTATATTAGCCTACTATCAAAGGCTGACGCAAATCTTCGTTGACAGAAATGTTATATTTTAATTTTTTTTCTACACATTTTTGCAACGTTGGAAATCATTATTAAAAATGGAGGCTTCTCACAGGATGATATAACTTCTGGAAATTACTGGCTCAGAATGGCCAAAGGTATAGATGTGTGTGTCCAAGTTTAAGTAAATGGCGGGCTGTTTTCTTCTAATGGATGTATTACAATCTTTGCAAGCTCGGTAACGTTTGCTGTGGTCTGGAACAACTATGAGAAATGCAAACAATATTACATACAGATAATGTGTCATGAGACATGCAAATAAAAATTAAATACACAGAGGACATAAGTAAAGGAAATTAAATGAGCTCAAATATACCGACAAACGAGGCATAATGATGCAATATGTATATACAGCCAGCCTAAATAGCATGTTAGCCTCGATTAGCTTGCAGTCATGGATTGACCAAATATGCCTGATAAGCACTCCAACAAATCAACAAAGCTCACCTTTGTGCATTAATGCACAGCATAAAAAGTATGGTGGACAAAATGAGACAAAGAAGGAGTGGCATAAAACACTGTGGCGGCATCCGAGAAATTTGTACATGTAAACAAACTACGATGAGTTCAAGGATCGCTGAAATTAGTAGGACAAAACGGTGCTTGCCAAATCCTCTCATCTGTGAAGCATTTATAATATAAACAGTGGGATTTCTAACAATTAGGAAGGTTTGTGTCATGTTTGTCCTCCTACAGAAAATATATTAAAACAAAAATATATATTTTTTGTCATCTTTTTCCATTTTCATACATCTCTGAAATAGGTCCAGGGAGCCACTAGGGCGGCGCTAAAGAGCCGAATGCGGCTCTAGCGCCGTGTGTTGCTGACCCCCGATCTAGGGTAAAACAAGAACAGATGTTCATTTCCACTGCTGACCAAGCAAAGAAGCAGCATTTACATGTTAGAGATATTGAAGTGCTAGTAACTGAAATTAATCTGTTGTAGATCGCTCTCAAGAGCTCACAAATGTTCTTAACGATTTGGGGTAAATGTGTTGGAACATAAATAAATGTTTATGATGGACAAACACTTTTAAAGTTCAAAACATACAAGGAAAATGTCTGCAACTTTTGAATGACAGCACGGACAATAAGGAAGCATGTGGTGGTGTTTCTTTCTGTAATTATATTTAATTATTACTATGAGTTATAATGAATTAAAACAATACAGTCATTTGACAATGAGCTCTAAGTTTGTGTTTTTACTGCCATCTAGTGTGTATGTGTGATATAAAACAAGTAAAACGTCAATACAGTTTGTTACATTTGTTGAAATCCTGTGCTTTTTGAGTGAAGGTGACAACGAACACTTGACACATTAATAACAAATATCACAAGCTGATTGAATGTTATTAGTTATAACATTGCAACTTTTTTCACAACTTTCTGAAAAAGCTGTATCTGTGAAATCCTGGTGGGACTGATGTAGGAGTCAACCAGATCACTGTTGTCAAAGCTGCAGTATAATTCTGAGACAAGGTGCTGACAGTAAAAAGTCTTCATCTCCCACCCTTCATCAACCACTCGACCTTTAAAAAGGCTCCTCCATCGCCGTTAGCATGCTTAGTTAGCTAAACTAAAAGATGCAGTCTTGGGAAAGAAATGAGCCACTGAGACATTTGGAGAAGCACTGATGTGTGCTTATCAACCTCTCAGCTGCAGGTCCTCATAAATAATCAGCTCTGTCGGACATAAAGGGGCAACCTGCCACTCGTTGGAAATCTGCTCGTTTTAGAAATGCACACGGCGGAATGACATGTACCGTAAAGCAGTAGAATATGTTCACCTTTGTGGAGTCACCAGAGGTTATTCAAGATTTATCTTCAACCTTTATTCACCTTTCTGCTCATCGGACACCTCGTTAGGCACACCTGCCAACACAGCAGGTGGCCAATGTTGGCCAAAGATTGCACGTAACAACGTCCCTTTTTTGTCTAAACCAAGAATCAAAATTCAGTCTCTGTACTTTTTCTATTGAATATAACAATCATTTGACCAAAAAAAGTTGTGAGTTGCAGCACTTTTGCATTGTTTTCTGCATGTATAACTATCATTATGTGTTTTGTGTGGGACTAATTCATTGGAATGTTATTATTCTTATGGGAAAAATGTATTCAGTTTCAGTACGATTCATGTCTTGGTCTGACATTTTGGACCTACGTGTACTAATGACTGGTTATTATTACAGCTGCACTTCCACATACAGAAAAGTAGGAGTGTGCCGGTATAACATGTTTACTTCCAATTTGATACTGACATTGGCGCCTTAAGTATTGGTCGATACCGACATTGATCCGATCCAATACAATATCAGCAGGAATCATAAATTTTATTTTGTAGTGTAGAATGTTGGAAAATGTTTGACCAAGTGAAATTAGTTTACCAGGGAACAATGCTAGGTATAAAATCTGAAATAGACTTATGCTGTCTTTGAGTTGAAGTGGAGTGGTGATTGTTCTTTGGCGACACCTATTGGTCACAATAATTCATGAAGTTGAGCTCAATAAATTGAATGATGCGGACACGTTTGTTACTGCATACTTTCTAATACACTACAATTATATGATACTTGTTTTTCTTGACACACAGCGTTTTTCCATGAAGGACACTTATTACGTATGTCGAGCTTGTGTAATATTGTGTGCGTTGCTGTTGTGTAGCTGCAAGCTCCAAGTAGCCTATAGCCTACCACGTTTACCTTCACTTGACTAAAATACAAGAAAAGACCAACCATGCTTATTGGAGGAAATTTCGATGTTAACTGGATGTCCAGCTTTGCACAAGTAAACACGCTGCAGGACTGCTAATACACATGCAAGCATACATCACATGCATGTTTTTGCTGATATTGGACCGATATCAATGTTGGATAAGAACACCGCAGTTGAAAAGTGTGCCATACCCACAAAATGCCGAAGCAATCATTTCCAGATTAACACCATATGAAAAAATGAGTCAACAACAGAATTTAATAACGTCCGCAGGAACCTACCACATAGCGAAGGACATACACTATTTGATTTCCTATTATGCACCTAATTTTTATTTGACAGTTATTGAAATATCTTGTGTGACATCATGCACAAAAGTGCACTTTATTTGTTTCAAACTATTGTAGTTGCATTCTGTACAAAAAGTGCACTTTAATTTAGTGTTGTTTTGATATATCATCTTAGTGACATCATGCTCAAAAGTGCACTAGTAGCTTGTTTTATAATGTCTCTGACAATCTTGCACTTTCTGTTTTGAAATGACATGAATGTTTGTGCCACTGCTTAATAACTGTTTAATAAATACAGTTTTGCTAAATTGACTTAATTGTGGTTTACCTCTCTGCATGACCGTTTAAAATGAGCATATATTAGTGCAGTATGAACAATAATGTTTTAATATAGACACATATAATCATCATACTGCTGTGATTATATGCATCAAGTGTTAATTCAAGGCTAAGGCAAAATATTGAGATATATATCATGTATCGTGACATGGCTTAAAAATATTGAGATATTAATAAAAGGCCATATCGCCCAGCCCTAGTTTGGTGTCTCTCATGAAGCTCAGTTAGAGCTCCAAAATATTAAAAAACCCTCTGATAGTGTCAAATATGTGTTGGATCTCACTATATATATTCTCAACATATTTTCCACCATAACCACTAACTTTACTAAACCTGATTGACGGCAGTGATCCATGCAAGCAAAACCTGGCAACCTGAGCTGCTACAACACCACTATCACCCCATCATCATCTGCGTCACACCCTGGGGTGTATTTCCAGAGGAAAGGTGTTGTTGACCACCAAGGCTCGTTTGAAGTCAGCTCACACATTCACATGTGGAAAAAAGCATGAATGATTTGCATCAAAGATAACACCTGCAGGGTGAAATGAGCATGGAGTTCAACCTGGTCACATTTTGCAATAAAGAAACCCTACAATTCCATGCCCAAGGGCACCATTAAACATTTAGAAGCATAGATATATAGTATACGTCAATTTTCATTAAAAAGCATTTGATCACCTTTGCCGATTTATGCCAATCACAAGCACCGAGCCCCTCAGGCTGATATTGTAGTTATTTTTAGCCCACAGGCTGATAACACTGTTCCCAATAATTAATAAGGAATAGCAAATACATTACGTAGACTTAGTAAAAACATTTTTTTAAATGTTTATGTATGACATTCTGACCAAAAAAATTGCATTTGTGTCCAAATAGCATTTTAAGTGAATTTTAGTTATTAAAGCGAGTTATTCACTTTGAATAATCATGCTTTATCACTATACAAAAGTCTGATGTATTAATTAATTAACAAAATGTTTAATTGACAGCCCCAATCTTACGTATCATAATTAAGTTAAAGTTAAAGTACCACTGACACACTAGGTGTGGTGAAATTATCCTCCGCATTTGACCCATCCCCTTGCTCCACCCCCTGGGAGGTGAGGGGAGCAGTGAGCAGCAGCGGTGGCCGCGCTCGAGAATCATTTTGGTGATTTAACCCCCAATTCCAACCCTTGATGCTGAGTGCCAAGCAGGGAGGTAATGGGTCCCATTTTTATAGTCTTTGGTATGATCATTGGAGGACAAGGCTACAGTAAACATGTAAAAAACACCAAGAGAAAGCCAGGAGCAGGCATGCTAATAAGTAAGTGCATAGTGAAGGTTAAGAAGTGCACTGTAGATGGAAACACGTTAGAGCAGAAAGTAAGCAGTTATGAAGAGGAAATTAACAAGTAGAATAATAAGATAGGATAATATAACAACAATTCTTGGTGTGTCAGCATTGTCACAGTCACGACTCATAAGAGGAAGGCGGATCGATCCAGAAATCAGTAGTGTCAATGGTATCAGTATATTATCGATACTCGAGTGATTCGATCATTATATTTATATTATTTTTGTTAATGTTTACAAATTCAGGGAATTATTCCCTGGACACAGGAGGACTCAAGGGGCAAAAAACAAAGGATTTAAAAGAGCAGTAGACAGTAGTTTTTGTTGAGTTATTGTGTATGCAATAAAAGAGAATAAGGAACTAGTTTAAATATCATATTGATACTGTTAAACTGTCAATACCACTCACCATAAATACATTGAAAAAATTACAGTTGATGCATGTGATCAGTACTGTATCGGCTGATCTCACTCTTGGATGATCGGAATAGGCAACATAAAACCCTGATGGGAACATTACTAAGTTTAATACAATTGTTCACCACTTGTGGCAGTAGTGCCTCGATCAGGCAACTGGGTGACTCAATATAAATTCAAAAATTCAGAAAGCCAGGACTAAAAGTTACAGAGAAATTTCTTAAGCACAACAAGGATGATTATTAATTGTATGTAAATGTATTTTTCATCAGTTTTTTTACGAGTCTCTTCTTGCAGTGTATTTACATATTATTTAGTTTTGCCTTCTTGGGAATGACGTTATATGTTCTGGTTTATGTGTTGAATAAAGTATAAAGTTGTTATATAATTTGACAAGGTTTACACCTGTTAAACAGTAAGTAGGTTAGATATAATCATTGAATAAGATTCAAATCAAGAGGAAGATTAATAAATCAGTGTTAATATTTGAGTGGGCCCTAAAGTCAGAAATGTCAAGAACCCCTGCGATAGAATTATACGATCGTCTGCATAATTGGCTGTGCAAAAAATGAACAAAAATATGAAAAGCAACAACAAAAATTTTTAGAAATAGAAACGGGAAATTAACTTTATTTTGTTGCTTTTATTCAGTCACAATGGTGCCTCAGCATTTGTTAAAGTAATGCATGATTTAATTTTAGAGTCTTTAAAAAGTAATTGGACACTCCAAAAGTGTCCAATTAAAGCCAGAAAAAAATCTTGCTAAGTTAGCAACACTGATCCCAGCTGCTAGAGTACGTTTTGTGCATTCTCTCTACATAACATGTAATTGTGGTTCTTTGGTCAAAATGTTGCATAGATTATGTTTTACAGACCGTCTTCAAGCCACTTTCTGACTTCAGGATGTGTCGTTTTGTGAGCGGTCCTATTTACGTGCTTCCACTTCGACTGCATCTTCTCTCCGCCATCTTTGTTGTACCGGTAGTTTTTAAGCGCTTCCATAGCGAGTCTACTGACAGATATAAGTTCGAACTGTCCGCTACTTTGTATTAGAAATGGAAACAGCGGAGGATGAATGTCTCATGTTAAAAGGAATGTATGTGAAAATACTTCCTGTTACATTCTTCATTAACGTTAAGCAGCTTTCAAAATAAAAACATGGCAGAAAAACTAACAAAATACACATGTCACCTAAGTGTGTGTGAAATGAAATAAGTGTTGTCATTGTAGTCAAAAGAATAGAAGCGAATGATCACTGCAGCTCTGTTAAATAAGAATATAGAATATATGAAAACTAAGGATGTCCCAAAAATACTTTAATTGGAGCCTTGAGTATTGTCTGATACAAACACTGATCCAATACAAGATCTGTATAAATTGTACGTACTTTATTTTGTAGTGTGGAATGTTAGAAAAGCTTTGATCAAGTGAAATGAGTCAAACAGAGAACTGTAGATATATAAAAAACAAAACACTAACCTATTTATTATCAGCCGTCTGTAGTGGACTTATGCTATCTTTAAGTTGAAATGGAGTGGTAGTTGTTTATAAACAGTAATTTAATTCATGAAGTTAAGATCATGACGCAGCAAGTTGAATGATGCGGACACATTTGTTACTGGACACTTTGTAAAACGCTTCTGCCTTAGAGACTTTGTATGAGTAAGTAATATGCAAATATAATTACTTGATGCTTGTTTATATTGACAAATGTGCTGTTTTAGACTGCAATATTGTTCAATTATTATTACTTCAATCTAGTTTGTGTGCTATCGTTTGCTTAGCTGTTGTGTAGCTGCTAGCTCTTAGTAGCCTATGTTGACCTTTTGTAAATGACTTGACTAAAATGCAAGAAAAGACCAAACATTTAGATGTTTTACTGGCTGTCCAGATTTACACAACCGTGTTGGACGTTTTACAAGCAAGCCGATATCATCCGATTCTTGTTTTTATTTTACTGACATCGCACTTATATCCGATATCAGAGCAGATCAGAATTGGTGTTTTCAATATGAAGAGAACAGTACAACAACATTGTGTGCATTCCTGTTCAGTACATTATAAAAAAAATGAAAGGAAAAACAAATAAAAATCACTTTTAAAAAATTACACTTAACTGCACTTAACATTTAGATAAAATAATTTCGGATCGGAACAAGACTGAAAAAACAAGAATATTAATAAAAGATGCTCAATTGGAGGAAAAACATGTCAAGAAACTTTTAATATTTTAACGTCTCTGGTGAAAATGTCTAAGCGATGGCTATTTTGAGTTATGTCAACAATTGTTTATGTTGATGCCAGGTCTGAGGGGGACACTTAAGGGGCTCCATGTCTGCATTATCTTTTTTATAATGAATTATTAGGGTTTATTGTTTTAGAATAATACAAAAATAAGCTAAAAAGATGTGCACTTTGGACAAATTTGTGAAAAAGAGAAGCTCTTTTACCAGTATGGTAGTTTGTTATGATTGATATTGACAGTGAAATATGATTGGATGGATGATATTTCACTGTCAATATCGATCATGACAAACAACCATACTGATAAAAGCCCTTCTCTTTTTCAGTAATTTGTCCAATTTGTCCATTTTTAATCATGTAAAACAGAAATAAAGCCAGTGGATAATACCAAAGCAACACTGGGGTGATTTATGTACATCCATTGTTAATAAAGTGAAGACAATTGAAGATAATTACTTACTTTGACTGTCAAATTTCCTGATGATGGTGTCCAGGAAGGTGTTCTGTGGAGCAACATGGCCTCTACGGACCGGCATCTTCACGGCGGTGGACTTTATCTGGACTTTTTCCAGTCACCCGAGCGAACTAAGAGAGCTGACGGTTCGCTCCAATCAAGCTCGGCGGTGAGAGTTGTTGAGATGAAGGAGAAAGCAAAAAAAAAAGTTGCGCCCTTCCTTGAACGCACCGCGGTGTGTGAGGCGTTCACTGCCTCTCGTTGACAAGATGAAAGGGAGCGACGGTGTCCGCTTCTGTCCGGTGTTGGGTGGCGGGAGGAGGGGGCCGTCAGGTGATATGTCCGCCTCTCAGTGCTCCTCCAAACGGCTCTCATGCTGCACACACCCCGCTCCTGTGAGGCGGACCCTGAACGCGCCACGCTTGTTGTCTCCATCCATTAAAGCTGCGACTGACGGAACCGTTTTCATTCTTCCTAATTCGGATAAATTAATCCCAAATCGCGCCAAAAAGAAGCCTCGATCCACCTTGATGGCAATGAGGTGTTGGATCTCATCCTCCTCTTCCTCATTGGCTGCGTGCACTTATTCGTTAACCCTTCACGAGCTCCCACTCCACCTGCTTTTTAAGGACCAAAAAAAACAGCACCTTGTTAGAAAAAAGTGCCGATCGATACAAATATCGACAACTCCGACACGATGGTGGTATCATTATTGAGTCGATAAAAACACAGTGAAGTAGACATTTTTAAGTTCTATTCACAGCTATGTATTTTGTTGTTGTTCTGTTTGCTCATATTGTAATAATATCATCATTATTTTATTATTGTTCAATATGAAAACATAATTGTGTGAATGCTTAAATTTTTCGTCAGACTTCTCTCACGTTTTTCATCCGATTTTAAATATTCCCCTTTCAAATGTTCAACTCAATTATGACTAGAGATGTCCGATAAATACTTTAAAAATGTAATATCGGAAATTATCGGTACCGTTTTTTTTAATTATCGGTATGTTTATTTTTTTAATGTATTTATTTTTTTTTTTTTTTTTTATTAAATCAACATAAAAAAACACAAGATACACTTACAATTAGTGCACCAACCCAAAAAACCTCCCTCATTCACACAAAAGGGTTGTTTCTTTCTGTTATTAATATTCTGGTTCCTACATTATATATCAATACAGTCTGCAAGGGATACAGTCCGTAAGCACACATGATTGTGCGTGCTGCTGGTCCACTAATAGTACTAACCTTTAACAGTTAATTTTAATAATTGTCATTAATTACTAGTTTCTATGTCACTGTTTTTATATTGTTTTACTTTCTTTTTTATTCAAGAAAATGTTTTTAATTTATTTATCTTATTTTATTTTATTAATATTTTAAAAATGGACCTTATCTTCAGCATACCTGGTTGTCCAAATTAAGCATAATAATGTGTTAATTCCACGACTGTATATATCAGTATCGGTTGATATCGGTATTGGTAATTAAAGAGTTGGACAAATTTGGAATATCGGATATCGGCAAAAAGCCATTATCGGACATCCCTAATTATGACACATGCTACCATTTTTCTCTTATTATTCTGACATTTCTGTGGACATTTTCTAAGGTCCGCATTTGTCAAACCTTTCCATGCTAGTGGGGTAGCATGCTATCTTTTTTGCAAAGTTTTCCAGGTGTACGCCCTGAAGTGTACAATAAAGTCATATATTTTGGTACTTGCTTACTGTTAGCCTGCAAATGTTAGCAATTTAGCTTATTAAGCTAATTTTGCAGGCATTACCCTTAGAGCAGGGGTCTCAGACACGCGGCCCGCGGGCCAATTGCGGCCCGTGAGACATTATTTTGCGGCCCGCACCTTAATATGAAAATGTAATGTTAGTACGGCCCACGAGTTTTATATGAATGGCGCTTGACAGCGTCATACTTGCCAATCCTTCCGATTTTTCCGGGAGACTCCCGAATTTCAGGGCAACCATTCTCTCGAATGTCTGCCGATTTTCACCCAAACAACAATATTAAGAGTGTGCCGTGATGTCACTGCCTTTAGCGCCATATACAACCTGTACAAACAGCGTGCCAGCCCAGTCACATGTTGTATTTGGCTTCTGTACACACACGTAAGTGACTGCAAGACATACTTGATCAACAGCCACACAGGTCACACTGAGGGTGGCCGTATAAACAAGTTTAACACTGTTACAAATATGCGCCACACTGTGAACCCACACCAAACAAGAATGACAAACACATTTCGGGGGAATATCCGCACCGTAACACAACATAAACACAACAGAACAAATACCCAGAATCCCATGGAGCCCTAACTCTTCCGGGCTACAATATACACACCCCTGCTACCACCAAACGCCGCCCCCCCCCCCCCCCTCCGTGCGTGGGTTGAGGTGGGGGGGCGGGGTTTGGTGGTAGCAGGGGTGTATATTGTAGCCAAGTAACGTTAACAATATAACATTTTGAGCTAATTTTGATGGTATAAACCTCAGTCGTATTTTAGTGCTTGACACATGCTGTTAGCCTGCTAATGTTAGCGATTTAGCTTTTTAAGCTAATTTTGCAGGCATACACCTCAGTCATATATTTTAGTGCTTGTCGCAAGCTAACTGTTAGCCTCGTAACGTTAACAATATAACTTTTTGAGCTAATTTTGATGGTATAAACCTCAGTCGTATTTTAGTGCTTGACACATGCTGTTAGCCTATTAACGTTAGCAATTGAGCTTTTTAAGCTAATTTTGCAGGCATACACCTCAGTCATATATTTTAGTGCTTGACACATGCTAACTGTTAGCTTATTAACATTAGCAATTTAACTTTATAAGGCTAATTTTGAAGGGATACACCTCAGTCATATATTTTAGTGCCTGACGCTTGCTAACTGTAAGCCTATTAATGGCAATTTAGCATTTTAAGCTAATTTTGCAGGTATGCACCTGAGTCATATATTTTAGTGCTATGAGCATGCTAACTATTTGCCTATTAACATTAACAATTTAACTTTATAAGGCTAATTTTGAAGGCATACACCTCAGTCATATATTTTAGTGCTTGATCCATTTTAACTGTTAGCAATTTAGCTTTTTAAGTTAATTTTGCAGGCATACACCTGAGTCATATATATATTTTAGTGCTTGTCGAATGCCAACTGTTAGCTTGTTAATGTTAATAACATCATTTTTTTAGCTAATTTTGAAGGCATACACCTTAGTCATATGTTTTAGTGCTTGAGACATGCTGTTAGCCTATTACTGTTAGCAATTTAACTTTTTAAGCTAATTTTGCAGGCATACACCTCAGTCATATACAGGTAAAAGCCAGTAAATTAGAATATTTTGAAAAACTTGATTTATTTCAGTAATTGCATTCAAAAGGTGTAACTTGTACATTATATTTATTCATTGCACACAGACTGATGCATTCAAATGTTTATTTCATTTAATTTTGATGATTTGAAGTGGCAACAAATGAAAATCCAAAATTCCGTGTGTCACAAAATTAGAATATTACTTAAGGCTAATACAAAAAAGGGATTTTTAGAAATGTTGGCCAACTGAAAAGTATGAAAATGAAAAATATGAGCATGTACAATACTCAATACTTGGTTGGAGCTCCTTTTGCCTCAATTACTGCGTTAATGCGGCGTGGCATGGAGTCGATGAGTTTCTGGCACTGCTCAGGTGTTATGAGAGCCCAGGTTGCTCTGATAGTGGCCTTCAACTCTTCTGCATTTTTGGGTCTGGCATTCTGCATCTTCCTTTTCACAATACCCCACAGATTTTCTATGGGGCTAAGGTCAGGGGAGTTGGCGGGCCAATTTAGAACAGAAATACCATGGTCCGTAAACCAGGCACGGGTAGATTTTGCGCTGTGTGCAGGCGCCAAGTCCTGTTGGAACTTGAAATCTCCATCTCCATAGAGCAGGTCAGCAGCAGGAAGCATGAAGTGCTCTAAAACTTGCTGGTGGACGGCTCGTTGACCCTGGATCTCAGGAAACAGAGTGGACCGACACCAGCAGATGACATGGCACCCCAAACCATCTCTGATGGTGGAAACTTTACACTAGACTTCAGGCAACGTGGATCCTGCGCCTCTCCTGTCTTCCTCCAGACTCTGGGACCTCGATTTCCAAAGGAAATGCAAAATTTGCTTTCGTCAGAAAACATGACTTTGGACCACTCAGCAGCAGTCCAGCTCTTTTTTTCCTTAGCCCAGGTGAGACGCTTTTCGCGCTGTTTCTTGGTCAACAGTGGCTTGACACAAGGTATGCGGCAGTTGAAACCCATGTCTTTCAAGCGTCTCTTGGTGGTGGATCTTGAAGCACTGACTCCAGCAGCTGTCCACTCCTTCTGAATCTCCCCCACATTTTTGAATGGTTTTTTTTTCACAATCTTGACCAGGGCGCGGTGATCCCTATCGCTTGTACACTTTTTCTGGCCACAGTTTTTCCTTCCCTTTGCCTCTCCATTAATGTGTTTGGACACAGAGCTCTGAGAACAGCCAGCCTCTTCAGCAATAACCTTTTGTGTCTTTCCCTCCTTGTGCAATGTGTCGATGGTTGCCTTTTGGACAGCTGTCAAATCTGAAGTCTTCCCCATGTTTGTGTAGGCTTCAGAACTGGACTGGGAGACCATTTAAAGCCCTTTGCAGGTGTTTTGAGTTAATCAGCTGATTAGTTTGTGGCACCAGGTGTCTTCAAAATTTAACCCTTACACAATATTCTAATTTTGTGACACACGGAATTTTGGATTTTCATTTGTTGCCACTTCAAATCATCAAAATTAAATGAAATAAACATTTGAATGCATCAGTCTGTGTGCAATGAATAAATATAATGTACAAGTTACACCTTTTGAATGCAATTACTGAAATAAATCAAGTTTTTCAAAATATTCTAATTTACTGGCTTTTACCTGTATGTCAGTGCTTGTTGCATGCTAACTGTTAGCCCATTAACATTTAGCAGTTTAACTTTATAAGGCTATTTTTGAAGGCATTCACCTCAAAGTCATATATTTCAGTGCTTGATACATGCTAACTGTTTGCCTTTTAACATTAGGAATTTAGCGTTTGAAGCTAATTTTGCAGGCATACACCTCAGTCATATATTTTAGTTCTTGACACATGTTAACTGTTAGCCTATAATGTTAGCAATTTAATTTTATAAGGCTAATTTTCAAAGACACAAACCTCATTCATAAATTTTAGTGCTTGACGCATGGTAACTGTTAGCATGCTAATGTTAGCTTTCGGGCTGGGTAAAATAATTGATTTGTTCGATTATGAATTCATATCTTTACATTTTTATATCGATTCACAATACATATAATCGATTGCTCTCCTTATTAGTACTGTTATTATTTTGCACTTGAAGAAACTATACCGTTACTAACTATACCAATTTGCAGGAGTGAAATGTTGCAATACAAGAGCACTTCCACTTGCAGTTCTTTGTTTTCAAAATTACACTTTTGAGACTTGGCAGGAATTTTAAGCTGGTCAAAGTTTTTTTTACGAAGGAAGAAAACACAAATCACATTTGTATTTTTCAACAGACCTGAAACTTTGAATCGTTATTAAATCGATTTAGGACAGAATAGAAATCTTATTATTTTGGAAATTGGCCAAGACAGCCCTACTTAGCACGCATGCTAACATTATCATTCTAGCTTTTTGGCCAATTTTGCAGGCATACGCCTCAAAGTTATATATTTTGGCCATTGATGCATGCTTACTGTTAGCCTGCTAACATTAGCAAGTTAACCTTTTTCGCTATTTTTTATGGACATAAAACTCAGTCATTCCTTTAATTTCCTGGTAGCTTGGACAACTTCCTTGCAGCTGGAAGAACTTCCTCTTAACTGCTAACTTCTTAGTAGCACAGCTAACTTCCTGATAACCTAGCTAACTTACTGATAAGCTAACTTCCTGGTACCCAGAATAACGTCCTCTTAACCTAGCTAACTTCTTAGTAGCCAGGCTGACTTCCTGATAACCTAGCTAACTTACTGATAAGCTAACTTCCTGGTACCCAGAATAACGTCCTCTTAACCTAGCTAACTTCTTAGTAGCCAGGCTGACTTCCTGGTACCCAGAATAATGTCCTGTTAACCTAGCTAATTTCTAGCAGCCAGGCTAACTTCCTAGTAGCTGGGCTAACTTCCATTTTGTTCTGTAAACTTGCAGCAATTCTACTGTAGCATTCATGTTTTGGATTTTGCTTGGGATCTTGCAGCGTTTATACGATTGCACCCAATTTCAAAATCCGATGCATTTGTTTCATTTTATTTAGTTTTAGTTTTGGATGGTGGTTGGACGTTGCTGCATGTTTGCCCGTCAGCCACTGTATATGGCAGGGATTCGTACGCCTACCGCTATTTGTATACATACATCTAGTGGTGCGCCAAAGAATCACTTGATTAAAGTACAGTGTTTTATTTTCTATATTCAAACATTGTGGTACTGTAAAAAACGGTATGTATTGTTACAGTGACCAACAATATTAACTATAATAAACAAAACCTCTGCCTTGTTTTTAATAAATACTTAGGCCTACTACGCTACTGTACTTTAATGTTGGCCATTATGGCGGTACTGGGAGAGCCAAGGGTTTTCTGAGGTGATACTTGGTGAAAAAAGTTTGCGAACCACTGCTTTAAGGGTTTCATTTTATTTATTTGAACTGTTGTAATAAATACATTTTCAAAGATATTTTAATTTTTTTAGGTGCACTTGTGAATATTGTTTCCAAATTCAGGGAAGACATTTTTGTATTTTTCTTTTGAATGAGAGTGTAAATCAATTTTTTCTTTTGTTTAATATTTCATTAAAAAAATTATCATGAAAGGGTATGATTGTATTAGTTAACATTGTCTTATATTGTTGTATTTATTTAGTGTTTATTTGTCCTATATGTTTTATTGTGATTATGATTATAAATAAAAAACATGCATAAATTATTCAAAATCTGAAACATTTTAATGAAAAGTTTTGGTATTGCGATTCTGGGCCCGTATGGTATCAGATTGATGCCAAAATGTGCAGTATCACCCACTCCTAAGTTATCTTCACCAAGGGTGTCAAAACTTTTTCCACCAAGAGTGGCAGCATACTGAAAAATAGCAGGATGCCAGAGGGCCACTTTGATATTTTATTAAACGTTAAAATAAAGGTTAGATATATTTAAAGATGAAATGTGAAGTAATTTTTTAAGCTTTTCCTCTTTCGCGCGATTGTTTCCATTTTTTCGTGTGTGTTTAATTTAATTTCTACAATAGTGAAGTGAATTATATTTATATAGCACTTTTCTCTAGTGACTCAAAGCGCTTTACATAGTGAAACCCAATATCTAAGTTACATTTAAACCAGTGTGGGTGGCACTGGGAAGAGGTGGGTAAAGTGTCTTGCCCAAGGACACAACAGCAGTGACTAGAATGGCGGAAGCGGGGATCGAACCTGCAACCCTCAAGTTGCTGGCACGGCCGCTCTACCAACCGAGCTATACCGCCCCAGATCTAAACCTGACTCCTAAAATTACCAACACGGACCCATTTGTGCTTAATGTAATTATTATTTATGTCTAATATAGATGTTGTAATGTTTTTTGAAAATAATTTAACTTGATACATTTTGTATTTAACACGACACACATACTTTGGATTAAACAAATTAGTCATTCAAAAATAATGTCGTTGTCTTATTAGCATTTTTTCTATTGTGTCAAACTTTCCATACCAATTTTAAGGTTCATTATAGCGATATTTTCCTAGCTTATTTTGTATAAATTAATTAAAGAAATAAAGTAAGAACAGTTGAATTGTACAAAACCCGAAACCAGTGAAGTTGGCACGTTGTGTGATTCGTAAATAAAAACAGAATACAATGATTTGTAAATCCCTTTCAACTTATATTCAATTGAATAGACTGCAATGACAAGATATTTAATGTTCGAACTGAGAAACTTAATTTTTTTTTTGCAAATAATCATTAACTTAGAATTTAATGGCAGCAACACATTGCAAAAAAGTTGACACAGGGGCATTTTTACCACTGTGTTACATGGCCTTTCCTTTTAACAACACTCAGTAAACATTTGGGAACTGAGGAGACCAATTTTTTAAGCTTCTCAGGTGGAATTATTTCCCATTCTTGCTTGATGTACAGCTTAAGTTGTTCAACAGTTCGGGGTCTCCGTTGTGGTATTTTAGGCTTCATAATGCGCCACACATTTTTTGGACAACAGGCAGGCCAGTCTAGTATCAGCAGTCTTTTACTATGAAGCCACGCTGTTGCAACACGTGGCTTGGCATTGTCTTGCTGAAATAAGCAGGGGCGTCCATGATAACGTTGCTTGGATGGAAACATATGTTGCTCCAATACCTGTATGTACCTTTCAGCATTAATGGCGCCTTCACAGATGTGTAAGTTACCCATGCCTTGGGCACTAATACACCCCCATACCATCACAGATCCTGGCTTTTGAACTTTGCGCCTACAACAATCCGAATGGTTCTTTTCCTTTTTGTGCCGGAGGACACAACGTCCACAGTTTCCAAAAACTATTTGAAAAGTGAACTCGTCAGACCACAGAACACTTTTCCACTTTGCATCAGTCCATCTTAGATGAGCTTGGGCCCAGCGAAGCCGGCAGCGTTTCTGGGTGTTGTTGATAAATGACTTTCGCTTTGCATAGTAGAGTTTTAACTTCCACTTACAGATGTAGCGACCAACTGTAGTTACTGACAGGGGTTTTCTGAAGTGTTCCTGAGGCCATGTGGTGATATCCTTTATACACTGATGTCGCTTTTTGATGCAGTACCGCCTGAAGGATCGAAGGTCCGTAATATCATCGCTTTCGTGCAGTGATTTTTTCAGATTCTCTGAACCTTTTGATGATATTACAGACCGTAGATGGTGAAATCCCAAAATTCCTTGCAATAGCTGGTTGAGAAATGTTGTTCTTAAACTGTTCGACAATTTGCTCACGCATTTGTTCACAAAGTGGTGACCCTCGTCCCATCCTTGTTTGTGAATGACTGAGCATTTCATGGAAGCTGCTTTTCATACCCAATCATGGCACCCACCTGTTCCCAATTAGCCTGTTCACCTGTGGGATGTTCCAAATAAGTGTTTTGATGAGCATTCCTCAACTTTCTCAGTCTCTTTTTTGCCACTTGTGCCAGCTTTTTTGAAACATGTTGCAGGCATCAAATTCCCAATATAAAAAATCAAGTTTTTCAGTTCTAACTGGTTTTGTGTTTTGTAATATTTGACAACCTTTTAAAGCATTTAGTTTATTAAATGGCTTTAAAGTGAGCTGCAATGGTTAAAAAAACAACTTTTAGACAAGAGCTAGCTTACCAGAATCATCGCCATTTTGGTGAAGTTATATATAGCCTCCTATAGTCACGTGACAACCCTTCCCAATTGTTTAATATAAGTCACTTGGACTTTACGACTTTAAGTGGAGCATAAAGATAAATAAAACACATTTAACACGTTTAAAGTTCTATATTTTCATGTGTTAATCACTCACGAAGCGGCTGTTATGAAATGAGGAGCTTCCATTTTGACGTGACTGCATGTTTCTCATCCACAACGTCTGCTACTTGTGTCGTCTTTAAAACATTTTCATCTCTGCTCATGGAAGGAGTATTTATCGAATAATGCCTGGGAGAAGTCTGTCGTTTTAGGAGGACTAGTGAAAGAAAAGCAGAAATATAAAATAAATATGGCGCGTTTGTCAAGTGTCGCCTCACCAGCGCTGCATGTACGTGACGTCACCGCACGGGGTTCCCTTCTTTTCGGGCTGGTGATGGTGCCTTCATGGACTGTCGGATATAACAAACCACAACATTCGTCACCAAATGCACTTCACCACAGACAGTTATTAGCTTAAATATAAAATGTGGTGATGAATATTAATACTGGAACTAATTCTAGTTGTGATTCCTTTATGTCAATTGCAGTAAAAATCATTATCTGAACCAATTTGCATTCAATGTATTGGATTTTGTTTCTCTTCTAAGGCGGTGATTTTTCAGATTTTTTTTTCACTGAACAACTCAACCAACAAACTGGAATCTGATTGGAATAAAATGCCAAATTTAAATACAAAACACTATAAAAACAACAATTGATACTGTAGTGTATATGACTGACTCACTGCCTGGCAACAGCAGAATGGTTGCCTAAAGCGTGACCCCAAGATGCAGAGAACAACAGGCAGAATGCAGGTAAGGATGACGCCGCTTTTGTGGCTGCTGGTTGCAGGAGTTCTTATTTCCTCCTTTGCATTCTTGACGTTTCCCTCTGCTTTTCATGTTTTTTCTGCCCCTTTGGGATTGTGCAACGGGGGATGGCACTTGCGATACTTCTGCGTTGCTTTTTGGTGCTTTTTTTTGTGAACCTTTGGATTTACCTCGGGGGAGCCTTGGCCATGTTTGCGCCGGAGAGCAGCTGCTAGCTCTCTGCCACACCAGAGTCCACGTGGAGAGACTAGAGGAGATGCGAAGAAGGAGACGGGACTGTGGAGCATTGAGCATCCGGATGGACGAGCTTCCTGTAAGTGCAAGTTAAAACTCTACTATGCAAAGCCAAAGCCATTTATCAACAACACCCAGAAACGCCGCCGGCTTCGCTGGGCCCGAGCTCATCTAAGATGGACTGTCGCAAAGTGGAAAAGTGTTCTGACGAGTCCACATTTCAAATTCAAAGATTGGTTAGGGTTAGGTTTGAATATCAATTTTAACGGGTGGCCATCTTCTGAGCAGACCGGAGGCACAGGATTAGGGTTTAGGGCAGAGGTGTGAAACTAATTTAAGCTTTGGGGCCACATGGAGGAAAATCTATTCCCACGTGGGCCGAACTGGTAAAATCGTGGCATAATAACTTAAAAATAAAAACAACTTCAGATTGTTTTCTTTGTTTTACTTTGGCCAAAAATAGAACTAGCTGAAAATGTACAAATCACACCTAATCCTCTTAACTTCAAGTTAGTTGAACATTTTGAGGAAAAAATTGATGCCCTTTCAAAAACACCATGAAGAACACAATACATTTAGACATTGTCTCAATGTTTTTACAAAACCATCAAACTATGAGAACTTCCTGTTTAGTATTCTGATGTTGGCAGTTCACCATTAAAGACTTGTTTGGAAAACCGCCACATTGGTGACATCTGCAACTGCCACAGCACATTAGTATCATCATTCAAATTTTGCACTTTTGATGTAACCATAACCGAAATGAAGGTAACATAACTACAAACAATGTGAACATAGTAGATTTAAGCAAAAAATTAAATAGAACAAACAACAAATGTAGAAACACAATTGTTTACAATGGAGTTCAGGGTGCGCATCTTGCCATCAACAAATTGAGCATTGCATGGAACTCTAACTACAAAGATGACGGTCTTGTTGACTAAACCGTCCGGTTCACTGTGCGTGACTGCTCGCTGACTGCTCGCTGTTTCGAAAAAGCTAAGTATCGTTCTATTTGTGTGCTTTTAAATTGTTCTGCAGCTTTCTTTATTACTTTCTCAACATATTTAGTAGTACTATTTAACTTGCAAATCACCCGATCTCTGTCTCTCCACCCCTCCCGCAGCTAGCTAGCAGCTAGCTGCTAAGCTAACGAAGCTAGCGCGGAGAAAGGCGTCGCCGGGCGCCGGTCAGAAGGAGTCTACTCCTGCACACCGTGACCAGGACTTCTCGGAAGACAGCAGGAACTTCACTCGGTGACAGAAAACACCGTGAGTATGGCTTCCTGCGCGTCTTGCACCTTACTCACGGAGAGGCTGGCTCTGCTAGAGGGCCGTGTCCGCCAGTTAGAGCAGAGTAATCTCGTAACTTTAGATGTTGCGGACACATCTGCTAGCGTTAGCTGTAGCGAGCTAACTAGCCCAGCCTGTAGCAGTCCTAAGCGGCCTACAAGCTACGGTGTACCGGTTGAGACGCATAATAGATTTAGCTCTTTAGCTAGTCCTACACCCCAGTCTACCGGGCACCACACCTTAGTCATAGGGGACTCCATCACCCGAAACATAAAGCTTAGCAAACCAGCCACAATTAAGTGCATCCCGGGGGCCCGAGCACCTGACATAGAGGCTAATCTTAGGGAGCTAACTCGCAACAGGCCTAGTAAACACGTACGACAGGCTAATCGCACCACTAGTTATGCGAATATAGTTGTACACGTTGGCTCCAATGACACTAGAATGAGACAGTCAGAGATTACAAAGAGAAACATAGCCAGGACTTGTGATCTCGCTAGAAAGATGTCCAGGCATCGAGTAATTGTCTCTGGCCCCCTGCCTGCGAGAGGCAATGATGAGAGATATAGCAGATTAGTCTCGCTTAACAAGTGGCTGGCTAGCTTCTGTAGACAACAGGGACTAACGTTTATTGATAATTGGCCCTCTTTCTGGGGCAAACCAGGCTTGCTGATGAGGGACGGCCTTCACCCTAACCAGGAAGGCGCCATCATCCTGTCTAAGAATATAGACTACTGTTTAAGTCACATTTGACTAACTACACTAGAGCAAGCCCGGTCACAGGCAATTACAGAGCCTGCTAGTCCGGGTGAGGAGTCAGTTAAGCTAGAACTAGCCAGCGCCAGGCTGGATAATTCCTGTACGCATAGCAATTTTCTTAGAATAACACACAACTCACATAATGTGTTTTCTGTTGTGAATGTGTCCGGGGTAGATATGCATTCTACTGAGGTGGCAAATCATGATGCGTTCAGTCGATCGCAGCATCAAGCAAACAATCTGAAAATTCCCGTCGTATCAATTCCTAGATATGGTCGAAACTATTTAAAGTGCACTACGTATAATAAACGCAACATTATTAATATTTCTACTACGGATAATTTAAACAAAAACTCGTCAAAACAGCCCAATACTTATAATATGGGCTTTTTAAACATAAGATCATTGTCTCCCAAAACGTTATTAGTTAATGAGGTCATTAGAGACAACAATCTTAACGTCATTGGTCTTAGCGAAACCTGGCTCAAACCAGACGAATTTTTTGCGCTAAATGAGGCATCTCCTCCTAACTATACGAATGCGCATATTGCCCGTCCCCTTAAAAGGGGTGGGGGGGTCGCACTAATATACAATGAAAACTTTAACCTTACCCCTAACCTAAATAATAAATACAAATCGTTTGAGGTGCTTACTATGAGGTCTGTCGCACCGCTGCCTCTCGATATGGCTGTTATCTACCGCCCCCCAGGGCCCTACTCGGACTTTATTAATGAATTCTCAGAGTTCGTTGCTGATCTAGTGACGCACGCAGACAATATAATCATAATGGGGGACTTTAATATCCATATGAATACCCCATCGGACCCTCAGTGCGTGGCGCTCCAGACTATAATTGATAGCTGTGGTCTTACACAAATAATAAATGAACCTACGCATCGCAACGGCAATACGATAGATCTAGTGCTGGTCAGGGGTGTCACCACCTCCAAAGTTATGGTACTCCCGTATACTAAAGTAATGTCCGATCATTACCTTATAAAATTCGAAGTTCTGACTCATTGTCAACAAACTAATAATAATAATAACTGCTATAGCAGCCGCAACATTAATGCCGCCACAACGATGACTCTTGCTGACCTACTGCCTTCGGTAATGGCACCATTCCCAAATTATGTCGGCTCTATTGATAACCTCACTAACAACTTTGACAATGCCCTGCGCAAAACCATTGATAGTATAGCACCGCTAAAACAAAAAAGGGCCCCTAAAAGGCGCACCCCATGGTTTACAGAGGAAACCAGAGCTCATAAATTATCATGTAGAAAGTTGGAACGCAAATGGCGCACGACCAAGCTTGAGGTTTTCCATCAAGCATGGAGTGATAGTTTAATATCGTATAAACGCATGCTTACCTTAGCTAAAGCTAAATATTACTCAAATCTCATCCGCCTCAACAAAAACGACCCTAAATTTTTGTTTAGTACAGTAGCATCGCTAACCCAACAAGGGACTCCTCCCAATAGCTCCACCCACTCGGCAGATGACTTTATGAATTTCTTTAATAAGAAAATTGAACTCATTAGAAAGGAGATTAAAGACAACGCATCCCAGCTACAACTGGGTTCTATGAACACAGATACAACTGTATCTACGACGGATACTGCAATACAAAATAGTCTCTCTCTTTTTGATGAAATAACATTAGAGGAACTATTACAGCGTGTAAGTGGGATAAAACAAACAACATGTTTACTTGACCCACTTCCTGGGAAACTTATCAAGGAGCTTTTTGTATTATTAGGTCCATCAGTGCTAAATATTATAAACTTATCACTTTCCTCTGGCACTGTTCCCCTAGCATTCAAGAAAGCGGTTATTCATCCTCTGCTCAAAAGACCTAACCTTGATCCTGACCTCATGGTAAACTACCGACCGGTGTCCCACCTTCCCTTTATTTCGAAAATCCTCGAAAAAATTGTCGCACAGCAGCTAAATGAACACTTAGTGTCTAACAATCTCTGTGAACCTTTTCAATCCGGTTTCAGGGCAAATCACTCTACGGAGACAGCCCTCGCAAAAATGACTAATGATCTACTGCTAACGATGGATTCTGATGCGTCATCTATGTTGCTGCTTCTTGATCTTAGCGCTGCTTTCGATACCGTCGATCATAATATTTTATTAGAGCGTATCAAAACACGTATTGGTATGTCAGACTTAGCTTTGTCGTGGTTTAACTCTTATCTTACTGACAGGATGCAATGCGTCTCCCATAATAATGTGACCTCGGACTATGTTAAGGTAACGTGCGGAGTTCCTCAGGGTTCGGTTCTTGGCCCTGCACTCTTTAGTATTTACATGCTGCCGCTAGGCGACATCATACGCAAATACGGTGTTAGCTTTCATTGTTATGCTGATGACACCCAACTCTACATGCCCCTAAAGCTGACCAACACGCCGGATTGTAGTCAGCTGGAGGCGTGTCTTAATGAAATTAAACAATGGATGTCCGCTAACTTCTTGCAACTCAACGCCAAGAAAACGGAAATGCTGATTATCGGTCCTGCTAAACACCGACATTTATTTAATAATACCACCTTAACATTTGACAACCAAACAATTACACAAGGCGAATCAGTAAAGAATCTGGGTATTATCTTCGACCCAACTCTCTCGTTTGAATCACACATTAAGAGTGTTACTAAAACGGCCTTCTTTCATCTCCGTAATATCGCTAAAATTCGTTCTATTTTATCCACTAGCGACGCTGAGATCATTATTCATGCGTTCGTTACGTCTCGTCTCGACTACTGTAACGTATTATTTTCGGGTCTCCCTATGTCTAGCATTAAAAAATTACAGTTGGTACAAAATGCGGCTGCTAGACTTTTGACAAGAACAAGAAAGTTTGATCATATTACGCCTATACTGGCTCACCTGCACTGGCTTCCTGTGCACTTAAGATGCGACTTTAAGGTTTTACTACTTACGTATAAAATACTACACGGTCTAGCTCCGTCCTATCTTGTCGATTGCATTGTACCATATGTCCCGGCAAGAAATCTGCGTTCAAAGAACTCCGGCTTATTAGTGATTCCCAGAGCCCAAAAAAAGTCTGCGGGCTATAGAGCGTTTTCTATTCGGGCTCCAGTACTATGGAATGCCCTCCCGGTAACAATTAGAGATGCTACCTCAGTAGAAGCATTTAAGTCCCATCTTAAAACTCATTTGTATACTCTAGCCTTTAAATAGCCCCCCTGTTAGACCAGTTGATCTGCCGTTTCTTTTCTTTTCTCCTCTGCTCCCCTTTTCCTTGAGGGGGGGGGGCACAGGTCCGGTGGCCATGGATGAAGTGCTGGCTGTCCAGAGTCGGGACCCGGGGTGGACCGCTCGCCTGTGCATCGGCTGGGAACATCTCTGCGCTGCTGACCCGTCTCCGCTCGGGATGGTGTCCTGCTGGCCCCACTATGGACTGGACTCTTACTATTATGTTGGATCCACTATGGACTGGACTCTCACAATATTATGTCAGACCCACTCGACATCCATTGCTTTCGGTCTCCCCTAGAGGGGGGGGGTTACCCACATATGCGGTCCTCTCCAAGGTTTCTCATAGTCATTCACATCGACGTCCCACTGGGGTGAGTTTTTCCTTGCCCGTATGTGGGCTTTGTACCGAGGATGTCGTTGTGGCTTGTGCAGCCCTTTGAGACACTTGTGATTTAGGGCTATATAAATAAAGATTGATTGATTGAATGATAAACTCTTTGCATCTTACCGTTTCGTTATTTTACCCATTGAGTGGGTAATTTACAATAAAAGAGGGTATTGTGTGTCGCAACAGCATAAGTCTGACGCCATCTGCTGCCAGCCACAACAGGAGCAGCTGATTGCTTGCAACTGCACTGACTGGAGTAGGGATAGCCAAGCCATAGGGCGGTTAAAGTCATATGACATGTCATCTTTAAACACTTGGTTTGCTATTGCGACATCCAGTGGACACATTTAGAAAATCAATTTGTTTTATTAAAAAAATTGCAGTTCATTTGTATCAGAAATCAGAAATCAGAATCTTTTTATTGCCATTGTTTGAGAACGGGTTCACAAACTAGGAATTTTTCTTGGTGCAATCGTGCAACATAAAACACATATAACACAGATTTGGTAATAAAAAGAGCTGTAACTGAGCTATCAGATCTTGTTATTGTTCATGGTTCATTGTCCTGATGGCCGAGGGGAAAAACCTGTTCAGGTGGCGGGGGGTGTGGGTCTGGCTGGACCGTAGTCTCCTGCCTGAGGGGGGAGGGGAGAATAGTGTGTGTCCAGGGTGAGAAGAGTCAGCTGTGATCCGACCCACACGCCTCCTGGTACTGGTGGAGAACAAGTCCTGGAGGGATGGGAGCTTGCAGCCAATCACCTTCTCAGCAGCACGTACGATGCGCTGCAGTCGATGCTTATCCTGGACTGTGGCGCCGGGGAACCACATGGTGATGGAGGAGGTCAGGATGGACTCGGTGATGGCTGAGTAAAACTGCACCAGCATCTCGGTCGGCACCTTAAGTTTCCTCAGCTGCCGCAGGAAATACATCCTCTGCTGGGCCTTCTTGATGAGGGAGCTGATGGTTGACTCCCACTTGAGGTCTTGGGTGATGGTGGTGCCCAAAAAACGGAAGGAGTCCACAATGGAGACGGGGGTGGGAGAGTCAATCAGGGTGAGGGGAGATGGTCGGGCTGTGACTTTCCTGAAGTTCATGATCATCTCCACTGTTTTCTGGGCGTTCAGCTCCAGGTTGTTGTGGCTGCACCAGGACGCCAGCCGGTCCACCTCTCTCCTGTAGGCGGACTCTTCGCCATCCGAGATGAGCCCGATGAGGATAGTGTCATCCGCAAACTTGAGCAGTTTTACGGACTGGTTACTGGAGGTGCAGCAGTTTGTATACAGGGTGAAGAGCCAGGGGGAGAGTACACAGCCCTGAGGAGTACCAGTGTTCGTGGTTCGACTGTCCGAGACAATCTTACCCAGCCGCACGTGCTGTCTTCGGTCTGTCAGGAAGTCATTGATCCAACTGTAGAGGGAGTCGGGCACGCTGAGCTGGTAGAGCTTGTCTCGCAGCAGTCCAGGGAGGATGGTGTTGAAGGCAGAGCTGAAGTCCACAAACAGGATCCTAGCGTAGGTACCTGGGGAGTCCAGATGCTCCAGGATGAAGTGGAGGGCCAGGTTCACTGCATCATCCACAGACCTGTTGGCTCTGTAGGCGAACTGTAGTGGGTCCAGGAGGAGGGCGGTGATGTCCTTGAGGTGGGACAGGACCAAGCACTCAAAGGACTTCATGACCACAGACGTCAGTGCAATCGGCCTGTAGTCATTAAGTCCTGTGATCCGTGCTTTCTTGGGGACAGGGACAATGGTGGAGGTCTTAAAGCAGGACGGCACGCGGCATAGCTCCAGAGAGGTGTTAAAAATGTCAGTGAAGACAGGAGCCAGCTGGTCCGCACTGTGTCTGAGAGTGGAGGGGGAGACACCATCCGGCTCGGGGGCCTTCCGCGTATTCAGCTTCAAGAACTGCCAGCGTACATCCTCCTCTTGGATGGAGAGGGCCTTTACAGTCCTATGCTTAGCAACCTCATGTTGCGGGCCGCGGGCCGGTTTAAACCTGTTCACAGGCCGTACGTTTGTCACCCCTGGTTTAGGGTTAATGTTGCATATAATCAGCCAAAAAAGCAATACATTCAACCACCCAAATAATAACAACAATGGTGCATTGCATTAGCCATCTTGGATCACGTTACAAACCAAGTGTCCACTCTCGCGTTGTCGGCCCCACTGTGGGCATGTCTTTAAGACACGGTTCGCTTTTGTTGTCATAGCGTGACTAACAGTGTCTAAATGTACCTGGCCAGAGTTCCAATGAGAGGAAATTAAAGCACACAGGAAGTAGAACCAACAAAAACACTTCTCGCAGAAAAAACAACACAAGTCCGAAACTTGTCATGCGGAGCGTCATGACACTGGTTGTGTTTAGCCTGCTTGATCACCCCCTAAAGGTGGGGAACAAACACCCCAAAGTTGAGCTGTGTGAGAAATGGTGGTATATCTGTCAGAAGAATAATAGGACAAGTAACACTGGAAGCGTTTTGCCAAATGTTCACCCTTTCGTGTGCAGCGCCTTAGGAGTAGAAGAGTTACAATATGGTTATTTTTAGCATGACTGTGTATTCTGCTAGCAGTGATAGGCAAGCTACTTGGAAAATGTAGTAAGCTAAGCTACAAGTTACTCTCGATTAATTGTCCCTAAGCTACATGGGAAGCAATCTCCAGAGAATTGTAGCGAGCTACACAACAAGCTACACGGCAAAAGTAGCTTGCTACATCGAACCTACATTTAACGGCAGTTCTATCTATGGGACCACATGTATAATATCAATGTTAATGTAACTGAGAATGTACAAATGGAACTAATAAGGGTCCATTACTATAAACCATCTGTCATTTAATTGGGGGCACCATATAACTACCTCTGGAGGTCCCCGCACCCCACTGTTTGTATTTATTTAGTTTGCCTTTTCTTTGGCCCACCCCTATAATGTTATTCATTTTCTCTGCCTACAGTATAAAAACAACATCTATCTATATCTCGACAAAAAAAACAACAATGACTTGTGTGTTGTTTGGGAACAGTAAAACTTTTAATTAACTCAACTCACCTTAATGTGTGTTCTTAAGTTTGTGTTGGACATCTTAGATGAAAAGAGCAGTTATGATTTTGATTTACAGAGTAAACAATTAAAACCTAAGGGTTTGGGCATTGTTTTCTCTAAACTCATACATTTGTCTAAATATGGCCAAGGACACGCATTATTGTGGGTTTCCTGGACGTCGTTTTTATCACCAAAGGAAAAATCTTTTTCAAAAAACTTTTTTTTTTGAGTAGTCAGCTTGAAGCGTCCCTCTGTCTCCGACTCCCTCATCGTCATGTGACATGAGTGCCTGACTGCTATGATTTTGCTAACTAGTTTCAATGACCAGCCTTATCTTGCCTCTGATTGGCCAGTTTATAATGTTTCGCCCTAACCTTAGCCAATTGTGACTCATCATACAAACACCAAGCAATCATAGATTTTCTCCGTATGTATGGATGTTCTCATTAACCGAGGTCATTGTATTCTCTACATATTTGGATTCGCAGTCCATTGACTCTCTTTGTAGCTTGTAGCTTTGATGTAAGCTACCTAGCTACAGTACATGGATCTAAAAGTAGCTAGGCTACAGGAAAAGCTACTCGTTAAAAAAGTAGCTAAGCTACCGCCAAGCTACTGTAAAATGTAGTGAAGCTACATAGCTTAGCGACATGTAGCTTGTAACTGCCCGTCACTGTCTGCTAGTACTACTTACCGATGATACTGGAAAAGGATGAGCATTTCTTGCGTGTCAGCGGGTTAATTACATTTTCCGTCTTTCTCTCGAATGCAACATTAGAAACCGCTCTTTTCTAGTTCAATCATTGCTGCCGCCTGGATTGACTGAAAGTGTCTTGTTTTCTGTCCTGTCAGCCACGGGCCAAAAAGTGCGCAGCATTGATCAAAATGAGCTGCATGGCAACACCAACATTCTTTTTCTTCCACTGATCACACGCTTTTAATGATTGCAAAGAGCTGATGGATGGCAGCCTTGCAGTTAGGCGAAGCCTGTGGAGCCATTTGTCAAAACCCGACATTTTAGTATGAATTAAAAATGCATCGGTTCCTGCTCTTATTACACACGTGAGTATTGGCCGTATTAGCTGAAAGCCATAAGAAGGATGTTTCCTCTTCAAACGCCTTATTCAGTCTGGAAGGACAGCGAGGGAGACGACAGAGGGGGAGGATAAAAGGGGAGGTAGCATACAGAGGGGAAATAGAGGGGGACGATAGATGAAGAGAATAGAGGGAGTAGGATAGAGGGGAAACAATAGTGGGGAAGCATAGAGGAAGAGGATAGAGGGGGTAGGATAGAGGAAGTAGGATAGAGGGGGAGGATAGAGGAAGAGGACAGAGGGGGAGGATAGAGGAAGAGGATAGAGGGGATAGCAGGGGTAGAATAGAGGGGGACAATAGAGGAAGAGGCTAGAGGGAGTAGGATAGTGGAAGTAGTATAGAGGAAGAGGATAGAGGAAAGGGATAGAGGAAGAGGATAGAGGAAGTAGGATATAGGAAAGGGATAGAGGAAGAGGATAGAGGAAGTAGGATAGAGGAAAGGGATAAAGGAAGAGGATAGAGGAAAGGGATAAAGGAAGAGGATAGAGGAAAGGGATAGAGGAAGTAGGATAGAGGAAAGGGATAGAGGAAGAGGATAGAGGAAAGGGATAGAGGAAGAGGATAGAGGAAGTAGGATAGAGGAAAGGGATAGAGGAAGAGGATAGAGGAAAGGGATAGAGGAAGAGGATAGAGGAAGTAGGATAGAGGTAGAGGATAGAGGGTGTAGAAGGGGGAGAATAGAGGGGGACGATAGAGGAAGAGGATAGAGGAAGTAGGATAGAGGAAAGGGATAGAGGAAGAGGATAGAGGGGGACAATAAAAGAAAAGGATAGAGGGGGAGGATAGAGCAGGACGATAGAGGGGGATGATAAAGGAAGAGGATAGAGGGGGAGAATAGAGAAAGAGGATAGAGGAGGAGGATAGAGGAAGAGGAGAGAGGGGGAGGATAGAGGAGAAGGATAGAAGAAGAGGAGAGAGGGGTAGGATAGAGGAAGAGGATAGAGGGGGACCATAGAGGGGGACCATAGAGGGGGACGATAAAGGAGGGGGATAGACGAATAAGATAGCGGAAGAGGATAGAGGAGGGGGATAGAGGAAGAGGCTAACGGAAGAGGATAGAGGAGGAGGATAGAGGAAGAGGAGAGAGGGGGAGGATAGAGGAAGAGAATACGGGGGAGGATAGAGGAAGAGGATAGAGGGGGACGAGAGGAGGGGGATAGAGGAAGAGGATAGCGGAAAAGGATAGAGGAGGAGGATAGAGGAAGAGGATAGGGGGAAGATAGAGGAAGAGGATAGAGGAGGAGGATAGAGGAAGAGGAGAGAGGGGGAGGATAGAGGAAGAGGATAGAGGAGGAGGATAGATGAAGAGGAGAGAGGGGGAGGATAGAGGAAGAGGATAGAGGAGGAGGATAGAGGAGGGTGATATAGGAAGAGGATAGCGGAAGAGGATAGAGGAGGAGGATAGCGGGGGACGATAGTAGGCGGTAAGATACAGAAGGAAAGAATAGAGGGGGAAGATAGAGAAGGAGGATAGAGGAAAAGGAGAGAGAGGGAAGATAGAGGAGGAGGATGATAGAGGGGGACAATAAAAGAAGAGGATAGAGTGGGACGATAGAGGATAGAGGAAGAGGATAGCGGAAAAGGATAGAGGAGGAGGATAGAGGAAGAGGATAGGGGGAAGATAGAGGAAGAGGATAGAGGAGGAGGATAGAGGAAGAGGAGAGAGGGGGAGGATAGAGGAAGAGGATAGAGGAGGAGGATAGATGAAGAGGAGAGAGGGGGAGGATAGAGGAAGAGGATAGAGGAGGAGGATAGAGGAGGGTGATATAGGAAGAGGATAGCGGAAGAGGATAGAGGAGGAGGATAGCGGGGGACGATAGTAGGCGGTAAGATACAGAAGGAAAGAATAGAGGGGGAAGATAGAGAAGGAGGATAGAGGAAAAGGAGAGAGAGGGAAGATAGAGGAGGAGGATGATAGAGGGGGACAATAAAAGAAGAGGATAGAGTGGGACGATAGAGGATAGAGGAAGAGGATAGAAGGGGACTACGTTGATGCTTGAGCATCCATCCAGCGCTTGGTGTCCTCCTCCTCGTCAGCTGCGGTGGTGATCCACTTTCCCTGACCACCTGACTCTTACCTGCTGGCTTCAGGTACTCATGGCTGCGATCCAGTCTTTCATGGCGGGGCTACAGTCTTTCATGGCGGGGGTACAGTCTTTCATGGCGGGGCTACAGCCTTTCATGGCGGGGCTACAGTCTTTCATGGCGGGGCTACAGTCTTTCATGGCGGGGGTACAGTCTTTCATGGCGGGGGTACAGTCTTTCATGGCGGGGCTACAGTCTTTCATGGCGGGGGTACAGTCTTTCATGGCGGGGGTGCAGTCTTTCATGGCGGGCGTACAGTCTTTCATGGCGGGGCTACAGTTTGGCAGATTTGGTAACTCTTTAGATTTTTGTGTTAGGTCTGGCACTGCCTTAGAACTTCTGGTATCCGTAATGTGAGGGGGGCGTCCTGTCATGATCCATCATAACACTTTTGTGTTTGTTCCTGTTTTAACGCTCCTTTACTCCCTTGCTTTTCACTTCTTGTTGGAGCGCTGATTGTGCACACCTGTCACTGTTAGTTTGTTTTACAACAATGGTCGGCCTCCACTCAAATGCTGTTTTTTTTTAATTTTATGTGCCAAAGTGTAATATTAAATAGCTGTTACATCCTGCATCCATATCCTGTGCTGTCTTGGACTATGGCCTGGTACCTAATAAAAGAACCTTCTACATGCTAATGGTCTACCTTCTAGGCATGGTGGGATCAAGCCAACAACCGCAATTGTGCGGATTTGTGACAGAGAGGTTAGAACTAAACACAGTACACCTTTTCTTCTTCGTCGCTACGACACAGAGGTGCAGCTTTGACTAGTTTGCACGGGCAGGAAGTCTCCCTTAGTGCTCCCCTCTGGCAAATGTAATGATCTTTCTGTAATTTCGCACATGGAAACTTTGTTACAACTTTCACTTTCTCGAGATAGTCACGTTTGATTATCTACTCAGCGCTACGCCATAGCCAACCTCAATAAACTATCGAATCTCTACTGTGTTTGTTTATCTAGGTGTTTGAAACTTTTTTTAAATTGGAAAAAGTCAAGAGTTAAATCTGTTTTTTTAACCACTGGACTTCATAGGATATATTGTTTATGTACTTGTCTTTATATATACAATAAACCAGTGGTTCTCAAAACTTTTTTCACCAAGTACCACCTCGGAAAACACCTGGCTTTCTAAGTATCACCATAGTGACCAGCGTTAAAATACAGTAGCGTAGTAAGCCTCAATTTTCATTAAAAACAAGTCAGAAGTTTTATTTAAAAAGTATTTATAATTAGGGATGATGTTCGAAATCGGTTCTCCCGGTTGTTCGATAAGAAAAGAACCGATTATATGGACTTGAATCCCTTTTTGAGAACCGGTTCCCGTTATCGAGGCCACTATAGTAAAGAAAAAGAGTTGGTTCTTTATTCGAATCCCTTCCCACGTACAGGAAATGCCCTGTGGGACCTGCAATGTTATGCCCATTTGATTGTAGACTCTTACTGACACCTTGTGGCGATGTGAAAATACTATGCGTCATTAGTTTGGGCACTTCCGGGTTGAGACAATTGAGAAGTAGACAAGTTGTGTTAGCTCTTACAAGCCTTGGAAAAGATACGTCTGTAAGTAAACTGTTTAACTTGTTTATATAACTCAATATTAAGGTGGAAAGTGTTTAAGTTTGATACTAAAATGTTTATTGAAAAACGATTTTTGTGCACTGTTTCAATGGATGTTTTGAGGACTTAAAATGGCTGCCAGTCGTGTATTTCCACCATCGAAATAGTTTCAACACTCAGAAGTATTTGTTTGATGATAGTACTGTATATTTGTGTGAAGCTAATATTTACATGTTATTTATTACATTACAGTATGTTAATTGAATCACATAGCTTATACATTTGTCATTGTGTGTATTTCAGTTTAAAAAAATACAAACAACAGTCCATTGCAAGACAAAAGTAAAGATAGGAAAAGACAAAGCAAGATCAACAACAATAAAGAGCCTAAATGGATTAATCTGCTTTGGATTGTTTGTTAGCTGTCTGCCAAGCTGTATAACCTCAACACGTATAGTGAGGGCAGAACAGGCAATATGCAATTATTGCCAGGCTTCGCTCTCATGTAAGGGGGGAAGAATTGTTGATTGATGACTGTGGTGTTCTTAGTGTCATAGTGTGTGTAGTTAGTATGTTCCAATAGCAGCAGAAGTGCAGTTTTTGGAGAGCTGTATTATTTTCAGTTTTGTGCCCAAGGGACTGATTTTATTTAACACTATATTATTATTTATACACCTATAGTGATCACAGAGACAGGTTGTTTTTGTGTTACTGCATATATTTGTTTTTCTGAAAAATCCCACTTAATATACTTTGGGTAACAACAGTCAATACTGTATATATATTTTTTAGGGGGGTAACAGTCAATATATATTTATTTATTTTATTTTATTTTTTTCTTATAAAATAAAAGTGAGCTTTTGTTAAACCAAATATTGTGTGTTTTTTTTTCCATATACAACAACCTATCTGGATTCGATAAGAGAATCGATAAGGAATCGGTTCGATAAGAGGATTCGATAATGGGCTTGAACTCGATAATTTCTTATCAAACATCATCCCTATATATAATACTTTTGGTCACTGTAGCATTACTCACAGTTTACAGTGGCGGTATAGCTCGGTTGGTAGAGTGGCCGTGCCAGCAACTTGAGGGTTCCTGGTTCGATCCCTGCTTCTGCCAACCTAGTCACTGCTGTTGTGTCCTTGGGCAAGACACGTTACCCACCTGCTCCCAGTGCCACCCACACTCGTTTAAAAATGTAACTTAGATATTGGGTTCCACAATGTAAAGTGCTTTGAGTCACTAGAGAAAAGCGCTATATAAATATAATTCAATTCAATAAAAAAAAAAGTTTGAACAGTAACACTTTTTCAATATTTAATTAGGTGATTCTTTGGCATACCACTAGTTGTACATGCACAACAATGTCGTTTACCTCGAAACTTCATAAGATATGTTTATGTACTTTATATGTACATACGTATATACAATATACAGTATGCAATATTGTTTATATACTTCTCTTCTGTGAAACTCTTTCAGACAGGAAAATACACACAAAATAAGTAGATTTTGCATACCAGGGTTTATTTTTGTCTTTACGAGTAATCACACAGTTATTTGCACATGATTTGTGTTGAACAAGTTTGAATCGTCATTTAATGCAGAAAAGTCATATTGAGAACAGATCAAAAGGTCTTCCATACAAAAAAATAGAGTGGGAAAAGTCTGCACAGGACAAACAAGAAGAAGACGTACAGTGGAAGCCGTTTATGTCGACGCTTCTCAGACTGGATTTAAGCGGCTGTCGACATAACCACAAACTGAACTGAAACTAGTCATTTCTGCACATTAACTTACAGTATGATATATTGAGATTGTAGAAGTATTTTTGTGTGTTGACATGATTTTCCTCCGTGTGTGCATATTTGTCTTAATATTCTTGGGTTTTCATATATTTTATATTAACCAACAGACACAGTGATGATTTGTGTATGTTTTGATTACAGTGACAATAAAATTTTCATATATGCACGAGTATTTCCATCTGAAATACAATAAATAAAAGTGTACATTTTGTAAGTCACGGGAGAAGCCAAAATAATATTGCAATGCTTTATGCATGTTTTAATGTTGTGTAATTAGACCGTATTTGTGTTGCTGCTTAGTGAAAATGACTAGGTTAACAATACTAGAGCACATAAGCGGAAGATTTCTTTGTAGAAATTACTTTGTTGACTCAGTTTTTTAATATGACATCAACTTTTAGTAAAAAAATACAAAACTCTGGACCATGACTTGACATAAATGGGTTGTAGATATATAAACGTGCTGTCGACATAAGCGGGTTCTAGTGTATGTAGATCAGGGATGAAAGGTCCTTTAATGTGATATAAAAGAAAAGAAGAAAAGGTTGAAAAATTGTGAATGGATTTACATGATAACAAAAACGTTTGGTTTGAAGTGTGCTTTTGAACAAGTGATGAGCCATCAATCTGACTGTTGTCTTATTGTTTTTTTTATCAATACATCTATGTGAATGAATAACATAATAAAAATATTACTTATGCTCATCGCCTGGACAGGTCGCCTCCTGTGAGTGAGAAGGAGGAAAACAAAGCATGAGTTTTAATTGGCACACTTAAACTTCACATTTGAAGTACACACGAGTGTAGAAGTGGCACAAATGCAGTAGACCATGGGTGTCAAACTCTGGCCCGCGGGCCAAATTTGGCACTTGGCCCGTGAGGCGATATCAAATTAACACTAGAGCTGGCCCGCCGATTATATACAGCGGCGGTGCCGTGGTACAACGCTAATTCTTATACTTGCCAAACCTCCCAGGAGACTCCCAAATTTCAGTGCCCCTCCCGAGAATTGTAACGTCCCCTTTTCGTCCAGTCCAACGAGTGCTGGCTCAGTTACATAATATGTGCGGCTTTGGCACGCACACAGAAGTGAATGCAACGCATACTTGATCTTCAGCGATACAGGTTACACTGAGGGTGCCAGTATAAAAACCGTTAACATTGTTAGAAATATACGCCACACTGTAAATCCACACCAAACAAGAATGACAAACACATTTCGGGAGAACATCCGCACAGTAACACAACATAAACACAACAGAACAAATACCCAGAACCCTTTGCAGCACTAACTCATCTGGGTATGTGTGTGTGTGTGTGTGTGTGTGTGTGGGGGGGGGGGGGGGGGGGGGGGGGGGGGGTATATTGTAGCGTCCCGGAAGAGTTAGTGCTGCAAAGGGTTCTGGGTATTTGTTCTGTTGTGTTTATGTTGTGTTACTGTGCGGATGTTCTCCCAAAATGTGTTTGTCATTCTTGTTTGGTGTGGGTTCACAGTGTGGCGTATATTTCTAACAATGTCAAAGTTGCTTATACGGCCACTCTCAGTGTAAACTGTATCGCTGTTGATGAAGTATGCTTTGCATTTACATGTGCGTGCGTACAGGAGCCTCTCATATCTTGTGACTGGGCGGGCACGTTGTTAGAAGGGATGAAAAGCGGACGTGACGTCAACTCGTAGAGGACGTTAAAAGCAGTGCCTGTAAGGCACGCCCCCAAGACTGTGGAATACGAGATATAATGACTGATGAACACCTTCGTTCGATAATGAAGGTTGCCTCAGCTCAAAGCCTGAGCCCCGACATTAATGAACTAGCATCCAAGAAAAGATGGCAAGTATCTGGCTTGGGCACATCAGATTAGATCAGTGTGTTGCAAACTGAGCAGTTTAAAGTCCTGAATGGTTGGTTTATTCATTATTTGATTTTCAAATTTATTAGCCTGTGGAAAAAGTTAATGTTGATATTTACCTCAGAAGGCTGCAATTAGAAAAGAGGCATTCAAATTTTATTTAAATTGTATTTGATATGCCATTGATATTTTTAAATTATTATTATTATTATTATTATTTTAAACTCGATTTTGCATGTCACTATAAAGTTATATAAGCCGTGCTTGTTCAATATTTAATGCAAAACTTGTTTGGGTCCCTAACAAAAAGCTTAATTTGTTCAACCTTGGCCCGCGGCTTTGTTCAGTTTTAAAATTTGGCCCACTCTGTATTTGAGTTTGACACCCCTGCAGTAGACTGTCAAATATTACATAAAAAAATGCATAGTACACAGTGATGGTCACCATCTTGGATGCGTGTTGTATGTACAGTAAGTGAGGAGTTTTTCATAGAACATTCCACAGAATCACAGCCATTTGTGTCCCCAGGAATTAAAATGTAGAACACAAACTACATGTTGAACACGACATATATTTCTATTTGATGCCACTTGTCTTTTTTGTTGTGTGTCTATGCAATATGCAATATGCAATATGTACCGTATTTTCCGGACTAAAGAGCGCACCCAGTACATTTTTAAAGGAAAAATAGTTTCCATATATTTGCAGCACCAGACAATAACCCGCAGACATATACAGTGCAAAATGAGTTGTTTACACAGAAATATTTTTTAAATGTTTATTTACATACCTTAATTGTTTCCAAACCGTGTTTGTAACACAGGAGTAAAACAGCTGATGGTACAAAACAGAAGTCATAGCGGAACCTCCAGGTTTTATAACAGCTTCTTCCCTCGGGCCATAAGAATCTTGAAAGCATCAACATAATCCCCTCAATTCCCCCAAAAAACATTAACTCGCTAGTGTGTGAATGTGAGTGTGAATGTTGTCTGTCTATCTGTGTTGGCCCTGTGATGAGGTGGCGACTTGTCCAGGGTGTACACCGCCTTCCGCCCGAATGCAGCTGAGATAGGCTCCAGCACCCCCCGCAACCCCGAAAGGGACAAGCGGTAGAAAATGGATGGATGGAATATAAAGACAAAATAACATACAGTACAGGCCAAAAGTTTGGACACACATTTTCTTAATTTTCATGACTATTTTCATTGTCGATTGTCACTGAAGGCATCAAAACTATGAATGAACACGTGGAGTAAAAGAAACCTTGAATACAAATAAACCTTGAATACAAATAAAATAATGTTTGCTTTAGATGCATATTTTAAGTAGTCAACATGTGTTTTTTAGTAAAAAATATATTTATTTTGGAGAGTAAATGACAATGATTCAGTGGAATGACCCCCAAAAAATAAAGACATACATACTTATACACTATATTGCCAAAAGTATTTGGCCACCCATCCAAATGATGAGAATCAGGTGCCCTAATCACTTGGCCCGGTGTATCAAATCAAGCACTTAGGCATGGAGACTGTTTCTACAAACATTTGTGAAAGAATGGGCCGCTCTCAGTGATTTCCAGCGTGGAACTGTCATAGGATGCCACCGGTGCAAAAAATCCAGTCGTGAAATTTCCTCGCTCCTTAATATTCTAAAGTCAACTTTATTATAAGAAAAGTGAAGAGTTTGGGAACAACAGCAAGTCAGCCACCAAGTGGTAGGCCACGTAAACTGACAGAGAGGGGTCAGCGGATGCTGAAGCGCATAGTGCAAAGACTTTCTGCACAGTCAGTTGCTACAGAGCTCCAAACTTCAAGTGACCTTCCAATTAGCCCACGTACAGTATACAGAGAGCTTCATGGAATTGGTTTTCATGACCGAGCAGCTGCATCTAAGCCATACATCACCAAGTCCAATGCGAAGCGTGGGATGCAGTGGTGTAAAGCACGTCGCCACTGGACTCTAGAGCTGTGGAGATGCGTTCTCTGGACTGATGAATCACGCTTTTCCATCTGGCAATCTGATGGACCAGTCTGGGTTTGAAGGTTGCCAGGAGAACGGTACATTTCGGACTGCATTGTGCCGAGTGTGAAATTTGGTGGAGGAGGAATTATGGTGTGGGGTTGTTTTTCAGGAGTTGGGCTTGGCCCTTTAGTTCCAGTGAAAGGAACTTTGAATGCTCCAGGATACCAAAACATTTTGGACAATTCCATTGGATGGCACTTCAAGTTCATATGTGAGTAAAGGCAGGTGGCCAAATACTTTTGGCAATATAGTGTATATATTGTAGATTGTCACTGAAGGCATCACAACTATGAATGAACACATGTGGAGTTATGTACTTAACAAAAAAAGTTGAAATAACTGAAAACCTGTTTTATATTCTAGTTTCTTCAAAATAGCTACACTTTGCTCTGATTACTGTTTTGCACACTCTTGGCATTCTCTCGATGAGCTTCAAGGGTTTTCACTTCACAGGTGTCAGAGTGTTGATGCCTTCAGTGACAATATACAATGTAAACAGTCATGAAAATAAAGAAAACGCATTGAAATGAAAAGGTGTGTCCAAACTTTTGGCCTGTATGATATATATATATATATATATATATATATATATATATATATATATATATATATATATATATGGAATGTTTCCATAAATGCATGTGAAATATGGACCTGAAAAAAAGATCAGTGTGAGTAATCTGCATGGGGAGCACTCACACATATCAAGCATGGCAGCTGGTGTGTGTGTGTGTGTCAATGACTGATCGCCATAGTGACCAAATCCGTCAGACATGGTGTCCATGGGATTGTAGCGCTGAGAAGGGAATTTGAGCCGAGGGATACTGGGCGTCGTCCTACGGCGGCTACATCCAATTAGCTAACGCCATCAGAGGCGGAATCTGTGATTGAATTATTGATGGCGGCTCAGGAAACACGTTTCAGTGAGGCTGCATGTCGTTTTGGTAGAAGAGTGTGAATGGAAGAGTGCCAGTCATCAACAGTGTCAAGTAGAACAGCTCTGGTTATCATATACTGTATGGAAGTATTTGGAACTATCTACTCATTATATTCATTAATCTAGGGTTGGACTAAATATTTCATCTTTAACCTTATTACATAATGTGGGACAAATAACAGTGGACAAAACCTTTCAGCTAATCAAAATCTTACTGGCATAAACACAAGCAGGGATAAATTGGGACCCAAAGCAGAATTTAATTTTTTATTATTATTTTTTTTAATTTGTATTTTTTCCCCACAGTTTTTTATTTATGTGAAATATTTTTTATACTTTTGTTAAAATCAAAATTGAATGTACAAATCCCAAAACCAGTGACGTTGGCATGTTGTGTAATTTGTAAATAAAAACAGAATACAATGATTTGCACATCTTTTTCAACTTATATTCAATTGAATGAACTGCAAAGACAAGATATTTAATGTCTGAAATGAGAAAACATATTTTTTTGCAAATTATCATTAACTTAGAATTTAATGGCAGCAACACATTGCGAAAAATTGACACAGGGGCATTTTTACCACTGTGTTACATGGCCTTTCCTTTTAACAACACTCAGTGAACGTTTGGGAACTGAGGAGACCAATTTTTGAAGCTTTTCAGGTGGAATTATTTCCCATTCTTGCTTGATGTACAGCTTAAGTTGTTCAACAGTCCGGGGTCTCCGTTGGGGTTTTTGACGCTTCATAATGCGCCACACATTTTCAATGGGAGACAGGTCTGGATTACAGGCAGGCCAGTCTAGTACCCGCACTCTTTTACTATGAAGCCACGCTGTTGTAACACGTGGCTTGGCATTGTCTTGCTGAAATAAGCAGGGGCGCCCATGATAACGTTGCTTGGATGGTAACATACGTTGCTCCAAAACCTGTATGTACCTTTCAGTATTAATGGTGACTTCACAGATGTGTAAGATACCCATGTCTTGGGCACCAGTGTTGGGTTAGTTACTGAAACCCAGTAACTAGTTACAGTTACTTTATTTCAAAAGTAACTCAGTTACTTACACCAAAAAGTAATGCGTTACTGTGAAAAGTAACTATTAAGTTACTTATTTTTTTATTCTTTTTTTTCTAAAGCTCCCATTAATGCCCTTTTAGCCTTCATTTCAGTACTGTTATTGCACTAGAGAATAATACAATCTGTTGATCAACTTGACATGCATTTTTTTCTTCCTTTTAACATAATTAATGAAAAACAGTGCAACATAAAAAGGCATTCTCCTTTCTTTAAACTTGGACCAATGACCATTAATAAAAAAACAACTTAAAGTGCAACATAAGAAGGCACATCATCTTCCTTGAAACATAGGTAGTGAAATAAAGCCTGACATCTGGAGTGATGCTGCTGTTTTCCACACTTGGAGCCATGGATTGTAGAGTCCTTGTTTTCAGTGGCAGGATCATTGACTCAGATGGTGAAGTTTCAGTGTTCAGTAGAGATGTAACAGTTTTGAGGGGTTTAAGCACCTGGAGGACCTCCTCTGCCGCTCTCACATCATCATCAGACAGGGTGATGATGTCTTTGACATTTGTCTTCAGGGTCTTGTGGGTCAATGCAGAGTATATAGCTGCCTGCTGCTCCAACATATCAAAAGTGGAGTTCCACCTTGTTGGGACATCATGTATGAGCTTATGAGTAGGCAGCTTTAGCATTTCTTGCTTTGTCTTAAGCACATGAGCAACTGTTGTGCTTGGGTGGAAGTAGGAAACCTCCTTCCTGATCCTCCCAAGGAGGCGCTCCATCCTATTGACTGAGATTCCCTTCTGTGATGCCAAATCTGCTGTCCCAGTCCTGTCTCATTCACTGCAATTATTTGATTTTTGGCATTATCACGTGTGACTGGGATATCTTTATCTTCCATTCCTCCACTGCTTGTGTCAGTACCTGCGCAAGGTGACTCTCGTAGAGGGGGCGTGTCTTCTCATCTGCCATTTTGCTGTGATGAAGTGAGCGCTTATCGTCACATAGCTCCCCTGGACGTCCACCCGTCTGTCGTGAGCGCAACAGATGATGCTCGGGATAGTTCATCCATAACTTTTTTCTTCTCCTGCTCATAAAGATCTGGCACAATCTTATCGCTGAAGTGGGTGCGCGACGGGATGTCGTAACGTGGCTCAAGCACGTTCAGCATGTGTTTAAAACCCTCGTTTTGCACAAGGGACTCTGCACCTATAAACACACCGATTAATAGGCGCAGCATTGAAGCTCTTCCGTTACTCCGCTCGCCATGATCACGCCGTGTGTGGACTGAACGTGCGAACAATATATATTTTTTTCATATATCAAACCGCGTATCACGTGTGTCCCTCCCCTCCCCACACCCAGACACACACACACAGAGCGCGCATCTTTTCTTCTCCCGCTTGTGACAGAGGAAGAATCAGAAGGACGACACTGCAACTCTCCAATAAAACACACTCAGATCTTCTGTTTCTAGCCGATACTACATAAAAAATAACGTAAAATAACACAGTAACGCATCATGTAGTAACAGTAACTGAGTTACTGAATATAAAAAATAACGCGTTAGATTACTAGTTACCGCCGAAACTAACGGCGTTACAGTAACGCGCTACAAAGTAATGCGTTAGTCCCAACACTGTTGGGCACTAATACACCCCCATACCATCACAGATGCTGGCTTTTGAACTTTGCGCCTATAACAATCTGGATGGTTATTATCCTCTTTCGTCCGGAGGACACAAAGTCCACAATTTCGAAAAACAATTTGAAATGTGGACTCGTCAGACTAAAGAACACTTTTCCACTTTGCATCAGTCCATCTTAGATGAGCTCGGGCCCAGCGAAGCCGGCGGCATTTCTGGGTGTTGTTGATAAATGGCTTTCGCTTTGCATAGTAGAGTTTCAACTTGCACTTACAGATATAGCTACAAACTGTAAATACTGACAGTGGTTTTCTGAAGTGTTCCTGAGCCCATGTGGTGATATCCGTTACACACTGATGTCGCTTTTTGATGCAATACCGTCTGAGAGATTGAAGGTCACAGGCATTCAAAGTTGGTTTTCAGCTTTGCTGCTTACGTGCAGTGATTTCTCCAGATTCTCTGAACCTTTTGATGACATTACACACCTTAGATGGTGAAATCCCTAAATTCCTTGCAATAGCTTGTTGAGAAATGTTGTTCTTAAACTGTTCGACAATTTGCTCACACATTTGTTGACATCCTTGTTTGTGAATGACTGAGCATTTCATGGAAGCTGCTTTTATACCCAATCATGGCACCCACCTGTTCCCAACAAGCCTGTTCACCTGTGGGATGTTCCAAATACGTGTTTGATGAGCATTCCTCAACTTTCTCAAGTTTTTTTTGCCACTTGTGCCAGCTTTTTTGAAACATGTTGCAGGTATCCAATTCCAAATGAGCTAATATTTGCAAAAAATAAAGTTTTCCAGTACGAACGTTAAGTATCTTGTCTTTGCAGTCTATTCAATTGAATATAGGTTGAAAAGGATTAGCAAATCATTGTATGCTGTTTTTATTTACCAACGTGCCAACTTCTCTGGTTTTGGGGTTTGTAATTTAATGTATGTTTTTCACTAAAACAAATTCATGGGAAATCAATTGTTGAAAAAATAATAATTTTTTTGTGTGCAAAAAACAAACTTAACATGACTGTAACATACATTTGCATATGTTCCTGACATGTATTATATTTAGTTTAATTAATTTAGTTTAGAAGCCCAATGCTAGGACATCGCGCCACAGAGGGTTTCATCAATGTCAAGTCTCATCAGTCACGGCGCCGAAAGGGCCTAGGAATAACCTTGTGATAAAATTTCAAATTTTAAAAGAAAATACTGTACACATGCAAAGTTGTACAGTAAAAAAAAGAAACCATCCAAGGCAAGATGAAGAGTTTTGATGGTGAAATACAAATATGTCATTCGCATGTGTTGCTTGGAGGTTTCCATGCAAGTGTTGTTTCCACAAGCTGTTATTTTAAATCTGTGCTCCTACTGCAGCAATGTAATGTGATATTTGGATATTCAAATGACTTCTCCTCACCTTGGCAGCTGGTGCACTCACAGCTGTGTATGACGGGAAGGACCACCGGCTCGCTGTCACCGCTGTCACACTGCAGGTTGAGGAAGCGAACAGGTGTGTCGGGGTCTAAACGGTAACTGCAACAGTCACACACGGACCTCAGGTAGGGCTCCTTGAACAAGAACAGAAGTGCGCATGACAAAAACTTCAGGAATCCATGCAGTTCAGCAAAATGCTTCTAGCTGAGAGGAAACAGTTCTGTTTTAATATTAATCATTTTAATAGTTTTTTAGGACATACTCATATGAAAACAATCATACTGTGCCTAAAACCACTCAATACCTAAAGCAAGATAACTTTGGCTCATTTGAGCGCACTGATTCACACACAGGTATGAGCCAGCCGGGCCAGCTTCTGGCATAAACAGCCCATAGAGATAATTGCTAAATTGCTGTATTTCTAAAATGACCATAATAATTATGTTTATATTATAGTCAAACATTTTCCTCAAAAATAGAGTCTAAACATTTGTTTTTTCATAGGTTTTGCCCATATATTGTTTTTTTTTCTTCACTTTTTCAATTAATGTGAAAGCATTTGTAAACAAAAAATGATTTGCAATAATAAAAAATAAAAAAAGATTTGGAACCAAAAAAACTATTTTCAATTAAAAAAAAACGACTTGTAACAAAAAAGGATTTACAAAAAAAAAATGTTCAACCAACAAAACAATTTGCAAACGAAAAACATTTAGTTTTGTAACCAAAAAAACAATTTGTAACAAAACAAAAACAAGTTTTTTAACAAAAAAACAACAATTTGTCACCAAAAAAAGGATTTATTTTTTAACCAAAAAACACCATTTGGAACTAATGAAAAGAATTGTGACAAAAAAAAAAAATTTTAACCAAAAAAATAATAATTGGCCACCAAAAAAACCCTAATTGTGATTAAAAAAGAGCCTTCTCCTGAATAAATCTGATTTGTAACAACAACAAAAATCAATGTACAACAAAATACAAAGATTTGGAATAGAAAAAAGATTTTGAACCCCCAAAAAAAGATTTGCAACCATAAAACTGATTTGTAATTAAACAAAAGATCTTTAACCCCACAAAAAGATTTGCAACCGCGAAGGGTTTTTTTTGTCAACAAAAACACCATTTGTAAAAAAAAAAAAGATTTGTAACCAGAAAAAGGACTTTTGTAGCAAAAAACAACAACAACAGTTTGGGACCAAAAAATGATTTGCAACCAAAAAACCTATTTGTTACCAACAAGTGTAACCAAAACAATCTGATTTGTATCAACAAAAAAAGATTTGCAACTAACATGATATCAATCCATCCATCCATTTTCTACCGCTTGTCCCTTTTATATATAATATAATAATATAATGATAATATAAAAAAACTATTTTCAACCCCCCCAAAAACGATTTGCTACCAAAAAACCTTTTGTACTATAAAAATGTTTTTAACCCCCCAACCTCCCAAAAAAGATTTGCAACCCCCATGTTTTTGTAACCAATTGCTAACGCTGCCGAAAAGCAAATGACAACACAAGCTCAAATAATGGTGGTAAATAAAAAGCTAACTTTGCCAGCACGCTGCTTGTTACATGCATACTCTGTTGCCACGGTAACAGTAGCCAATGACACATTTGGCTCCACTGATGTTTATTTTGACTAATCTCCCAGCATGGCTGACTCTATTTTTACAGTGTTGATGTATGGATGCCAACAGAGAAGAAAGTCGCAATGGTGATGCACTTCCGTCTTTGCGGTCTTGCAAGAAAAAAATTAAATAAAAACAAGAACAATTTAATACAACCACAAGAAAAAGTGAAGAGGAGAACTCAACACGTGAGGTGGCAGTGTTCTGCTTCACGTGCTCAAATCAACACATCTATTTTTAGACCAGGAGTGGTTCAACACCTAAATCAAGTATCTGCATTGTTAGCAGTCATGTTAACAGAAGCTTTGCAGAGATTATCATATGTACACTGTGGGCCTAAGATTCAAACACCACACGGTAAACAGTATGTGCAATCTATAAAATAGCACATACTATTAGTGGGCGTGTTGCATGTGATTTACTAACACTTAGTGTGCAATTGAAAAGTAGCACAGATGCAAAGAATTTGTACTTAAAGAAGTTTTTTTTCATACAAGAAATATTTTAATATATATTCTATATGAAAAAAACCAAACATCATTCAAAAAACACTAAAGGACACCAAAACACATTAATTGAATTAAGTATTTTTAATAGTATATAGTATATGTTTATAATATGTATGCATTTAATGAGTAAATATTCTTATAAATACAGTATATATTTCTTGAGTGTATTTACACATATTGTATGCATATTTGCTTTATTTATTATGTAAAAAAAAAAAATAGTACAATATCACAGCAGCTGTGATCCAACTATAAGCAGGAGCATTTTAATATATATAAAAAAAGTAGCAATACAGTAGGTAAGGGAATCAATACAAATATTGTTAATATAGATTTTAATACTAATATCAGTATCGCACTGATATAAGAGTAATAAATAAATATATACGTTTTAGTTATCTTCTGTTTATTTTGATTAATATCTGCATTAATAATGGTATCGTGTTGATATTGTTTTATGTATATATTATTATATGTATATATTGTTGTATTTATTTACTGTATTATTATATCATTTATAAACTGAGGGAACTTTTGGACTTTCGTAGATTGTATGTAATAAAAGTGATTAATTGTATTTTTTTGTTGTTGATATTGTTACATTGTGTTATAATGTTGTATTATATATTACATTTTTTTCACAAATAAGTTGGTTGATTAAAAAAATATTTTTGTCTTGTGTTTTATTCTAAAAACGATCATGTTTAAAAAAAATTAAAAGCAAACCTTTTGGTGATCTCAAAGAATGTCCAGTAAAAAGTATCATTATTGGTATTCAGAATTCAAAACGATGACTGTTTATTCTTAGCAGTAAAGTCCACACCTAAACAATATTTTCACAGGCTTGCAAAGGAGTTTGGCATTCAGCAAAACAATTGTTGATTATCAGTAACAGTAAACACGTTTATGTTGACACCCTTAGGATTGGCTGATTCACGTTGACATAAGTGGTTGTTGACATAAGCGAAACGATTTACTTGTGACTCTGCCCAAAAACATAAAACAATTGTATGATTTCTTATAACAGGTGACATGTTTATGGTTTAAGTTCATTTCGAACATGCCTCCATTTGTGTACATTTTTATCACACAAATATATTTTTTTATATTATTATTCTGTGTTTAAATGCTTGTTCTATATTTAACAGACCTGTTTTTTGTTTGATTATTTTTTTCCAGTATATCTTCCTGCTGCTGACAATCTAAACATGTAAAACGAGATAGTCCTGCTTTTATTTTGAAGCTTACTTTGCACTGAACAGCAAGTGAGTGTGTGCATGTTTTAATGTTGTGTAATTAGACAGTAGTTATGTTGCTGCTTAGTGATAATGATTAAGTTAGCACTTTTTAACATAACCCGAACATTTTTCACAGAAATTATCTCTTTGGGTCTCACATTTTATGTCGACCATGTATGTTGACGTCAATTTAAGCGAACATTTTGTAGTAAAAAATAAACAGGATGGAAGAGGACTTGATGAGATGTTGACATAAACAGGGCTGACCAGTGTTCTGAAAATTACTTTTAAAAAGTAATTAATTATAGTCACTCGTTACTTTACCAAAAAAGTAATTGAATTACTTACGGAATTACTCTTAAATAAATGTAATTTCATTACTAGGGAAAGTAATGAATAAATTACTTAAAAAAAATGAATTCAAATATCTGACATTTGCAGTTGAAAGACCTTATATCAGGGGTGTCAAACTCATTTTAGCTCAGGGGCCGCATGGAGGAAAATCTGTGCACACGTGGGCAGGACTATTAACATCATGGCATTAAAACAACAAAATAAAGACAACTTCAGATTGTTTTCTTTGTATTACTTTGGCCAAAAATAGAACAAACACATTCTGAAAATATTACAATAAAAATATAGAAAAAAATACCGGCAGCGGTAAAGTTTAGATCCATGAAGGAAAGAAGAAAGTGAATTAATGTTTATAACTGAATAAATGTACATATGCATAAAAAATTGTTTTCTTTTGTATAATTTTTTTTTAATGAATTAATTAACGTTTATGACAACCTTTTTCCAAAACACAATATAGAATGTGAGATATAACAGGATAATGCATACATTTATCATTTGTTTTCAAAACGGTGGGACCCCATTTTTATTATTCCTAGCGCCAATACTGATGGAGTATTGGTGTGTGCAAAACAGCAGCAGGCGGCTGTGGCCTGCGGGCCGGTTCTAATACTAATCAAATATCATCCCGGGGGCCATAGATAATTCCCGCGGGCCTTGACTTCGACACCCCTGCCTTAGAGCAAAGTGTGCGTGTGTCTGTGCTTTTAAAAACGGGGCCTGTTGCCAAGTGACGTGTCACGTGGATGGAGCGGTGTTTGTTAGCTTTAGCCGTTAGCAGCGGCAGTTTGTCGGCTCTGACGCCAGCTCTTTTGAATCTTTTCACTCGATTGTGTTACCTCACCTTAATAAATACTGTAGATTGAATGTGCCTTGATGGATGTCATACCTGTCAACAAACGATGTCTTGCATGGATGGCAAGTTTGTCACTTCAATCATTGATTTGTTGTTCATTATTCCCATCATGTACGTGTGCTTATGTTGTAGTCTGCTGTGTCACAGTCTGTGATATTGCCTCTTTGATATCAAGTTCATTTCAGTGCGGTGCTGCTTGTTGCTTTCACTAGTAAGAAGATGCTTCCTGTATTTAACTTGCTGCACTTATTATGCTGTCTTGTTGCTGACATAAATAAAACCACATCCAAAGTAGCTTTACATCAAGCTATAGCTAACGACGTTGTAACGGACCTAAAATTAATTAATTAAATTACTCTTTACTATTAAAAGTAACGGCGTTAAATAAACGCTGTTATTACGAACACTGGAACCAACAAACACGTTGTCAACATAAACGGGTTCCACTGTACTTGAAATGGTATAAAGGTATTTTAATGTGATAAAAATAGAGTTGCAAAGGACAAAGAAGACGTTTGAAGGTATGGAATTCAGTCCCTTGGCTCTGACTTTATACAGTGTCTTAAGCGGGCAAAGTGCACCAGAACTTGATGAGTTTGTCAACATTGACGGGTTGTCAACATAAGCAGGACCGACTTAAGTGTGTTCCATTGTACTGTAAGCGTGTGTGTGTGTTTGTGTTTATCTCATCCACACCTCCAAGATGACATCAGTCCTGGACAGACATCGTCCCCTGCAGAAGCTAACCTCCACGTTGTCAAGGCGACAGTCTCCCTTCGTGATGTTCTTGACTTGTACGTAACGACGACACTCGGGCACAGGTTCACCTAACAATTTCATACAGAAGTAAAGACGTGGGGAGGGGGGAAGGGTGTAAACAGAGAAATATGGTGAAGTTGAACGAGCAATAGAGAAATACATATATTTTTGGTTTGAGGAAGACAAAGTCATAGAGGCTAGTGCCATCACTGTAGCCTCTTTATACAGTATGTGAGCCAAATATAGGTTATATATAACTAGCAAAGAACCACCAAGTATAGACTGGATCTTCTCTACAGTAGGGTTGACCCAAACCGATATTTATTAGTATCTGATAATATGTGCTTGCATGTAAAATGTGTCATAAAATATCTGATACAAGCAGTCCTGCAGCGTTACTTGTGACATCTAAATGTCCTCCAATAAACACACAAGGTTGGTCTTGTCTTGTATGTTAGTCAAGTCATTTACAAAAGGTAAACATGGCAGGCTATAGGGTCACGGAACTAGCAGCTACACCACGGCTAAGCACACAATAGCACACAACCTAGACATACTGTATGTAATAAGTGTCCCTAATTGAACCATATTACGGTCTAAAACAGCACATTTGTGAATAAAAACAAGTATCAAATCAATATAGTTGCATATTAATTACGCATACAAAGTCTCCAAGGCAGAAATGTATTGGAAAGTATCAGTAACAAACCTGTCCACTTTATTCAACTGAATAAACTGAACAAACAACAGTAAACAAATCAACTGAATAAACTGACTGAATTTAATGATGCGTTGTGGCTACTAAAAGAAAACAATTACCACTCCACTTAAGACAGAATAATCAATTAATCAATCAATCAATCAATCAATCAATCAATCAGGTTTATTTGTACAGCACCTTACAACATCACAATGGTGCACAAAGTGTTTTACAAGAAAAATACATTAAAAGCAACTAAAACCGCTCATATTAAAACATATTAACAAATAATAACAAATACTTATGGCAGTTGTTTGTTAAATGCCAGTTTAAACAAATATGTTTTTAGTTGAGATTTAGCTTCGTGATGGCTCGCAACTCAATTCCAGACTGTTATATGTATGTTTTGTATATTTAGTTCATTTTAAATAGTCACAATGCAGTTAATATGATAATTGCTATGTGGATTTATTGCCTAGAGTAACGTGTAGTGAGATATTTAGACCACAGGTGTCACTAATTCAGACTGGACAAGAGAGCGAAGGAGAAGACGTTTCTACAAGTATCCAGAGTTAGACACTTTTAATGAACACATTAATTGAGTGTGTATGTTGTGTAGTCACAAAAGTAAAAAGGAGAAAAAGAAACAACGCCTCGTTCTTCCTTTATTTTAAGAAGTTACGGCCTCACACAGGTTTTCTCACACAGACGATTAATGATAAATAGGTTAGTGTTTTTCATACCGACCATTGTTCACTAATTTCACTTGATCAAACCATTTCCTACATTCCACAGTACAAAATAATACAAGTATTAATGTTTCCTACTGATATAATATTGGTATCGTATCAGAAGTGAAAAACTTGTGTCACGACACTCCTACTATATACCGTATTTTTCGGACTATAAGTCGCAGTTTTTTTCATAATATGGCCGGGGGTGCGACTTATACTCAGGAGCGACTTATGTGTGAAATAATTAACACATTACCGTAAAATATCAAATAATATTATTTAGCTCATTCACGTAAGAGACTAGACGTATAAGATTTCATGGGATTTATCGATTAGGAGTGACAGATTGTTTGGTAAACGTATAGCATGTTCTATATGTTATAGTTATTTGAATGACTCTTACCATAATATGTTACGTTAACATACCAGGCACGTTCTCAGTTGGTCATTTATGCGTCATATAACGTACACTTATTCAGCCTGTTGTTCACTATTCTTTATTTTAAATTGCCTTTGAAATGTCTATTCTTGGTGTTGGGTTTTATCAACTAAATTTCCCCCAAAAATGCGACTTATACTCCAGTGCGACTTATACATGTTTTTTTCCTTCTTTATTATGCATTTTCGGCCGGTGCGACTTATACTCCGGAGCGACTTATACTCAGAAAAATACGGTATATGCCGTATTTACCTTCTATATTGTATACTTTGCATATAGTGTATGTGCATGGGTTACCTGGAAAATGTTTCCTGCAGACGGGGCAGCAGCTTCCTGGTTCCTCAACTTTAATTTCTCCCTGAAAAAGAATAATGAATTTACATTTGTTATTATCAATGTCATAAAATAAGTCATTAGGTGGGTATGATCCACGTATGCCCCCTTCAGGTGCAGTAGAGTCGTCTGCCTCGCTTTATGAACGAACACTGCAGTTTATTGTCTGCTCAGCAAGATGCCACACGCTAACATTACATATACATTACAAACAGGCTGTAAAGTTATGGTATTATGGTAAAGTTATGGTGTATCATAAATCCTTGTATTAGCAACATGATTACAAGCGGACACGTGACACATGATTAGATGTGCCTGCTTCACACTATCCGGCGATTGAACAAGAGTCCACTGATTGAGAGACGAAAGCGCTGGTCAACGAGCCAAAGGTTCAAGCTGTCTGCTTGTTGTCCAGTATGACATGGAAGGCGTCAGGGAGTGAAGATTGCACACATAGGGTGTGATCAACTAAGACTGTATTTACAATTGTAAAGTGGTGTAGACCGCCTTATTTAAATGAGGATGTTGCACGTACTCAGGCATGTGATTTGAACTTAATGAAAAAGATTGAAAATAAGCCGGGTGTCTGGGGGCCGCAGTATGACAGGTGGGGGGAGGGGGGAGGGGGGGGGGGGGGGCAAACACCCCGCCCCCACACATGCAAAAATTAGCACAAAAAAAAGCACCATTTAAAGATGTTTTAGTGTTTAAAGAAGATAAAAATTATCAACAGAGTTTACATAAATACATACCCCATTCATCCAAATAAATCACTATGTCTGTTTCAGTCGCTATGTTATTTTGTCACTACAGTAATTACAACTTGTGTTCACCTCCACAGGAACCACATGGGTTAGCCTTCTCTCTACAGTACTTATTAGTATTCACTTCACAGCCACAGATGGTGCATCTAGTTATTTACATTATTTACACATTACTTTGGCATATTTGCTTTGATGGCTCTGACATGAACCTTCCTGGCAAATTTCTGAGCAACTTGCATTTTCCTTTTTGTTTCTGCTTTAGTGGATTTTGCCTTGGATTGTATAGCCAATTTCTGTCTCTTTGACTCCCTCTCCACTTCTAACTGCCCCAAATGCAAAAATCATAAAGAGTACAAATTTGTTTTATTCTATTAGCTAACTTCCTTTATCTGAATAGCCATTTGTGAATTATAGCATCACATAACAAATATATTGCAGTCATGTGGTTTATGTTTCTAAATGATTCAACTGACATTTTGTTCATTATTTCTACTGTTTATATTTTGACATTGATTAGAATAAAGCTGATTCTAATCAATGTCAAAATATAAACAGTAGAAATAATGAACAAAATGTCAGCTATTGTCTTGTTCTAAAACACTAATTAAAATGAAATTTAGCATTTAGACAGGCTATACAAAGCAAAAGTCATCACATGTCTGCCAAAATCATGTGTATTCTTAAATGTGTATTCCACGTCTACCATGTCGAGAGCAGTTTTGATTTGAGCTTACACGGTAAACAACTAAAATGAATGTGTTGGGCATTGTTTTATTTAGACGCATTCATTTGTCCAAATGTGGCCAAGTAGACGCATTGTGTGTTTCCTGGACGTTGTCTACATCGCTAAAAGAAAATCTAAGGAAGAGAATCCCTCTGCCATCTTCCACTAGTTGTTTTTAATACATAAATCGCCCGCTTGAATATTCCCTCTTCTCTACTCTCTCGTCATCATTTGTGATTTCCTTTCCTGGTTCGATGACCCGTTCTATCTTGCCTCTGATTGGCCTGTCCGTAATGTTTTGCCCCAATCTTACCCAATCGTGACTCATCATAGTAAACCAACCAACCAATCGTGGATTTTCTTATACGTAAACCAATCAACGAGGTTTCCCGTATATTTTGTCCCCTGCCCTTGGAGTTGCTTCGCTACGTAGCTTCGATTTTTAAGTTAATCATTTTTAATGGAAAACTGTAGTTTTTACCATTGGATTATCAAAAACCGTACTCATTACGGGAAAACCGTACTTGTTGGCAGGTATGGCAAGGAGACGGATCAAGATTTTAACACACTGTGGAGGGGGCGTGGCCCGCGCATCTCCTGCGGGCAGGGCGTGTGCAGGCTATGAAGCAGCTGACAGGTGAGTGGATTTCCCAGCTGGAACGGGTTATCTAATCACCTGTCTCCTTTATTAGCAGCGTCCGAGGCCATGAGGGGAAAGCGAGCGAGAGACAGAGCAAGAAGAGACGCAGAGTGAAAGAGGAGAGCGACGAGCACCAGCCAGTGGACAGAGCAGTGCCAGCGGGTGTTCGAAAAGGTAAAAACAGCCCTCTGCGAGGAGCCGGTACTGCACATGCCTAACTTTGCCATCCCCTTCTGTCTGCAGGCGGACGCGTCGGGCAGGGGACTGGGAGCGGTGATGTCCCAGCGGGTGGAGGGCGTCGACCGCCCTATACTATACATCAGCCTGAAGCTCTCGGACCAGGAGGCGAGGTACAGCACGGTGGAGAGGGAGTGCCTTGCCATCCAGTGGGCGGTCGGGGCCCTCCGGTACTACCTGTTGGGACGCTCCTTCAGCCTCTGCTCGGACCATAAACCACTCCAGTGGCTCCACCGCATGAAGGATGCAAACGCGCGGATCACCCGGTGGTATCTCGCGTTACAACCCTACAACTTCCGGGTGGTCCACAGACCGGCTACGCAGATGGCCGTGGCCGACTTACTCTCGCGCTACCCTACGGAGGGGCGGGGGGGGGGGGGAGTAGACTCGGCCGGACGGCTGCCCGGCCTGAGTCTGGCGGTGGAGGTATGTGGAGGGGGCGTGGCCCGCGCTTTGGGGAGAGCGAGCAAGAGAGAGAGAGAGCAAGGAGAGACGCAGAGTGAAAGAGGAGAGCAAAGAGCGGCGAGCACCAGCCAGAGACAACCAAAACCAAAAAAAATAAAAATAAAAAGAATCATTGACTCTGACCCTGAGGCCTGATCCTTCCCGTCCACCGAGGAACCCCGGACACGAAGCGTGTTACACACACATTGTAGGTCGGAAAAAAAAAAGAAAAAAAAAACGGAAAATATTTTTTTATATTTTTACAGAGATAAAAGAGACGGATTTCCGACTATAGACAGAAAAATCACATGCCTGTGATACAGGGCATCACCATGGAAACACTGGATCGTTTACTGTATATTCATGTTATCATGCTCCTACCTGTGGCGTTTGCTATGTTTTCAAACATGCAGGAGACACTTTTTATGGGCATGACACTGTCCAAAGCGCATTGACAACGGAACCCTTTGTCCCTTTTTTTTTCCAGCGCTGAAGGAGACAGGCTGCACTCACTGTGCTCAAGACGTAAAAAAAGCATACTTCAAAAAGTTGTTTTTCATTTGGGGGAAATGTTAATATACATGTATATTGTAAATGAAAAAACGAATGGCATTAAAAAATGCCAGCAGACACCAAAACGCATCAGTTGTATTAGTTTCAATTGGCCCCTTAAGTCGCCAAGGATGCAGCTATAAAATGATAAAAGGATGTTGCTTCATAGACGATAAGTCTAATATTTTTTTATTTCTGACAGACCATGCAAATATGTTGACACACATGTCTGAGGGAGTGTCAATTGTCTGTCTACTCCATTTGCACATACTTTTTCAGACATGCTAAATAAAACAATGGGTGATGAGTGTTGATAAATCATATTGCGCGTATAACATATTTGCATCTTCTCCTCCCAGTATTGTGGCCGTTTTGATGATCAGCATATATTCTGTTTATTAATGAAGAATGGAAAAGTATTGCACTCCTTAATCTGCTCACTTAACAGAAGCAATCCACTTTGCACATGTTTAGTAGCTGCGCTTTGCGTGAGGTATCAGGTTTTCACGTGTTTTAGTACACATTAGGCTTAAATAAATCAGCCAATACTACCAATTGAAATGTACAAATTCAGTGATATTTACTTCAGCAAGAGTGAACATCTTTTTTAGATACATTTGTCGCACAAGTCCTTGGACAAATATTGATATTTAACCTCTGCCAGGAGGTTATGTAATCATGTTTGTCAGTTATTTAGTTAGTTCTGACAAATATAAGTTTATATGAGCAGAAACTGATGAAGTCTCCTCGGATGAGAGACGGAACCTCTTTTTTAGACAAACTGAACAGCCCAGTTGTGATGGATTGAATGCCCTGAGGATTCAATAACCTGATAAATAAGAACATCCACAGACGGTAAAGATAGATGATATCAGCATGATTACTAGAGTTGTGAATCTTTGGGCACTACACAATTCGATTCGATTCGATTCTTGGGGGTAATGATTCGATTCAGAATCAAATTTTGAGTCAAAATTAGAGATGTCTGATAATATCGGCCTGCCGATATTATCGGCCGATAAATGCGTTAAAATGTAATATCGGAAATTATCGGTATCGTTTTTTTTTTTTATTATCGGTACCGTTTTTTTGTTTTTGTTTTATTAAATCAACATAAAAAACACAAGATAAACTTACAATTAGTGCACCAACCCAAAAAACCTCCCTCCCTCATTTACACTCATTCACACTCAAGGGTTGTTTCTTTCTGTTATTAAAATTCTGGTTCCTACATTATATGTCAATATATATCAATACAGTCTGCAAGGGATACAGACCGTAAGCACACATGATTGTGCGTGCTGCTGGTCCACTAATAGTACTAACCTTTAACAGTTAATTTTACTCATTTTAATTTATTACTAGTTTATATGTAACTGTTTTTATATTGTTTTACTTTCTTTTTTATTCAAGAAAATGTTTTTAATTTATTTATCTTATTTTAAATTTTTTTAAGTACCTTATCTTCACCATACCTGGTTGTCCAAATTAGGCATAATAATGTGTTAATTCCACGACTGAATATAACGGTTGATATCGGTATCGGTTGATATCGGTATCGGTAATTAAAGAGTTGGACAATATCGGAATATCGGATATCGGCAAAAAGCCATTATCGGACATCCCTAGTCAAAATCAATTGTTACAAATAAGAAAAGCGATGTATTTTTTTACATCCCTAATTATTTCTGATTCTGAGTATTCCAACATGACTACCAGCCAAACACCTCCACTACCCTTTTGCTCCAGAAGCTGACAAACAAGGTAATGGGCTGGACAAGCATGAGACCAGACCTTCTATACAGGACATCCTTTCAACAACGTCAACCAACTCCTACATATGTGTCATGTAGGAGTGGAAGAGAATTCCAGTAACACACTTTCAAGTTCTAGTAAACTTAGGCAGTGCTGGAAAACAATGTTACACACTAAACATGACACTTTTGTTCCAGTGGTTTAGACATTCATGAATGTGTGTTGATTGATTTGGAGTGGGCAGCAAATGTACCGTTGTACATTTGCACTGTACACTGATGTACACTGACTACTTTATAATTTATTTGGTGTGCTCCTATGGACAGACATTCATTTTAGGGGTGCACTCACTTTTGTGAGTACTGTAAATAGAGGAATGGAGGAGAGCTTAAGACTCGCGTTCCCTTGATGTTCCCGTCTGAGAATAGCTGCGAGACTGAAAGTCTGACAGCAAGCGACCAAATTCAGCCACAGTTCATGCCTCAAACTTCCCCCAGCTGCAGCATGAGTCTATCAAACATCAACACACCTGACTTTTCGCCCTCGGGACTTCTCCGCCCACTCGCCAACGCCTGCAGCCTCCCCCCAAGGGCAGAAGGAACCGACTCACTAAGAGGGTAGGAGTGTACAACATAATCTTTGAAAGCACTTTGAGCAGAGTGTAGTGGTAAGGGTGCAATGTTGAGTACATGTGACATTTAGAATAAAAAGCATCATGCTCGAAAATATGTCCATAATGATGAAAGTAAATGAGTGTGCATATTTGCCATGTGACTGACGAGGAGTCAGCTCAGGGCGAACATTGCCTCGAAGTCCAAAGTCAGCTGAGATAGTCTCCAGCTCAACTATGATCCTCAACAGGATAAACAGAAATAATAACAAATAGGAATGCATGAGAAATTAAAGAATAAAATGTGAGGAACTTAGAGTAGAACTGAGAAGCCAGTTGAGGGTGGTTCATGTATTTAGTCCTGATGCCTCCTATACGCCTTCCTGGTGAGATGTTCTATGCATGCCCAGATGAAACATGGCACCGGGTTAGACCCAGGAGGGTTCATGTCGCACAGCTGGCCTGGGTACGCTTTGGTGTCCCTCCGGTGGACTTGAATGGAGTGTCTGCAGACCAGTGCCTCGTGTACAAGAAAGTTTGATCATATTACGCCTATACTGGCTCACCTGCACTGGCGTCTTGTGCACTTAAGATGCGATTTTAAGGTTTTACTACTTACGTATAAAATACTAAACGGTCTAGCTCCATCCTATCTTGTTGTTTGTATTGTACCATATTTCCCGGCAAGAACCGTCTCTTTTCTGCTCTGCCCTCCTCTCATTCGTGGAGAACTTATTAGGTGACCACACATATGCGGTCCTCTCCAAGGTTTCTCATAGTCATTCACATCGACGTCCCACTGGGGTGAGTTTTTCCTTGCCCTTATGTGGGCTATACCGAGGATGTCGTTGTGGCTTGTGCAGCCCTTTGAGACACTTGTGATTTAGGGCTATATAAATAAACATTGATTGATTGATTGATTGATGACGCGCTAGCTGTTCAAAGTCGGGACCCGGGGTGGACCACTCATCTGTGCATCAGTTGGGGACGTTTCTGCGCTGCTGACTTGTCTCTACTCAAGATGATCCCCTGCTGGCCCCACTATGGACTGGACTCTCACTATTAACTAGATCCACTCGACGTCCATTGCACCGGTCGCCCGGAGGGTTCCCACATCTGCGGTCCCATCCAAGGTTTCTTATTGTATCCCATTGGGTTGAGTTTTTTCTTGCCCTAATGTGGGATCTGAGCCGAGGATGTCGTTGTGGCTTGTGCAGCCCTTTGAGACACTTGTGATTTAGGGCTATATAAATAAACTTTGGTTGACTGATTGATTGATGTAACAACAGTTGCGTGACTTTCCTACTAAAATAGACGTAAGTTAAAATCCACAATACAGCATACGCCAGTAAAAATTCAGACATATTAAAGTGTTCGCACGCACAAATCGGAGCACATTTCTTTGTTACATCGCAATCTAATGACGTGTGCGTGGCTTGGCAAGAAAGTAGCCACGCATTGAGCTTGGTACAGTCTGAACAATCACAAGTCAGGAAGAGGAGCTTCTTTCTCGCGTTTCGAGCAAAGACAGAGCGATTGTCAGCCTCACATTGCCGTGTCTCCGAGAACTGAACACAGGCTGAAATAAAAAAAGAAATAAGAAGATAGATGTGCGTGGGCAAAACTGACTTGGGGAAATTAGTGCTGTCGGGGCGTGGCGGGTAGGGGTGGGAGGTGGTAATTGTTCATATGTCCCTGACGGGCACATCAATCGGTCTGAGGAGTTTTTTTATCCTGCACTACAATGAGCTAATGCAACAAAATGTCGTTCTTATCTGTACTGTAATGTTCAAATTTGAATGACAATAAAAGGAAGTCTAGTATAGTCTAAAAGTTGGCACTTTTTTATGTGAATTATTACCCAGCATCCCCTCTTTGTGTCGCCTAAGTATCTACAGCCTGTAAAAATATGCGTACGGCAGCTATGGAGTTGGCGTGAGGCAGCGCACATTTCCAGTATCGGGAACAGGCCACAACTGATGGGGTTGGTTTTGCCAGGTCTTTTGGACTGCATCGTGGGGAAGCGTCAGTCTTGACATATTCTCATCTTTGCCGTGAAAAAGGGTGAACAGCAAGTTTTTGTGTGTACACAAGCTTGTTACATAAGGCTCTAGGAAGTCTGCGCTGCCCGACTCAGACTGCTGCACCCACCACACAGAGAAGTTAAATAAAATACATGGATGGACAAACAGACTAACGCGTGGGAAAATGGACAAATAGATGGATGTACGAATGAATGGATGGAAGAATATATTGACAGACTGATGGATGGACGGACAGATAAATGGGTGGTCCTGATTATGTCAACAACAAGCTAATATCAAGTGAAATAATTCCAATTGTATCTGCTGAGAGTGCATTTTATTGCTTTTTTGCAAATATACACATTTTTAAGAATCCGTTTTTTGGATTAAAAACATTAAACAACTATTTTTTCCTATTATTATTATTATTGTGAATATTTTTTAAATTTTTGGTTTTCCTTTTGTAGCATTGTATTTAATAAGCATTGTATGTCTTCTCAGTTACTTTGTAAATGTATATCCTAAATATTGTAAAGCTGGGATTGGGTTGTAGTTGGGGTTGCTCTGTTTTGTTTTATTAGATTGATTAACATTCTGTGATTTTTGTAAATATATATATTTTTTTTTTAAAGGGACAAGCGGTAGAAAATGAATGAATGAATAAATACTTCTTTTTTTTAATACATTTTTTCACCAACCCATTGATCACAAACGAACAGACAATCTTTGGGACTTTAATGGTAGATCCCAGAAATATTAAAAATAACTAGAAAGTACTTGGAGGGCATAGATCGTGCCAGATCGAAAAATAACAAATCTTTTAAATAACCCTGATTCCAGATGGTGATCCGGATCAGCTTAAAAATCTAATCACTTGTTTCTTATCCAAACTAACTATAAGCCCAATTATGACATAATTTCCTGGTAATTATGTAATGTAAATGTAAAGTTAACAAGTACAATCATGTTAATCATGGCTCTATGATTGCACATGTCTGAAAAGGAGTAGGAAGAAGCAGAATTTATTTAATGATAACTTTCCTTAATGTCTCAGCAGCTACTGATAGATTTACGTCTTGTGTTTACCAGGTTACCAACTGTCTCGTACAGTGGTTCTCAAATGTTTTTCACCAAGTACCACCCCAGAAATAACTTGGCTCTCCAAGAACCACCATAATGACTAATTTTCAAATACAGTAGTGTAATAGGCCCGAGTATTCATAAAAACGAGGCAGAGGTTTTATCTAAAAAGTGTATTTAAAATTTTTGGCCACTGTAACATTACACACAGTTTGACCAGGAATATAGGAACACAAAACACTGTACTTTAATCAAGTGATTTTTTTGGAGTACCACTAATGGAGCCGTCTACCACTCATGATACACGTACCACAGTTTGAGAATCACTGGTGTAATAGAAAAGAAGAAGATAGAATATGTAAGAGAGCTGAAGCCGTTAACTTCAACAGCTATTGGACGTCGACATAACCATGTTGATTTTGGCATCCCTACAAATCTGCTTTTACTGTACCAAAACACTCAATGATGAAATTAATAACACGTTGACATAAACTGAGTGATTTTTGAAAGAAATTACTCTTTTGTATCTCACAATTCTATACTGACAAAAGCGGGCATGTACCGTATTTTTCTGACCATAGGGGCGCTCCGGATTATAAGGCGCACTGGCGATGAATGGTCTATTTTTGATCTTTTTTAAAGGAGTCATATTATCTTTTTTTTTTTCTAAATGTAAAACACTTCCTTGTGGTCTACATAACATGTGATGGTGGTTCTTTGGTCAAAATGTTGCATCTATTATGTTTTACAGATCATCTTCAAGCCGTTTTCTGACAGTTGCTTCCGGATGCGCCGTTTTGTGGGCGGTCTTATTTACGTGGCTCACCTTTGGCAGTGTCTTCTCCCCGTCATCTTTGTTGTAGCGGTGTAGCGTGCAAGGACGGGAATGGAAGAAGTGTCAAAAGATGTAGCTAACTGTTTTAATGACATTCAGACTTGACTTAAATCAATAACGGAGCAGCATCTCCTCATTCGGAAACAACAACACCGGAAATGTGTCCTGTGAAAAAACGTCCGACCGGAACTCTAATAACTAAAGTTCCTTGGGTGAATAATGTAAACTCACTACACTTGTATGTTTTAGGGCTTTCATGGCGAGTTTACGGACAGATATAAGTAAGAACTTTACACTACCTTATATTAGAAATGGCAACAGCGGAGGATGAATGTCCCATAACAAGAAGATAGAGAAAAAGAAGAAGCTTATCGACTACGGCGTCGGCACAGACTACAAAGGCGGATTTTTTAGGATTTATGCAGATCCCAAATACAGATCAGCAAGTACCAGAAGGTAAGAAAGGTTGATTTTGCATAATATTGCAAAACAAAACGGCAGATAATATGTCTTACCTTATACACACAGACACCATAATACTTGCATGTTGAAGCACATCAAACGGTGCAGCCTACACGTATCTCTTATGTTTGACTGCCATCTACTGGTCCCAATTATCATTACACCATGTACCAAATAAAACTGCTTTGAGGTGGGTAAGCTTAACCAAACTTATTCCTTACATTAGGCGCACCAGGTTATAAGGCGCACTGTTGAGTTTTGAGAAGAAAAAAAAAGATTTTAAGTGCGCTTTATAGTCCGTAAAATACGGTATGTTTACGTCAAATTAAGTAGCACCTTTTAGTAATTAAAATAGGGGTGTACCAATTTAACTTTGTCAGTCCTGATAAGATGTCACTATTGAAGCCCTGAGTAATGGCCGATAACAACATTGATCTGATATCAACAGGAATCATACATACTTGTATTATTTTGTAGTGTGGAATGTTAGAACATTTTCAATCAAGTGAAATTAGTCGAACAGGGAACAATGATAGGCATGAAAAACATTAACCTATTTCTTATTAACCGTCTGGAATGAAGTCATAAATAACAAGTTATAATAATCTAAAATAACAAAGACAAGATGCATAAAATGAAATGGAGTAACAATGTTTTCACTGAACCACAACTTTGTGTGTCTGATAAGTGAAGGATTATAGAATGCCAACTGTAGTAAAAATAAGAGTGTGCATCATACAGCAGGTGAGATGTCACCGTGTGATACTCTCACCTTGCAAGTTGTGCATGTCAGCACATTTTATTTTTACCACGTCCTTTTATATTACAGCACCTCTGAAATAGACATACATTTATCATATTTGGGTAAAGAAGATCATTGGCTTGTTATTACCCTTCATCTTCTTTCTGTTTCTAAATTACAGCGCCGTATTAGTGCAATATTAATGCTCCATTGTGCAGGATTTGGGAAGTAGTACTTGTAAGCGAAAGATAATGATTCATACCTTAAACACATTTTAAGGAGATGCACAATCAAGATATTAAAGTAGTAGTACTTTTACTTAATAGTACAGCAGTTGTAATACGTATGGTATTGTACCTAGTTTCTAGTAGATGTTGTACTTCTAGAAGTGTACTTGTGGTTTCTTGTAGTTGTAGTAGGGAACTTGTAGTAGTGTACATGTAGTTTCTCATAGGTGTAGTATTTGTAGTAGTGTACTTGTAGTTTCTTGTAGTTGTAGTACTTGCAGTAGTGTAATATTTTGTAGCAGGTGTAGTTTCTTGTAGTCATAGTATTAGTAGTTGTGTACTTAGTTTCTATTAGTTGTAGTACTTGTAGTAGTGTACTTAGTTTCTAGTAGCTGTAGTACTTGAAGTAGTGTCCTTGTAGTTTCTTGTTGTAGTGTACATGTAGTTTCTCGTAGATGTAATACTTGTAGTAGTGTACTTGTAGTTTCTTGTAGTTGTAGTACTTGAAGTAGTGTAATATTTTCTATTAGTTGTAGTTTCTTGTAGTCGTAGTATTTGTAGTAGTGTACTTAGTTTCTATTAGTTGTAATACATGTAGTAATATACTTAGTTTCTAAAAGTTGTAGTACTTGCAGTAGTGTACTTAGTTTCTAGTCGCTGTAGTACGTGAAGTAGCGTACTTGTATATTCTTGTATTTGTAGTACCTTTAATAGTGTACTTAGTTTCTAGTAGTTATAATACTTCTACTAGTGTACTTGTAGTTGCATTCATTGTAGTAGTGTACTTACTTTCTAGTAGCTGTAGTACTGGAAGTAGTGTATTTGTAGTTCCTTGTAGCTGTAGTACTTTTAATAGTGTACTTAGTTTCTAGTAGTTATAATACTTGTAGTGGTGTAGTTGTAGTACTTGTAGCAGTGTACTTAGTTTCTAGTCGTCGTAATACTTGTAGTAATGTACTTATCTTCTAGTAGTCTACTTGTAGTTTCTTGTAGTTGTAGTACTTGTAATAGTGTACTTAGTTTCTACTAGTTTTAGTACTTGTAGTAGTGTACTTAGTTTCTAGTAGCTGTAGTACTTGAAGTAGTGTACATGTAGTTTCTTGTAGTTGTAGTACTTTTAATAGTGTACTTAGTTTCTAGTAGTTGTAGTACATGTAGTAGTATACTTAGTTTCTAATAGTTGTAGTAGTTGTAGTAATGTACTTAATTTGTAGTAGCTGTATTTGAAGTAGCGTACTTGTATATTCTTGTAGTTGTACTAACTTTTACAGTGTACTTAGTTTCTAGTAGTTATAATACTTGTAGTAATGTACTTGTAGTTGTAGTCCTTGTAGTAGTGTACTTAGTTTCTAGTAGTTGTAGTACTTGAAGTAGTGTATTTTTAGTTTCTTGTAGCTGTAGTACTTTTAATAGTGTACTTAGTTTCTAGTAGTTATAATACTTGTAGCAGTGTACTTAGTTTCTAGTCGTTGTAGTACTTGTGTTAATGTACTTATCTTCTAGTAGTCTACTTGTAGTTCATTGTAGTTTTAGTACTTGTAGTAGTGTACTTAGATTCTACTAGTTTTAGTACTTAGTTTTTAGTAGCTGGAGTACTTGAAGTAGTGTACATGTAGTTTCTTGTAGATGTAGTACTTTTAATCGTGTACTTAGTTTCTAGTAGTTGTAGTACTTGTAGTAGTGTACTTGTAGCGTACTTGTAGTTATCGTACTTGTAGGGTGGTACTTAGTTTCTAGTAGTTGTAGAACTTGTAGTAGTGTATCTACTTTCTAGTCGTCGTAGTACATGTAGTAGTGTACTTTAGTTGTAGTACTTGTAGTCATGCACTTGTTGTTTTTGTAGTTGCAGTACTACAAGTGTTAAATAAGCTAGTAGTGTACCTATCGTTTCTACACTACTACACAAGTAAGAAAAGGTACTAGAGTACTTGTATATTCTTGTAGTACTAGTACAAGTACAAATTTAGGACTTACATTACAAGTGTATATCATACACATAATAAGTTTGGATTAATAGCACTCTTAAAAGCTGGTTGGTAGGATAGCAAGACTGTTATTAAAATATTCAGCAAGTACAAATTAATTTATAACTTTTGAGGGTTTTATGTGATTTTTTTTTCTCCACAAAAGTTACAAAAAATCTGCCATAAAAGGTGTTTACTGCTCATATCGTTGTAAGGATGTAAACTTACAAAATCACTATAACAAATACATATTTATCTACTGTATTTGCATTTTGTCTGCCACATACAACTCAAATTCGACAAAACATTTCGTCTCCAAACACTTCGGGCTGCCATTTTAGGCACAAAACCCATCCATCCATCCATTTTTTACCGCTTGTCCCTTTTGGGATCGAGGGGGATGCTGGAAACTATCTCAGCTGCATTCGGGCGGAAGGCGGGGTACACCCTGGACAAGTCGCCACCTCATCGCAGGGCCAACACAGATTGACAGACAACATTCACACTCACATTCACACACTAGGGCCAATTTAGTGTTGCCAATCAACCTATCCCCAGGTGCATATCTTTGGAGGTGGGAGGAAGCCGGAGTACCCGGAGGGAACCCACGCAGTCACGGGGAGAACATGCAAACTCCACACAGAAAGATCCCGAGCCCGGGATTGAACTCAGGAGTACTCAGGACCTTTGTATTGTGAGGCACATGCACTAACCCCTGTCCCACCGTGCTGCCCAAAGTAGACGTCGTAACTGTTGCATGAAGCAAATAAGAAAGCCAGACTGAGTGTGGCAAAAAACGGGAATAAGTAGCTCTCTGATTAGTGCCCGGCAGCAGGTAAGTGTCCCGAACACTAATCAGAGGCAGGTGAAACTAGTCAGCACCCATGGTAACCAAAACACACAACTCAAGGGTGCTGAAAACACAAATAATTTTTAAAAGTTAAAGTTAAAGTTAAAGTACCAATGATTGTCACACACACACACTAGGTGTGGCGAAATTATTCTCTGCATTTGATCACCTTTGATCACCCCCTGGAAGGTGAGGGGAGCAGTGGGCAGCAGCGGTGGCCGTGCCCGGGAATCATTTCTGGTGATTTAACCCCCAATTCCAACCCTTGATACTGAGTGCCAAGCAGGGAGATAATGGGTCCCATTTTTATAATTTTTGGTATGACTCGGCCGGGGTTTGAACTCACAACCTACCGATCTCAGGGCGGACACTCTAACCACTAGGCCACTGAGTAGGTAGTCAAAACTGCACTTATGACAACAATTCCAGAAGTTAACTGGTGTTATTAGAATAACATTTAGGACGTGTGCATGAGAGAAAGGTCAATGATTACAGGAAGAAGTAGTAAATGTCTGTGGGAGGATCAGACAGTCACTTATTGATTTAGTTAATTCATGACTTTTAGAAATCATCCCACACATTCTTTTGGGAATGTACACTCAAAGTAAATGAGATGTTTGTTTTGTGACTACCTGATTATTGTCTGTACAAAATCACATTACCTACTGGTGTTGTCCCGACACCAATATTTTGGTACCGGTACCAAAATGTATTTCGAAACTTTTCGGTACTTTTAGATACTTTTCTAAATAAAGGGGACCACAAAAATGTGCATAATTGGCTTTAATTTAACAAAAAATCTTAGGGTACATTAAACATATGTTTCTTATTGCAACTTTGTCCTTAAATAAAATAGTGAACATAAAAGACCATTTTTATTTTAGAAGTAAGTAAGCAAACAAAGGCTCCTAATTAGTCTGCTGGCGTATGCAGTAACATATTGTGTCATTTTCCATTCTATTATTTTGTCAACATTATAAAGGACAAGCTGTAAAAATTAATCCACTTGTTCATTTACAGTTAATATCTGGTTATTTTCTATTTTAACATGTTCTATCTACACTTCTGTTAAAATGTAATAATCACGTATTCTTCTGTTGTTTGGAATATTTACATTAGTTTTGGATGATTCCACAAATTTGGGTATCAATCCAATACCAAGTAGTTACAGGATCATACATTGGTCATATTCAAAGTCCTCATGTGTCCAGGGACATATTTCCTGAGTTTATGAACATAACATAAATTAAAAAAAAAAAGAAAAAAGATTTTGTGATGCTAGAACATATCGATGTAATCATAGTAGTATCTGCTAGATACTTGGTATCATTACAGTGGATGTTAGGTGTAGATCCACCCATGGCGTTTGTTTACATTCAGGTACGGAGTCATTAGCGGTGGCGCCGGTGAGCTATGGTGTGTAGTGAAGCATGTTTAGCTATTCCTCGTCCTGCAGGGATGATACTTGTAAGAAACTTAATGTGTTTGTCACCATGGAGACGAGGATTAGTGATTTAGAAGTAGCTACATCACTGCAGACTGCGGATGGACTTTAGCCGCTAGCTAGCTAGCCATGTCTTAAAGCACCTCTTCCTGAGGGAGTTTCAGTGTTATAACTTCACCTTTATCGTTAGTTTTTAAGCCAAAATGCGTCCGTTCTTCCTTTTCTCTCTACACACTATGTCTGCTTGTAAGCACTCTCTATATATATATATATATATATATATATATATATATATATATATAAGAAATATTTGACTTTCAGTGAATTCTAGCTATAAATGTATATTTATTTTATTATATATATATATATATATATATATATATATAGATATATATATAAGAAATACTTGACTTTCAGTGAATTCTAGCTATAAATGTATATTTATTTTATTATATATATTTATATATATATATACATATATATACATACATACATATATATATATATATATATATATGTCTTAATAAGGTTATCCAAAAAATAGTGCTCGATACCGTAGTAGAGCGCAATATATGTATGTGTGGGGAAAAAAATCACAAGACTACTTCATCTCTACAGGCCTGTTTCATGAGGGGTTCCCTCAATTATCAGGAGATTTTCAGAAAATCTCCTGATGATTGAGGGAACCCCTCATGAAACAGGCCTGTAGAGATGAAGTAGTCTTGTGATTTTTTTCCCACACATACATATATATATATATATATATATATATATATATATATATATATATATATATATATATATATATATATAAAATAAATACTTGAATTTCAGTGTTCATTTATTTACACATATATACACACATAACACTCATCTACTCATTGTTGAGTTAAGGGTTGAATTGTCCATCCTTGTTCTATTCTCTGTCACTATTTTTCGAACCATGCTGAACACCCTCTCTGATGATGCATTGCTGTGTGGCACGCACAAAAGTGCTGTCATCAAATGCACTAGATGGCAGTATTGTCCTGTTTAAGAGTGTCACAACATTGCTGTTTACGGCAGACGAACTGCTTTACGGTAGACAAAAACGTGACTGCTGTTGTTGTGTGTTGTTGCCGCGCTGGGAGGACGTTAATGAAACTGCCCAACAATAACCCCACATAAGAAACCAAGAACTCGTCCTCCATCATTCTACAGTTATAACGTGATTGGGCAGGTACGCTGTTTATATTGTGGGTTAGCGGACTGAATTTCGGTAGATTTTCGGGAGAAAATTTGTCCCGGGAGGTTTTCGGGAGAGGCTCTGAATTTCGGGAGTCTCCCGGAAAATCCGGGAGGGTTGGCAAGTATGTCTTACAGAAGCCTTTCACACTGTGGACCAAGTGGTTCTCATTTCCAGCCTGGAACACTGCTTTGTGACTTTGTGCTTGAATGGTTTACTTCATATCGCTCTAACAGGACATTTTCAGTAATGATTAACCATGTTTCCTCCACAGTTGCTCCCCTTTCTTCTGGCGTACTATGCGATTTTGACTCTACATGCTCAGTTCAATCATCTCCAACCACAATGTTCACTTTCACATCTATGCTGATGATGTACAGCTCAATTTGTTGGTCATGCTCAGTGACAGAAATGCACTAGATTCCCGTCATCGCTGTCTTTATGACATTAAAACAATGGCTGTTGTAAAACTTCCTTCATTTAAATGAGAATACAAACGTTTTTAGCCCTGATTTACTTCACAGTGCAACCCTAGCCCCAATAATCTGGGTGTGATATTTGACTGCAGCCTTAAATTTGATAAACAAATTAACTCAGAGGTCTGAGTAGGTTTGGTCCAGCTCAGGCTCCTGGCGAAGGTGAAGCCATTTATGCTGAGGGCGAACCTTGAAAAAAACATTCATGCTTTTATTAGCTCAAGACTCCCAATACCCCTAAACTACTGCGATGATCTCTATACTGGAATAAATCAATCCCCCCTCCACAAGCTCCAGTTAGTTCAAAATGCTCGGCTTCTCACCAACACTACGTCACATAAACTGATTCTCTTTTTGCTCTACTGGCTCCCAGTATATTTGAGAATATAATTTAATGTTCTTGTTTTTGTGTTTAGAGCTATTAATGGTCTGGCCCCAGCATACTTGGCTGATATTTTAACTGTTCGCCAGCCATCCAAAACTCTGTGCTCATCCTTGCACACATCTTTGAACTCCAAGGACAAGATGTATAAAATGGGTTGATGTGTTTTTTGTTGCCAAGTTGTGAAACTCATTGCCTCCCGAGTTGCAATTCATGAGGAAGTCTTTAAAGCGCAACTAAAATATATTTATACTAGCTTTTAAAATGCAATTACTATAGGTGTCTGTTTGTTTTAGAAAAGTCAAATTTAAGACAGTATAAGACCTTTTTGAAACCATAAATAATAAAATTTGAGACCACTTCTCATCAATACTGACAAAAAATTACAAAGATATGAAAAAAAATCATAGGCCCAAAATTAATTTGATTACTGTACCGTATTTTTCGGAGTATAAGTCGCACCTGCCGAAAATGCATAATAAAGAAGGAAAAAAACATATATAAGTCGCACTGGAGTATAAGTCGCATTTTTTGGGGAAATTTATTTGATAAAACCTAACACCAAGAATAGACATTTGAAAGGCAATTTAAAATAAATAAAGAATAGTGAACAACAGGCTGAATAAGTGTACGTTATATGAGGCATAAATAACCAACTGAGAACGTGCCTGGTATGTTAACGTAACATATTATGGTAAGAGTCATTCAAATAACTATAACATATAGAACATGCTATATGTTTACCAAACAATCTGTCACTCCTAATCGCTAAATCCCATGAAATCTTATACGTCTAGTCTCTTACGTGAATGAGCTAAATAATATCATTTGATATTTTACGTTAATGTGTTAATAATTTCACACATAAGTCGCTCATGAGTATAAGTCGCACCCCCGGCCAAACTATAAAAAAAACTGCGACTAATAGTCCGAAAAATACGGTATATGAATGACTCCACTACTCTTTCACATTGGAAAACAAAATACTTAACCTATATAAAATCACCAAACATTGGCAAATATTGCAAATCCTATTTTTCTGATCCCATTTAATTCCAATGCCTTGATGGCCAATGTTCTAAAGTGCAGAAGGTGCTGTGCGCTTCATATCAAGGGTTTTCATGTACAGTATCAACATCAACTGGAAAATTGCCATGTTGGAGGAAAGCACAACCACACATTGTCTCAGAAAGGGACTGTTCGCACTTCTGCTAAAGCTAAATGGTTCACTTTTCTCAAAATTGAGCAAACAGAAAAAAACATCTACAATACTACTGTCTGCTTATGTTGTAAAAACAGGGAGTGTACACAGACAATTGTCTAAATAGAAAGGTACTATTTGATAAGTTCCTTTTGTAGATGGTATGTCACATTGAATACATTGTCAACTGCTTTTGGGGATTTTTTTGCAGATATGTTGCTGAAAATCAAGAACTTGTCGGGACTTTTAGCATGACAAGATGACAGAACAGTTGTGCAGGTGTTTGTGGCATAACATCATTTTGCACGGACTTGTCCAGGATTTTAGACTTTTTTAATCATTTCACTATTTACTTTCACAGCAATGTTCATCTTTTTTTTTTTATTTAAAAATGCCTGTCACATATATAAATGTCTGCATGATTAGCTACGCCCCTACTAAATGACAGCATTGAATACAGAACAAGTAGAACATCTACATCTCCTATCACAAGGGCCATAACCAGGAGTGACTGTGAGATGCCTGTAAGAAAAATCTCTTTTAGCCAAAATGTTTTTTTTCTCACAAGGAATGATTACCGTTGACAGTCCACCAACTGCATTCAAAAGTCAATTAAAGGCCTAGTTCAAAAGTAAACAGATCTGTGTACACACAAATAAACACAATTATGAAACGTAATTTAATCAATGTCATAATATGAGCACTTAAGACATAATTTACACATATATACTTTTACATTTGGCACTTTATTCGGGCTGTGTGCAATATACCTTTGCACTTTATTCAGGCGATGTGCAATGCAATACATACACATTCCTCCTTTTTATTTAATCTTTGTATTTAATTGTTTTCTTATTTTTAAAGTAATTACCTGTTTTTTTTAACTTTCCTTTAAATTACCTAAATGTTACTAAGTCTGTGGTGGTGATTCTTTGTTTTGTTGTGAATGTTATTGTCGTTTGATTGTATGTGTACACCAAACTGTCTGGGATTACAGGCGGAAATTAGCTTTTGGCTAAAACCTGACATATTTGCATATTACATATATGTTAATTAATATAACCTGTCCCTATTTAAAAAAAAATGAATACATTGAAAATTTAATTTAATGTAAATGTTGCCCTCCACAAAATGGCTTCACAACCACATCCAAACTATAATTATGACTAGTGTTGTCCCAATACCAATATTGTGGTACCGGTACCGGTACCAAAATGTATTTCGATACTTTTCGGTACTTCGATACTTTTATAAATAAAGGGGACCACAAAAAATTGCATGATACGTTACGGTACATTAACATATGTTTCTTATCGCAAGTTTGTCCTTAAATAAAATAGTGAACATACAAGACAACTTGTCTTTTTGTAGTAAGTAAGCAAACAAAGACTCCTAATTTAACTGCTGACGTATGCAGTAACATATTGTGTTATTTATCATTCTAATATTTTGTCAAAATCATTAAGGACAAGTGGTAGAAAATGAATTATTAATCTATTATTAATCTTGTTCATTTACTGTTAATATCTGCTTACTTTCTCTTTTAACATGTTCTATCTATACTTCTGTTAAAATGTAATAATCACTTATTCTTCTGTTGTTTGGATGCTTTCCATTAGTTTTGGATGATACCACAAATTTGGGTTTCATTCTGATACCAAGTCGTTACAGGATCATACATTGGTCATATTCAAAGTTCTCATGAGTCCAGGGTACTTTTTAGAGGCGGTATAGTACCGAATATGATTAATTAGTATCGCGGTACTACACGAATACCGGTATACCGTACAACCCTAGTTATGACATTGGTGAAAACAATTGTATATGTTTTCATCGCCCGGCTTCAACCATGCATGAACCTGTTTGTTCTCCAGCCACAAATCGTTGAACTTGCACTAACCTATCTTACACAAATAACTCAGCCTTGTTGTGGGCTTTCGTGATCCCACCTACTAGCTAAACTATGCTGTAACATACTGCTGCGTCCACACATCTCATTATGCTTATGTTTGATAGATTCTGACCGGGCTGTACAGCAAATAATTGGTTCTGTTTTGTGGTTATGAATATCCACAAAAATCTAAACAATTAAAAGCAAGACTGAATTGTATGAATTTGTTCTCATAACGTTAATATATTTTTAAGCCCTGTCATTGTCGCCTTCAAGACTTTTTAAGATATTTAAAATGCAAGTATACTCATTTATAATGAGAAAGTAGTGAAGAAGGTTGGTATCAGTAACGAATAACTATATGCGATGCTGCAACATCAGTATAGGACACGACAACGTCAGACAGGCTATTCTCAATTGTTACATTAAATCATTTCAATAATTTTATTTTTGCCGTCTTCAATGCCGCCTACTATAACACACACATACACAATATTTATTTAATATGATCATAATTTAATTGACAAACTTGAGTAATCTATATCCTCACAAAAATCTCACAATCTGGGAGATTTTTAGTAGGTTGTATTCAGTCACGTGACTTTTTCTTACCTGTTTACTTCCGGTGAACGAAGTGGTGGTCAACCAAACCAATATGGCTACGGTGCAGCAAACAATGTGCGAACTATCTAAATATGGAGGGTGTCTAGATATTACCGCTAAAAGCAGATACAAGCAGAAAAAATCTACCTATGTACCGAAATAGATCCTTATATGTTATCAAAAAAAGATTTGTCGAGAACTATCTGGTGCGCCAGATGTCATTCTACACGACAAAACAGATGGAAACTTGGAAAAGCATGGAGACCTACAACTTCTTTGTGTGTGGCTGGGTCAAGGAAATTGGTATCAAGACTCTTCCGGATAAATAATGCATAGTTTTTGGCTCGGGAAAGGTTGAATTTTTATGATTTAACTTTCCGTCTTGCGAGGATGCATCCTTGTAAACAAATTGCAAGTAGTACTCAATAGCCTTGATTCACTGTTTAATTATTTGATGTCAATGGTGTGTATGTGTTGAAAGCTTCATTTATGATTGCTGCCTTTGGTAAAAGCGGAACTCTTTTGCTCACATTTGCTTTCTTTTATTTAGGCTCGCCGAGTTGGTGGTTTACGAAACACTGTTTTAAGAAGTCTGATACCAGATCAAATACAAATAATATCAAAATAATACTTAAATGGGAAATACTAGACGTTAAAGGTATATCAAACAAACCTTTAACAAAGTGATCACTGCAAAACTGTGTTAGTCGTAGTCGTTTTGCAAAATCTTGCACTCTTTCCCCTTCTTGATTACCTCTCGAGGAACTCTAAAGAAACAATATTTTTTTTGCGATTTGAGCGATTCCAACAGCCTAAAACAACGCAAGCATTGGACATTATTCTTCGGGAAAGGCAAAATGACGCCCAGAACACTTTCACAACAGACGGTCGCTTGACTACCACTTCCAGCCTTGCATGTTTGATGAGCCACACATGACGTCAGGTGAGTATAACCTTTTGAGTCGGGATTTCAGAAGACAAGATATCCAGAAGTTGGCACATTTTACTTCCATATTGCGTGCATAGAAAAAAACATATTCCATAAAACTTTTTTTTTTTTTCATATTCCATAAAACTGCTTGTCCAGGGTGTACCCCGCCTTCCGCCCGATTGTAGCTGAGATAGGCTCCAGCGCCCCCCGCGACCCCAAAGGGAATAAGCGGTAGAAAATGGATGGATGGATGCTTGAATGACAGGATGTACATGTTTACAAAAACAAAAGAAAGAGAACAAGGTGCTAAGCTATGGTTATTCATGGCTACAATAAAAGAGTATTTTTGTGTATGCAACAGTGAAAAATGAACGTTGCTAGTCAAACAACGACATTACGACTTGTCCTCCAGGTGTGAACCTTGCATAAAGCAGCCCATTTGTCCACTTCATGGCAGATAAATGCACTACAAAAAGTACATCATAGAAAGTGGAGAAAAGTTTTGTTTTTAACAAAGGAAAAAAAAAATCAATAGTTGGCTGCTACCCTCACTGGAACACAAACACAATTGTGGCTTTGTTTTGGGGTTTTTAATCTACTAAAAAAACTCACAGTTGTGCTTTTGTTTTAACTTTTTTTTAAACTATTGGGGCCTTGCTAAAAAGAAAAAGAGCTAAATTACGATAAATGTCGTCTATAGGAAGATTGAACAATTTTGGTCTCAGTATTTATCCCTGAGGTATGCCACATTATATTTTCAGTTCTGTAGACGTGTGTGTGCCTAACTTCATGTATTGCTTCCTGTTGGTTAAGGAGCTCCTTACCCAGTTCAAGACCAAACCTCTGTTTCCATACCTTTCTAATGTGTTTATTAAGATGCTATGAATAATTGTGTCAAATGCTTTTGTAAAATCCATAAACACTGCAGCAGCATATTTTTTGCTATCTGTTGAACTGGTGATCTCTTCCGTTATTTTGATTAATGCCATTGATGTTGAAATGTTGGCCCTGTATCCTTATTGGTTGTCTGTGAGTGTTTCATTTTCATTTGTGAATTCATCCAATCTGTTGTTAAACAATGTTTCAATATTTTTAGAAAATTCTGGAAGTAGAGAAACAGGTCTGTAATTTGTAAACTGGCGTTTGTCTCGAGTCTTATAAATTGGTACGACTTTTGCTATTTTCATTATATCTGGGAATTCGCCTGTTTGAAATGACAGGTTGCTGATATATGTTATAGGTTCTGAAATCTCTTCAATAACCTTATTTAATCGTTTCCTTATCAATTCCGTTACAATCAGTTGAGGTCTTAGTTTTATATTTTTTTCAGTTCCTCTTTTGTCACACCTTCAAGGCACATCGAGTGGGGATTTTCATCTATAGTGTCATTTAAGTCCTCAACTGACTCAGGATCTGGATTATTTTCCTCCAGATTTCGTCCAATGTTTCCAAAGTACGTATTGAAGCTTTCAACTACTCTTTCACATTTTCATTTTTTACATTTCCGTCTGAGAAGTATTTAGCATAATCCTTCTTAGCACCATTTTAATTAATACTATTTAGGATGCACCTTATTTCACTCATATTGTGTTTGTTCCGGTAATATTCTTTCCTATGTGTTCATAGTATGCCAGTTAGCTTGTTCTTATATATTTTGTACTTGTTTTTTCACCCTGTAGATCTTTGTGTTATACATGTTCTATACAGTGTATTCTTCTTGTTGCAAGCATTTTTCAGTCCTTTTGTCATCCATGGTTGATTGTTTTTTTTTTGCTTCTTACTAAGTTGTTTCAATGGACAATGTTTGTAATAAAGCATCTCAAAAGTATTAAAAAAATTACCATTTGCATCATCTACATCATTTCCATTGTATACATTGTCCCAACTTTGATCTCTCAGATTATTCTTGAAAGCTGTCATACTTTGTTCTGTGCATATTCTTCGAAATGTCTTTTTGTCATCAATGTTCCTCTTCTTGTAGTTTCCATCATAGATTATGAAAACTGTCGGATAATCACTGATGTCGGATATTAGCAGACCACTTGTGGTATTATCAAAATCCTTGGTAAAAATATTATCAATAAGTGTGGTGCTGTGTCCTGAGATTCTCACTGGCCTTGTGATATTAGGATATAAACTCAGGCTATACATTGTGTCTATAAAGTCATCTATGGACTTTTGTTTGTTATAGTTCAAGAGATCAATGTTAAAGTCTCCACATACAAAAGTTTTTTTTTTGACTGATTTCAGTAAAAATTGCCTTAATCCTGTTCTCATACATATCAATGTTTGACTTAGGTGATCTATATATACAACTGATCAGTAGGTTTTTTTCATGACATATTTCAATGGTTATACATTCTAAGATATTATCAATAGCTAATGACATATTTTTTACCACTTTGCAATTTAAGTTCTTCATCACATACACAGCTACTCCCCCTCCGTTCTTGTTGATTTTGTTAATATGGCAAAAAAAAAGATCACAATCATTTTTTCCATATCATCTGATCTTGATTAATGTCACAATGTTTTTATATTGTATTTATTCTGCCAGTTTTAAAGAATTTGTACTAAAAACTGAAGAAAACTAAGAAAAATCTTATTAACAAACTGAGTAAAGAATAAAGCAAATTAGATGTGAAAAAACACACAATGTACAAATATTTGCTTTAAGTTTGCATGTTTTAAAGTTAAATACAATCACACACAAGGACTGATCAGTTATTTCAAGACTGGGGTTTAAAATATAATAGAAGTTGTCAAGTTATTTTTAAATGAAGATGTTTAAAACGCTACAATGAATCCCTGTAATCGGTGATCACATCCACAACAACAGGCTAGCATTAGCAATTGCACTGTGTTTTGGCCATGGTAACAGAGAGTAAATGTTATGTATACATGAGTATTAGCATCCTGACAAAAACAAACATAAAAACAAAGCACTTCATATTTGATCATATTTTCTTAGTTATGACAGTTTAATGTATTTGATAAGTATAAATTTCAGTAAGGATCAAGTTATCAATTATATGGGTTTAAGGTATATGACACAATATGCATGTCTCATCCCCACTCCACTTTTCTTTGGGCAATTTATAAAAAGATAATGCAGCTCCCCATCACATATGTCAAGTATGTCATCAATAATACAAATATTTTCATCATCACGGTCTCTATTAGTGTGAAGAGTGTCAGGGCCATGAGCATAACGTTACTCTTATTAGTTTTCAATCTCCACAAATGATACGTTTGCTAACTTTGGAATGTTGTTTTGTTGTCACCAACTACAAGATCAAATTAGTTGATGGTAACAATCAATATTATATAATAATATTGTAATATCGCCATGGTGATAATGTCAGCATGATGTAAAATGTTTGTGAAAATTCACTACAGAAATTAATCTGTGATGTAACTTTATCCATGATTTGACTCTTTGTACCCACCTTTAAATTCAACATGCTTTACTGCACCTTCTTTTATCTAAAATGTTACATACAAATAGTTTTTAGACATAAAAATTAAAATGTGTACTTTGATATATCAGCACATTTTTAGGTTCTGTACAGTGCACCAACATGCCACCCCTCCAAACGTTGTCTCTGTGAAATACTGCATTCATGAAAACACTTTGCAAGCCCTTATATGGTGATGCGGAGGTGTGGCCAAGGTCTGTGTCATATGTAAGCACAACTTTACTCAAAATTGTGCGAACAATTTTTTTCAACCAGGTGATACAAATCTGAATTTATTTTTACCATTTTTAGATTTCTGGTGACTTATAGTCAGCCTTGCATTCAGTTTTTTACATGAGGGTCCTCAACACATGTCTATATATTTAACAGCTAAATTTGATCATTGAATATTGACATGATTAGTCCCTTCCGCTCATGTTTTGTGTTGGTTTAGTGTGTATTTATGTTGCCAGTATTCCTAGTCCTCTTTTGTTTATGTTCTTGTTGCTAGTAGCGCCTGAGCTCACGTACCTGTTTCTGTTCTGTTGTATCGTGTCTCTACCTGCCGCCGCCACTAATCACTCCCCTTTATCCGTCCATCTCACCCTGCCAGTCCTTGCGGGATTTTTGTTCACTACAAGCGACAGTTGCGTGTACCTTTTCTGCCACGCTTAAGACTTTCTTGCTGTTCAATCCATGCGACTGTTATGTTTCATGTTAAGCTTACTCCTACATCCTACAAGCTTCCCTTTTTTTTCCCTTGAGCGTCACGAGTGTTTCCCAGCGGCACAACCTTTTGTCTTTTTTGCTTTGCTTCTGGGTATTAAAAGACTCTTATCTGCACGCTGTTGCTGCTGCTACCTGTCCATCCGCATCGTGAGAACCATCGCTACTTGGTGACCCGATCGTAATAGCTTGGGAACTCAATTTAGTCAGGTGTTAAGGGTCAACAACTAACCTCATGAAATTGGATTGCTGCTACTGAGCTCATTCTAAACACTTTTTATGAAAAATGATATAAAAAACTTCAAAAAGTTACAGCCCGATAATGTACATTTTCGTCACTTTTGGGGGTGGTGATTGAACAAACTTCTCCAAAGGACTCAAAAGGACACGTTCATTTGTGTATCAACATTCACAAACTATTTATGTCATTTATTATTTTCATGTTGCTGTCGGATTTTGTGTTGTGGCAATGAATCTGAACGACAATTGTGAGATATTCATAACCACGTGTGTATTCATTAGTGATGCTACGGAGTGTTTTACCTCATCACAGTGAATTTCAGGACACCTTGGCAGACAAAGTTTGTTCCCGTTCACACAACGACATGACAGGCAGCCATCTTCCCACTCTGATCCTGCCTGGATGCACACACACACGCACACACAGAGAAACAAATATGCAGCATTAATATTTCCACTAAGTTCTATTTCAATTAATTTTTAAAGTAGAGCACAACTTCTGGTATAGTTTGGGATCATTGAGTTCACTGACTTTGTTCCATTTACTGTAACTCACTGTTATAAAAGAAGGCATAATGAACTGTCGTTATGACTCTAACATGTGTGTGTTATTAATACTGAAGTAATAGATAATTTAGCAGATTTAAACACTTTTTACAGCGTGATTTCATGTTTCACAAGAAGGTGTTTAGTATGATGGCCCACCATGCATGAGGGAGGAAACCTAAAAGGAGGAAAACAAGAAGCAAAGAAAAATAAATCAACAGGAATAAAGTACACAGATGAGCTGGAACCTGCTTATGGTGAACCCGCTTATGCCAACAACACGATTATACCAACATACTGTGCCCGCTTTGGTTGACGTCAACATACATGTTCAACCACTTATGTCAACATAAAGTATGAGAGTCAAAGGGGTCATTTCTGTGAAAAATGTTACGTTTATGTTGGTATGTGTTGAAGTATTGTTACCTTTATTATTTTAAGTAAGCAGCAACATAACTACTGTCTAATTACTCAATGTTAAATGGTGCACACACACTCACTCACTTTGAAGTAAGCTTCAAAATAAAAGCATGGCAGTAATAATCTGGATTCTGCAACTGCAACCAATAAGGGAGTGCCGATCGGTCTGATAACAATATCAGCCTACTCTCTTGGAGTTCATAAACCAGAAGATAACCACAAGGTATATACTGTATCTACGCTATAATAGGGGTGTCCCAATCAAATATTGATATTGGATATCAAAATCATCAAAAAAGTGTTTAGAGGTCGGACAAAAGTGCACACCTGCAGTTGGTTGATCTTAAATTAATTGGCTGCAGCCAATGTTCCCTCTAATTTTTCATGTGTGTGAGCAAACGCTCAAACTCCCTGAGCATTCAGTGGAGCACATGTGAGCAACATCAGACGTGCACACTGTGGCCACACCAGCGTCACACCTGTCCCAAACCTGACTAAATAACAATTTAAATGTTTTATTAAAATAATTTTCTGATATAAGTGATTTTGCCCCCTTACAATGACAATAACAAAAAAACATGTTTTTCATGACCTATGTGCTAGTATTGTATGTCTGGCTGCGGGTCCTGCCTTTAAAATAAATGTTACCCCTTTCAGAGATTACATTTAGTTCCTGTAACTTTCTGTCTGTAAAATGCATCTTTTTATTAGCATTTATGAAATCTAGTGACAATATTTCATGAATAATATCCTTAGATTAACATTCTTAATAAATGGCAGTAAAATAAGCACACATCTGATTGAGGAGTCAGAGTGTTACAACCTGGTATTTACACATTGTGTGGCGTTGGGGTTGTCCGACTTTTTGTGTGGCCATAAACGCAGCACTGGCTAAGTGCCATGAGTGCTTGTGTTGGTGCAGGTGCGAGAGCGAGCGGCTTCTGTTGAAATGACGGATGATAACGTTGGTTTAAGCCTGGTTTGTATGGCAGAAAATTACCAGTTTTTATAGATAAAAGTTTTTTTTACTCATGTTTTTGGTGTGGTTACAAACAGTTTTGCTAAATAAAGTGATTGATGGAATTCTTTTCCGTAAAGTGTCTTGACAGACGATAATTGAACTGTGTTGACAAAGATTGTTTTATTCATTGGGGCCACTCTTGTCACCTGTCACTCACAGAGTTGCATTGCAAAATCATACAAAATAAATTGTAGTGTGTTTATTTTGTTTAAAGTTCAGATGGGATTTTTGATTTTCTGTGCGGCATTAATTTGCTGTGCGCAGAGGACGCGTGAGCGGTGCGCAATTGCGCAGGCGTGCACCTTAGAGGGAACGTTGGCTGCAGCTAAGAGACGCTGAATCTTTTCTTTAATTGATGGATAGATGGATCTTTATTGTCATTGCACAAGTACAATGAATTTTCATTTTCAGTACAAACCTGTTCAATATTAGACGTACATTGTACGGAATTAGAGAACAGGAACGCTGATGGATCGCCACTGTAAAAGGTGGGAAAAAGTTAGACGCTGGGGGAGGATGAGTAAAAAAAAAAGTCCATCTCAGACTGGGCTCCTATTGGGGGGGCCAGCCTGGAGTGAGAAAAAAAACCCATAGCAAAGCACATGTACATATTACAACATACAACTCGAGACTTTCAACGAGGGGTTAGGGGGCGGGCATCGAGGCCAAAGCTGCCAGCCATTAGGGGCGCTGCTCCGATTCCGTCATACCAACAAAGGCGTGGGATGGAGTATGTGTGTGTGTGTGTGGGGGGGGGGGGCGTGTGTTTTTCGTGGATGCATATGTGTGTAAGCCTGCAGCGTATCTCTGTTCCGTGACCTTGGTGCACTTGCAATTGCGATAGCACAGCTATGCAGTCCAAAAAAAGTCAACAACAACAGGTATATGTCTATGAGACACATGGAAGGAGTTATTTGCGTCTTCACTGCATTGTCCTCTGGGAAAGTCTCGAAGTAACAACCTTGCCACGTCGCATGCAGCCAGAAAAAAACAATCCAGATTAGAATGTTTGAGTTTGAGCAAGCAAAAATAAAATTTAAACTTTTCACTCTTAATTGTCATTTTCTGGTCCTTTAATTCCTCATATTTTACCATCAGGGCAGGCGTCGTCTCTAAAATTTCGTCAAATTTGCAATATAGTTCAAAAGTTCTGAGTGCCCACAGTTCCTCCAATCTTTTGTGGCAGCTTTAGCTTTACCTTGGACGGCTGCCATCATCTTCCAATGTTTCGATTCACCAGAGCAACGCTTACTTCAATCAGCAGATGTCCTGTTATCATGATTTCGAATAGGTAGATATCTTCAACGTCCTCGACTGAAAGGGTCGCCAGGCACGCAGTATTCCTCTTCTTCCAAGAGTCCGTCGTGTGTCCAGCAACAACCGTTCCATCAAGACAGGCAGGTTGCCCCAAACCCGAAATCTTGTCAATTTCGTTGAGTGGGGAGTTGATCAATTCCATTGTTTAGATTTTAGAGAGCAGTACAAAACAAAGCTACAAGAAAGTTAAGACAAGATAAATCAAAGAAGCAAGCTGGAGAGATAAAAGATGGGGAGAGGGAGCATTCGCCTTTAACGAGCGCCAATGAGAAAATACTTTTCTCCTGTGAGTCTGAGCACACTTTCTGTGTTGGACTTCTTTCACTGTTTGGATCGTCTTTACTAATCCCTTTGTCCTGTTTTTTCTAGAACACGTTTCCAACCATTGGTTTCAAGCAGCGTCATAAAATGGAAATTTTGGAACTTAATTGATCGCTGCCTCATTTTTGTGTAGTTATTGTCATGGAATATTCAATAACCACACTTAGACACAGCTGATGACGAGAGAAGAAGCGACTCCTTGTTTATTAAATATGTTACAATCAGATAACAATTGACCTGTATTAGCTTTGTGGAAATGTTTGCTACACTTCTATGTACAGTAGTAATGTGACCTTATTAAGTCATGCTAACATACAATACCTAGTCATGTAATAACTATAACTTTTTGCTGTATAGTGTTTTCCTTACTTGCTACTTTTTAATTATCAAGACTTGCCCCTGGTTTGCATTTTCTGTGATGTAAATTTCTGTGTGTTTTCCTCTGTGCTGGATTCTCATCAAAACCCTAGTGCAGTGGGGACTGTCTCTGCAGCTCAGTCTACACAAACTTAACAAAAAAAAAAACGTTTCTTTGAGGGTTTTAAAAAGCACTTTATGAATAAAAATGTAACATACAGTAATCCCTCCTTTATCACTGTTAATTGGTTCCGGGCCTGGTCGTGGTAAACTAATTTCCACAAAGTAGGAACTATTAATTATAAATCTAACATTTTCATAGCATAGCGTAGACAAAAATGTTCATGAGCTTTTGAAAAATACTCCCTGTGCGTGCATAATAAACACTGTGTGTGACTGAAGAACACTGTAAGCGCAAAAGAACCCTCTCATAAACAATCTGCATTTGCAAAAAAAATAAACACTCTACGTGCAAAATAAAAACACTGTCTGTGCGCACAAAAAAAAACTCTGCACGTACAAAAAACACTGAATGCAGATAAAAACACTGCACGGCCATAACAAACACACATCAAAAACACTCTGCATTTGTGTAAAAGACACTCTGCGTGCAAATTAAAAACACTCTCTGCACGTGCATGAAGAACACTCTCTGCGCGCACATAAACACTGCGTGCGCTTGAAAGACATTTTGCATGTGCGTTAAAAACACTGTGTGCAAGTTAAAAACAATCTTTGCACAAGCATAAAGAACACTCTGCGCGCAAATAAAAAACACTGCATGCCCATAAAAGCCACTTAGTACGCACGCTTAAAAAACACTGCAGGCGCATAAAAACTACACTCTGTGCACACATAAAGACTGTCTAAGCACATTAAACCACACTTTGCGCGCACAGCGTCTGTTTGCCCTGGCACTGTGTTTCTGTTTCTCTACGCTTGTGGCGTTTCTCCTTTTTGGCACTTATGGGCAGGCATTGAATACATGGCCCAGTAACGCCCTTCTTTTCTGATTGGTCACTTTAAGCCCCTACAGTCTCCAGGTCAGACCCAATCGAACAGTGTGTTCTTCTGAATTAGAATATTTAGACAAAATGTAGCCAATATTAGTGTACTTTTTAAAACTTTTAATATTTATTTTTACACTCCAACCTATTGAACATGTCAAAAATCCTCTTTTAACACCCTGACCAAAATGTTTTTTAGAGATATATGCTATAGATATATACTGAAAGGTAGATCATTTATCAATGCTTTGATGTCATAGTGCCAGAGTTGCGAGGGTGATGCCCTCACAATGTCATCAAATCTTTGTTGGACTGTTTTTATTTTAGCACTTTGATTCACACAGTAAGGAATGTAATGAGTTATTTTGTCTCAAAACAAAGTAGATTTTAACATTTACGGTAGACAAGCCGTAGAAAATGGATGGTAGTTTTTACAGCGAGTTACTGTTTATGGAAAACTTATTTTATGGTAAAATGATTGCGACTTTTCTATGGCCGTTTTTAAAGTGTAATACTGTAAGTGTGAAAACTACTGTTATTTGCAAGATAAAATTCTGGCAACTGAGCTGCCAGCTTTTACCGTAAAATCTGCAGTTGTTTTTACATTGCATTATTGTAAGTGGAAAAATGCTACCACTGTTTTCAACAATAACATTCTGGCAACTGAGCTGCATGTATTTAACCATTAAGTCTAAGGTCATCGTTTTCACAGCGAATTATTGTAAATGGAAGAACACTGGGAATGATCTTCCAGTTTTTACTGTAAAATCTACAGATTTGTTCATAGTGTATCACTCTGTAGCAGGGGTGTCAAAATCATTTTAGCTCAGGGGCCGCATGGAAGAAAATATGTGCACATGCGGGCCGGACTATTAAAATTATGGCATTAAAACAAAAAAATAAAGACAACTTCAGATTGTTTTTTTGTCTTACTTTGGCCAAAAATAGAACAAACATTCTGAAAATATTACAATAAAAATATAGAAAAAAATACCAGCAGCAGTAAAGTTTAGATCCATGAAGGAAAGAAGAAAGTGAATGAATGTTTATAACTTTCTATTGTATTATTTTTTTAAATGAATTAAGTAAAGTTTATGACAACCTTTTTCCAAAACACAATATAGAATGTGAGATATAACAGGATAATGCATACATTTATCATTTGTTTTCAAAACTGTTACAAAAAAGTGGAAACCCAAAAATTTACTGCGGGACCCCATTTTTATGACTTGATGGGGTCCCTGGGATCCCATTTTGAAGATTCCTTGCGCCAACACTGATGGAGTATTGGTGCGTGCAAAACAGCAGCAGGTGGCTGTAGCCCGTGGGCCGGTTGTAATACTAATCAAATATCATCTCGGGGGCCATAGATAATTCATGCCAGATCCGGCCCGCGGGCCTTGACTTTGACACCCCTGCTCTAGAGAAAAAATTCAGTACCACTCTATTTTTCCTGTAAAATTCTGGCAAATGAACTGCTACTTTTAATGTAAAATTTACAGCCTTTTTTTTTTTTTTTTTACAATTTTTACAATGTTTTTTTAAGACACAAACAGACCATAACAACCTCAGATTGTCTCTTACCTGAAGGCAGTAGGAATGCATTCAATAACTGCCACTAAGTTCCAAAAGGGAAGGAACACCATACATGTTTATAAACAGAGTCCGAGCAGAAAGTTCTTATGCATGCCTATTAGGCAGCCTGTCAGAATGGCGTCGACATAAACAGGTTCCACTGATAAGGTGAGAAAAGAAGTGTAAGTAAAAATGAGAGGTTTGAAAAGAGTGATCAAGAAAAGGGGATGTGACCTCTTGTCAGAGTATGATTAATACTTAGAATCTTATAATATCCTTTTCTTCATCAATTATTCCTGGCAGGCTTGCCCGGGTGCGGTCAGAGTGCTGGCTTTCAACTCATGAATCATTCATTGATGGCTGAGGGCATGTCATGTGATATCACTCATTGTCTTATGCCTTCTTTACCAGTTAATGATAATAGAAGGGAGCATCAACACTGATGTATGATGAGCTTCACTGATACACCACAATAGTTACATGCTTTGTGTGAGTGTGTGTGTGTGTGTATGTACCTCCCGCACGATGCCCTGGTCATGGCAGGGGCAGAGAGCAGGGATGACACAAAGCCCCTCCTTGTTACGATAAAGCCCCTCCTGACACACACAGCCCTCCCAGGAGTTGCTGCAGTTGACAGGAGTTGGAGAGTAAACGTCCTCACAGCTTCGCTCACACAACGGCCAATTCTCCGACAAGCTCCTCTTCCATCGCTCCCCATCAGGACACGCTGCGAAATACGAGGAGTGATGATGACGGTGTCAGGGAGCAACATTAGAAAGCACGAATCAGACAGGAAGAGGACATCCTGGATAGAGTTGTGTACTCAAACTCTGGTGCTTCATGGTGTCAACATAAAGAAGTAGCTATCTGTGCAAACCCAGTCAATGGGGTACTCCAAATAACAAAAACATGGTCACATCTGTTGTTAGAAACTACCAGCAAGCTGCACAATGACTATAACTGACACTATCCCTTTTACTGTAATTGATTGGAACTTTAATCAACTTTTAATCAAGTGGAGTCCATTTTTTGTTAACAGAGTTGGACCAGTGACGCGTAGCATTATTATTGTGAAGGCCGAAACTAGCGTGACTGGTGGGAAAAAGAGAGCTCTTGACGGCTGCTGTGTTGGAACGAGAGACAAGAATGTTGACAATAAAGAAGTGCCTCTTGAGTTTATTGGTGGTTGGCAATCAACTTATTGATGTGCAATCAACATTTTGGTGTGTATTACTGCCACCTCCAAAAGTTCTGTTTTGGAATGTCTTCTTGAATCAAGTCTGCACATATGCAGTAACATGGAATAATAATTTATTATGTGAGTAGGGAGATGGCAAAATAATCATAATTTATATTTATGTATTTTCAGCACACACTATAAGATTAGATTTAAGCATAACATTTTTTTAGGACATTCTAAATATATTTTTTAACATTAAGAGAACCCTCTTAACATGAGATACCACCCAATCCTTTTATCTAATATAGTAATGCTGCCTGCATGAGGGAGAGCCAGTCAGTACCTCTGACACTGGGCAGCATGCTCTGATTGGTTTGATCTCATCTTGTATACAATATTACTGTATTTACTGTATCAATCCATTTTTATGTTTGAAAATGCTTACTTTAGGCCAAACATACATAGAACATGCTCAATATGATTTAGTGCATTTTCAAACAGCTAAAATTATGTACAAAGCAAACTATAACCTGCTACCCAAGAATGTACAACAATCTTTCTCAATAAAAGAGGAGAAATATAACCGTATAGAAAAATCAAATTTAAAATGCCTGTATGCACATATAACACCTAAATGTAGTATATCAGTATGTTAAGCTGAGTTGAGTTGAGTTGAGTTGGAGTTTATTTTGAACATGCAAGCATACAACATGATACATCACAATCTCCAGTTTCTCTTTTCAACAAGTTTGTGGAATTAAATTATGGAATGGATTAAGCAAGGAAGTCAAACAATGTACTAATATGATGTACTGAAACAGTTGAAACTCTGTAGAAAGAAGAAGAATCTTGATAAAAATCTTGAACATTATTTAGAAAAGTACATAATCGTATTCATCTCAGAGGTGAACCATAAATGACTAAACTATTAATTTATGAAAACTTTAATTATTGTTTATGTACTTAATTATTTACTTACTCATTGTATATTCATTCACTGTTGTTACAAATAGAAAACAAACAAGTTAAATACAAATTTATAGAAAATTAAAACTGCTATGATACGGAAAGGGGTAGTATTAAATGATATAGGGTGTACCCCGCCTTCCGCCCGAATGCAGCTGAGATAGGCTCCAGCACCCCCTGTGACCCCGAAAGGGACAAGCGGTAGAAAATGGATGGATATATATATATATATATATATATATATATATATATATATATATATATATATATACATACACACACATACATACACACATATACATACATATATACACACATATATGTTCACATATATATATACACATATACATGTACACATAAACAGTATATATACAAATACACATATATATGTACATATATATATATATATATGTACATATATATATATATATATATATATATATATATATATATATATATATATATATATATATATATATGTAAACATATATAAATATACACATATGTACTACACATGTATATGTACATATATACATACATGCATATATACATATATATTTGTATATATCCATCCATCCATCTTCTTCCGCTTATCCGAGGTCGGGTCGCGGGGGCAGCAGCCTAAGCAGGGAAGCCCAGACTTCCCTCTCCCCAGCAGCTTTGTCCAGCTCTTCCTGTGGGACCCCGAGGCGTTCCCAGGCCAGCCGGGAGACATAGTCTTCCCAACGTGTCCTGGGTCTTCCCCGCGGCCTCCTACCGGTCGGACGTGCCCCAAACACCTCCCTAGGGAGGCGTTCGGGTGGCATCCTGACCAGATGCCCAAACCACCTCATCTGGCTCCTCTCGATGTGGAGGAGCAGCGGCTTTACTTTGAGGTCCCCCCGGATGACAGAGCTTCTCACCCTATCTCTAAGGGAGAGCCCCGCCACCCGGCGGAGGAAACTCATTTTGGCCGCTTGTACCCGTGATCTTGTCCTTTCGGTCATAACCCAAAGCTCATGACCATAGGTGAGGATGGGAACGTAGATCGACCGGTAAATTGAGAGCTTTGCCTTCCGGCTCAGCTCCTTCTTCACCACAACGGATCGATACAGCGTCCGCATTACTGAAGACGCCGCACCGATCCGCCTGTCGATCTCACGATCCACTCTTCCCTCACTCGTGAACAAGACTCCGAGGTACTTGAACTCCTCCACTTGGGGCAAGATCTCCTCCCCAACCCGGAGATGGCACTTGATTGTATATATGTATGTATATATATATATTATATCCCGTTTATGTTGATAATTATATACCAACTCAAGTCCTGGTCCCGAGTAATATATATATATATATATATATATTATTATATATGCATATATATATTACTCGGGACTAGAAAAAAAAAAAAAAAAAAAAAAAAAAAAATATATATATATATATATAGTAAATATATATTAATTACTTGGGACCAGGACTTGAGTTGGTACAAAATTATCAACATAAACGGGATCCACTGTACTTTATTAACAGTAGATATGTTAGGTTAGAACTTATCATAGAAAATATCCATTTTCTACACCGTTTGTCCTCATTCAGGTCACAGTTGAACTGGAGCCTATCCCAGCTGATGACACAAATAAAGATTCACAGCTATGGACATTTTACAGTCAAATTACATCATGAGCATGTTTTGGGAAGATAAGGAGATGAAACCCACACAAGCACAGGGAGACTCCAAATGCCGCAGAGAGATGTACCAACAAGATTCAAACCCTCGGTCTACTGACTGTGAGGCCAAATGTTAACTACCAGTCCACACTGCAGCACTAGAAAACTTTTGTTTTTACGTACGTGTTACATCCTGGAAGTTTCCTGACTGGCCTGGACAGTTCCATGTTTAACCGAACATAAAATGCTCTTTTTGAAGGCTGGGGTTCCCGTGTTTGCTCACCACAATCAGGGGCCATGCAGGCAGCAGTACGGTGGTCCGGGCCCTCGCACGGGGTTCCTCCATACAGACGTGGCTGCAACACAGTTCTTGCAGCTCTCTGCTGTCCTGCACCACAGCTGGCTGAGCATGAAGTCCAATGGGACCAACTGGACCACTCACAGTCCACTGAGTAAAAACAAGATGTGAACATTCATAGATCATACAGTATGTGGCTTTTTAAAAGTAGTTTATAAAACCGTACTGAACAAAAAAATTAAAATACACGAAAAAAAAGAAGAAATAGATGAGTCTCGAAGTTGCTTTGTGTGTGTGCGTTCTAAATAGTGAAAAAAAATGTGAGCAAGAGGCTGCTAACAAAGTCTGTAATGGTGATTAATCTATTTCACCAATAAAGCACTCTAAAAATATATTTTAATAAAAAACCTCCAACAATACCTCATTTACATGCCGTGACCTGCATATTAACCAAGATATAACGACATTGTTATTGCAGGAGCTAAAACGGAGGAAATTATGTTTTAGTGTATTGACACAGTGACACCGTCCCTCAGTTTACTTTCAAGAACTAAGAAGTATGCTCGCTACTGGAGTTTCAGCTGCTGAATCTCCTTCAAGTTTGAAAAAGTTTGAAAATTAGAAATTCCAAACGAAAATTCAGGACCAACTGAATCAGTGAATATACTGACTCTCAACTTGACGAAATCACTAGGAAGACACCTCAAGATGCTCATTTTCTCCCAGCATGTTTTATCTGAGGAGTGAGGATTATGTTGAATGTATCACCTAAACAGTGAGCACAAAACTGTGCTGAAAGATACAACCATCTTATCAGTGAGAGCGGACATTGTAAGTGACTCTCTTATTATGTTCTAATTAGACTTAAACTTCCTTTTATTGTCATTCAAATTTGAACTTTACAGTATTTTGTTGATGAAACATTTAGCACTTAACTTTAATATTACATGATAATTTAATGTATTACTATAACTGGATCTGCTTAGCACCAAGCTTCTAAAACTTTGACCTCATTTTCCGTATATTCAAGATCAAAAAGAGAAGGTTCTGGATCATCATTTGTGCCAAAGTAGTCGTCGTTGGCTCTCACCAAGTCTGCTCTGATTAGTGGTAGTCGTTGACGAAAGCAGGGTTCGTTGTTATACGCGCTGTGGAATCAATACGCCCAGGAAATACATTACTGTAATACTGTAAATATTACCTGCTATCATGAATTTGCCTTCTATTACATTACATATATAATTACAGCATGTGTATGAAACACTGTTGGAGGTTTTTTTTAGAGGGCTAGAGGGTTCACCTTTAAGACTTGTGTCTTTTTATAGGCACAAGATCTGTGCCAAATAAAAAGTCTGCTGCCCTGAAAGGAATGTTATTCTGTCCTGTTTTGTCTTCAGTTGTGTCTGCAGCAAATACTCACTAAGTGCAGCATGGTCTCAGTGGTGTGGTGCATTCAGGAGCGCTCTTAAAACAGGGCTCATTGAATAAAACAAGGATTTACTAATCCTACCTTGCTTTCAGACAAATGTGAGAGATATTAGATAGCTTGTTAGTGTGTTTACTTTTTCCTTGAACTGTATTTTTTTTTTGAGTGTTAAGTTGCATTTTACCTTTGCTGCTCTTGTATTTTCTTTTTTATTACCTTATTTTGTAGAATTCCTTTGAGTATCGTTAGCCATCACGCCTATCTATTTTATATTGGACAATTTCCACTTTGGCAATAAAAGCAGAGGCAGGTCAACACTCACCATCACAGAGCTCTGAGGTGCAGTTAAACGCTCCTCCTTGACACACACTGTGAAGAAAACATAACATTAGATGATAGTGATCTTGATAATAACGCACTAATATCATCACACGTCTTTTTTTGAATAAATATCGGGAAATGGTGGAATATGGAATGACTTATGTTCGTCAGACTCTTACATTTAATATGATCAAATCAAAGACGATCGTTTGACAATGAAACTAAACTCATACAATCTTAGCAAGCACTTTAAATGAGTATTTTGAGGAGAGTCCACTAACAAATACTAATTTTATCATACTAATTGCACAAATAAAACACCAATGTTCCCTAAAAAAGCATAATGATGATCATTTTATTTACAAGTTTGGTTTGGATCCGACTAAAATTTAATAAATGTTGTTCTGTTAAGTTAGTCATCAAATAAAAAATGAAATAAAAGATTTTAGGGTTTCGGCAAACATTGCCTTCTCCCTACAGTACAGTAAGATTATGCATGATGAAACGTATTAATACTTTTAAAAATACAATTTCAAAATGTTACATTTGTGGAAAAACACGAAACATCTAAATGAAATTACAAAGTTACTCACCAGTTACTCAGTATTTGAGTTTTTTTTTCTTCCAATAAATACTAACCTAATCTTACTTTGGAGGAATATGTTTTACTTTGACTTGAGTCATATTCCTCTAAAATACCCCTACCATGCTTAAGTACAATTTTAGCAAATCTACCCAACTATCCAAGACTTCAAAGTCTTTGAAGTTGGGTATTTTACCTACCTCTAATTGTATGTATGTGTTATGTATGTATATTGTCTGATCATTAAGGGTCTGCTCAACTAAGATTCAAATAAAAAGTACTAAAGGGTGTGTAAAAGTATAAAATAGTGTGTACTGTTAGTGGGTGTGTTGCAGGTGATCTACTAAGACTCTGTGTACAATTAATACGAAAGTGGTGTAGACTACCATATTTAAATGGAAACACTCATTTACTGCACATTCATGTTATCATGCTCCAACATGTGTGATTTTGTTATGTTGTGAAACATGCAGCACACAAATATAACATGAACCACTTATTCTGTGATGCAGAATGTAGACAACAGAAGTTAAGAAAATGCATGTTGCAATATGTTTTTTTCATAAAGGATGCTTATTAATAATATATGTGTGTATATATGAGTGTCTAAAAATACTAAGTTCTAATAAGAATACAGTTGGGTGTGTAAAACAACAACACAAGACAATATGAGGTTTTGCACCAGGTGTTACAGATGTGCTGGAAGGATGTTCCAGGTGGCACCAAGACTTCTGTCTTCTCTTCCATGCTTATATTTAAGTTTTGGTAGACAGTCGGCAGAGACAGCAGTGAGCAGGGACAGTCTTTGAGTGACACACACACTCCCCCATGAAGCAGCTGCAAAACACACAAGTGTAAAAAAATAAGTGGGTGAAAACAGAACTAGTGCAGTGAAGTTGCTCAACCTTGGAAGAAAGAAAGAAACAACTCTAGTGCAAAATAGGAGATACCATTTTATTTTGGCTCATGAGAAATCTGAAGTACTGTATACTGATACAAAAGATGCATGTGTTCTTTCATGGTTTATTAATTTACATAGCACAATTTTAAAACAGCCACTAAAGTAATCCCTTGTTTATTGCTGTTAAATGGTTTCAGTCCTGACCGTGGGAAACACATGCAAAGTAGGAATTACTAATCATGAATTTAATATTTTGAAAGTTAATGCATAAAAAAATCTGCTTAGACCTTCTAAATACAGTTTTTAACATTGTTACAGCCATGCAGATATACAAAACCCAAAACCAGTGAAGTTGGCATGTTGTGTAAATCGTAAATAAAAACAGAATACAATGATTTTCAAATCCTTTTCAACCTATATTCAATTGAATAGACTGCAAAGACCAGATACTTAATATTCGAACTGGAAAATTTTATATTTTGCAAATATTAGCTCATTTGGAATTTGATGCCTGCAACATGTTTCAAAAAAGCTGGCACAAGTGGCAAAAAAGACTGAGAAAGTTGAGGAATGCTAATCAATTATTTAGAAAATCTCACAGGTGAACAGGCTAATTGGGAACAGGTGGGTGCCATGATTGGGTATAAAAGCAGCTTCCATGAAATGCTCAGTCATTCACAAACAAGGATGGGGCGAGGGTCACCACTTTGTGAACAAATGCATGAGCAAATTGTCGAACAGTTTAAGAACAACATTTCTCAACGAGCTATTGCAAGGAATTTAGGGATGTCACCATCTACGGTCCGTAATATCATCAAAAGGTTCAGAGAATCTAGAGAAATCATTGCACACAAGCGGCGATGCCCGTGACCTTCGATCCCTCAGGCTGTACTGCATTAAAAACCAACATCAGTGTGTAAAGGATATCACCACATGGGCTCAAAAGTTAATGATTATTTGCAAAAAAAAAAAAAGTTTCTCAGTTCGAATTAGGGATGTCCCGATCCGATATTTGGATCGGATCGGCCGCCGATATTTGCCAAAAAATGCGTATCGGCAAGGCATGGGAAAATGCCGATCCAGATCCAGTTTAAAAAAAAACTCCGGTCCGTGTTTTCCAACGCACCGATTTAAATAATACATTCCTCTTTTCTGCTGCTCCCTAATTTCCGTTCCGCATTTTCCAGCACACATTCAACACATCCACAGGTCTGTGGATTCTCACGCAGTTGCTTTTAGCTGCTGGCATTACACGACTCACTTTTTCCTGTGTCTCCCTCTCACAAACAGCAAGCGCACCTTCTTACACACGTCACATACTGTCACGACATACGTCACATACGTATACGCCCTCGCGCAGCAGAGAAGTAGCAGCATGGCTAACGTTAGCTGTGATGCTAGCGCAGCCGTGCGAGAAACGTTCCCTCTAAGGTGCGCGCCTGTGCAATTGCGCACTGCTCAAGCGTCCTCTGCGCACGGCAAATATATGCCACGCACAAAATCAAATAAAAAAATAAGCGCATAACAATTTTCGACACACGGACACGACAGAGAAAACAGTTTTCGTCATCATTGTTCAAATATTGTAACATCTGTCGAGACGCTTATCTCCATTCGGTGCCACACGACCACACCATCAAAATGCCGAGGCAAACATTTCCAGATCAACACCGTATGAAAAAAATAGTGATTTTTTTAGTTGTGATTTCCTTCTCTGCATGAAAGTTTAAAAGTAGCATATATTAATGCATTATGAAGAAGAATGTTTTAATGTAGACACATAGAATCATCATACTGCTGTAATTATATGCATCAAGTGTTCATTGAAGGCTAAGGCAAAATATCGAGATATATATCGTGTATCGCAATATGGCCTTAAAATATTGCGATATTAAAAAAAGGCCATATCGCCCAGCCCTAGTTCAATGATGCCATTTCTGTTTGTCATGTATAATTTTGTCTATTTTGTGTTTATCCTTGAATAAACAGGTCAGTTTCTTGTTACCAACCGTTGTGTATTATTCAAACTCCCCTAATTCAACTGGCTAGTTGTTATCAAGAGTACTAAAACCCTTTTCAACATGCTCGGATAGGTCAGTATCGGTATCGGATCGGAAGTGCAAAAACAACATCGGTATCGGATTGGAAGTGCAAAAACCTGGATCGGGACATCTCTAGTTCGAACATTAAGTATCTTGTCTTTGCAGTCTATTCAATTGAATATAAGTTGAAAAGGATTTGCAAATCATTGTATTCTATCTTTATTTACGAATTACACAACATGCCAACTTCACTGGTTTCGAGTTTTGTAAAATAACGCTCAAATAGTCACCTTTACACTTCTTTAATCAAATATAGTAATGCTACAGCGAGCTTTGAATGGTTTGGACTCATCTGGAGGCAAATACTAAAGTACTATTGACATTTTCACTTAATTTAGTAATTTTTATACTTAAAAATGCTTAATTTAGGCCAAACGTATGTAGAATAAGCTAAAGAAATCTGCGATAAAGTGAAGCCATAAACTTCAAAGCGGAATGTGGCGAGGAACAACCAAACTGCCACAAAGGGCAGTACAAATTACTATAGAAAGGTAAAAAAGGAAATGAAAGTATGCACAACACTGTAAATAAACAGCTAAAAACTAACCTAACAATAACCACGCTGCGACGGGGTGTAGTAAATGTCAAACCCTCCAATCTCCTTGCTAGCATTAGCTTATAGCTGCAGAGCACCATATCTTTGTTCTCCAACCATGGCAACTGAGTAGGTGAGTGTGAATGACAGGGCTGAGAAAAAGAAGCAGATTATATTTTTTTGAACTAAAGAAATAATTACTAGCAGGACCGACGGGCAGCCGACTTTGCGAGGGGTTGGGTGAGCTGGGGGGGCTTAACCATTTTCTGCATAGCAACTGACACTGTGGTAAAAGTTGGGATTGCCACAAAGCCCATTTTAAAACATTCAACACTGTACTGCCATCTGGCGGCTAAAGTGGATAGTGAAACCCCCCAGTTCATCACTTTTCATGTGTCAGGTGAATCGCAACGAATGGAGCCATATGAATCCCCTTCCTACTGTTCATAGCCAAAGAAGTACACGCACCTGTCCAGGGGGGCAGGAGCATCCTGGACTGCAAGGTCCTGGTAGACACTGGGTGTGAGGCCACATGTCCTCACACGTGTATGGACAGGAAGTGGAACATTCACTGAACACCTGACCATTGGGACACACTGGGAACCACATGCACACATGAATGTGCACATCTACGATACCTCATGTCATAATCAATAACTGGTCACTACTTTAGGTACACTATGTTTTGATTACCACATCATTGTAACAACATATTACTGTAGTTTGAAGACATGTCCTGATGCTGCTGAATGAAAAGGTGTCTCCAAATGTTTGCCTGCTACTGTAAACACATTATACATATATACACAATATTATTATTTAAAATATTTTACCGGCTGTGCAGTTGTGGCTGTTACAGACAGTATGTTGTTCAAGAGGTCTCTCACAGACAGTTCCACCAGGCTCTGAGTCCTGAAGGATGGTCTTGTTGCGCATGGACAAGCCACCGCCACACGAGACACTGCACTCACTCCAAGATGACCATTGGCTTAACAAACATCCCGCTGGATTAAACAGGAAAAATAATCACATCCTCTCAACGTTTCATACATTTTCAAACATTGAAAGATTTCACACCTGGACATGCGCCCTGGTCACAACTTCCTGTCTGCATGGTGTCAGAACAAGAAGGGCCGCCCTCTGTGTCTTGGCAAAGGCGTGTTCTTGTGCGCTGGCCACGCCCACAAGTCACTGAACAGATGGTCCATTCACTCCAAGGCTCATAGACAGGACAGGTAAGATTGGTGCAAACCAAAGTAGCATTCTGACACACACTGCACATGAAGAGGTGGAAGTGGTTGGTTTAGGATTTTTGATGCAGGCATTGCACATGATGATGATGAAGGTGGACTTAAACACTTTTGATTTGCTGTACAAATCCATTAAAAGCAATGATATCCATATTTCAGTCAGTCATAAAGTTGCAATATTTGACTAACCAGGTGTTGCAGTCTACAACAAGCTCTTCATTTGGGACGTACTGCAATGTTCCATTTCCTGACGGAACACCACAACGGCATTCTGTCACAGGAACGCAACGACTGTCCTGCAATAACTGTCCCTCTGGACAGCGACAACCTGGGAGGACAGCATGGAACAGGAGGTCAGAAAAAGAATACTGAAAGTAAAAACAAATCTGTAGAAATTGTAAATGTTGAAGAGCTGAGATGCTCTATGTAATTTTGGAATTGTGAACAATTGCTTGTCTGGATATTTTGATGATGGAATGTTAGGAAATATAACAATCACACTTTATGTTGGTGTATTTGTATGTGGAATTAAACTATAGATCAAATAAAGTAAGGAACTTTAAAAAAAGTAGAACTAGAAAGTCACTCAGAGCGCAGACTTCCAAAAAGTAAAAATGTCCTAAATCCCTAGGAAGTGTAATAAAAAAAAACAATAACTTTTTTTGTTATCTAAAGCAGAATGAAAAAAGAAGAGTGAACCCTATTGTCAGTTATACACTATATTTGTCTGTGTGTGGAGGCGAGGAAACTACCACCCCAACAGACACAGGACATTGAAACATTGTTTAAACTTGTTAAACTAGGTCCTGATGTCAATGTCGGCTTCTGACATTGATTTGACCATTACATTTTGGTCATTTCCGAAACAACACAAAACAACGTTGAAAGAACATGCTTTTTGAGGATAATTATTCAATGTCAGGTTTTGACGTTGATTTGACCATTGAAACTTGGTAATTTTCCAACCAACAATGTGGATCATCAACAACCTTGTCTCAATTTACAAATACAACTATTTTCCCACATTGTTTTCGAAGTCAGTTTTAAAGGACGTGTATGTATAATCAACGTTGTATCAATGTCTTGGGCCTGCTGGGATCATCATGGGGTATCAGGCCTGTTTGCAGGCATCGATGATCAGTGCTCTCCAGTCTTCTCTGTCGTCCGCTCTATGTATGAGTTCTATATTATTGATATTTCCGATAAAATTTCTTAGGCTGTTGATATATGTTGTTCGTTGTCGAACTGGAGATTTATTTCCTACTAGTTTTTCTGTTAACATCAGTTTTTCTAAGCTGTCTTTTCTAATTATATGTCCGAGGAATTTCAGCTGGCTATTTCGAATCGTTGCAATTACAGATTTTCTTGTTTTTGCCCTTGCCTATACCTCTTCATTACTTTTCTTTTCAGTCCATGATATGCAGAGTATTTTTCTGAAGAACCACATTTCAGATGCCTCTAATTTTCTCAGTTGTTGATTGTTTAAAGTCCAGCATTCACAGCCCTAAAGTAGGACAGACCATACGTACGTTTTGAGGAATCCGAGTTTGGTGTCAATAGAGATGTTTCTATTTTTAAATTTAATTTGTTGAAGATGTCTTTTCACATGGCAATCCGTTTGTTTATCTTTTTTTCACACCAACCATCAGATGTTACTGTGACAATGAGGTATTTGAATTGATCCACTTGTTTTATTTTGTTGTTATTGCATGTTATGTTGCATGCAGGTGGATGTGGTTTCCTGGAAACTGTTATGCATTCGGTTTTGTTGAGCTTTAGAGCCAGTCCGTTTGCTTCACTGTGGGCTACTACTCTGTTCAAGATGTTCTGTAGTTTTTCTTCAGAGTCTGCCACCAGCACAGTGTCATCTGCATATCTGAGGTTGTTAACATTAATTACTCCAATTGTTATACCATCTTGATGATTGATGTTACATAGGATCATTTCACTGTAGATGTTAAACAGATCAGGAGATTGTACACAACCTTGTCGAACACCCCTTTGAACGGCTTTGAATTGACTGCATTCACCATCTATTCGGACTGCTGCTTCTTGTTCCCAGTACAGATTTTTTTATAATCCTCAGGTCTTTCCCATCAATATCTAGCTCATTCAAGAGTTGGAAAAGGTTTTCATGTTTCACTTTATCGAATGCTTTGGAATAGTCTATAAAACACAGGTATAAATCCGTTTGCACTTCTATTGATCTCCCCATTACCATACGGATTGTGAATATAGCATATAGCGAAATGTGTGGCTGAAAGCTCTGGATGTATCTTATTCTTTGCTCTTGCCATCAGTACTCTGAGAAGAATGTTGGTGGTATGACTCATAAGGCTTATCAATCTATGTTGATCACAGTCTGTGGCTCCTGGTTTCTTTGGCAAAGTAATAAAAATAGATTTTTTCATACCTGATGGAATTTGCCTGTCTTCATAAATGATGTTAAACAGTTTTGTCAGCTTTGATGTTCCAATTTCTTCGAGTGCTTCAATTGGTATTTTATCTGCTCCAACTGCTTTATCATGTTTCATTTTGGACATGGCATTTTTCACTTCATCTTCTGTTTTGGGTGGGCCTTTCATTTTTTTTTTCTTATAGTTGGAGGTGGCTTTCGGTCATCATGGCATACATCTTCAATAGAATCTGACCATCTTGGCAGAATGTCTTCCTTATCCATTAGTATGTTGCCTTCCTTTGATTTGATGCATCCTGACTTTGAGGGGCCCTGCGTCCCGTTGACTTCTTTGATCTTTTACTGCATGTACTTGCTATCAGTGTCCTTGTGTTGTTCTATTTCTTCGCATTGTGAGTTTATCCAGACTTCTTTAGCTATGTTGCATTTCTTCTTTATAAGCCTATCCAGTTTGTTGTACTCACTTTTGTTTTGATTTGATACTCTCCGTGTGTCCAATAAATCAAGAATTTCTTGAGTCATGTGGTTTAAATTTAGTAACAGGAAAACGTTTTTCAGTGGTTTGGATTATATATTCTTGCATCTTTTTCCATCTGTCTTCTGCATTTGTAAATGTGTTTAACATTTCAAATTTGTTTGACACTGATGTGGCAAAATTATTTCAAAGATCTTGGTCCTGTTTAAAAATTTGGTACTGCAATTTTGGAGTTCTTTTATATTTTTGGATGTTTTTGAGTCTCACTTTCATGACTGCTCTAACTGAGACATGATCACTACCACAGTCCGCCCCTGGCATGGATTTTGAGTATAGAATTGAATTTTTAAACCGCTCTTCAATTAATATAAAATTTATTAGGTTTCTAGCTCTATCACCAGGGCTTTTCCATGTCCTGCTGGGATACACACACAGAAGTTGAAGCTTGTAACATAAACTTAAGGTAACATAGTAAAAATTATCCGGATCAGCCCCAAAATCCCATAACTTTTTTCCTATCACATTTCTTACATTTTCTGAAAGTTTCATCAAAATCCTCCAATTACTTTTTCAGTTATTATCATAACTAACTAACTGACTAACTAACTAATGCACATACGATTATGGATATCATATTCTTCCTCTGGCACAGTAGTGGGAGCAGACGAGCTGTTTTATTTCCCACTCCTTGTACCATTAAACCAGTTGAGCAAAAAGTTGGTTGTTGTTTGTGCATCGACATTTTTTAATATGTTCCAAATAAAATTGATTGATTGATCATTTCATTGGGAATTTTCTGGGCCTGGAAAATGTGGAATTCCAGGAAGAACAGAATTTCTAGAATTTGGAAACGAGATAGCCTGATTGTTTTGATGCTGGAATGAAATCCAAAAATAAAACTGAAACTATGCATTGCTTGCACATTTACTTGTGACTTTGTCCAGAGACATAAGGAGATATAAAGGATAATGCATGCAATGATAAAGGATTTTTAAACCTATGTTTTGTTGACAATGTTTTCCTCCATTTGTCGATATTTTTAGCAATGTTTTAGTTTTTTAAGATATTTCATATTCATATCCAACAAATGTTGTGATAATGTTTGATAATGATATGTTTCAACCTCAATGGCAATACACTTCCTTCTGGTGAGTATTGTATCAAAGTGTGTTTTGTATTAGTTGTTGTGTGAATTAGACAGTACTTATGTTGCTGTTTAGTGATAATGATGAAGTTAACAATTCCACAACACGTCAACATTAACTGAACATTTTTTGCTAGAAATAACTTCTTTGACATTTAAAGTGTTCGACCATGTATAGTGCCGTCAAAGTAAACAGGTTGTTAAAATATGCAGGAGCACTTCCATAGTGTTCCACCAAATCCACAACATGGTAAAAAAGTAAGAAAAGCACGTGGTTACAAAGTTCTATCATGTATCTTAATTATGGAAAAATGCTTAAGTTATTTTGCTAAAAGTTGCCAAGATGCTGCATGAGTTTGATAATGGCAGTCATAATTCATAAAGAATTGAAGCCCATACCAGGATAACAAGCTCCCTGCAGACACTGGACATGCTCCCATAAGTCTGTGCAGCTACGAGGACACTGATTGGCACATGTCTCCTGGTAGGTCCGCCCCCGATCTTCACAGCGTTCACCTTGGATACAAAATGGTCAAACGCCTGCTAGTCAATATTGTCATAAATCTGGTCATTGTATTGTCAGGAGAATCAATGCACCATAGTCGGACTGTTTTATATAAAAAAACTATATGCATCACATACTTTTGTACATGCATCATCGCAAATAATGCAAATTATGTGATGCTGTCATATATGCCACGGCCCTCGCCAAGCCCCCAGCCCCACAAGTATTGCTGGGTTGAATATATGTTAGCTTGAGCCTAGTTATATATAAAGTGCAAGACGCGTTACTAAGTAAAGCGTTTCATCTGGAAATGGCGCTTTGCTGTGCTGTTCCAACCGTTCTACTCGAGTGAGATAGAAAAGAGCTTTTATAGAGTCCCGAAAGAAGTGGTTCTAAAATTGAATAAAGTCAGGTAAATTACAAAAGTGTGCCGAGGGAAATGGCTCTCAAACATGTAGCTTTCATCTTGTGGAGTGCAGTCAGACCATGCCCGTGTCTGCAGCGATCACTTCGTAGAAGGTTTGTTTGAACATTTGTTTTGCAGAGATGTGAGCACCTTTTTGAGAAAAAAAGAGGAACATTGAGAAAAAAAGAAGAACATTTTTATCAGCACAAAGTATTGCCACGCAAACCCCAAAATACATTTTTAAAAATCAAGACAACATTTTCCGCAATTGGGTGGATTTCTACACTATAACTATATATACTTCTGGCTTTGTGACCTCTGTTTACATTCATCATGTCAAAGATCATGATGGACTTCTCGGTGGCTACTAAAACTACAACTAACCATGTTCGGATTGTATTCATCCGATTTTGATTAGCAGCCAAGTAGACAGCCGTCAACGTTCTAGCTTGGAAAGCGAACGGAGGGGACAACAAGTGAGCTAGCTAGATGGTTAAGCTAACGAGCTAGCTTGTTTTGATGCGCTTGATCATCTAGGACTCCAAGGACATCAAAGGACTCCAAGAACATCACAAGACTTCATCAAAGGCCCTCTCCATCCGAGAGGAGGATGTACGCCGGCAGTTCTTGAAGCTGAACACGCGGAAGGCCCCCGGGCCGGATTGGTGTCTCCCCCTCCACCCTCAGACACGGCGCGGATTAGCTGACATTTTTAACACCTCTCTGGACAAGCTCTACCAGCTCAGTGTGCCCGACTCCCTCTGCAGTTGGATCAATGACTTCCTGACGGACCGAAGACAGCACGTCCGGCTGGGGAAGTTTAACTAGGACAGTCGAACCACGAACACTGGTACTCCTCAGGGCTGTGTACTTTCCCCCTGGCTCTTCTCCCTGTATACAAACTGCTGCTCCTCCAGTCACCAGTCCGTAAAGCTGCTCAAGTTTGCGGACAACACTACCCTCATCGGGCTCATCTCGGATGGCAACGAGTCCGCCTACAGGAGAGAGGTGGACCGGCTGGCGTCCTGGTGCAGCCTCAACAACCTGGAGCTGAATGCCCAGAAAACAGTGGAGATGATCATGGACTTCAGGAAAGTCACAGCCCCACCTTCCCCCCTCACCCTGATTGACTCTCCCACCCCGGTCTCCATTGTGGACTCCTTCCGTTTCTTGGGCACCACCATCACCCAGGACCTCAAGTGGGAGCCGACCATCAGCTCCCTCATCAAGAAGGCCCAGCAGAGGATGTACTTCCTGCGGCAGCTGAGGACACTTAAGGTGCCGACCGAGATGCTGGTGCAGTTTTACTCAGCCATCATGGAGTCCATCCTCACCTCCTCCATCACCGTGTGGTTCCCCGGCGCCACAGTACGGGTTAAGCATCGACTGCAGCGCATCGTACGTGCTGCTGAGAAGGTTATTGGCTGCAAGCTCCCATCCCTCCAGGACCTGTTCTCCTCCAGGACCAGGAGGCGTGTGGGTCGGATCACCGCTGACTCTTCTCACCCTGGACCCAAACTATTCTCCCCTCTCCCCTCAGGCAGGAGACTACGGTCCATCCAGACCCACACCTCCCACCACCTGAACAATTTTTTCCCCTCGGCCTTCAGGCACATGAACAATAACAAGATCTGATAGCTCAGTTACAGCTCATTTTATTACCTATTCTGTGTTATATATATATATGTGTGTTTTATGTTGCACGATTGCACCAAGAAAAATTCCTAGTTTGTGAACCCGTTCTCAAACAATGGCAATAAAAACTATTCTGATTCTGATTCTCCCCATCCTGAAGTCAGTATGGAGTTTATGCAAGAGGAACAGTATCTGCAGCGAGGCGAGAGTTCAACAAATTTTGTTTAGATCTTATTTTAACAATACTTGATTAAAAAATGCGGAAGTTTTATTCGGACACAAAAATGTTTGTTTAAAAACGCAGATTTCTGCGTTTTCACAGACATTCCATATGCCTGAAATGGTTTGAGAAACTTTCTGTGATGCAATCGGGTTTATTCTTCACTATATATGCAGTTTTTGAGAGCAGAACTAAGCCTAAATTAAGGACAAGAGATTACATTAGTTTGTCTGTGTTTTTTTAAGTTATGTTATGGTTGCTATGCCTAAATACAACTACGAAGACCTCTGATTGTAGAAATAAACTAATATCATGTTCAGTCCTATTAATAAATATTGTAATTTTTGGTCCAATCTACCGTATTCTTGTTGTCAATTTTCATAGCACAAACTAAAAGCTTTTTTGTTGTTGTTGTGCTGGAAAGCCAAGGGCTTCATTCGACACGAATGACCTCGCTGTAGCGTCTTAGAAGCTATTAGTTAGCATCAACAACATAGCCTTAATAGTATTAACAAACTACATTAATAAATATCTTGTAGCCTCATCAGCATACTAAATCATGATATCGCTAAATAATGTTGGAAACCAAACATTGCTAAACAACAGGGAAATCTAGCTAAACAAAACTTTCTGGGATGCAATCGAGTTAATTCCCTACTCATTAATAATGTTTGAGAGCAGAACTAAACGTAAATAAAGGACAATAGATCAGTTTGTGTTCTTTTGTGATTGCTATGCCTAAATATAACTATGATGACCTGGTTATGCAAATAAACTAATGTCATATTAAGTCCTCGTAATAAATATTGTCATTGTTGGTCCAATCCATTGTATTTTCTTGGTCGATTTTCATAACAGAAACTAAAAGCTTAGTTTTTGTTGTGCAGGAAAGTCAAGTGCTTTATTCAAAACGGATGACGACATTATAGCGTCTTTGATGCTATTGGTTAGCCTCAAGAAAATATCCTTAATAGTATTAATAAACTCGTAAGCTCAACAGCATATACTGAATCTTGATATTGCTATCAAAAATTGCTGAACAACAAGGACATCTATAGCTAAATAATTAAACAAATTATGAACTTCACACCATTAAAACAGCTGCAGACATTAATTGTAGATGGCAGAAAAATATTTGTACTATGAAAAAGAAATCTGGAAACCCAGCAAAAACTAAACTTATCCTTTTTCTCATTAGCATCACGACCACAGCAATACGACACTCGTTATGTCAATCAAATACGGTACTTACCAATGCACGAATAAGTCCAACATTGTCTTTCACGGATTAATGCTTAATTCGTGGACCCCTTCAGCTGTAAAGACATGATGTGCCTCCAATCTTTTCTACTTTTAAGACTTGTGAGTGTAAAAGGAAGTGTGTTTGAGCAGTACCTTGAACAGTCGACTTCGGTGACGTCGAATGATTTAAATCTTTAGAATATATTTTTTCTGAAAAGTGTATAAATCCACACCATCCTATTTCAATATTTTTTCATGATAGTGTGTATACTTGCCTCTAAACCTTTTATAATATGCTCAATGTTGCACTGATGCAGGAAAATAAAGTAATCCTCTAATGCAGGGGTGTCAAACTCATTTTAGATCAGGGGCCGCATGGAGGAAAATCTGTGCACACGCGGGCCGGACTATTAAAATCATGGCATCAAAACAAAAAAATAAAGACAACTTCAGATTGTTTTCTTTGTCTTACTTTGGCCAAAAATAGAACTAACATTCTGAAAATATTACAAAAAAAATATAGAAAAAACTACCGGCATCGGTAAAGTTTAGATCCATTAAGGAAAGAAGAAAGTGAATGAATGTTTCTAACTGAATACATTTACATATGCATTAAAATTTGTTTTCTTTTTTATAATTTTTTAAAATGAATTAAGTAACGTTTATGACAACCTTTTTCCAAAACACAATATATAATGTGAGATATAACAGGATAATGCATACATTTATCATTTGTTTTCAAAACGGTTACAAAAAAGCGGGACCCCAAAAACTTACTTTAAAAAACTTTAAAAATTCCTAGCGCCTACACTGATGGAGTATTGGTGCGTGTAAAACAGCAGCAGGCGGCTGTGGCCTGCGGGCCAGTTCTAATACCGGGGCCATAGATAATTTAGATACGGTTCGCGGGCCTTGACTTTGACACCCCTACTCTAATGGGACTCTTGCCCTCCACCTGAAACCCGGAAGTACCTCTATGTCACGTGATTGCAACCCAGCAATATTGGCAATCTGGGGGAAACCCTGTTTTTGCTATGTTTCAAGTTTTATTTATGCTTACATTTTAACTGTTTGATTGCCTGCATTGAGGTGGCGACTTGTCCGGGGTGTTCCCCGCCTTCCGCCCGAATGCAGCTGAGATAGGCTCCAGCACACACCTCCCCGAAGGGGAAAAGCGGTAGAAAATGGATGGCTGGATTGCAATTTTTAACTGCTTTTAAGTGCTGTATGGCCACCTTGAGTGCCTTGAAAGGCACCTTATAAAATAAATGTATTATTATTTGTATTACTATTATTGAAAAACCTGACTTTTTAAACAGTAGACTGGATTGGTAAATATTATTCTTTGTTGGTGTACCTGGACAAAGTCCTGTGTTGCAGCTCTGGCTTTGTGTCTGCTGGCTGCCACATCGTGGTCCTGGAGGTGAGGCCAGAGGCCGCCTGTAGCGCTGCCTGACTCCCCCACTGCATGGCTCGGCACACACTGTCCATGTACTCCATGCACTCCACTGACACACATCTGAAACAATATTACAACCAATTTACATGTTGTTTATATACTTAAAAACAACAGATATCCTGATAAATACTTGATATTTAAAGGATTCACTTCCCTAAGCTGTTCAATGAGATATTTTGGTCATTTCCACCCAGGTTTGTGGTAGATAGAAATGAAATTTCACACAATGAAAATAAAACTGTACAAAAAACTAAATGTGCATGTGGTGTTCCCCAAGGTTCTATTCTCAAAGTCCTTCAATTCAGCATCTTTGTTATCAAAACAAAAAAAATTCACACGATATAGACAAAACACTCATGGAATAAAAACAAAATAAAGAATGTGCTTTTTCGCAAACATACCCTGGCAAATGCGAGCATCGTAGCACAGCCTGTCCTCTTCCTGTAGTTGTGGACATCGGCTTTTGGCTTGCTCTTCAGACACTGGAAAACCAGAATCAAAGTCCAAACAAGCCCGGAAGCGCCTCTGGACTGAGATCATTTTACTGCCATTCACGGCCCATTCAAGTAGGGAGCTGGTCGGGGGCAGGGAGGAGGAGGGCATGCAGGGCGAGCAGGGGGTCCACTCTGACCACTCACTGAGAACAACTGATAAAAATATGCATAAAACGTCATAAAATGTAAAGTCTTGTTCCAACGGGAAATGTGTATACAGTAAAACACGCTCATGTCGACACCCCATCGATGTGGACCCACTCATCAAGTCCTGGTCCATCATCTTCCTATTAGTAAAAAAGTGCCTGCTAAAGTTGACATCGACATACATGGAATGCTTGTGTTGACATTAAATGTGCATAGCATTGTTAATGTCATCATTAGCGCTAAGCAGCAACATAACAACTGTCTAGGTACACACCATTAAAACATGCACACACTCACGTCCAGCTTCAAAATAAAAGCAAGGTTGTATTAACCTAAATTCATTTATTGCTGGGTTGCAATCACATGACCTAGAGGCACTCCTGGGTTTCAGGCGATGGTCAAGACTAGAATCCCATTAGGCTACTGTGTTTTTTACCTGCATCAGAGCAGATTTGGGCGTATTTTGAAAGATTTAGAGGCAAATATACAAGCGATCATGAAAAAATATTTAAAATAAGATGGAGTTGATTTTTACACTCTTAAAAAATATATATTTTTTAAAGATTTAAAACATTTATCATCACCAAGATGTTAGTGCTCACTACTACCTCACTTCATATGACAGTCACACGGATTTAGAGAAGAAAAGATTGGAGGCACATCATGTCTTTACATCTGAGGGGTCCACAAATTACGCCGTATTCCATGAAAGCCAACGTTGGATTTATTCGTGCATTGCTCAGTAACGTATTTGATTGACATAACGAGTACCGTGCTGCTGTGATCGTGGCGCTAATGAGAACAAGGATAAGTTTGTTTGCAGTTCATTTCCTGCTACAAATATTAGTTTCATCTACAATTCATGTCTGCAGTTGTTTTTATGATGTGAAGTTCATATTTTGTCTCATTACTTAGCTATAGATGCCCTTGTTGTTCAGCAATGTTTGCTTGCGATATCAAGATTCAGTATATGTTGTTGAGCCTACGAGAGATTTATTCATCTCGTTAATTAATACTACTAAGGATATTTTCTTGAGTCTAACGAATATCACCAAAGACGCTATAATGTGGCCATCCGTGTTGAATAAAGCACTTAGCTGTTCTGCACAACAACAACTAAGCTTTTAGTTTCTGTTATGAAAATCGACAATGAAAATACGGTGAATTGGACCAACAATCACAATATTTATTACGAGGACTTAACGTGACTTTAGTTTAGTTGCACAAGCAGGTCTTCGTAGTTATATTTAGGCATAGCAACCACAAAAGAACACAAACTAATGCGATTGCTTGTCCTTTCTTTACATTTAATTCTGATCTCAAAAACTACTAATATAGTAGATGTCAAGACGTGGACTATGGTGTGTTTGTTTTCCCGAGATGCAAGTAAAGCTGGACTGGTCATGGCGTGAAGGTAAATACATATTTATTTATATTTATTTATAACACTCAAAGGAACAAAAAGCGCGCTCAAGGCGGATGTACAAACTTGACTAACGAAACAAAAAGACTTGCACGAGGGCAAAAAACTGAACAATTAAACAAAAACACTTTAATAAACAAAAAACTTACTTGGCATGGACTATGAAGTGCGCAGAGGTAAAAGTGTGACAGGGGTATGAATCCGGGATTTCGCCAGAACGACGAACTGAAAACAATGAACTTAAATACTACCGACATGATTAACGAAAACAGGTGCGTGACTCAAAACGTGAAACAGGTGCGTGACGTGACAGGTGAAAACTAATGGGTAATCATGGAAACAAGACAAGGGAGTGAAAAGCCAGAAACTAAAGAGTCCAATAACTAAACAAAACAAAACATGACTAAAACAAAACATGATTACACAGACATGACAGAATCCCCCCTTACGGACAGATCCCAGATGTCCAAAAGAAATAAAATTAACAAGAGTCATGGGAGGGCGGGACGGGGACATGGCGGTGGGTCGCCAGACCAAGTGGCCCCGAATCCACCGAGGCATAGTCATGTGGCGGCGGCGAGTGGAACGCCGCTGCAGCAGGCGAGGTGGGCGACCCGGGATGGGCCACATTCGTGGCCGACGAGCAGGTGGGCGCACTTGGCGTGGCGGACGACCAGGTAGCGGCCATATCCGTGGCTGACGAGAAGGCAGGCGCGTCATCATCGTGGCAGGCGCGGAAGCTCGGCGGGTCTTGGTCTTGGCGTGGGTCTTGGTCTTGGTCTTGGCGTGGGTCTTGGTCTAGGCGTGGGTCTTGATCTTGGTCTAGGCGTGGGTCTTGGTCTTGGTCTTGGCATGGCGGGTCTTGGTCTTGGCATGGCGGGTCTTGGCATCGTGGAGCTGCGACTGGCGGCACTTGACGTGGAGCTGCGACTGGCAGCACTTGACGTGGAGCTGCGACTGACGGCACTTGACGTGGAGCTGCGACTGGCGGCACTTGACGTGGAGCTACGACTGGCGACACTTGACGTGGAGCTGCGACTGGCGGCACTTGACGTGGAGCTGCGACTGGCGGCACTTGGCGTCGTGGAGCTGGTACCGGAGCTTGGCGTGGTGGGTCTTGGCGTGGTGAAGCTACTGGCAGCAGTGGAGCTTGGCGTGGTGAAGCTACTGGCAGCACTGGAGCTTGGCGTGGAGCTGCTACTGGCAGCACTGGAGCTTGGCGTGGAGCTGCTACTGGTGCTAGCTTTGGTGCAGGTGGAGGTGGCCTAGCTGGGGGTTGCGGCTTGGCATGCCGAAAGACCGGTGGTGGTGGCCGTGCTGGAGGCTGTGGCTTGGCAGGTCGAAAGACTGGTGGTGGCGGCCGTGCTGGAGGCTGTGGCTTGGCATGGTGATGCTGAGCCACCCCACCTGAACAATTCCCAGGGGCGGATACCAGACGCGCTCCCTGCGGTCTGGAACTCTCTCTAGGGGTGGGCGGAGGGAGGACAGGAGGGGGGCAGAAACTTCCCCTTTAAATTGTCCAAAATGTCTTTTTTGTACCTGGGATTGAGTGGGTGAAAAAAAATTTTTTTGTGACTTGGGCGTGGCTTGAGTCCTGGGGGGCGGGGCATGAAATTTGGGTGGATTGGCTTGACAGGATCTAATGTTCAAAATCATATTTTGGTAGTGTTGAATCATGGTCTTTGAGTCTTTTGTTGGAGGCGGGTGATCAAAAGTTAAAGAGTTGAAAAAAAAATCCTGGTCTGTGATGTCATCCTGGGGAAGCCGGGCAGACTGCTGCTTGCTTCCGCCCGGAGGGGGCGGGGCTGGTGGGAGCGGCGTGTCCTGCCGGCTCGCGGAAGTTCTTCCTGACGTCCCTCTCCTTTGGCGGTGCTTCCGTGGCTGGGGTGACGCGTTAGCGTTGCCATGGCACACGGAGCTCATCAGCACCAGTTTGCCGCCAGGACCCCAAATGAGATCCTTGCGCTCCATGGGGGAATAGCGAAGCGTCTCGGCTTCCATGGCGCGGAGGTCCTCCCACGTTGCCTCGTCCAAACTGTCCAACTTTCTCGCGGAAAAACTATCTTGCTGGCGAAATCTGTCAAGACGTGGACTATGGTGTGTTTGTTTTCCCGAGATGCAAGTAAAGCTGGACTGGTCATGGCGTGAAGGTAAATACATATTTATTTATATTTATTTATAACACTCAAAGGAACAAAAAGCGCGCTCAAGGCGGATGTACAAACTTGACTAACGAAACAAAAAGACTTGCACGAGGGCAAAAAACTGAACAATTAAACAAAAACACTAACTGTGGCATTAATAAACAAAAAAACTTACTTGGCATGGACTATGAAGTGCGCAGAGGTAAAAGTGTGACAGGGGTATGAATCCGGGATTTCGCCAGAACGACGAACTGAAAACAATGAACTTAAATACTACCGACATGATTAACGAAAACAGGTGCGTGACTCAAAACGTGAAACAGGTGCGTGACGTGACAGGTGAAAACTAATGGGTAATCATAGAAACAAGACAAGGGAGTGAAAAGCCAGAAACTAAAGAGTTCAATAACTAAACAAAACAAAACATGACTAAAACAAAACATGATTACACAGACATGACAGTAGAGAATGAACTCGATTGCATCACAGAAAGTTTCTTAAACAAATCAAATGTTCAAACAAACATTTTACAAAGTGATCGCTGCAGACACGAGCTTGGTCCGATTGGGTTGAAAGTGATCCTTTGACACACTTTTGTATTTTCTCCGACTTTTTTACCTCTATGAACCACTTCTTTTGGAACCCAATGAAAGCTTTTTCCCATCCCTCTATTAGAACGACTGGAACACCCAAGAACAGTACAGCAATACAACCTTTTCAGCTCAAACTCTACACTCACTCTCACATGCTACGCTCTAACTCCATCATGTCAATTAAGCCGCAAAGAAGAAAAACGGATGTGACGTCATGTGCAACCCAGCAATTGTTATTAATTTGGGGGGCCACGTTTTGCATGAATAAGTGCATTTAAATGAGCGTATTCCTAACCCCTTCCTACTCTGTCAATGATAAGAATATTATGGCAAATTTCCCTTGACATTATCACTGTCCCTCAGTGTTAGTGTTGGAATTGTAAGCACTTTTAAGACTTTTAAGTATCAATTATTTGTTATTACAGGGTTCCTGCAGGTAACAGCAGGTCTAATTGAATGATTTTAAATGTATTTTTAATGCTGCTTAAAATACATTTAATGCCCATGTCTTAGTAAAGATAATTACTATATACTGTAGAGTCAAAAGCTTACAATTGTCTGTATATATAATTGTAAGCACTTGACAATGATATTCTTGAATTGTTTAAAAGTATGCATTAACTGTAACTCTCTAGCGAATTAGAATTGGCTAACAAGACTGTTTAAGGTGAGAATTTATTTCTATTTTCATTTATTTTATACAGCAGAAGTTGCTTTGTTGGTGACGCCAAAGATATTTGACATCGTTTACTACTGCCTGCCTTTAATCGCCGACTTATGATTAGCTAATAGAATTTGTGATTTCACCACGTTGCTGCCCATTTAGCCAGGTTTGGCAGTCTTTCAGCATACACTGCAAAACTCCTCTCTGGGTTTACCATCGACGTACGGGCTTTAAACAGCATTCACTTATGGTAACGAAGAAAACAAAAAGGTCATGAAAACTTTCCACACTAAAAGACAATATTAAGACAATTTCCATCAAAGACAAAATAAAACAATTTAAAAATGATGGATTTATTTTTTTTGTTCTATTGTCATTTGTTATCTCTTGCACATGTTTCATCTTTCTTTTGTTTACTATTTCCTTATGGTAGTTTTGTTGCAGTTTCTTAATTACTGTTTGAAAATTATAGAGAAAAATAATTTCTATGTACACATTTTGAAAAAGTGTTTTGAAACATTTTTTTTTACTTGTTGTGATTGTTTAAAGTTTGTGTGTCATTGGCGACACTAAATTGGCCCGAGTGTGTGCAAGTTAGTGTGAATGGTTGTCTATCTGTGTTGGCCCTGTGATGAGCTGGCAACTTGTCCAGGGTATACCCTGACTTCCAGCCCCCCCGCGACCCTGAAAGGGACCGTCCGTAGAAAATGGATGGATTGGCTATTGTTGTTGAAATAAATTTAGGGGGAAAAAGAACCGTGATTGGTCAGCTTGTTACGACATCATTTCCGGGTTCATACAGCCCACTTTCGCGAACGTCTTCTCCTACAGTTGTGAAGCAATGTGCATATTAAAAGTGACAGTTGTATTAAAAAGATTAGTTCCAACTCTAACATCAAAGGACAGGAAAATGTGTGAAAGAGAATTGCAAGTAGGTCTCGCCTGCTCAAACCGAAACAAAGATTGTGGATGACTGACAAGAGGCTTACTCCGTTCATGTAATTTTAGTATCAAATAAATGTGTTTAGGTGCTGAGAGCCATGCACAGAGTGAGGCCTCTTGTCTCCAGTTTGAAAAGCCAGACAAAAAAAGAAACACTGACGTAGCAATTTATCAATGACAGCAAAGTTGAGTTCATTTTCACTTATCATTATATAAATTCGATCATGGCTTACAATTGTAATAATTTTTTTAATGCCTCTGGACATGGAACTTAATGTTTTTTAATGTAATTTCCGTACCCTCCATTCCTCCTTTCTTTTGTAATTCAAGTATTCATTACATTTATGTATTGTTGCATTTGAAACAATTGTAGTGTTATTTGTATTGGTATTTTTATCATTCTATTTGTAAAATAACAATATAATTTGTATATAATGTTCATTGCCATTTCTGTGTTATTAATAGTTACTCCACTAACTGCTTATTTGCTTGAATTTTTCGTACCATATTTTTACATATCGTATTTGCTGATGTTGTTCTGTTGTTGTTGTTGTTGTCCCTCTGTCTTATTCCCGTAATTTCCCACTAGGTCTTCTTTTTTCCCTCTTTATATCACCTCCTGCTCCGGTCCGTTTCACAACAAAGTCAAATACAAAAAAGAAGTATCCCACACATCTCTTTTGTTAGGTAAATCTGTACAGCAGATATGGCCATCTACATCTATATGATTTGCCTGACAGGACATGTTTAAAAAAAAAAAGCAATTTTTAAGGCTGTTATTTTCATAAAATCCCTTTAATTACTTTTAGTGCTTTTTAATGACCCACGGGAACACTGTATTCTGCACTAAAAAGTAGTTATTATACAATTTATTTCCCATGAATCTGTTTTAGTACAAAACATTAATCAAATTAAATGTTTTGGATGAATAAAATGATCAACAATCGTTCCAAACAATTTGTGAAAAACAATTGGAATGGGTGGGGCCTCAAAAAAATAGGAATTTAGCCAAGGGCTTGCCTTACAGGTAATAATGACTAGTTTTGGTTTATAAAGTGGGAGGCCTCAACATAAACATGTTCCAGTGTATGATCTTACCTTCACACTCTCTCATGTCACACTCTAAAGTCCCATCATAGCAAAGGCTATAAAAGATATAGGCACAGATCAATAAATAAACTCCATTATTTCAGATACAAACAACATGTATAAGATTGCATATGTACAATTGACATAGGAACTGACCAGGTACTACATCCGAGGGTGATGGTGGCCCCCTGAGGAACAGTGACAGGTGTGAGTGGTTGTCCTGCAGCTTGGTGCTGCAAGTAGATGCAACCACACAGCTCTGAAGGTACACAACTACCATTCTGCTGCAGCAAACCCTGTAGGGACAACAACACACTTTCATGAAATCAATTGTGTCCTTAACACACTTAAGTGTGAAACAATCAGTATCATTGACAATACAATTGTATGCATTTCATAATATTCAATGATTTATGTCTTGCATAAATGGTAAGCCATGACTGTAAAGTTATTACAGTCACTAGTGCTGTCACATCTTATAGCTGCAAGGATCAGCTTAATGCTCCATATTTCATTACCTGTGTGTGTGTGATCAGTCTACCTCCAAGCTTTTTGCAATAAATCAAAGCTGAGAGCTCACTAACAGAGCCAAATAACACGACAAAATTGTCAGCACATATTTGAGCTGATATATTAGCAACACATGCCATATGTCAATTCTTAAATTGATGTTGCTTCAATATATGTGTGCTTTCACACAGTACAGCCATCTGAATAAAAATAAGTTGGAAGCATAAAAAACATTATATGGAAGAAACTGTATTTAAAATGTTCGTACAGTCCAATCGGTCCCACATTGTTCTTGAAACAATTATTTTCATAATTCACTGGGTCGAAAAGGCTGTATATTATTAGATATGGATCACAGGGTTGGTTCTTCTTCAAGGCTGCTGGTGATGGTTCAATTTGTTATAATTGGCGACAAGGAAGTCAGTCAGTGTATGATATGATTTATGTTGAAATCTGCATGCTGTGCTGCCATCACATGCTCACAGTGCGGAAAGTATTTCTTAAATATATAAAATGACTTCATATTAACAATTTTACATGATAAACATACCATTTTTAAGATCACTTACAGTATAAAGTGGTCGCTATCAGGTTATGGATGTGAATCATATAGCTGTATAATCCAATCTTGATGTTATTGTTAGTAATTGACCTTGCATTTGATTTTAAATATTTTTTATACCAATGTGTAATATTGTGTTGCATCAACTAAAGTGAAAGTAAACTACAGAAAAAGTAAACAAACACATTCACGACACCATTTGCTTGGCACAATATAATGCATTACATGTAATTATTTTCTACTTCGTGTATTGACATGGTCGTAGGCTATATGATTTATGTGTGTGTTAAAAGAAAAAACACTTTCTTTTTTTTTTTAAATGTTGCTTATCATTCACAATCCTGATGTGCATTATACTTTTTTGGCGTAGTGACACAGCGCCACCGGCAACGGTTGAAAGGAAGTGTAATGCTAGCTACGAAAGCTGCTGCTGCTGCATCAGCTTTGAGTTAGGGAAAGGTAATGTTGGATTGTAAATGATGCTTTGCAGAAGATGGAGCGAGATAATATCTCATGTGTGGGTAAACATATTTGAACTGTCAAATATAAAGATAGTAGAAACGTATTTTCAATCCAGCAATTCCATTTCTTGAGCTGCTGGATTAGTTAAGGCTGATTTTCACACCTGTGACTTAAAGGTCCCATATGTAAGAATTTCATGTCAAGTCATCACTAAATGGCTCTGATATGTCAAAAAGCATTAATAAATCATGTTCTTTTCGAAAACCTCTATAACTTATAACGGTAGTTCAGCCGGGATATGCTCATTTCAAAATTTGATTCACAGCCCCAAAATCGTATTGTTTTCATTTCGATGCCCCGCCCTCCAACGTTTGACCAATTAAAAAGTCTGTGAGTGTGTCACATCCAGGTTGCCAGTTACGCATCTCCCTCTTCGTCCGGCTACTGCCACTGGTAAAGTTACTAAACATGTCAGACCTTAGTAAATCTAAAAGGCGTCGTTACGATTCTCAACTTATTCAGGACAAAGCCAGGAACAAAACAAGGATTTGAAAGATGGAGACGATTGAAGGCGGAGAGGATTTTTTCATCTGACGCTAAACTTGGTAGTTTCGTCCTTGATAGGTAAGTCAGGCATTTATGTTTTCTTACTACTTGTGATAAATGGAAATGGACATTTTCTATGTAAATTATATTGTCCAATACAGTCTATGATCTTGTCTAACAAAGCTAGTATGTTCGTGCAATGAATGCTTAGGAGCGAAGCATCATTACACTAGTGTAATGCTAAGCATGCTAGCCCGGTCAATGACATATCGACATATAGGCTAACAGGGGAAATATATGCCCGTTAGCCTGTATGTTGATGTGTCATCCAACTGACAGGGCAAAATATAATTTCAACAAATAAAACCTATGTGGATATGGGTAGTGTCAGTGCCTAGTTAGTTCTCAATATACTGATACGCTGAGGAAATGCGTTCCAACATTAGCACGGCTAATTGCGGTTTCTGGTACTGTATGTTCATCAGGCACATATGGGGTGGTATTTGCTTGGGACAATATAATGCATTACATGTAACGATTTTCTACTTTGTGTATTTACATGGTAGTAGGCTATATGATATATGCGTAACGTGGTATTTGCGTAACGTGGGTTGACTCACAGAATCGCCCTCTGCACTGAAAGATGGTGATGTGTGTACATGGAAGAGAATGCAGTGTGTCATGTTTGATGCAACATGGAGTTATGCTGAACGAAACGTGGCGGTAATTTTACTGTTGGCCTTGGCTTGCCATCAAAGTAGGCCTATGCGATATGTAATATTATATATTATTATATAGAATTATTTTGATGGTGGTCCGTGCGGTCAAACTAGTCATTTTAGCAGGGTAAAGCCAACAATCTGTCCCGACTCCCTACAAAAATATTGCTGCATAACTTTACAAATACATTTGGCTAATCGGCATCAGTAAAATGTGGCATAATTACTTAGTAAACCATCTTGCAAGAAGCATAAACAAGAGAAACCTACTGCGTAGGACTCGTCGATTTCCATTTGAAGTTACTTGGAGTAGGATTCGGATTCGGCTGCGTATCTGGCAACCTCAGTCATGAAGAGTGGGAGGGGACTACAGAATTTTGACCGTGGTTGCAGTACCGTTTTTGGCCACATTACTACATATGGTACCTTTAAAGGATGATGGTTTAGGGAAGCTAGCATCATTGCACAGAAAAGTATGTTAATTGACAGGATGCTCTTCACAAACAGAAGGAATACTTCTTTGTTCCTTGTGCCGTTAAATTATATGACTCCTCACAAGCACAGTAAGGTCTCTCAAGTTAGAGATGTCCACTCTGTGATGTGAAGCTCTTCCCGATACATAATGAATTCAGCTGTGAGATTACCGTAGGGCAGTAGCAGCCGGGTGTACACTCCCTGACACCCGAGCACAGATCTGTACGTCCATGAAGTTCACAAAGCTTGTCACAAGGGGAGCCACATGAGGAGAACTCAAATGGGGCTTCACATTCTGACAAAGGGTTAAAAAGAGTAGTTAGATAAGCAAGATCATCACAAGTACTCTCTTCTTACTGAGCACTCACCTTCATCACAGTGACTGAGGCTGCACGGCCTGCTCTCTGTTTCTACAGGAGAGCACTGCTGTCCCCTAGTGGCTGGTGTGACAGCTACACGGTATCGCTGCTGCCTTTGAGACTCGCATGAGCATGGAGACCAAACACTCCATCCTGTCATGGGACATTCTGCAGATAAACAGATCAAAATAATTAATATACGTAACAAACCTACATTAAGAAGATTTTCCAAGGCATGTAAAGATCCAAATATGTGTTACATAGATTAATTGAGGAACTTAAAAGCTCCCTTATAAATATGCTGTGTCTTTTTAAAAACAAAATAAATTACACAAACTAAATCTGCTTTAACACCTATGCACAACTTTTGTTACAAATTATGTATAGTGATAGTGATGAGTAAATTACGCCTCAGTGAGTGTATGAGCCACTCACTACCTGTATTGACACTGCACTGATAGCGTGTTAAGTGTTTCATAATGGTCATCTTCTATCTGCTGGATTAAAAAAGTAATTACATTTGACCTGCAAATGAAAATAATAGTTAGCAATTATTATTGTTGTTATTGTTTTTTACGAATAGCTGTGCAGAAAGGAATATGAATCGTGCAACTCTGGTCAAGGAAGTAAGGAAGGACAGAAGTAATATTTTATGGGTCCACCATAAGAAAAGGGTCATCGTTTCTGGTGAAAATCATTTCAGTGTAACACCAAACCAGGAGACTAACATAAGAAGCGAAGATTGATTTACATGAAACCAAGTCATGAATACATCGCAGTCAAACATATTTCATCATTTTAGCACAGTTTTTCTTCATGATCAATGAGTTTTAGCAGTAGAGTAATAAAATTTGCACCGTTTGGAAGATAGGCAAAGTTCTTCTGGAAGAAAGCTCATGATTATTTTAAAATTATTAATGACATATGTGGCAGTGCAGTGTTTGCCCATTTAAGTGCTAAAGGTTTAAGTTGTCCTAAAATTGGTTTTACTGAGCTTTTAGCTGACGTTGGTTGCGTTATGTGGATGCATGGCATGGTTATACAACATGTATATACAATTACAATGAATTATTATAAATATAGCCAGAGCCTCATTGCACCAGGTAATTTGGGAACAACATATATCTGAAAGCCTCAAATCAATTTAGAAAAATAATTAGTAGTTTACTCAGTGAAACCCGAGAAATCCAGTGTGGTACAGTAGATGACCACAACGTAAGCCATTGGGCAACTTACATGTGTTTTTAGGATACTGTACATTCAAAACTACACTGTCAAATTAAAAAAAACAAGTCAGCTCAAATGAAACTGGTTTTAAAGTTTTTGTTAGTGATGTGATAAGAGAGAGAGCGACATCATTTGGGCCAGGTTGAGGGTTAAAGTCCAGTGTTAAAAATGCACTAAAGCAGGCCTGGGCAATTATTTTGATTCAAGGGCCAAATTTAGAGAAAAGAATGTGTCAGGGTCCGGTATATCTGATTTTTAGGAACACTAATACAAAACCGCACAATAATGTCTGATTGAAAGCTAAAAATGTTATTACAAACCGCCTTAAAAAACAGAATGAAATTTTACTTTTTTTTTTTTACTGAATAAGACACCCAGAATGTACATGAAAATAAAGAATGTGGGATTTACAATATTAACTATGAACGATAAAACACTGAATATTGACAAAATATGAATGTCACACCCCCTCTCGATCGACATATTTTACAATCAAGCCAAACGCAACAAACACAGCAAAATATGAAATTGAAGGGTAAAAAAACCCACCTACAATCTGATATATCTGATCACTAAGCTTTAGAACTTTGATGTAAAAATATTCTTCACACATTCTTCCTGACAACCACCCGCATTTCAGGCTGGCCGCTCTGGAAATACACTGGAAACGCTCCCCACCCACCCTGCTTGTTGCGTCGTTTGAGCTGCTGTGACTTAGATCACCATAGTAACTAATTATATTACCATAGTAACTAATTAGATTACCACAGTAACTAGTATATCATGCAAAAGCGGAGATTCCAGCCATTGAAATACTTTGTATAGTTCAAGACTTACGGTCATTAGAAAACATCACTACACATCATAATGGCAGGTACAGTTTCCATCTTAAAGATCTAAAAAAATTATTTGGGAATGCCCGGCTGGCCAGATTGAAAAGCTTAACGGGCCGCATGTGGCCCCCGGGCCTTAATTTGCCCAGGTCTGGTCTAGAGGTTAGTTTCAAACACACCTGAACAAGGCTGTTTAAAACACAGCTGGTTCTCTTCCTGGCTCATCTGAGCCTCAATTTCAGCAGGACAGGCTGCACTTCCTCCCTTCCCGCACAGACACACTCGACGCCGCACAACAGACCCCGCGCCACACGTCCGGGAACATGGCGACCATGGCGACCAGGGGCAGAGGTCATCTGAAAAAGTCAGCCGACTAATTAGAACCTCCAAGCACATTTATCTTTATAAAGATAATAGTACAACACAGTGGAACACGTTTAAGCCTGAGTCATGTTGATATAAGCAGTTGTCAACATAAACAAAATTAGCCATTGCTTGCACACATTTATGTCATGACAGTTTTGGACTAATGTTTGTTATGTTTTTGTTTTGTATCACTTCTTGACCCATTTGCTTCCATTTGCCTCCACTGGTTCCCTCACCTGTTTCTGATTGTCAACCAGGAGAGACACCTGTCTCTGTTTTTCCATGTTTGTCAATCAGAAGGTTTCTTATGCCCAGCGTCGTCAGATGGATAGCTGCATGTTTCTATGTGTATGAATGCATGCTATTGTGCCAAGTTATACTGTATGTGATAGCATCCTGCTTTTGCAAGGCCCATGGTCCGTTGCTTCAACCATACTGGTGCTCCCTGGGTTGTCCCTTAATAAAGGACCTGCACGTCATCTGCTGTCTCTGCATCTTGGGGTCACGCCACCACCACCCTAATTCTTAAACTTAACCGGTTAAACATAAAACTTAAATGTTGTTAGTTGCTATGGTAGAAACCAGTTTAAAAATGCCATGCTTTTATTTAGAAGCTTACTTTGCACTGAACAGGAAGTTGCTGTGTGTATGTTTTAATGCTGTGTATATAGTTATATTGTTGCTATTAAAAACTGACAATAATGATGAATGTAATATTACCATAATACATTTCAACATAAACAGAATTTTTTCTTAATGTATATGAACCCTTTGGCAAATTAAAAGAGTTCCACAGTACAGTGCTACCTCGAGATATGAGTGCCCCAGCTTACAAGTTTTTTGAGGATAGAAGCTGTCTCTTTGCTTAGTGTTATGTTTTAGGTTGCGAGCAAAAATGGGGGTAACGAGCCACCCCACCACTAGACTTGATAACTCCAGCCAAAGTTGTTAAAATGATATGAAAAGAGTGGACATTTATCCATGAAAATATGGAGAAGCTGCTGATATTGTTTTTGACAGAGAAACAGCTGGAAGGTAAATACTGTACATTATATGTTACTTTATAAAATTACTGTACTTGTTTGTGCTACATTCTATTGTATTTATTAACAATATATTTATTATCCTAAAGTTTGTTTTTATTTTAAAAAGCAATTTACACATTAAAATGTATGAGCTGTGCCACACAACCAATTAAACTCGTATCCTGAGGTACAACTGTGTAAATATTTTGGTTGTACAAGCAATGGCTTTTATCGGGGCTACAGACCCAGACAAGGAGGAGCATGGCAATCCTGTGTCTGCTTCTCTGAACCGTCACACTGAGAACCGTTGTTACGAGGTGGAGGGTTGATGCAAGCACGTGTTTGAACTTGGGTTCCTTGTCCACAAGTCACTGAGCAGTCAGACCACACAGACCATGGAGTCCAAGCGCCGTCCACTAGAAACATCATAGACTTAAATCATTAGGTTTTATAGAACGAAGCATCCGGTTTATTTCGATGTACTGATGGTAAATTATTATATAGTTTATTTATGTTCAATTCAACAAGATGATCATGTGAAAAATAAATGTTTCGCACCTCTGCAATCGATATCTTGGCAATAATCTCCCTCTGGAGTACAAGTGCTTGGAAACAAAACAAATTAAAAAGTTATACAGTCAAACAGTCCAACATTTCTTGTTCATTTTCAAGATATTTCTCAGGCAAGCATCTTTTTTTCACCATTGTTGACATTCTCCCTGCAGCCAGGTGTCTCCGACGTGGAGCTCCTGGTCGTCATGGAGACAAAGAGGAGGGCAGGGTCCTGGCTCACAAGACTTATGCTGGACTTCCTCAAACTGACAGTCTGATCCTTCGGTTTCTGCGATTAGAGATCTGACACCGTCTCACACTGTTAGACAGTACCTATATACTTATGTAAATACAATAAAAACACATAAAAAAAATGCTTGGCACAGTACTTGCGTGCTTACAAAAATAGAGATAAAATAAAAGCTAGGTACCTATATACTTACCGAAATACAAATAAAATAAAATATAAATACTTGGTACTTGCATAATTATGTACACATAAATACCAAAAAAACCAACTGCTTGCTAGAGTACTTGCTTACTTTCATATTCACGTAAATAGAAATAACATTTAAAAAACATGCTTTGTACTTTGAACTCAAATAGCAAAATAACAATTTGTCTATACCAAATGGGAATAGAAGTAAAAATACAGACTTGGTACCTCAACTTACATGAGATACAAGCTGTCTCTCGACTTTTTGTTATGCTTTAAGTTTTAGTATCAACTTAGGTTTTACTCTGTTTATTTTATTACACTAAACATTCAGATAGTTCAAAAAGTTCAAGTCCGAAACGCCGTCATTTTTTACTATTGTATTAAAAGGTAAGCTCCAAGTGCTTTTCTTTTTTTCATCTTTTTTTATTTTTTATTATTTGAATGTATTGTCTAAAAATTATCATTTTCATTTATATAAAGGGACAAGCGGTAAAAATGGATGGATGGGATGGATTCTGTAAAATTTTAAAAATGTTCCTTCATTATTGCACATGCCTGATCCTGCTGTTTTTCCTCCTATTTGCGTATTTCTTCATTTATTTGATACAGTATATCTTGTCTTCTTAAATTAAATTAAATTAATTTATTCCTGCATTTTGAACTAGACATATATATATATATTACTTATTTTCTGTAACATCTTTTTTATGGCCACATCAACTACACACTACACTAATCTATTATTTTCTCTACTGGTTAGAAAATAATGACAACGAAACACATGAAGTCAACAAACTTACAGTATATGGAAAATATGTCAACACATGAATCATTGTCAGCGTTAAACAGACAAAGTGAACAAATGATTAGTAATAATTGATATAGAGAAGAGGTAAGAATAAATAAACTTGGCTTCTTCCTACATTATACGTTATATTGTAATTAAAGTGTAACCATGTAATGTTCCTTATGTGTAATGTATAATTGTTAAACATGTCTAAAAAAAATTATATCATGATCATATAGACATTATCAATCAATCAATCAAAGTGTATTTATACAGCCCTAAATCACAAGTGTCTCAAACGGTTGCACAAGCCACAACGACTTCTTCGGTTTAGATCCCACATCAGGTAACAAGGTAACAAAGTAAATAACATACTTTTGGAAAATATGTAATTGTTAGTTATTGATACAGTTAGTATATCTAATTAAGTATAGTTAACAATGTAACAATGCTGATTCATCTTACTGTACCTGTATCGAGTTCTCCGGCCCTGCCCACAGGAAACGCTGCATGATGCCCAACTGGACCAGGAGCTCCACGTGCATGTAGGCTGACAGGTGTGATTGGTGCAGGTGAACTGTCCACTGGAGCAGCTGCAGTTGTTGCAATCTACTTGGTGCCAACTGCCAGCGGCCCATACCTGACCCTGCGAGTCCACACAGTCGCACTGCCAAAGGTGCACACACACGCCGTCCTGCTGCAGCTGACCTGCATGCACAAAGGTAGATGACTCACCTTAAACTACAACAGAAGATCCCTTTCAGACAAGGGAACTAAAAAGTATTATCGTCTTCATATCAGATTGTATTAGAACGTAGCACGTGAAGAATATTCGCAGTATTTTCTACTGTATGTCAAATGTAAATATTTGTTTGAAATTCCTCTTCAAGTACAGTACACAATGACAAATACTGTATGAAAATTTTTTACGAAAAACATGCATTGTCTTGAATCTGGATGATTCCAGCGTACAATTGCAGTTAATGTCGGTGTTTGTGGCACATAACCTAGAGCAGGGGTGGCAAACTCATTTTAGCTCAGAGGCCGCATGGAGGGAAATCTGTGCACATGCGGGGGCGTACTATTAAAATCATGGCATTAAAACTAAAAAATAAAGACAACTTCAGATTGTTTTCTTTGTCTTACTTTGGCCAAAAATAGAACAAACACATTCTAAAAATATTACAATTTTTTTTGTTGACATGGTTTTCCTGTATGTGTGCATATTTTATTCAGATTATTGTGTTTATGCAATATTTTGTATTCTGATTTAACAAAGTTGCTGTGCTAATTAACCTGTATGTTATGACTACAATGACAATAAATCTTTCATACATATGACTAATCTTTCTTCCGGTAGCTACAATAATACAAAAAAAATAATGGCTACATTTTATTTTGAAGCTGAAGAGGAAGTGAGCGTGTGCATGTTTTAATGTTCAATCAATCAATCAAAGTTTATTTATATAGCCATTAATCACAAGTGTCTCAAAGGGCTGCACAAGCCACAATGTTGTGTAATTAGACAGTAGTTATGTTGCTGCTTAGCGATAATGTTTATGCTAAAAATACAACAACACATGTCAACATAAGCAGAAAAAAAATTCATAAAAATGACTCCGATGGCACTCGCATTTTATTTCAACACAAGCGAATGATCTTGTATGTCGACGTTGAATTAAGTGTGTAATTGGGACGGCGTGGCGAAGTTGGTAGAGTGGCTGTGCCAGCAATCGGAGTGTTGCTGGTTACTGGGTTTCAATCCCCACCTTCTACCATCCTAGTCATGTCCGTTGTGTCCTTGGGCAAGACACTTCACCCCTTGCTCCTGATGGCTGCTGGTTAGCGCCTTGCATGGCAGCTCCCGCCATCAGTGTGTGAATGTGTGTGTGAATGGGTGAATGTGGTAATACTGTCAAAGCGCTTTGAGTACCTTGAAGGTAGAAAAGCGCTATACAAGTATAACCCATTTATTATCATTACTGAACCAGGATTTGAGCAAGCTGTCAACATAGGCAGTATCTACTTAATAGATAGATAGATAGATAGTACTTTATTGATTCCTCCAGGAGAGTTCCCTCAGGAAAAGTGGGTTTTGACAATATTTAAAAAGAAGTACCGTATTTTTCGGACTTTAAGTCGCAGTTTTTTTTCATAGTTTGGCCGGGGGTGCGACTTATACTCAGGAGCGACTTATGTGTAAAATTATTAACACACATTATGTGAATATGATGTAATGGATAGGAATATCTGATGCTGGATGTCAATAAAAATAAAATGAAAAAAAGAAAAAGAAATTATTAACACATTACCGTAAAATATCAAATAATGTTATTTATCTCATTCACGTAAGAGACTAGATGTATAAGATTTCATCGGATTTAGCGATTAGGAGTGACATTGTTTGGTAAACGTATAGCATGTTCTATATGTTATAGTTATTTGAATGACTCTTACCAAAATATGTTACGTTAACATACCAGGCATGTTCTCAGTTGGTTATTTATGCGTCATATAGCGTACACTTATTCAGCCTGTCGTTCACTATTCTTTATCTATTTTAAATTGCCTTTCAAATGTGTATTCTTGGTGTTGGGTTTTATCAAATAAATTTCCCCAAAAAATGCGACTTATACTCCAGTGCGACTTATTAATGTTTTTTTCCTTCTTTATTATGCATTTTCGGCAGGTGAGACTTATACTTCGGTGCGACTTATACTCCGAAAAATACGGTATTCCTTCATGGTGCAAATATAATTTACATAAAATACATGCCTAAATACAAAATGGTGTAGACTATGAGAGATAAGTACATTTTATTTTGGTGTCTACAATTCTACAACAACTAAAAAACTAGAATAATAATACATGGCATCTTATGTATGAAAAGAATGATGGATATTTATATATTTTAGTACCTTTGGGGCAACGGCAACCAGGCTGACATTCAGTGTTGGTCTGGCACTCGATGCCCTGCTGCAGGTCAGAGCAGCGCTGTGGACACTCGTTGGCACAGGAAACTACTTCCTGTCCTGGTGGGCATCCTTGTTCATCTGCCAAGACACACACAAAAGGTCATGAATTTACTCAACATTATTATTTTAAGATGCTGCAGTCTTAAAAAAGTATCTTGATCAGAGACCAACAACTTTCATGAGCAGTAAAATATGGAAACAAGTCTCACCACAAGGTTTAGTGTTGCAGGGTTTGACTTGATTCTTCTCTCCTTTACAGTTCTTTCCTCCATTCTTGTGAGGAGGACTGGAACAAGAACGTGTGCGAATAGAACGACCTCCGCCACAAAGTTTATCACAGAGTGACCACGGACTCCATCTGGACCATCCTCCATCCACTAAAAACACATCATACATACTCTGTACTGCATCAAGCAAAGTAATTTAAATACAAAATATATTTTTTATTATTCGACAGGGCAAGAAATGAACACTATGGCAGCTGTAGTACTATTACAATAACAGTACTATTATTACAACAACTCTATTTATTAAAATAACAGTAGTACTATTACTATAACAGCACTGTTACTACATTATTATATATAACTATTAGAGTTACAATACCAGTAGCACTATTACAATAACGGTGGTTCCATATTTTTGAAATCAGATTAATCACTCTTTTAAAAAGTGAATAATTACGATTAATTACGGCAATTTACACACTTGCTTGAATTCAATCATCTTTAACAAAAAAGACCAATATTTGGACAAAAATGCAATTTTAAATGTTCAAAACAGTGGCAAAATCTCTAAGCATAAAAACACTCTGCGCAAACAGAATCTGCGTATAGAGTCGCTAGTTGAATGCCAACCAGCTCATATAATATGTGATTTATTAACCACCATTAAAGGCAAACATCAACCTTTATGATAAATGACAGCATCTACACAGAGATCATTACAAAATCAACTTTTTTGCTTTAGAAGTCAAATTATGTAAAAAACAATACAGTATATCCTTCTTTTGACGGTCATCTGAATAACCATAGACATAAAAAATAACACTTGAGGATGATTTTTTTTTTTCTGTACAACAGTAGACCTAAACAAATACTGTGACAGATCACAAGTGGGATGAAATGATTTGATTGATTTGATTCACTTTAGCTTAATAAAAATAGGTCCTTTCAATCTAGCTAATGATCATTTGCCACAAAAGTTGCTTCTACTCCTTAGTAGGGATGATGTTTGATAAGAAATTATCGAGTTCGAGCCTATTATCGAATCCTCTTATCGAACCGATTCCTTATCGATTCTCTTATACTGTATGTATATGGAAAAAAACACAATATTTGGTTTAACAAATCACTTCACATTCTCTACTGCTCGCTACTATAGTATTACCATATCTGAGTTATTGTGCAGAAATGTGGGGAAATAACTACAAATGTGCGCTACATTCGTTAACCGTGTTACAAAAAAGATCAATTAGACTGATACATAATGTTGGATATAGAGAACATACAAACACTTTATTTATTGAGTCAAAAATATTAAAGTTCGATGATTTAGTAAAATTGCAAACAGCTAAAATGATGTGGAATTAAATGATGGAATGGATTAAGTAAATAAGTTAAACATTGTACTGATATGATCCAGTTTAAGAGGTTGTTCAAATGAATAGTGCTTACAAAGTACAAAGAAGAAGAATTATGAGAAATACTTTCAACCTTATTGAAAATAAGATATTCTTCATCTCAGTATATTAATAATGACTGAATTACTTAATTACATATTACAAAACTGTTGTATATACTAATTCACAGATATTTTTTTATAAAAAAGTCAGTAAATTATGTATATATTTGTAAACGCTATGAAGTGGGAAAGGGGTAGGATTAAAAAAGCTTTACTTCTTCCTACTCCTGTAAAGTGAAATGATATGAAACTGTGATGTATTATACTGTAAGTGTGTTCATGTTCCAAATAAACTAAAGAAATAAAGAAAGCACTAGTGATGCCTAATGATGTCATGATCCGTGGTCGGATCATGTTTTGTTTAGTTATGTTCTGTTAGTTTTGGACTTCCATAGTTATTTTGTGCACTTCGGGGGTTTGTTTTAGTCACCATGGTTACTTATGATTTTCACCTGCCTTGTACGCGCACCTGTTGCTCATCAGAGACTCTATTTAAGCCTGCCTTTTCCGGTCACTCGTCGTGGCTTCATTGTTTGCATTTACAACAGTTACGTTGGCATCCTGGTTTTCGAGCTCATGATTCCTGTGCTAAAGTTACCTTAGCTTCTAGTATTCCTGTGCTAAGTAAGTTTTGCTTTAGCTTCTCGTGCGAACGGCACACTTTCCTTTTGTTTCGTTCCTATCTGTTGTAATGTCTATGATTTATGAGAAATAAATCATCTCCTACCTGCACGCTTTCATCCGGAGCCGTCAGTTTTGAGGCCCGGGAGAACGAACCGCAGCACGCTGCACCCCACCGTGACAAATGACTGAGCTACGTGACGTAATTTCTTGTGATGTCCTACGAGGCATTTCTTGTCGGGACGGGATTTGTTCCCAGGGATTCGAATAAAGAACCAACTCTTTTTCTTTACTATAGTGGTCTCGATAACGGGTACCGGTTCTCAAAAAGGGATTAGAGTCCGAGGACTCGGTTCTTTTCTTATCGAACAACCGGGAAAACCGGGTTCGAGCATCATCCCTACTCCTTAGTGAAATCATTTCTATGTTAAAAACAGGATTCAGTTGCACATTGGAACCTAAAAAGGATTGTTTTCTGAAAAGTTCACCTCTGCAGGGTTTGATGTTACAGAAGCGCTGCTCCAAGTTTCCTCCTAAGATGTCGTCACACCACGAGCCGTTGGTACCAGGACTGATGAAGGTTCTGATCCTATGCTGCTGGCCGACTCCGCAGGAACGTGAACAGGATCCCCACTGCCCCCACTCTTTCCAGGCACAGTCCCTTTTTTCACAATCCTCACCTACGCAGGCTTTATCATCATCTGGGGATATGCATGTACATAAACATGATAAATATGTTTATTTACATATACATGCACATAAACACGTACATATACATGTACATAACCACGTACATAAAGATATATTGTAAATATACACACATGTACTGTACATATAGTATATATATATGTGTACTATATGTTCTGTACTTTTAAATTTTCCTGAGGGAACTCTCCTGACGGAATCAATAAAGTACTATCTATCAATCTATAGGTGTACATAATCACATACATATACAGTACAGGCCAAAAGTTTGGACACACCTTCTCATTTCAATGTGTTTTCTTTATTTTCATGACTATTTACATTGTAGATTGTCACTGAAGCCATCAAAACTATGACACCTGTAAAGTGAAAACCATTTCAGGTGACTACCTCTTGGAGCTCATCGAGAGAATTCCAAGAGTGTGCAAAGCAGTAATCAGAACAAAGGGTGGCTATTTTGAAGAAACTAGAATATAAACATGTTTTCAATTATTTCACCTTTTTTTGTTAAGTGCATAACTCCACATGTGTTCATTTCTAGTTTTGATTCCTTCAGTGACAATCTACAATGTAAATAGTCATGAAAATAAAGAAAACCTATTGACTGAGAAGGTGTGGCCAAACTTTTTGCCTGTATTGTACATGTACTGTACATATACATAAACACGTACATACACATGTACACAAACACATGCATAAAGATGTACACATAAATGTAAATAAACAAACATGTACTGTACTGTAAGCGGGTTCCACTGAATTAATACTGAATAAGACAACGCTACAATAATAATTTTGTAAAGTTTAGGTCAGACGTCAAACAAGCAGATGTTCATTATTATAGGTTACAATTAAGGCTGTCAAATCGATAAAAATATTTAAATGTCATTATTCGCATTTAGTCCAAAGTGTCACAATTGCGCATTGTAGTGGTAGTTGGGACACAAAGATGCGGAGAAAGGAGACGGCGCACAGGTAAAAAATGTATTTGTGAAAGGAGATGTGGCCGGCGCTGCCTGCAGGAGCAAAGGTCACCGCCTCTGTCCATGGTGCTGAGGACAGAGCACCATCAGACGGGGGCGTTGCAGTGCTGACGGCGAGAAACAGCTGGCAGGTGATTAGATTTCACAGGTGGTACGTGTTAATCTAATCATCTGTTGTCTTTAACAGTAAGCGGCCGGGAGCAGGAGGGGAGAGAGGATACGAACGTGACTGAAAAGTCACGTTCTGCTGGAGAAAGAGTTCGACTCAAATCTATGCACATTAAAAACTTTGTTAAAACTTATGCCGTGTCTACAGTGGAGCTGCTAGGAGGCAACTTCCACAGTATTTAATAAAAAAGAAACAAAAACTAGTGCGTCTGAGAGGGCACACAAAACCAACGAACTAGTACAACTTGGAAGTGCACCGGAAGTGCATGGTTACGCTAGGCAAAGCATGAGCAAGCAATCACAGGCAAACAAGAAACAATGTTCCGGCAGCAAGAAGCAGGTGACGCTAGCATTTAAACCCCCTTGATTAGCAATCAGGGACAGGTGAGTCCACTGATCGCCAACCAAGAACAGGTGAGGTAAACAGCGCTTAAAGACAGGGAATAAAGTCACTGCAAAGCAGCACACACAAAACAGGAAGTCAAAACTAGAATAAGAGCGCTACACAGGAACTAAAACACCAAACATAATCAAATACAAAACAAACCCAAAACAAGGTATGACCTGAACTGACAGGTCATGACACATAGATAACTCGTTATAAATCGCAATATTCAGATAGATAAAAAAAAATGTAATCTTTAAAAAGTCTACCTTAAACAATAATTGTATGTGTTTTAATACTATCAACATGGGATTAGACAATGTGTTTGCTTTATGTAAAAGTTTATTTATCAAACCTTTTTAACAGCTCAACCGATAATGGACATGAACACTCTCTTGCAGACAAACAAAATTAACTGATGTCACGCCAGTTTTGTATCCACATTTTGTGCCATTGATACGCTAAACTGCTATCTAAACACGGGAGTGAAACCCCACCCCTCTGAATGTAAGCGCACCAGCAGCAGCGGGCAGCTGGCATTTGTTCCGGCGATGAATTAGCTCACAGCGACAGTGACTGAAAATAACTTTGGTCTTGTCGGGAGAGCAACCTCCTGGGTCTTTGAAGCAGTTTTTTTAGAATCAGAATCAGAATCAGAAGGATCAGAATCAGAAGAGTTTTTATTGCCATTGTTTGAGAACGGGTTCACAAACTAGGAATTTTACTTGGCGCAATCGTGCAACATAAAACACATATAACACAGAATAGAATAACAATAACAGACTAGAATAACTAGTAATTATTCAATGTACTTTTTTTTTTATCCATTCCTGCTCACTATTTCTCTCCGCTAGTGGCGCAACATCAACTGGAATGCAGCTGCATTTTTCCACACTGCTGGATGGGCCGAGGGTCACAGAGCGATTCGCTCGTCAAAAAAATGATGCCACAAAAGGACATTTTTGTTGACTCATCGTGTTAACTTTGACTGCCCGATTTACAACACTAAACTCTTGTTTCCACTTTTCCACAAGAACAGTGCGGATTTGGACTATTTGTGACTAAAAAAAATCCTTACCTGAACACTGAGGAAGGTTGCAGGCTTTGTCTTGGTGAATGTCCCCAAGGCACGGGGGTCTGACGCATTGACGATGACGTGACTTCATGGCCGGTGAGCGAGCATCGCTGCACGTTTTAGTGCACGGACTCCATGTTGACCAGCCAGTGAAGCCAGCATCCTCATCTGAACGTGATGAAGACGCATGTATGACATGTTCATCAATATGTATGTATGTATGTTTATATATGTTGAACTGTGTTACACTCTTTCGGCAGAATCAGATCTTCAGAGTAGTGTATTGTATGTTTACCTGGTAAGGTTGGTTCTTCAGTTGGACCAACAACTGCCAATAACAGAAGTCAACATTTCAAGATTAACATATTGTGTTTTTTTCCCTGCATCTTCTCAACTTACCTGGGCAGTCAGGAGCCTGACAGTACGTGCTTTCAAGGTATGGTCCATGGCAGTTTCTCCCTCCATGAGCGGGAGCAGGCTGGGTGCAGCCTCGAGAGCGGCTCTTCAGCCCAAGGCCTCCACAAGACAGCGAGCAGGGGCTCCAGGGGCCCCAGGATGACAGACCGCCGTCCACTGGACAGTACTCTAAGGAACAGTTCCACCTGCCGTGCTCACAGACACTGCAAAAGAAGACGTTTGCTTGCTGGTGTAACTTCTATTTATTTATATTTGCTCACCATGAGCTGCAGTCGTGGACCACCGTGTCTCCAGGCTGCAGCTCTACACCCTCAGAGATATTCTGGAGAAGTGGAGTTGAGTTGGGCATGATGGAGACGCTTGCAAGGGAGGACAGAAATTCCTTATCGACCAGGCAGGGACATTCCTGAGACGAACAAATCACACCAACAGTAGGCACACCTGATTGAAATATTCAGTCGTGTTTGTAGAATATGAAAGTAACCCACATTCAGGCAGAGTCCGTCATGTTGGAAAGTGTTTAAGGGGCAGTGGCAGCCTTCCTCGCAGCCATCAGAATAGCAGCCCTCCCTGCCGCTTATCTGGGCACAGCTGAAGGGACATCCCTCCCCTCGCTCACACTCTCTATAAAGTCTGCCTGGGGGACATCCCACCTCTGCGCAAGAAAAACATGACCGCACATAAACACAGATTTAATTAAACTGAAGCTCTTCTGAAACAATAAACACGTTTATGTCAACAACCCGTGTAAGTTGACAAACTCATCAAGACCTGTTCCACGGTGTCTTCTTCTTACTAAAAAGTGTCTAGTTAATTCATTGTGGATCGCTTTTGTTAAGATATGTGAGATCAAAGAGGTCATTCCTATGACAAATGGTCTGTTTACATCTACATGGGTTGTAGTTGGTACTGCTATAAAGTTTGTTGTCAATACTTGAGTTACGTTCCAAATTCCTAACTTTCCTGCTGTCTTAAACGCTGCATAATAAAATTAGAAACAAAGCGTTAAATAATAAAACAATACAAGGTAAAGAGGCTTTTTCATAAAGCTGACAATGATAAAAACATTGTTTAACTCTTTTTTTTACTTTATTAGCAACATGACAGTGGCAAAAAAAAACGAAATATGATTATAATATTATTTCCCGATTGTTGTTGTAAGATTGCTGTGCAGGTGTGCCTAATAAAGTATCCAGCGAAGTAGCACACTCACCAAGACAAACTTCAGTGTTGCAAGTCTTGCTCTGGCGACTGATTCCACTGCAGGATAATGAGCTGCACGTCCGATACCTGGACTGTTGGCCTCCACCACAACTGACTGAACACAGCGACCACTGTGACCATGGCAGCCAAGGGCCCACAGAGTCTGGTGAAAAATGTAACATACATTGTTACACACTGAAATACTACATGTACTTTAGCAGTGTCTCCAAATTACAGTATACAGTCATAATGTTTAAAACATTTTTATCATTGTTGTTTTTTTTACAGTTATACATCTATAGTAACACAACTGGTTTAAACTCTACATTTATGCATGTACACACTAATACTACTTGTATAAACTGTACGTTTGTACATCGATAATAACACCACTTGTATAAACTCTACATTTATAAATGTATACACTAGGGTTGCACCGATAACAATATTTTAGTACCGGTACCAAAATGTATTTCGATACTTTGATACTTTTGTAAAAAAAAGGGGACCACAAAAAATTATATTATTGGCTTTATTTAAACAAAAAATCTTAAGGTACATTAAACATATGTTTCTTACTGCAATCGAAGAACAATTTTGGCCTTAAATAAAATAGTGAACATACTAGACAACTTGTCTTTTAGTAGTAAGTAAGCAATAAAAGCTCCTAAATTGTCTGCTGACGTATGCAGTAACATATTGTGTAATTTCTCATTGTATGTACTGAGTTTATAAACATAATATGAATTTTAAAAAAAGGAAAAAAGATTTTCTGACGAAAAAAAAAAAAAAATCAATGTAATTATAGTAGTATCAACTAGATATGCTATTGTACTTGGTATCATTACAATGGATGTCAGGTGTAAATCCACCCATGGCATTTGTTTACATTCAGGCACGCTAGCTTTTGTTAGCGGTGACGTCGGTGAGCTGTGGTATCCTCCTACGGTGTGTAGTGAAGCATGTTTAGCTATTCCTCGTCCTGCAGGGTTAATACTTGTATGAAACTCACTTTATTCGTCGCCATGGAGGCGAGGATTAGTGATTTAGAAGTAGCTTAAACACTGCCGACTGCGGATGGATGTTCGCTGTTAGCTAGCTAGCTATGTCTTAAAGCACCTCTTCCTGAGGGCGTTACAGTGTTATAGCTTCACCTTTATCGTTAGTTTTTAAGCCAAAATGCGTCCGTTCTCCCTTTTCAGTCTACACACCGTGTCTGCATAAGTACTCCGTGATAGTGCGCTGCCGAATACGCTACTCTGCTCGTAAAACCGTCATGATGTGTGACGACACGTCGTCATGCCCGTTAAAAAAAATTAAAATATGAAACAGGTACTTTTCAAACAGAGTATAGTACCGTTTTTGATTCATTAGTACCGTGATACTATACTAGTACCGGTATACCGTACAACGCTAGTACACACTAATTATACTTGTATAAACTGTACATTTATACATGTATACACTAATACTACTTGTATAAACTGTACATGTATACATGTATACACTAATACTAATTTTATAAACTGTACATGTATACATGTATACACTAATACTCATTTTATAAACTGTACATTTATACATGTACACACTAATATTACTTGTATAAACTGTACATTTATACATGCATACACCAATACTACTCGTATAAACTGTAAATTTCTTCATGTATACACCAATACTACTCATATAAATGGTACATTTGTACATGTACACACTGATACTACTCGTGTTAGATTTCATCATGGCAAGTAAGGTTGTGCCTCACCTGCCTTTGCTTACAGCCAGTACCACCATATAAATAGTGAATACTGTACATAATCTAAATACTGAATACTTAAAACATAAAATACCTTCAAATAAATGAAAAAAAATCATCAGCCTAATTACTAGTCAGTCACGGAATGAAGTGGGCAAATATATCTGTACCTTGGAAGATCAAATAATTAAAATGTGAGTGTAGTACTTGAACTGGTACAAAAGCTCATACCTGTGCACAGGTGTGTGTTGCATTCCCTCTGCTGATCAGTAATTCCCTGACAACCTCTGCCACCACTCTGAGGAAAAGGATTATCACACTGGCGTCTCCTGGAGTGAACTCCTCCTCCACAGGTAAGTGAGCACGGTGACCACGCCCCCCACTGACTCCAGCCACCGTCTACGTAGCAGCCAGGAAGTGGATCACAGAGCAACACTCCAGCTTGGCAGGAACTGACGTGCAGTAGAAAACAATATTACAACTATATTGAACATTAATAAGTGCTTCTAAAGAGGGTTTGGTGTTTTAAGCGCACAAAAACAGTGAAAAAGATTACGAATGTAAAATATGTCACACCAGTTTTTGCAGTCCATGATGATTTCTTCTCCATGACTTGCAAACTGCCAATCAGCTTGGTTTGGCCATGACGCATTTCTGAAATCTACACCATTTCAGATGAGACAAAAGACACAGACAACATTAACAACAAAGACATGTAACGGACACATTTGTGTTACTAACCAGCAGAGGAGCTGTTGTCGTATTTGCAGCGACACTCTTCCCTGGATACACACACCCCATCCTGCAGGACCATGTCACCCGGGCAACCACAAGTCCTGCTGCACTCTGGAAAGTCCTGGCATTCGGTGTCGCCATGGAGATCAGAACAGGAGCGAGGACAAGGTTTGCCACAGGGCCAGTCTACCTGGCCTCCATCACAGTCTGCAGTAAGAAACATAGTGCAGGGTGAACTTCAACTATTAAATTACTCATCAAGTCCAAGGAATACAAAACCTCATTTATTAATACTACAACTTCAAATCGAGCAGCTTTTTCTTTATGTAATCATTTTCACAAACAGTTTGCATCATCATCATTATTATTATCATTATTCTTATATTTTTAAGCAAAGCTCAGTTTTGGCCAGACTGTAAAAAGGCAAAAAGTATTAAAGGGGTATTATGCAAAATCAACCTTTCTTACTCTTTGCTAGATGTTTTTGTGTATTTGCAGTCTGCATTAGTCCAGAAAATTTGAAATTTAACAATGGAGGCATTGCGGAGATATTTAGAGTATAAAACAATGTTGCCTTCCTTCGTGCTTTATCCCAATGAACCGTTTGGAATTTGCCTAATTTGTGACGTTTTTTCCCCATGTGAAGTCAGCAGATATCTCCATGTATGGAAGAAATTTACCCTAAGAACTGAGCGGGAGTCCGCTGTTGTAGTCCGACACTGTAGTCAATATTCTCTTCTTGTGTGCACTAAAAGCAGGGATTTTTTCCCTTGGAAAGCTAAAAAGAACACTACCAGCGGAATCCAGTGGTAAGAAGTCATCATTTACCTTCATATTAAAGGGAGAAAAAACTGGTACACACAGCCTTAAACTAAATGATACTGTGTATTTTCCAAGACTGCGTAAAGACTAGGGGTGTAACTGTACACAAAAATTTCGGTTCGGTACGTACCTCGGTTTAGAGGTCACGGTTCGGTTAATTTTCGGTGCAGTAAGAAAACAACAAAATATAAATTTTTGGGTAATTTATTTACCAAATTTGCAAAATCTTCCACCAAAAATATTTTTCTTAGTGCAATATTTGATGTGAAGTAATCGGAACCTTGGATAGGTCAATAATTCATAATAACATTGATTTTGATTCAATATTATGTTTTGAGCAATGACAGTTTAAAAAAAAAAATAACAGGTTTGTTTTATTAGTCAACATTGCAACTTTTTCTAAATTACATTTAACCTTTAAGCTTTATTTCACTTTTGTTATGTTTTTGTTCATTTTAATAGTATTTTTAGAATGTGCCGTGGGCCTTTAAAACATTAGCTGTGGGCTGCAAATGGCCTCCGGGGCACACTTTTGACACCCCTGCTATAGATAATAAAAAATAAAATCTGATAAATCTATGGATAAAAAGCAGAGCCTGGCGACGCATGCGCGTTTATCATAACTCTCTCGCTCTCTCTGTCTCTGCCCCTACCTCACGAATGCTGCTGCACGCACAATTTGTTTTGTTTTTAACCCCTTCTTAACCCTGAACGTACATTGAAAATACACGCAACCCTAACTCAAAATATCACACATTTGAGGCATTTAAGAAAGAGGACATGTCCGGTGAAAAGAGGACGTATGGTCAGTCTATCGTAGCCCGTTAGCTGCTAGCATGCCGTGTGTTGTGCCTCGGTGTGCATTGTTTACACAACGTGCGTTACGCTACTTAATATGTCCGTGTGGAAACTCGTTCGGTACACCTCCGAACCGAACCGGAACCCCCGTACCGGAACGGTTCAATACAAATACACGTACCGTTACACCCCTAGTAAAGACACCTGCAATGGACTTAGTGCTAAACTGAAAGCAAGTCAGAACAGAAACAAAACCAACAGCTGAGTGACTTTTTCCTGCATAACAATGTGTTTGATACTTTTTAATCAGGTTTTAAGCCCAACCAAAGCACTGAAGATGCTCTGAACAAGGTGACAAATGATATCCATCTGAACACAAACACAAGAAAAGTCTCAGTCTTGGTTCTGCCGGACACGAGCACTGTCTTTGGCACAGTTGACCATACTATCTTATTACAGCGGTTAGAAAACTGGATGGGAATATGCAGTTCCGCTCTTGACTGGTTCAAGTCATATCTCGATCACAGGACATACTAGAATATTAGAATTGGTAACTGTCTCCGACTAAATGGCTATGACCTGTGGGGTTCATCGGGGCTCGATTCTGGGACCCCTATGGTTTTTAATTCGTACATGCTGCCACGAGGTCAGCTAATCCGCAGCTTTAAGGTGTCCTACCACAACTATGCAGATGACACTCAGATCTACGAGTACATGTCACTGGCGGCCTGTTGATTTACTGTGTTGTTGGATCGAACACATCAGCGTGTGAAGCAAAAAGAAACATTTCAGCAAAAAAAATTTCAGCTAAACAAAAAAGAAATCATTGTCTTTGGCCGACAGAAGCAAAGAGAAACTCTTATTAGTCACCTTGAGAACCTGAAACCTAATAATCAGGTTAGAAATATTGAGGTAATAATGAACTCCAACTTTAACTTTAACAGCCACATTAAGTCAATAACAACAGCAGCTTTTACCGCCTAAAATATTGCCAAGGAATAATGTCTAAAACAGACTTAAAAAGACTAATCCATGCCTTTGTCTCTAGCAGGTTAGACTACTGTAATGACCTTCAAACTAGCCTCTCTAAATGAGCTGTAAAGCAGCTGCAGTATGAAGTGAATTAATTAACTCATATTATGTTTTGCATATGGTGAATGTTTATATTCATCTTAGAGAAAGCAAACCACCAAGTTTAATTAAATAGTAGTATTTCAGTTTGAGCACATAATAAGATAGGGCCCCTTAGTTTGATATTCGCAAGTGGATTGGATCACTTCTTGTAGGAAAGAGGCCCTAATTGGAACTTTGGAATGCAAAAGTGGTAGCCCTATCTTTGAGAAGAGATTACATGTTCAGCTCAACTCCAACATTTAAGTTATGACTTAGAGCAGTTGCTTTTCAGACCCTTACACACAAACTTCTTTTTTTATGGTCAGGATGCGTGACTTAGCTAACACACAGAGACAGGAAGGAGGAATATAAAACTGATGGTTTGGCTTCTCCAAGTTAGGACTGATTCATTTTCTTGACCTGACCTCCTCCAGGAACTGCAGTCCTGCATAATGACGCTCGCTTGTAATAAAGCAACTTTTGGTTCAGTAAAGCGTCTCCAACGTCTCTTGATCCAGCCGCACTGCCGTGTCACCCTTCTGAAACATGGTGAGGCTGCGTTTCAGTTTTATGCTCCTAAAATCTGGAAAAGTCTTCCTGAAGATCTGAGACAGGCCTCAACGTTGGCAATGTTCAAATCCATGCTGAAAGCACTTTTGGTTAATTGTTCATATGACAACTGAAATTATTTTATTCACACTCTTTGATTTTGATTTTAATTATAATGGTTTTTATGATGATTTTATTTGTTTTTTTATTTTAATTATGATTATTTTATTTTTAATTTTGTGAAAGAATTGTGCTCTATAAATAAACTGCATATTCATGGAGGCAAACACACTAAAGGCCTGATTTACTAAACGCTTGTGTGTATTAAAAAACGTGCAAAATTGATAGCACACACTAAACGTGTGCAAAGTGGATTGCGTCTGTTAAGTGAGAGAATAAGACGTGCAATCTATTTTGCGTCTCTGTCTTCATTAATATGCAAAATATATGCTGATCATCAAAACAGCCACAATACTAGGAGGAGAAGACGCAAATATAATTATTAAACATGCGCAATATGATTTATCAACACTGATCACCGTTTTGCACGCACTATTTTGCCTTTTATTTAGCACGTGTGGGAAGGACGTGCAAACTGACAGTTCCACACACAGCTGCAGAATCAGTGCTCGCGTTGCAAAGACAGACGATGCAAAGAGGAGAATCCTCCGTCCTGCAAGTGTGTGTCAACATTTTAGACGGTCAGAAAAAAAATAAAAAAATTAGACATATTGTCTATTCCGCAACATTATATTATAATTGTATAGCTGCTAGAGGACTTATGGGGTTGATTAAAACTAATTTAATTGCTGTGTTTTGGTGTCCTTTAGTATTTTTTCAATATTTGTTTTTCCACAAAGAATATGTATTATTAAAATATTTCTTATAGGAGAAAAACTTCTTTAATTATGTTTTTTTTTTTTTTGCGTCTTGAGCGGAGAATGCGGCCTCTCTCCAATGAGCAATCCTTCTGCGGTAAAAAAAAATAAATTTCAATGTCGGTGCACTGCAGGACTGCTTCTAAAATGCCCATAAAAAGTAGTACATATTTCCTGCATGTTTAAAAACAAAGCAAACGTGCATGATCACATAAAGGTGCAGTAAATGAGAGTGTCTCCGTGGTGATGCTCTGTTTAGTTCAAGCAAAATCATCATTTCAATAAGGCGGTCTGCACCACATTACAATTACACAGTTTTAGTAATTCGCACGCAACACGCCCACGAATAGTACGTGCCATTTCATAGATTGTGCACGCTGTTTAGCATGTGGTATTTGGATCTTAGTAAATACAGCCCTAAATGTATTGTGCAAACAATTTTATTCATTCAAGAGACACAATCCTCTGCACACGATGTGTGTGATCAACTTTGCGTGCTATCAAGTTTATATGTTTTAATGCACACAAACCTTTAGTAAATCAGACCCTCAAAGTATGATCATTTTGCTTGCAAACATGACTTTCAACATCAAGTACTAAGCTAAATCCTTGTAGGAGATCAAGTACCGTATTTTTCGGACTATAAGTCGCAGTTTTTTTCATAGTTTGGACGGGGGTGCGACTTATACTCAGGAGCGACTTATGTGTGAAATTATTAACACATTACCGTAAAATATCAAATAATATTATTTAGCTCATTCACATAAGAGACTAGACGTATAAGATTTCATGGGATTTAGCGATTAGGAGTGACAGATTGTTTGGTAAACGTATAGGATGTTCTATATGTTATAGTTATTTGAATGACTCTTACCATAATATGTCACGTTAACATACCAGGCACGTTCTCAGTTGGTTATTTATGCTTCATATAACGTACACTTATTCAGCCTGTTGTTCACTATTCTTTATTTATTTCAAATTGCCTTTCAAATGTCTATTCTTGGTGTTGGGTTTTATCAAATAAATTTCCCCCAAAAATGCGACTTATATTCCAGTGCGACTTATATGTTTTTGTCCTTCTTTATTATGCATTTTCGGCCGGTGTGACTTATACTCCGAAAAATACGGTACTTGTTTCTATCAATCCAATAAAAATTAGTTATTAAACTTTATTTAATCTTATTTTTTATGTATTTTGTATTACATTCTGTTCAAATGAATATGGCGTACAAAGGTCTGGTCTGCTGATAACTTTGTAAGTAGTTTTTTTTTTACAACATCAGCATCTTTTCACCAGTATTGATGCTTCTGAATGTGCTTACCTGAGCACACAGTGTCATTGTCATGGCAACCACGGCTCTGCATTCTCGCTCCAATACAAGGCAGCCCGCCAAAGCGGGCAGGAGGTCTGTCACAGTCCCTTGTGCGAGTGGACAACCCGGCACATCCATCACACGCTGACCATGTTGACCAGGGACTCCAAAAACCGTGGACTGAACACAAGGAAGACGAGGAAGCGTGTTAAAAACAATAAAGAAGCACAAATGTGTGTTGTTTTTTTTTTTTTAAATGTGTTGTGTCTTTAAAAAGACGGTCATTTCCTGCCTGGACAAAAGGTGACGACAGGACAAGGTTGTGTCTGGATTTGAACACCAACTCCATTGTGAACTTCCTGGCCTCCAGAGCAAGACACCCCGCCAGCTTTAGGTTCAGGACAGGAACAACTTCTGTAACGAGACACCGATTCTGCCCCGCAGGTCTTGGAACATGGAGTCCAATCAGACCACTCACACCAGTCACCTGGTACTAGAAACACATGAACGATGACCAATTATAGGCCAGATCAAATTGATTTTGAACAAAATTATTTTTTATGTTTCACTTGTATATATAGTGTTTGTATCTGCAACTATGAATCCAGCGGAAGGCCCTGACCACACATTAATTCACTCAACATTTTCCAGCAGAAATATGCTTAAAAATGAAATACTATAACATAAATAAAAAATGGTATCAGGGAGACTTTCTATTTTGCCACAAATGACACAAATATAAAGACTGCAATGTTGATCATTAGACGGAAGGTATCCTTCCCTTACATTGACTTACTGTACATCAATCTCAAGGTTTGACTGATTGACTCCGGTGACTGTTAAGCATTCCGTTGTGTAGCTAAACATGGATATGTTTTTTTACTAGGCCTGTCAATGTTAACGCATGTGATTGATAAAAAAAAAAATTGCGTTACCATAAATATATGATAATTAATCAAAATGTATGTTTTGACCGGAGCCTGAAAGCAGTGCGCATTGCACACGCAGTGATTACATTACACACAAGTGATAGTTAACAGCAATGTGCTATGCGCCCACTTTCGCTTCAAAATAAACCTCGATGGAACTTTAGATAAAACTGAGGTAATTAGCTGGTATTGCAGCGACAAACTTTTTTATCATCGGCATACATCGAATTTAAAGTAGCATCTTAAAGCTAAACATTAATGTGAGGATGGCGCCGCGAGCATGGATGCTACTTAAATAAGGTTGCTAAACATCCCATGAAAAAAAAATCGTCCCGTATTTAGAAACAAAGTACCGTATTTTCCGGACCACAGGGCGCACCAGATTATAAGGTGAACTGCCGATGAGCGGGTCTACTCAGGTCTATTTTCATTAAAGAAGTCATATTTTTATACATTTTTTCTAAATGTAAAACACTTCCTTGTGGTCTACATAACATGTAATGGTGGTTCTTTGGTCAAAATGTTGCATTTTTATGTTTTAAAGACCATCTTCAAGCCGCTTTCTGACAGTCGGTTCAGGTGGACGGTCTTATTTACGTGGCTCACCGTCTTCTCCCCGTCATCTTTGTTGTAGCGGTGTAGCGTGCAAGGACGGGGGTGGAAGAAGTGTCAAAAAATGGAGCTAACTGTTCTAATGACATTCAGACTTTACTTAAATCAATAACAGAGCGGCATCTTCTCATCCGTGGCTCACTTGTGCAATAACAATGCCAGAAATATGTCCCATGAAAAACCCTCTGACCGGAACTCTCTGATAACAACAGTTCCTTAGGTGAAAATGTAAACTCACTACACTGGTAGGTTTTAGCGCTTTCATGGCGAGTTTACTGACAGATATAAATAGGAACTTTACACTACTTTATATTACAAATGGCAACAGCGGAGGATGAATGTCCCATAACAAGAAGATAGAGAAAAAGAAGAAGCTTATTGACTACGGTTTAGGCAGGGACTACAAAGGCAGACGTGCGCAAATTTTTAGGACTTATGCAGATCCCAAATACAGATCAGCAGGTACCAGAAGGCAAGAAAATGTACTTTTGAATAATATTGCGAAACAAAATGCCAGATAATATGTCTTACCTTATACATACACCATAATAATACTTGTATGTTAAAGCAGAGTACAATCCATCAAGCGGTGCAGCTTTATAGCTTACCAAAGTCATATTAAAACATTTTGATGGATTTTTTAGCGCCGTGTGTAATGTTCTATATTTTCAATGGAACATATACAATTTTGGTGTTGTTTACTTGAGTCATATTGCAGTCTACACGTATCTCTTATGTGTGACTGCCATCTACTGGTCACACTTATCATTTCACCATGTACCAAATAAAATAGCTTCGAGGTTGGTGAGCACAACCAAAATTATTCCGTAAATCGGCTACAGTTGGCTACAGAGACGATTTACGGAATAATTTTGAAGAATTATTTTGTTAGTGCTCCCCGTAAAAGAAAAAGGTAAATTGTGACGTCATCGTTTTGACTCGGCAGTTTCGCCACAGTCGCTAAAACACTCCGAGCAGGCATCTTGTCAGTGCAGCAGATAACTAAAGTAAGTGTATAAAAGTTAAAATAGAAGTGTTCTGCTGTCTACAACAAGCGCAATATTTATGTGAGCGTGTTTGTTTGTCACTGATTGCAGTTGGTCGGAGGTCCAGAACACGTCATTCGATGAAGATATTATACATCCTGTTTGCACCCTTCGGTAAGAGAGTATGTGGCTTAAAACTATTATTGTCGTGTCATTTATTCCACTTTAAGGAGCTATGAGTGTGTGTCTCTACAGAATCTCCTCTCTGGTCAACAAAAGCACCATGAAGATTCTCGCGGGAACTCTCGTTCAACCCTTTTTCGATCACGCATGCACCTCCTGGTGCCCTAGCACCTCCAAAACCCTCAAATCTAGACTCCAAACATCCCAGAACAAGTAGTAAATAAGGCGGTCTGCACCACCACTAGTCAGATTACACCACCACTAGTCAGATTACTTCTAGACCTCCACCCCAGATCACACCTCACTCCTACCCACTTCTCCAAAGTGCGCTGGCTCAGGGTGGAGGACAGAGTAAAACAACTTGCACTGAGCCTAGTCTATAAAATCCGCTACACCTCCCTGATACCGAAGTACATGTCAAACTACTTCCTTAACGTAAATGACCGCCATAACCACAACACCAGGGGGAGCTCCACTAACCACGTTAAACCCAGATTCCGAACTAACAAAGGTCTTAACTCATTCTCTTTCTATGCCACATCAATATGGAATGCACTCCCAACAGGTGTAAAAGAAAGGGCATCTCTATCCTCCTTCAAAACCGCACTAAAAGAACACCTCCAGGCAACTACAACCCTAAACTAACACCCTCCCTTCCACATAATACCTCTTCGGATTGTAAATAATCAAGTGTAAACAATCAAACAATCAAATGTAGACACTTTTTCTTATACTTTCTGATCTCTCTCTCTATGTCCACTACTTGCTGTACTTATCCTACCAAGTCAGTCCTACAATGTTTCAATATCCATTTCTCTGATGATGCAATTGTTGATGCTGATTGTTGATGACTGAAGTGTTGATACCAACCAAACCTAACCCCCCCCCCCCCCCCCCCTTCATATCCCACACCCCGGATTGTAAATAATGTAAATAATTCAATGTATATACTCTGATGATTATCTTGTGTGATGACTGTATTATGATGTTAGTATATACTTAATAGTATATATCTGTATCATGAATACGACCCCGACTTAAACAAGTTGAAAAACTTATTCGGGTGTTAACATTTAGTGGTCAATTGTACGGAATATGTACTTCACTGTGCAATCTACTAATAAAAGTTTCAAGCAATCAATCAATGCCTTTATTTATTGATAAATTACACAACATAGAATTAAGACAATAATCCCACTGAGAGGAGCGCTCCTTCATAAAAAAAACACAATTGAAATGTTGCCAGTCATATTAGTTAAACACATATCTCACTTCTCTTTTTGTCACAGTAGTTTTCATAGGGATGTAAGTTGGAGACCTGCTCTATCATAAAGCTGTACACTGAATGCATTTTAAGTTCTTCTTCTGTCGTGTGTCTTTAGACTTTCAGCTCTGTTGAGGCAAGCCAGGTCAACGTGTCATCGTCCAGGTCAATCAGACCTTGTTCGCCATTCAGTGGCCGGTGTTTAGGGCAACGAGTGACTATGTGCTCTACTGTCTGGACTGGGTCCCCACACTCGCAGGAGGCACTATCCACTATTTTAAGTTAAGCGGGACATACCCCTGTCAAAGGAATATGTTAATTTTATTAGGTTAAAGGCCGACTGAAACCCACTACTACCGACCACGCAGTCTGATAGTTTATATATCAATGATGAAATCTTAACATTGCAACACATGCCAATACGGCTAGGTTAGCTTATTAAAGTGCAATTTTAAATTCCGCGCGAAATATCCTGCTGAAAACGTCTCGGTATGATGACGTCTGCGCGTGACGTCACGGATTGTAGAGGACATTTTGGGACAGCATGGTGGTCAGCTATTAAGTCGTCTGTTTTCATCGCAAAATTCCACAGTATTCTGGACATCTGTGTTGGTGAATCTTTTGCAATTTGTTCAATGAACAAAAGAGACAGCAAAGAAGATAGCTGTAGTGGGAAGCGGTGTATTGCGGCAGGTGTTGTGCTGGATAACGCACCCCCGCCGTAGAATGCACCCCTTGACTTGGGACGGTATAGCTCGGTTGGTAGAGCGGCCGTGCCAGCAACTTGAGGGTTGCAGGTTCGATCCCCGCCTCCGCCATCCTAGTCACTGCCGTTGTGTCCTTGGGCAAGACACTTTACCCACCTGCTCCCAGTGCCACCCACACTGGTTTAAATGTAACTTAGATATTGGGTTTCACTATGTAAAGCGCTTTGAGTCACTTGAGAAAAAGCACTATATAAATGTAATTCACTTCACTAATTCACTTCACTTGACTGGTGTGCCGGATAACACAGCCGGTGTTTCATTGTTTACATTCCCGAAAGATGACAGTCAAGCTTTACCATTGGCCTGTGGAGAACTGGGACAACAGAGACTCTTACCAGGAGGACTTTGAGTTGGATACGCAAACACGGTACCGTGTGTACGCATGCAGCTGCGGCTTCCAAACATTTGATCGCTTGCCCGTACGTGCGTGCCGCTATGTGCATGTCACGTACGTAACTTTGGGAACTTTGGGGAAATATTTGTGCTGTATGAACTTTGGGGAGGTGAACGGTACTTTGGGCTGTGGGATTGAGTGTGTTGTGCAGGTGTTTGAGTTCTATTGGCGGGTTATATGGACGGGAGGGGGGAGGTGTTTGTTATGCAGGATTCATTTGTGGCATATTAAATATAAGCCTGGTTGTGTTGTGGCTAATAGAGTATATATATGTCTTGTGTTTATTTACTGTTTTAGGTCATTCCGAGCTGAATATCAGGTCCCACCCGCCTCTCACAGCATCTTCCCTATCTGAATCGCTCCCACTGCCCTCTCGTCCTTCACTCTCACTTTCCTCATCCACGAATCTTTCATCCTCGCTCAAATTAATGGGGAAATCGTCGCTTTCTCGGTCCGAATCACTCTCGCTGCTGATGGCCATGATTGTAAACAATGTGCAGATGTGAGGAGCTCCACAACCTGTGACGTCACGCTACTCGTCTGCTACTTCCGGTACAGGCAAGGCTTTTTTATCAGCGACCAAAAGTTGCAAACTTTATCGTCAATGTTCTCTACTAAATCCTTTCAGCAAAAATATGGCAATATCGCGAAATGATCAAGTATGACACATAGAATGGATCTGCTATCCCCGTTTAAATAAGAAAATCGCATTTCAGTAGGCCTTTAAGCAGGAAATATTTATATTTAAGACAAAACAATAAAAATGTGCACTTTATTCTTACTGTACTTACTGTCACCAGGTTTTGAGCAAATCAATGACTTGCAGTTCAGTAAAACATTTAGAAAATATTCCCGTATGACATTCTGACTCAAAATTGCATTTGTATCCACATTTCCTTTTTAAAGCGAATTTTATTAGAGCAGCCAAATAATAATCTGTGATTAATCATGATTAATCACAGAATTAGAGTGTGATTAATCTGATTAAAAAACTTTAATCACTTGACAGCCCTAGTTTTTATACTAAAGCATTTACAGTATGTTATTTGTGTAAAAGTTCTGTCACACAACTCAGTGAAACCTTCACTGCTGAGTAGATATTTATAAACTAGTGACGCTCATTTGAAATATAAACTACAATATTTGTTTAAGCAACAATTAAGCGCAGACTATAATGTTTGTCTTTCAGCAATAACACGATGAGGACGTTTAAAACAATACTAAAGCACACATCTGATGAATTTTAACATATGGGTGTGTGTACATTTATGAAAAATCAATTAAGAAGGACATTCCTCTGTAAACATTTCCTTTTACAAAAAAGTCCAACATCTGACGAGGTACATGACTGAAAAGTTTGGAAGCTACTGCTCTATCCCGTATCACTGTATTTAGGGATGAGAATCGATAAACCGGTTCTTATTCAGAACCGGTTCCCAGTGTATCAGTTCCTTGGAATTGCTTGCCATTTGTTCCACACGTTTCCCCTAACGGTTCCTGCAGTTGAGGATGACGTCATTACACAACGTGCATAGTGACGTCAGACAGCAACAGGGTGCTCGGGTGGAAGAAGCGCACCAAAGTGTGCCGACAATTTACTAGAAAAGATTGCAACAGCGCTACTTGTAATAATTCCAAGATTGCCATTTCATCAAGAGGACATACCAGCAATATACTGAAACATTTGAACATACAGAATACAATAACTATAAATTAATGTCACGTTTTTTGAACCGCGCTAAGGCAGCAGCAGTCATCTGATGTAAATACAACAGATACTAATACCGCCTTTAATGTTAGAGCTATTACTTGTTAAATTGAAATTAATGCCTTATCATTCAGATGAGCATGAGGAGACATATTCCGACTGGTTTCAAGGCGGGCAGTAATAGTTTCAGTTCATGTCTGCCGCTAGCGTTCAGGGAAGAGTACCACTCGGCCAGGAACGACGAATGTCACCAAGCAGTGACTAAGATTGTTGTTAAAAGCTTGCAACAATTTGCTACAGTAAATGCTCCTTCGGTGGGTGAATATAACATTTTAGTCAGAGAAAAGTTGCATGTTTTCTTCCAACTACATTTTTACTCATTCATTATATTATACAGGTGGAACTTGTAAAATTTTAATATCGTGTAAAAGTCAAATTATGTCTGCACTTCAAATGTGAAACTAATATGTGATATATGTTGTTGGCCTGATTTTCTGTGTTGTGTCTGATCTTTCCCTCTCTTCCTGCAGTGAGTGCCGAGGAGCGGGGCGATCTCTGGGAGCACAGAACTCCACACACACCTGCAGCTCCATCCATCCATCCATTTCTACCGCTTATTCCCTTTAGGGTCGAGGGGGGGCGCTGGAGCCTATCTCAGCTACAATCAGACGGAGGGCGGTCAGCAGGCTTCTTAAGCCACCCTCTTTTTGTCTCCAGTGTTGGATTACTGTCTTTGACTCTAGTGTCTCACCAGTGCTCTCTGAGATCTCCTGCCTTTCGCCACATGTTCACGCACCTGTGTTGGAACCCCGCTTTTGTGAGTTTGGTGCCTTGTCACCTTTTTTGTTGTACTTTTTGCTCACGCCTTTTTCCCATATTAATGGTGATTTTCTGTTCAGCCATTTTCTGTTGTCACTTTTCCCTAGGATAGTTTTCAGTTGGTACTTTGTTGCTATATTTCTCGATGGACTGTATTTTTGTTGTTACTTTGTAAATAAACCCTTTTTTAGAATTATACTCTGCGACTGGGTCCTGGCCTCCTTGTCTCAATCCTGACATAATAATCCAGCCAACATGGACCCAGCAGAGTCGGACGATTTCAAACGTCGGCTCTCATCCCAAGCTACCATGGTCAATCAACATGAGTTATCCCTAAAGCAGGTAATGAAACACCTGCAGCAGCTCACCACCAGCGTCTCTCAACTGGGCGGTCAGATGGCAGCACTTAAGGACCAACTCGCTCCCTCACCTGATTCCGCCGCTTACCACCCCACTGACAACCAGCCGACTGGCCCAGTACCTCAATCCCGCGAGCCATATATCCCCATACCAGCCTGGTACTCCGGAGATTTAGGGCCATGCTCACAATTTCTACATCAGTGTACTTTAGTCTTTAGTCAACAACCCCACACTTATGCCACTCCCCAAGCTAAAGTAGCTTTTGTTATGAGCTTGCTCACCGGACAGGCAGCAGCTTGGTCCCTAGCTATCTCCTCTCAACAGCACGAACTAATCAACAATTACCACCTGTTCACAGAGGAGATGAGACAAGTTTCCGATCACCCTGTAAAGGGCAGGCAGGCCGTCAGCCAATTACTTGATCTCAAACAGAGTCGCCTTTCAGTGGCAGAATATGCTGTAAATTTCCGTGTTTTAGCGGCGGAAAGTGGGTGGGGAGATTCGGTCCTTCGGGCCATTTTTCTTAAGGGGTTGCCAGGGGAATTAAAGGACGAGCTGGCGGTCCGGGACGAGTGTAATTCGCTTAACTCCCTGATTGATCTAACTATCCGCCTTGATAATAGGATAAGGGAAAGGGCTAGGGAACGTAAGGGAATGAAGAGGCGGTTTCCCTCCGGCGACCAACCCAGCACACCAGACTCCACTCCGGGACATTCTGACGCCACCCACTACGCTCACGAGCCACGACCGCCACCTGCTGACGAGCCCATGCAACTGGGACGGGCTCGCCTTACCCCGACCGAGAGACAACGCAGGATGCAAGACAAGCTGTGTCTCTACTGCGGCCAATGGGGCCACTTCGTCTCCCGCTGCCCAGAGGCGACAAAAAGACAAGGCTCACCAGCAGAAGGGGGGAACTCTGGGGAACCGCATCTCTTCCTCCTCAGCTTCAAGAATATAAGTACCAGGTACGATTCACGGACTCAGACACTCGGTTCTGGTCCAGGTGCTGGTGGACTCCGGGGCTAATGGTAGTTTTATAGACTAACTTTGTGAAGGCCCATGACATCCCCGTATATGAACTGTCCTCCCCTAAGGAGGTGCACGCCGTAGACGGCCAGCTATTAGAGCTAGCGACACATAAAACTGAACCACTGAAACTCTCCAGCAACCATCATGAACACATAGAACTTTACGTTATTTCATCACCTCTGAACTCTGTCATTTTGGGAATTCCTTGGCTCAAGCTCTACAATCCACACGTCGATTGGTCCACTGCCACCAGCCGTAACTGGAGTCTCCACTGCCACGCCCACTGCCTCCACTCCGCCCTGCCTGCCAGACCGACAAACCCACCCCCAGCACTTGAGGTAATTGATTTAAATAATGTACCCCCTGACTACCATGACCTGCAACAAGTGTTGAGGTAAATTTCCCCCTCCTCACTGCCCCCCCATAGACCTTACGACTGCGCCATAGATTTTCTCCCGGGTGCTCCTCTCCCCACCAAAATACTTTTTCATTTGCCCAAACCAGAGCGGGAAGTCATGGAAAAATACATTACAGAGTCTGTAGCACCCGGCCTCATTCGCCCCTCCTCCTCTCCCGTGAGGGTGGGGTTTTTCTTAGTAGAAAAGGACAAATCCCTGCGTCCATGCATAGACTACACTGGTTTAATGAAATTATAATCAAAATCAAGTACCCACTCCCCCCTGATTGACTCTGCACCCACTTAGGGCACTTCAAGTATTTAGTCATGCCCTTCGGACTCACAAACGCGCCAGCAGTTTTCCAAAGCCTGGTTAACTATGTGCTACGGGATTTGCTCAACAAAACTGTTTTTGTGTACTTAGATGACATCCTGATTTTCTCAAGTTGTATTGAAGATCACGTGTCCCATGAACGAGATGTTTTGAAACGGTTGTTAGAAAACAAGTTGTATGTCAAAGCAGAAAAGTGTGAATTTCATTTACTATCTGAAAAATATCTGGGTTTTGAGGTCGAGAAGGGGCAGCTGCGGGCGGATCCCTCCAAGGTGGAGGCTGTGAAGGACTGGCCGGCTCCCACCACCCGCAAGCAGCTGCAGCGCTTCCTCGGATTTGCACATTTCTACCGCAGATTTGTAAGAAACTATAGCCGCCTGGCGGCCCCACTCACTCAACTCACATCGTCCAAACACAGTTTTGCCTGGTCTCCTGTTGCCTGCTTTTGAAAAACTTAAATACGTGTTTGTTAATGCCCCTGTTCTCGTGCACCCAAATCCTGAGCAGCAGTTCGTGGTCGAGGTTGATGCTTCGGATTCCGGGGATTCGGCGATTTCCCCACCAGGTTCCCAGGTAAGCCAGGTAGGACACCAGGTGGCATCCATTGAGGGGGGTACTGTTGTGGGCCTGATTTTCTGTGTTGTCTAATCCTTCACTCTCTTCCTGCAGTTAGTGCTGAGGGGCGGGGCGATCTCTGGGAGCACAGAACTCCACACACACCTGCAGCTTGTTTGGGCTAATCAGCCGGCTTCTTAAGCCACCCTCTCTTTGTCTCCAGTGTCTCACCAGTGTTCAGCCATTTTCTGTTGTCACTTTTCCCTAGGATAGTTTTCAGTTGGTACTTTAGTGCTATGTTTCCCGATGGACTGTTTTTCTTGTTACTTTGTAAATAAACCCTTTTTTGGATTTATACTCTGCGACTGGGTCCTGGCCTCCTTGTCTGAACCCTGACAATATAAGGTAATTACAAGCAAAGTGACATGTCCAGCCTTTATTTATTATAATTTTGATGATCATGGCGTACAGTACAAAAAACACATTTTCTGAGATTTTCATAAATATCAAAATAAGGCTTGAAATATCTTATGTTGCATTTTATGAGCCTGTTATTATACTAATTTCCATCCATCCATCTTCTTCCGCTTATCCAAGGTTGGGTCGCGGGGGCACCAGCCTAAGCAGGGAAGCCCAGACTTCCCTCTCCCCAGCCACTTCGTCCAGCTCCTCCCGGGGGATCCCGAGGCGTTCCCAGGCCAGCCGGGAGACATAGTCTTCCCAACGTGTCCTGAGTCTTCCCCGCTTGTAAATCTAAATAAACTTTTGCACGGTATATTGAGCTGTATATTTTCTAGGCCGATGACAAAGTTTCTTAAAGGTTTTACAATCTTATGAAATGTTACCTTCTTGCAGAGGTGGGACCAAGTCATTGCTTTGCAAGTCACAAGTAAGTCTCAAGTCTTTACCCTCAAGTCTCGAGTCAAGTCCCGAGTCAAGACAGGGCAAGTCCGAGTCAAGTCCAAAGTCAAGACTGGAAAGTCTCAAGTCAAGTCCCAAGTCCTGCATTTTGAGTTTCGAGTCCTTTCAAGTCATTTAACCACAGACTAATATATTTACACAGATTGTGTATGCTTTTAAAACGCTGTATTTATTTATTAAAACAAGTGCATTTGAAATTGCAGGGAAAAAGATAGTGCTGACATTGCACTTCAAAATAGCACTATTAACCAGTCATTTTAAACATGTAACTCATTCCTTTACAGAATAAACACATTTGAAAAAAAACAAGTGCAACTGTACTTATTTGCACAAAAGTGTTAACATTGTATTTCCATGGCATATTGCATTGTAACTAGTTCCACAGCAGTTTCTATCCTGTTCTTACCTTATCTCATTGATCTCATCTCATACTGTATGTGTGTTGATGTGTGCGTACACATGAAAAACATAACAAATATATGAACATAACAATGAACAGAGTTGTACTTTTTAGATGTCAGGACCCTATGCAATATGTACACATATTCTTAATATAGTATACATTTTAACTGACCTTTATTTGACTATGTTTGTCTTTTTGTAGGTGGCTAAAATACGCGGTGCTGCTGACTGCCGTCTAACGTTACGTTACTGTGTGTGATACATTGACTAACGTAATGTTACTGTGTGTGATACATTGACTAACGTAATGTTACTGTGTGTGATACATTGACTAACGTTACGTTACTGTGTGTGATACATTGACTAACGTAACGTTATGTATAGGTACCTCATGAAACCCTGCTTAAAAAAAAATCACTTGACAAAAAGTATGAATAAGGTAGCAAACTGCAGTGGACGCAACATATTGCCGTGTTTGCAATGACGTTATAACCATAGACATCTTATAAGTAGACGCAGCATTGGTTGCTGTGACGTGAGCAATTTGGCCGCCATCTTGAAGTGCTGATGAGGAGCCGGCGAACAGCCGAAACTGACAGATGACAGGTAGAAAACAAAGATGGTGGGGTTCAGCGTTTTCCTGCTCAAATGAGCGGACTGTTGAAAATAGGAATCGGGGGATTACTTTTCACAAGTGAGATTTAACATTAACGTACTATTGGTTGTATTTTATGAAAATAATATTACCACAGAGTTGAGAAGGATCAAAGATCTTCAATATTTGTATGTGAAAATCACAAAGAAATATTCTGGGGGAGGATGACGCCCCTACAGGGGTTTGGTTTACAAACTTTCAGCCCCACCTAAAACAAAATTCACCAGCCACTACTGATTATGATGCATTCTCATTTTAGGCAAAGTATAAGACAATACTTTCTTAACAGTATAATTGTAACCAGGAATCAGTCTTCAAGTAACAATATTCAAATACTAACATTGTTGGGTTAAACAGAATTTGGTTTTATTCTGAATCCAGTGAAACAGATTGGTGGTTTTAGCTGATATGAAGACTTTCAGGTGTTTATATATGTTTAAGTATTTGGCAGACGCTTTTATCCAAAGCGACTTACATAAAATAATACATATAAAACAATCACTGCAAACATTATCATTTAAGGGAAGAATGTAATAGAAAATATCAATACAGAGTGTCAAGACAGAATAAACTCTCTGCTGCTGAAGCAACAGAGATACAGTCTATAGGTCCCTAAGATATATAGATATCTAATGTATTCATACATTGTTTATGTAGGATACACGCATATGTATATATAACCTAATCATATTGTTTCTTCAATTTAAAAATATTTTACCGTTTTTTTCCCCCTTCTCTGGGATTATATTCCCAGTTTTGATCTCGGACGTCTGGTCACTTATAGCGTATAAGAATATTACATTACTGTTAAGCAAACTATGAATAATAAAACACGCCAAAACATGTGTCTGTTATCATAGCTACACGTATGACAAAAAAGGGGGTGAAAATCAGTGGTATTCAGTGAGGTAAGATGAATTAAATGCGCTGACAGTTTATTGCTCCTGCCAAATTAATTGCACTGAGTGGAGCGGATCACCACTCCAAGATGGCGGCCACGCGCCTCGTCTGCGCCAGTAGGCAGTAGCGCTCTATGCTGCGTCTACTTATAAGATGTCTATGGTTATAACGTTAGCAGTGAGTTTGCAGCCTCACTGATTTAACTACACAGCAAATAAAAGTCACGTTACTTAGCCAATAAACGTTATCTTACATTCAAAACTTACCCTTCTTTGTGCAACTTCAAATGTCGAACGAAGTTGGAAGTTGTTGCGTCTCCGTCTGTAATATTCGAACTGCGTGATTTGCATACGGCAATTTGTTTTTTGTTGACCAAGTCGTAGTTTTTATACCCGAACGAAACCAACTTTAACATAATTGTTTATCACTGGCACGTTGTTGGACAACTCTTGTTCATTGGTTGTCCTGCAATTTGATTGGATGAATGCTGCGTGATGAAAACAACGTAAATCTAATTTGATTGGCTGTTGTACTGACAGCACACCAGCTGACAGGAATAACACGCTGATAGACAGACGAAGAAAATGAAAAATACGGAGTGCTCCCAAATAACTTTTTAAGCTTTGGATTTTGGGGAAAGTGGCAAGTCATGTCAAGTCATGTCAAGTCAAAAGGCTCAAGTCCAAGTGAAGTCACAAGTCATTGATGTTAAAGTCTAAGTCGAGTTGCAAGTCTCTTTACATTTTGTCAAGTCGAGTCTAAAGTCATCAAATTCATGACTCGAGTCTGACTCGAGTCCAAGTCATGTGACTCGAGTCCACACCTCTGCCTTCTTGTGTAATTTCCACATGTTTTATTTTGTTACAATCTACAGATTTTTTTTTATTTACGAGTTGGTGCTAAACTAAACTAAATTGATGCCAATCCATATTTTTATCTTTTTTTCCAAATAAGAATCGATAGGAGAACCGATAAAGAACTAAGTAGTTAAGAAGAATCGAAAGTGAAATCGTATCCATAAAAATCTTATTTCCCATCCCCAACTGTAACTGTGTAATTAGATAGTTTACAACATAACCCTGTAAATAGCTGGAATCATCTCTATATTTGAGATTTTTGGTCCATTCTTCCAGACCAGTTTTTGTGAGGTCAAAGGTCATGAGACACCTAGATCACAATCGTCATCCTAGTTCAAACCAAAAATGCTTGACCGGCTTTGGGCCACCAAGTTCTTCCATCTCACACTTATCAAACCATGCCTTTTTATGTACCTTGCTTTCTGTATTGTGTTACTGTCCAAACATTTCACAAATTGCACCATACACATATCTTTGAGATAAGTGATTGAAAACGTTCACTTATTTAGAGTCACTGTAGGTTTTGCAGCTGCTCACTCACCTGGACAAGGTTTTTGGGTGCAGTTCAGCTTCCCCTCCTCACAGGTGCTGAAATCAACAAGAAATCCATGAGTTGTGACATCATGTGTGTTCATATTTCTACATGTGTGCATGTGTCTGACCAGTTATTACAGCCATCCGCGGCCAAAGTGACGTCTCCAGGCTCCAGCCGACGTCCAGTTGTAAGATCAAGGCAGGGACATTTGTCTCTCTCTAAACAAACTGTACCATTAGCTGACAGGACCATTCCTCCTGTACAGTAGCACCCGGGCTCACAAAGCCACTCGCAGTACTGTGCAACAGAAAATTACACAAACATTAGTCATACACTAGAACAGGGGTCTTTATCGTTTTCCAGGCCAATGACCCCCAAACTGAACAAGAGATACAGTGGGGACCCTTATATATCCTGTACAAAATTGTGTTTTAATTTAAACAGGTCCTAAAAGGTACCTTGATATATTGTGCACTACTAAGATTTTCAAAGAATACAGTATAGCGCCACTATTAGCTAGCTAGCAACTAGTGTGCTTGACCCCCAAAACTGATCCAGTTTTTTATAGCACTACTGATATAAGCTGTATAAATTTGGGTTTTAAATCAAACTGGTCTTAAAAGTACTTTGTTATTGTGAAATACTATTATTACAGTATAGTGCCGCTATTAGCTCACTGGCAGCTGGCAGGTTAGTCGCTAACTGGCAAATAGATTGCTAATCGTTATTTAGCTTAAATGCTAATATGTATATAATAACACAGTATAATAATTTATTAATGTTTTTACTTTTAAAAAGTCTAATCAGCCAAAAATTATGTTGAAGATTTCTGCACTACAGTATGTGTGCAGTAAATGTTTACAAAAATTAGTCATAGAGTACAGTATGTGTGCAGTGAATTTTACCACAATCGGTCATAGATGATTTAATAACTGGGCAAAGGGTAGTTTAAATATGTGCATCCGTTGGTCCACTAGGTGATCACAATGCTCTGTTGTTAGGGTTGAGCAATATATAGACGAACCAGAAGAAGAAATCTACACAGTTAGGTTGTACAGCACACTGTATTGAAGAGATCGAAATAAAATTCCTTAAATGTGAAATCAGACTTCCGTAGGTTACTACATAAAGGCGAGGAGTATAAACGAAAGCGGATGCAAGCAAGACAGTTAGAAGCTAGAGAAACAAACTGATTTTTTCCCCCCCGAATTAACATGGTGACCGCCTTGATGGTTAGCACCGCTACATTCGACAGCAAGATGCAGACGTGGGAAGAATATTGGGAGGTTCTCCAACTATTTTTTTAAGCGACTGACATCACAGAAGCGATATCAGTTCAGTGAGAAGTCGTTTAGCCCTGTGAAGGAACCTCGTCAGTCCCGCCAAGCCAGGAGACATGACATTTGACGAACTGGTCAGGATTTTAAGGGACCATTTCAACCCCAAAACCAGCGAAATTATGCAACGATTCACGATTAATTCCAGGAATAAGGGAAGCCTGAAGAAACGGTAATGGAATACATAGCTGTGCCAAGGAAATTAGCGCTGGATTGCAACTATGGAGATAAATTGTCAGAGATGCTGCGTGACAGACTGGTTTGTGGGAACGGGGATGATCGCATTCAACAACGACTGTTGTCAGAACCGGATTTGACCTTGGAGGGAGGGCTGAAGTTGGCATAAGTTGTTGGAGTCTACACCGCCCCACATGAGGGCGCCTCAACCACTGCACAAATTGTCTACAAAGCAGTTTCCTACAAAGCAGCAGCACTCATATAACGCTTGTTACAGGTGTGGAAGTGAGCAGCACAGGGCTGGGGACTGTACGTTTATTGAAGTGACTCGTGTGGTAAAATGGGCCACATTCAAAAAGTGTGTTGGTCAAATGTCTCAGCTAGCACTTCACAGGCTGGAAGAGTGGAAAAGGAAAACAAAGGAAAGCTCAGGGAACACACTATGTCAAGCAGGGGAAGGAAAAAAAGATGACATAGATGAAGATGGGGGCATGTTCACGCTGTACAAATTAGAGGAACTAGACATACCAGCTGGGGAGTCGTTCATACAAACATTAACTGTTAATGGGGATAAGCAGAAATTTACAATGGATTTAGGTTGAGGGGTAACATTAGTGAACTACGCAGTACACAAAACCTTATGGGGTAAGGGAGTGCCAGAGCTACGCCGATATAAAATCAGGTCGAAGACATACACAGGACTTAAGTTGAGGTGTTGGGAGCAGCAGTGGTAAAAGTACAGCATAAACAGCTGGAGGAAAACGTACCGTCGGTAGTGGTGGCAGGTGCAGGCCCTAGTCGGGTAGGCAGGTACTGGATTAGGAGGCTAGGTTTACAGAGGAGACTAGAAACCCAGATCCACTAGGTTCAGAGAAAGACTCCATATAATCCACATATACCCCAGGGTAAGGAATAGACTTTGGGGGAGGTACTGCAGAAGTTTAGGGAGGTTTTCAAAGACAAACTAGGGAGATTCAGAGGCTCCCCAGCAAAAATATATGTGGACAAGGATTTTTAAGGCCAGACCCGTTCCGTATGCAATGAGAGGAAGAGTTGAAGCTGAACTAGATAATTGAAATATGCTGAGTGAGCAGCACCGGTGGTCCCTTTGTTGAAGCCAGATGGCACAGCAAGGCTATTCGGAGACTACAAACTGACCGTGAACCAAATCTCAAAACTGAAGCAGTACCCAATTCCCAGAATTGAGGACATGTTTGCCGTTCTTTCAGGGGCACAGACATTTACAAAGTTATATCTCAGTCACGCCTACGACCAGATCCCATTGGATGAGGAAGAAAAAAGTATGTGACTATAAATACACACAAGGGGTTGTTCACATACAGAGTGCTACCCTTTGGTGTTTCATCATGTCTGGCTTTTTTCCAACGGACCATGGAGGGACTACTGCAAGGCATCCCTCATGTGGCCATATTCTTGGATGACATCCTGCTGACAGGAAAAGATGACAAAGAGCATCTGCAGACTCTGACCCTGGTGCTGAAACGGCTGCAGGAGGCTGGTCTAAGACTCAAGAAAACCAAGTGTGTTTCATTAGTGAGGAAGTGATATTTTTGGGTCACAAAGTGGACGCAACAGGATTGCACCCAGTGCATGAGAAGGTGGAAGCGATCAAAGAGGCACCCCCACCTACAAATGTGACAAAGTTGAAGAGTGCAGAAAAAACAAGAAAGACAAATAAAAGATCGAGACAAGAGGGCAAAAGAACGCTGGTTTGAAAGCAGAGATTCAGTGCTAACCCAGAACTTAAGTTTTGGACCCAAGTGGATTCCAGGAAATATTGAGTCGGTGACAGGATCAGTGTTATACAAGGTGATGCTGGGTGATGGAAGATTAGAAAGGAGACATATGGATCAGATTCATGTTCACCAGCATGGGCGAGAAAGTGTACATGAACTGCAGACTGCTTTGACTCGGCCCAAAACAAAAGATAAAGCCTGGCTGGATGCTGAGGAGGTTGTGCTCAGTGATGAACAGTTTGAAGAGCCAGGAGCTGCAGAAGCTGTTAGAAGTTCAGATGCTGGGAACAGAACTGTGGCAACCCAAGTTACCTGGTTATCTTAAAGACTTCCAAAAAAAAAATGTTTTCTTTTTTTTTTATTCTTTTTTTTTTTAAATTTGTCCTTTCTAATCCATTTTCTACCGTTAATATCGGTGTCTCCTAGCCGCTCAGGCAAATCATATTGTCTAAAAATGCATTTTACCTTCGATAACGTGACATATATATATATATAGTCGAGATACATATATAGTCAAGGTTTCTGTGGTTTATCCGTTATACAGTGCTCAATACCGGGGTAGAGCGGAATATAGGGGTACCGGGGTAGAGGTTTGAAGGGATGAAATAGCATCTGTGTTTTTTCCTGACCTAACGCATATATATATATATATATATATATATATATATATATATATATATATATATATATATATATATATATATATATATATATATTTATATATATATATATATATATACATATATACATACATACAGTCAAAAAGTTTGGGGACCCCTGATGTAGATGAACCAGAAGACGAAATGAGTTAGGCTGTACTTCACACTGCATTGAAGAGATCGAAATAAAACTCCTTAAATGTGAAATCAGACCTCCGTAGGTTAGTACAGGTATGTTTGCATTAAATGTTTAACACCATGATTTATACACCACATTATTTTGTGCAGTACAGTTACAACAATCAGTATGTGTGCGGTATTTTTTTGTGTAAAGTAATTGAACTTGAGTGCTACATACTGCCAGGTCATCACAGGAGCGTGGACAAGAAGGACCACAGCTACTAAACACTGTACCAGGCACCTTGGAGCACGGCGCCACTGAAATCACAGCAATGTTGTTGGTTAAAGTTCTGCACATGAGGGATGTTGTGATAAAATGCTCATGAATGTAAATAAACACACACAAACGTACCTGGGCAGTGGTTGGTGTTACAGGCTTTGATATCTGTTCCAAGACCCTCACAGTAATTTCCATCTGCTTCTGGACTTGGACTGTCACATTCTCTCCTGCGGCTATGAACACCTCCACCACAAGACTTGGTACACTCTGTCCAGTCCCTCCATGGACCCCAACTACCATCACCTTCAACATGCCAACAATGCACATTCTATCAGTTTATTATATTTTACATTCTATTATTATCATCAGAGGTGTGGACTCGAGTCATGAATTTGATGACTTTAGACTCGACTTAACAAAATGTAAAGAGACTTGCAACTCGACTTAGACTTTAACATCAATGACTTGTGACTTCACTTGGACTTGAGCCTTTTGACTTGACATGACTTGCTATTTTCCCCAAAACCCAAAGATTAAAAAGTTATTCAGGAGCGCTCCGTATCTTTCATTTTGTACGTGTCTGTCTATCTATCAGCATGTGTGCTGCGTGTCGGCGTGTGTGCTGTCGGTACAATAGCCAATCAAATTAGATCTACGTTGTTTTCATCCCACAGCATTAATTGAATCAAATTGCAGGACAACCACCGAACAAGAGTTGTCAAACAACGTGCCAGTGAGAAAAAATTATACCAAAGTTGGTTTCATTCGGGTTTAAAAACTACGACTTGGTCAACAAAAAACGAATTGCAGTATGCTAAACATGCAGTTCGAATATTACAGACGGAGACGCAACAACTTCCAACTTCGTTCGACATTTGAATATTCACAAAGAAGGGTAAGTTATGAATGTAAGCTAACGTTTATTGGCTAAGTAACGTAACTTTTATTTGCTGTGTAGTTAAATCAGTGAGGCTGTAAACTCACTGCTAACGTTATAACCATAGACATCTAAAAGAAGACGCAGCATCAAGCGCTACTGCTTACTGGCGCTGACGAGACGCGGGGCCACCATCTTGGAGTGGTGATCCGCTCCACTCAGTGCAATTCATTTGGCAGGAGCAATGAACTGTCAGCGCATTTAATTCATTTTACCAGACTGAATACCACTGATTTTCATGTGGTTTTTTTGTCATACGTGTAGCTATGATAAAGGACACATGTTTTGGTGTGTTTTATTATTCATAGTTTGCTTAACAGTAATAGAATATTCTTATATGCTATAAGTGATCAGACGTTCGAGATCAAAACTGGGAATATAATCCCAGAGAAGGGAGAAAAAAACGGTCAGCTATTTTTAAATTAGAGAAACAATATGATTAGGTTATATATACATGCATATATCCTACATAAACAATGTATGAATACATTAGGTATCTATATATCTTATAGACTGTATCTCTGTTACTGCAGCAGCAGAGAGTTTATTCTGTCTTGACACTTTGTATTGATATTTTGTATTACATTCTTCCATCCATCCATCCATCTTCTTCCGCTTATCCGAGGTCGGGTCGCGGGGGCAGCAGCCTAAGCAGGGAAGCCCAGACTTCCCTCTCCCCAGCCACTTCGTCCAGCTCCTCCCAGGGGATCCCGAGGCGTTCCCAGGCCAGCCGGGAGACATAGTCTTCCCAACGTGTCCTGGGTCTTCCTCGTGGTCTCCTACCGGTCGGACATGACCTAAACACCTCCTTAGGGAGGCGCTCGGGTGGCATCCTGACCAGATGCCCGAACCACCTCATCTGGCTCCTCTCGATGTGGAGGAGCAGCGGCTTTACTTTGAGCTCCCCCCGGATGACAGAGCTTCTCACCCTATCTCTAAGGGAGAGCCCCGCCACCCGGCGGAGGAAACTCATTTCGGCCGCTTGTACCCGTGATCTTGTCCTTTCGGTCATAACCCAAAGCTCATGACCATAGGTGAGGATGGGAACGTAGATCGACCGGTAAATGGAGAGCTTTGCCTTCCGGCTCAGCTCCTTCTTCACCACAACGGATCGATACAGCGTCCGCATTACTGAAGACGCCGCACCGATCCGCCTGTCGATCTCACGATCCACTCTTCCCTCACTCGTGAACAAGACTCCGAGGTACTTGAACTCCTCCACTTGGGGCAAGATCTCCTCCCCAACCCGGAGATGGCACTCCACCCTTTTCCGGGCGAGAACCATGGACTCGGACTTGGAGGTGCTGATTCTCATCCCAGTCGCTTCACACTCAGCTGCGAACCGATCCAGTGAGAGCTGAAGATCCTGGCCAGATGAAGCCATCAGGACCAAATCATCTGCAAAAAGCAGAGACCTAATCCTGCAGCCACCAAACCGGATCCCCTCAACACCTTGACTGCGCCTAGAAATTCTGTCCATAAAGGTTATGAACAGAATCGGTGACAAAGGGCAGCCTTGGCGGAGTCCAACCCTCACCGGAAACGTGTCCGACTTACTGCCGGCAATGCGAACCAAGCTCTGACACTGATCATACAGGGAGCGGACCGCCACAATCAGACAGTCCGAAACCCCCGTACTCTCTGAGCACTCCCCACAGGACTTCCCGAGGGACACGGTCGAATGCCTTCTCCAAGTCCACAAAGCACATGTAGACTGGTTGGGCAAACTCCCATGCACCCTCAAGGACCCTGCCGAGAGTATAGAGCTGGTCCACAGTTCCACGACCAGGACGAAAACCACACTGTTCCTCCTGAATCCGAGGTTCGACTATCCGGCGTAGCCTCCTCTCCAGTACACCTGAATAGACCTTACCGGGAAGGCTGAGGAGTGTGATCCCACGATAGTTAGAACACACCCTCCGGTTCCCCTTTTTAAAGAGAGGAACCACCACCCCGGTCTGCCAATCCAGAGGTACTGCCCCCGATGTCCATGCGATGCTGCAGAGTCTTGTCAACCAAGACAGCCCTACAGCATCCAGAGGCTGAAGGAACTCCGGGCGGATCTCATCCACCCCCGGGGCCTTGCCACCGAGGAGCTTTTTAACTACCTCAGCAACCTCAGCCCCAGAAATAGGAGAGCCCACCACAGATTCCCCAGGAACTGCTTCCTCGTAGGAAGACGTGTTGGTGGGATTGAGGAGGTCTTCGAAGTATTCCCTCCACCGATCCACAACTTCCGCAGTCGAGGTCAGCAGAACACCATCCGCACCATACACGGTGTTGGTAGTGCACTGCTTCCCCTTCCTGAGGCGGCGGATGGTGGTCCAGAATCGCTTCGAAGCCGTCCGGAAGTCGTTTTCCATGGCTTCCCCGAACTCCTCCCATGTCCGAGTTTTTGCCTCCGCGACCGCTGAAGCCGCACACCGCTTGGCCTGTCGGTACCTGTCCGCTGCCTCAGGAGTCCCATGAGCCAAAAGAACCCGATAGGACTCCTTCTTCAGCTTGACGGCATCCCTCACCGCCGGTGTCCACCAACGGGTTCTAGGATTAACGCCACGACAGGCACCAACTACCTTGCGGCCACAGCTCCAATCAGCCGCCTCGACAATAGAGGTGCGGAACATGGTCCACTCGGACTCAATGTCCAGCACCTCCCTCGTGACATGTTCAAAGTTCTTCCGGAGGTGGGAATTGAAACTCTCTCTGACAGGAGACTCTGCCAGACGTTCCCAGCAAACCCTCACAATGCGTTTGGGCCTGCCAGGTCTGTCCGGCATCCTCCCCCACCATCGCAGCCAACTCACCACCAGGTGGTGATCGGTAGAAAGCTCCGCCCCTCTCTTCACCCGAGTGTCCAAAACATGAGGCCGCAAATCCGATGACACAACTACAAAGTCGATCATAGAACTGCGGCCTAGGGTGTCCTGGTGCCAAGTGCACATATGGACACCCTTATGCTTGAACATGGTGTTCGTTATTGACAATCCGTGACGGGCACAAAAGTCCAATAACAAAACACCACTCGGGTTCAGATCCGGGCGGCCATTCTTCCCAATCACGCCTCTCCAGGTTTCACTGTCGCTGCCAACATGAGCATTGAGGTCCCCCAGTAGAACGAGGGAATCACCCGGGGGAACACTCTCAAGTACTCCCTCGAGTGAATCCAAAAAGGGTGGGTACTCTGAGCTGCTGTTTGGCGCGTAAGCGCAAACAACAGTCAGGACCCGTCCCCCCACCCGAAGGCGGAGGGAAGCTACCCTCTCGTCCACGGGGTTGAACTCCAACATGCAGGCTCTGAGCCGGGGGGCAACAAGAATTGCCACCCCAGCCCGTCGCCTCTCACTGCTGGCAACGCCAAAGTGGAAGAGAGTCCAGCCCCTCTCGAGAACTGGTTCCAGAGCCCTTGCTGTGCGTCGAGGTGAGTCCGACTATATCCAACCGGAACTTCTCTACCTCGCGCACTAGCTCAGGCTCCTTCCCCCCCAGCGAGGTGACGTTCCACGTCCCAAGAGCTAGCTTCTGTAGCCGAGGATCGGACCGCCAAGTGCCCTGCCTTCGGCTACCGCCCAGCTCACATTGCACCCGACCTCTATGGCCCCTGCTATGGGTGGTGAGCCCATTGGAGGGGGGACCCACGTTGCCTCTTCGGCCCTAAAATGATAATGTTTACAGGGATTGTTTTATATGTATTTTTTATGTATGTCGCTTTGGATAAAAGCGTCTGCCAAATACTTAAACATATATAAACACCTGAAAGTCTTTATATCAGCTAAAACCACCAATCTGTTTCACTGGATTCAGAATAAAACCAAATTCTGTCTTATCCAACAATGTTAGTATTTGAATATTGTTACTTGAAGACTTATTCCTGGTTACAATTCAACTGTTAAAAAAGTATTGTCTTATATTTTGCCTAAAATGAGAATGCATCATAATCAGTGGCAGCTGGTGAATTTTGTTTTAGGTGGGGCTGAAAGTTTGTAAACCAAACCCCTGTAGGGGCGTCCTCCTCCCCCAAAAGATTAATTTGTGATTTTCACATACAAATATTGAAGATCTTTGCTCCTTCTCAACTCTGTGGTAATATTATTTTCACAAAATACAACCAATAGTATGTTAATGTTAAATCTTACATGTGAAAAGTAGTCCCCCGATTCCTATTTTCAACAGTCCGCTCATTTGAGCAGGAAAACGCTGAACACCATCTTTGTTTTCTACCTGTCAACTGTCAGTTTAGGCTGCTCGCCGGCTCCTCATCACCACTTCAAGATGGCGGCCAAACTGCTCGCGTCACAGCAGCCAATGCTGCGTCTACTTATAAGATGTCTATGGCTATAACGTCATCACAAACACGGCAATCTGTTGCATCCACTGCAGTTCGCTACCTTATTCATACTTTTTGTCAAGTGATTTTTTTTAAGCAGGGTTGCATGAGTTAACCTACACATAACGATATGTTAGTCAATGTATCACACACAGTAACGTAACGTTAGACAGCGGTCAGCAGCACCGCGTATTTTAGCCACCTACAAAAAGACAAACCGTCAAATAAAGGTCAGTTAAAATGTATACTATATTAACAATATGTGTACATATTGCATAGGGCCCTGACATATAAAAAGTACAACTCTGTTCATTGTTATGTTCATGTATTTGTTATGTTTTTTATGTGTACGCACACATAAACACACATACAGTATGTAACCCATATTTAAAATACCCATTGAAAATGTGCATACGGCGTGGCGCAGTGGAAGAGTGGCCGTGCGCAACCCGAGGGTCCCTGGTTCAATCCCCACCTAGTACCAACCTCGTCATGTCCGTTGTGTCCTGAGCAAGACACTTCACCCTTGCTCCTGATGGGTGCTGGTTAGCGCCTTGCATGGCAGCTCCCTCCATCAGTGTGTGAATGTGTGTGTGAATGGGTAAATGTGGAAGTAGTGTCAAAGCGCTTTGAGTACCTTGAAGGTAGAAAAGCGTTATACAAGTACAACCCATTTATCATTTATTTATCATTTATACAGTGCAAATACTTTTATTGTGGAGGGTTACTTCCTGCCACTCACTTCCTTTTTAAGGAAGTGCTGCTCACTTTACCACCCCCTCCCGTCTGCTGTGGCTGCGGTGCTGTGAGACGTGCTTGAGAAGAAACTTGCAAAATCTTCTCATTCTCACACTTTGCAAACTTCATAATTAGAGCCGGCATGTTCGATTAACTATCGGGGCGTGCATGGTATGTTGTTTTGCCCTCGATTACTCAGGTCAGGTTTTTTTTTACGGGAAGGAATACCCGTTGACCCAAACAACCTGAGCTCCCTATCCACCTTCAAACTCAACTCAACAAATGGCGAGCTAAACACCTACGCGGTAGGACAAGCATTTTTTTCCTCCTCCGCCGCAAACCTTTTGGATTACTTTTGTTTTTGAACTGAACTTTTGGACTGACGCAAAAGCGTTTGCGTAACTTTTGAACTGAACTGTGAACTGGTTCCGAGAAGGCAGAAGGACTGCATCTTGTATTTTTTTGGGGGAATTATTATTATTTTTTTTTTTATTGTGTCATCTGTATCATTTACATTTGTGTGTTAATACATTTAATGCAGTCAAAAGCAAGATAACTAGTTGTCGTCATCTTTCATACCTCAGGCTCCTAGACGAACCATCTTCTGTTACACGGTTTATACTTTTAACCCGCCTAGCCCATGTAAGCGTTACAATGAGATGAGATCAATGAGATAAGGTAAGAACAGAATAGAAACTGCTGTGGAACTAGTTACAATGCAATATGCCATGGAAATACAATGTTAACACTTTTGTGCAAATAAGTACAGTTGCACTTGTTTTTGAAAATGTGTTTATTCTGTAAAGGAATGAGTTAAATGTTTAAAATGACTGGTTAATAATGCTATTATGAAGTGCAATGTCAGCACAATTTTTTTTTCCTGCAATTTCAAATGCACGTGTTTTAATAAATAAATACAGCGTTTTAAAAGCATACACAATCTGTGTAAAAATATTAGTCTGTGGTTAAAAGGACTTGAAAGGACTCGAAACTCAAAATGCAGGACTTGGGACTTGACTTGAGACTTTCCAGTCTTGACTTTGGACTTGACTCGGGACTTGCCTGTCTTGACTCGGGACTTGACTCGAGACTTGAGGGCAAAGACTTGAGACTTACTTGTGACTTGCAAAACAATGACTTGGTCCCACCTCTGATTATCATCCTATTTGACTACAATTAGGAAACAAGCAATATATCATCTGCTAATTATGTCACTCTACCACCTTACAAAATGTATGAACAATAATACTTTTCATTGTAGATTAACTGTAACACAGTCCAGAAAGTTGTTGTTCTAACACTACAACACTAGTAATGTATTGCACTTTCTTGTAGCTGTTGTAGTGTATTGTAGTTGTGTTACTTGTAGCAGTGTATTGTATTTTCTTTTAGTTGTAGGAGCGTATTGTAGTTTGTTGTGGTTGTAGTTTTTCTAGTAGTGTATTATACTTTCTTGTAGTTTTAGTACCGTATTGTAGATTTTAGTAGTTTTAGTTATTTCAGTAGTGTATTCTATTTTCTTGTAGTAGCAATAGCGTATTATACTTTTTTGTAGTTGTGTATTATACTTTCTTGTAGTTGTAGTAGCGTATTGTAGTTGTAGTGCTTGTCGTAGTATATTATACTTTCTTGTAGTTGTATTAGTGTATTGTATTTGTAACACATGTAATAAAGTATGGTACTTTCTTGTAGTTGTAGTAGAGTTTTGTAGTATCTTGCAGTTGTAACACATGTAGTAATGTATTGTACTTTATTGTAGTTGTGTTAGTGTATTATATTTTCTTGTAGTTGTAGTACTTGTTGTAGTGTATTGTAGTTTCTTGAGGTTGTACTAGCTTATTGTAGTTTATTGCATTTGTAGTACTTTAAGTTGTAGTAGTGTATTGTACTTTCTTGTAGTTGTAATTATTGTAGTTGTGTATTGTTTTTTCTTGTAGTTGTAGTAGTTTGTAGTAGTTTCTTGTAGCTGTCGTACTTGTAGTAGTGAATTGTAATTTCAAACACACCACCGCCCAAGCAACCGAGCCACGGCAAACAAAAAGGCTGCGTTGCCCCCGCACCAAGCCATTGTTACAAACCCCGCAGCGCAAAACCAAAACATACACGGACCCCGCCAAATAGGAAGCGGACTTGACCACCCAATCCATATCCATCAAAAAAAAAAAAAACACTGCAAAGCGTCAAAAACCAAAACCGAAGAAGAAAACACATCCAAACACACAAATAAAAACATCACGGCCCCCATGAAGCTAGAACAACACCCAATTACCTCTCGGCCAAGAAAGCCTGCTGCGCAGCAACTCAACCCAGTCATGCCAAAAAAAACAACCAAAAAAAAACACACAGCCCGACTTAAAGACCCCAACTCGTGCACAACCACTCCCTAAGTACATCACACAATAATGACAACCGAGACCACCCCATCCACAACAACTCCATTTAGCCATTCCACCCATCGCCCTGTACACCTGAGGGTTCCCCAATATCTCCCCAACAAAGACAGAACCTACTCCACTGCCCCCAGTCATGATCTCACCCAGGTGCAAAACTCTGCCCATAAACATAGCACGCCCTACCCGCACACCCTCAGCGAGGTCCCGGCACGGGACTGGCAGGCCAACAAACCGCAGCCCATGGAGCTTCCGCCGGTCGACGAGGGGCGCGCCGCACCCACAACCCCATTCTACCTGAGCATGTGATGCAGGAGTATGTAGGGCCCCCTGAGTGTCTACTCTGTAGTTACAATTAGGAGGTCAGCCATCACAGCCAACCTCCAGTCCCTATTGATGTGGGGTGTAGTGAGGGAGATATGTATGCAGCTGCAGACCAATGATGCGATTGAAATTGGGGGATAACAAGGGCATGGTGGGTCCCCAAACCCTAAGTGTCCAACATGCAGTTAAAATTGAGGGAAGGACAAGCAGGGGACAAGTCAGGAGGACTGGAGCCCCATGGAGGCGTCCTCATCCCCCCATCACGCCTCCCAGCAGGCCAGTTCCTCAAAGTCCTCTAGATGTGTGTGCTGTAAGTAGGAGGAGGGTGAGCCGACACACAGCCCCCAAAGCACATGCAGGAGGCAACCGAGACGTACGGCGAAGAGGCCAACCCCCCAAATCCAGACACCTCTTGGCGTACCGATTTGAGCAGAATCCCGCATCCAAAGGAAAACCATAACCAAAAGCAACTAAACAGACCCCGCCCCTGGCAGGGGATCCCAAATACACACAACCAAAACAAAAAACAAAACGGCCTAACAAAGTCACGGTGACCTAAAATAATCACGGCCATCACCATCATTGCGACATCGCTCAATGCGCAAATTAAGTACCCATACAGGCGCCAAAGTCCCCCAACCAAGTTGCACTTCTAACACCCCAAAGAAATGGCCACACAACGCACTGTCACGGCAGAGGAAACACCAAACACCATCCCTGTCCCACAAGAACCACACCATCCCCATCCGCGCGTTTGAACAGGTCTATCCTTCCCCACTTCAATCCGCAAACGCTTTATGGCAGATTTATTGTAACACAGTCCTGAAAATTTTTGCTAAATTTCTTGTAGTTGTAACACTTGTAGTAGTGTAGTGTACTTTCTTGTAGCTGTAGCAGAGTCTTGAAGTTTCTTGTAGTTGTAGTAGTGTTTTGTAGGTTCTTGTAGTTGTAGTACTTGTAGTATTGTATAGTAGTTTCTTGTAGTTGAAGTAATATATTGTAGTTGTTGTACTTGTAGTAGTGTATTTTAGTTTCTTGGAGTAGTAGTAACTTGTAATAGCATATTGGTGTTTATGGTCAGCATTTTCATTTTCAAACTATAATAATAACCATAATGCCTCTTCGCAAAGTTGCTAATTTGACGGTAACGATGACCAATGATGAACATCTACAAAATATGATAAATAAAATACGAATAATTAATTTTGTTTTAAGAAACATTTTACTTAAAAAATATTGTCTCAACAGGTCTAATTCACATCATTATGTTATTGGTTTGCTAGCATTTAAAAGAGTACTGGTATCAATTTGTATCAGACAAATGTATTAATTTAACTGTTGCAAGATACTTACATGTGGTGGAAGCTCATCTTCAGAAATGTTTGGGGCGGAGCCGCCAGGTATTTCCTGGTTTTGTGAGGTTGATGATGTCATCACAGACAACATCAGATCATACCAACTCACAGGGGGTAGTTTGTTTTCTATTTAGATTGATCTTAGGTTTGGTTTAGAGAGATATGAGAGTTAGATAGCAATAGTATCTTTGGGTTCCTTTATTTTAACACTATGACGACAAGCTATTGTAGGCTAACTGTTTGACGTGTAGAAATGTTTGATTATTTTGGTAAGCAAACCTGTGGGTAACAGTGACGCATGCCAGGTAGTATGGGAAGTCATATAAAAGAGCAGAAATGTTATTTTGTTGTGAACAATTCAGACATACTGATGCCAAAACACATGGTTTCCTTCCTTGATTGGAGTGAGTAGATTCTTTGCTTTGTACTTTTGATTGTTTAAGTTGCTACTTAGATTTTTTTTATCTGTTTTACAAGTGTTTAAGACATGCTTTGTCAATAAACACACCACACTTCCAACAAATTGAAAGTCTGTCTTCCTATCATTTTGCTCTCGGACATTACATTACAACAAAGAGTGGTGGTCTTAAAGTACATTTGTCTTATATCTGGGTCAATACGGTGTGAAGGTGACAAACTTACGGTCACACAAAGTGTTGACACAGACTCTGTCCTCACGATTGGGTCCCAGACATGACAAGCCGCTGCCAGAGCGCTGAGGGCTGGAACAAAAGCGATATCTGGACTGCAGACCTGCTCCACATGACACTGAGCAGTGACCCCACGGAGTCCACAAGGACCACTGCCCATCAACTGTTAAAAATATTACACCAGTACTTCAAATCAAAGCTAATAGCTTACTTAAGCAACAATAATAATCGTCATCATCATTTTACCGTTACAGATGGCTTGAGAACAGTTTACTAGTCTCCCCGCTTCACATGTACTGTAATATAAGCACAGACTTTTTTTAATGTTTGACGAATGTTGAGCGACTAAACTAAAACTAAAAATGTTTGATTAAATTAAACAGTAACATATAAAAAAATGTGTTTTACTTGCCAATTTTTGCAGTCTGAGGGAACAATTCCTCCTGGTTTATATTTCTCTCCATCAACATCACAGCGACACTCAGATTCATGGACACACGTTCCATCCTAGGGCCAGATAAAGAAAAGTAACAACAGTCTATGTGTGTGTGTGTGTGGTGGTGGGGGGAGAGAGAGTCTTTTTATTGTGGTTGAACCTCAACACCGACCTGTTGGAAAGTCCCAGGTGGACACTGGCAGCCTGGTGTACAATTACGACTGAGGCCCATTGTGACATCTGAACACGACACTGCTCCCCTCACACATTGCTCCCACTGCTGACCTGCCGGACACACTCTGCCAGCATCTGAAAAAATTATTCATCATTACAAATAGATCAACAAATCACACCATTTCCATGAATTACCACAAATACCAGGACGATATTGTGATATTGTGAATGCTATGAGTTTAGTTATTATATCTCAGCAATCCCCAGGCAGACACATAGACACTGCCTCCTACAGACAGGGAGTAGCAATAAAGTAGGGTTGTCACAATAACAGAATTTGGGGGTTGGGGTCCCAGAGGTCCCACATCTGCGGTCCCTTCCAAGGTTTCTCATTGTTCCCCTCGTCTGTTTCTGACGATTTACGACGCTATGGGAAATGTGGTCTTCCTTCAGGCAAAACACTACCGCTTTGGCCCACTGCGGCCACCAAAATCAACAAAAACTGAAAGTTCTTAATGGGGGCTTTAAAACACTTCCTTGTGGTCTACATAACATGTAATGGTAGTTCTTTGGTCAACATTTTGCATACATGATGTTTTACAGACCATCTTCAAGCTGCTTTCTGATTATCTCTTCAGGATGCGCCATTTTGTGGGTGGTCTTATTTACGTGCTTCCACTTTGACTGCATCTTCTCCCCGTCAGCCATGTTGTAGTTTTTAATGCTTCCATACTGACAGATATAAATTCAAACTATACGCTACTTTGTATTAGAAATGGCAACAGTGGAGGAAGCATGTCCATGTACGAGCTCGTCTGCCCATTAACAAGATGATAGAGCAGTGGTTTTTAACCTGGGTTCGATCGAACCATAGGGGTTCGGTGAGTCGGCCTCAGGGGTTCGGCGGAGGTCAAGACACACCCGTGTAGATAAAAACTTCTCCCTATCGCATACTTGCCAACCCTCCCGGATTTTCCGGGAGACTCCCGAAATTCAGCGCCTCTCCCGAAAAACTCCCGGGACAAATTTTCTCCCTAAAATCTCACGAAATTCAGGCATAGCTGGAGGCCTGAGTCCGCTTTCCCACAATATAAACAACGTGCCTGCCCAATCATTTTAACTGTAGAATGATCGAGGGCGAGTTCTTCGTTTCTTATGTGGGTTTATAGTTGGGCAGTTTCATTAACGTCCTCCCAGCGCGGTAACAACACACAACAACAGCAGTCACGTTTTCGTCTACCGTAAAGCAGTTCGTCTGCCGTAAACAGCAATGTTGTGACACTCTTAAACAGGACAATACTGCCATCTAGTGCATTTGATGAAAGCACTTTTGTGCGTGCCACACAGCAATGCATCATCAGAGAGGGTGTTCAGCATGGTTAGAAAAATAGTGACAGAGAATAGAAGAAGGATGGACAATTCAACCCTTAACTCAACAATGAGTAGATGAGTGTTATGTGTGTGTATATGTGTAAATAAATGAACACTGAAATTCAAGTATTTATTTTATTTATATATATATATATATATATATATATATATATACATACATGTCTATATATATATATATATATATATATATAGACATGTGTATATATATATATATATATATATATATATATATATATATATGAAATACTTGACTTGGTGAATTCTAGCTGTAAATATACTCCTCCCCTCTTAACCACACTACAATGACTACAATGTCAGACTACTATAGTGGACTCGGGCAAAGCTCTGTGAGTAAAATGTTACTATATATGAAGATATCTGCTAACGTTAGCAATGGGAAACACGTCAAAAATTGGGCAAATTCCAAACGGCTCATTTGGAAGAAGTATGAATGAAGGCAATATTGTTTTAGTAATATCTCCACGATGCCTCCATGGTTTGAGTACACAAAAACAGGTACGAAGAAGTAAGACAAGTTGTTTTTGCATAATAGGTACCCTTTAAGTTTACGACTTTATTGCAAAGTGTTTCAAAGTATCAAATATTTAAGATCACTGCGCTTTGACAACTTTTTGCACAGAATTTAAATTGCGGTATCAGCTGCCAAGAGGTAATTATACATTCAAAAAATAACAGCAGTGTTTTATTTCCTCCCCATATATAAAAACAAACACTACTGTACTTATAAATATGATCATAAATAACAAAAGTTAACTATTTTACATTTTAAAAAGAACAGCATTGGCGCAGAGCATTCAAGTATACAAAAAAAGAATATTGTTATAAATATTATTTCAATATGTTGGTAGTGTGACGTCATTATGTCACTTGGAATGAAATAAGCTAGTAAAAAGACAAAAACATTTATTTAAAGACAAAACTTTGTGTTTTTATTTATTATTAGTAACATATGTCTCATTATGTTTGTCTTTTTCCTCTATTTTTACATTTATTTGTGTTTATTTACATTTGTTTATTTATATATCTACAACATGCCAAAAACAAGAGGTGCGTTCAGCAGATGGCCCCCAGGCCACACCTTGCCTTCCTGGTGAAATAAGTAAAACAAGTAGTGTTGGCAAACGACAATAGAGTATATATAAGTTGTGTTATCTTAGCACTTATGGAAGTGATTGGCCTGCACGCTTCTGGAGGTTTTCTGCACGCTGTGATAATGCACACTCCCTGGGCTTGTTGAGGCGGATCTTCACTCTTACTCGCACGGCGAATATTTTACCTTTCATGACTGCTTGTATTTGATTCAAATACATGTATGACGCAAAAATCAAATAGCCTCTGACAACCAAGTCCAACTCCTGGCCTGCTCATGTGGCTAGCTTCTAGCCCGGCGGAATTGCTGTTACTGACAGGAAAAGGGGCGAAGGCGAACGAATCACTGCCGCCGTAAAACCAGTTGTTTTGAGCGGACAGTGCTCGTCAGCCTGGGATGGCAATCTGTCTTGGAGAATGAAAACTCCGATTCCAAACTTCCGCTGCCTTGCGGCTATATCCAGACATGGAAAAGGCTTCAGGAGTAAAACTCGAGGAAAAAATCCGCAGTCAGAGCCCCTAAGGCGGTCCGTTGTTGCTTGCAACCTCGTCCCGGCAGCTCCTGCAACATCGCTGATGCCAAATTGTAATAGCCTGACTGTTCCTTTGCATCCACTAGCGACATGGAGAGGTGGGACAAACTGCATTGGCAACAGCCTGTCCTCCACATCAAATCGCCCTGGCTAGAGTCCGACCATCAAAACCTGGAGAGAACACTCCAGCTTCGCCTACGGCATAGACAATACGGGGAGCAACAAATACCGGTGATACGCCGCGCTCAGTTGGCGTAGAGCGTGGTGCTAGGGGTTTCTCTCGACAGTGGGAGGGATCCTTGTATCCCACTGGACAGCTACCGCCCGCTTCAAGCTGGGCAGCCCCCAGTCAGCAAGGTGCTGTCCCGCCACGGTCTACCCTCCCCATTGGGTTCATGGGGATAGGGAACCACCTGAATGGTAGACTGAATCCTCCGCACCAGCCAAAAACCGACCAAGCAAAAGAGACCATCTCTCAACCTGGCCTGCTGGAATGTCCAGACTATGATGACCGGCCTTTCTACGAACTTCACAGACATCAGTGATCTCAGGAAAACTGCGGTCATCAAGGACAAACTCCACAGACTGAATGTAGACATTGCCACCCTCCAAGAAACACGGCTGGCAGATTCGGGTACGATGAAAGAGAATGATTACACCTTCCTCCGGCAAGGAAAGAGCTCAGAAGAGCCGAGGTAACATGGCGTAGGCTTTGCCGTGAAGAACAGCCTGCTGAATACGGTGGAGCAAGGCAGCAACGGCTCAGGACGACTCCTCACTCTTCGCCTCAATACCACCGAAGGCCCCGTGACCCTCGTGAGCGTGTACGTCCCACACTGTCCTCCACCCCAGACACCAAGGACTCCATCATCAGCAGCGTCCCCAGTAAGGAACAACTTGTTCTATTGGGCGACTTCAATGCCAGAGTGGGGGCGGATCACGACTCGTGGCCCTCATGCCTCGGCAAATTTGGGATGGGAAAGATGAACGAGGACGGGCAGCGCCTGCTCGAACTGTGCCCTTTCCACAAGCTATGCGTCACAAACTCGTACTTCCAGTCCAAGCCCCAACACAAGGTTTCCTGCAGACACCCTCGCTCCAAACACTGGCACCAGCTGGACCTCATCCTAGTCAGGCGCACCGCCATGAAATGTGTCCTTCACACACGCTCTTTTCACAGCGCAGACTGCGATACGGACCACTCTCTGCTACGCTGCGAGATGAGGCTGCAACCAAGGAGGATTCATTGATCCAGGAATCAGGGCAACCGCTGCATCGGCGTCAGTAAGATGTCCCAGCCAACCACCAGTAACTGGTGTACTGACCATGGCATTACTGTCCTCGATTGGCCTGCCAACTCCCCTGACCTGAACCCCATAGAGAATTTGTGGGGTATTGTGAAGAAGAAGCTGAAAGACACCAGACCCAATAATGCAAATGAGCTACAGGCTGCTATTGAAGCATCCTGGGCATCCATAACACCTCAGCAATGCCACAGGCTGATTGCCTCCATGCCACGCCGCATTGATGCAGTAGTCCGTGCAAAGGATTCCCAACCAAGTACTGAGTGCATTAATTGACATTTTCAAATGTTTGATTTTGTTTTGGTGTTATAAATCTTTATTTTTTACTTGGTCTGAGGAAATATTCTAATTTTTTGAGATGGGATTTTTGAGTTTTCTTTAACTGTATGCCATAATCAGCAATATTAAAATAATAAAACACTTGCAATATTTCAGTTGACGTGTAATGAATCCAGAATGTATGACATTTTCATGTTTTTAGTTGCATTACAGAAAATAAAGGACTTTATCACAATATTCTAATTTTCTGAGACAGTCCTGTATAACACCCAAAACCAGAACAGCAATATGGCATTTTCTGTTTAAACTCTGCACTCACTCTCACTTGTTTTAATTCTAAGCTCTCGCTGCTTGCCTATTGTGTGAATTAAGCTGCGAAGAAGAAAAAAGGATGTGATGTCATATGCAACCCTCCTTTACACTTTAGACAAAAAACATTGTCTTGTATGTGCTTGCATAAAATGCCCAAAGTTTATTCTGATAGTAGTTCGAGGAATAAAAAAATAATGGATGGATAAATAAAAAAAAGTACAATAAATAATCAGAGGTCAATAAACCGCAGTAAAATTTGTGTCATCATGCTTTGCAAATGAAGGAGCACATTTTTTGTTGTACCGCATGGCTGCAGGTTACAGGCATTGAACTGTTGTGAAGTGCCATGAACTCTGATGGGTCCCCGGGTTCTGGTCCTGTAACCTCCTCCACACGTCACTGAGCACTCGGACCACAAACTCCATGGTTCTTTGACACCTGACATACATCACACCCAAATTAGCTTACTCTGTAAGGAGGGATGAAGCAACATTTACAGGGTGGAAGGATTTTACCAAAACAAGGTTCAACGCTGCAGGTGTCCATGCCAACCCTGACGCCTTCGCAGGGACGACCTCCAGACTCTGGTGGGGGATTGGTTCCTGAACGGTACCGCCTCCTCACACCAACATCACATGTTCGACTACAGGCGCTCCACTGGGTCCAGCTGCTCCAGCCGCAGTCCACTAAATCATATTGGAGAATCATGGAAAAAAAGCATGAAAAGGCAAAGGGCAAAAACAGTTGATGTTGTTCGGTATTAATAATGTTGATGCAGGTTACACAATTGTATTTTGTTCACAATGGTGTGAACGTGCAGGTATAATGAATGCCGGCCGCTGCAGCTGTGTGTGGATATATTGATAAACTTGGTACTTGAGGGGTCAGGTAGAGACCTGACCCCTCAAGAGTCACATTGGACAATAAACTTTGACTTTTAACTCTGTGGCTTAGTATCTAGTACTCTCTGTTCGCAATGTTTGGACCCCGTTTTGATCCCCTGACAATGTAAAGGAAGTGGGACACAGATGCTAAGGTGTTTCCCCCTAGGCAAACACACGGCCATTAGAGGGCCCAAAATACTGACATCAATCGATAACTAGCCATGGACCTCCTGGTCTAATCCTTCCTAGGGTCCCCATATGTCCAGATCCGCAACAGTACAGTATGTTACAGCGTGTTTTATTTAACTTTGAATCCCTGTTCTGTAGACAATATTAAATAAGCAGAATTATTTATTATTATTTGTAATTATGTACATATACTGTATATTTATAAATATATATACATATACATATATACACATACATATTATATATACTACATAAACGTTAGATAGCAACTTAATGGGAAGATTTTAATGAAACTTTTAGGAAACTGGATAAGAAACAAGGGATTTCATTTTTAAGGGTGAACGAGATCATCATCTACTAATGAGGGCTTGGGCCTGACTAAGGTTTGGGCTCTCCGAATGCGTTTTTAGTTATAATAATAACAATAATAATTATAATTTATAATAATAATTAAATGGATAAACATCAATATATAATGATAATAATAACTATTATATAATAATAACTTAAAATAATATTATTGACATAGAATAAATAACGTATACGGTAGTATTATTATAAATAATAAATGTAAAATAAATAGCAATACATCTTTATTATTGAAAATAATGAATTTAGATTAAATAAATAATATACAGTATATCTTTAATGTATTATTATTTATATTAATGTATGTATAGTTAATATACTTTTATTATAAATAATATTACATATGAGATACATTCTAATTATTGCATATGTGTAATTCTTTATATTTGTATATAATATTTCATTTTTAATATTTAATCTATTATTAGTAATATTATAGTAATTTTATATGGCCGGTGCAGCTGATGTCACAATGTCACTGATAGGGCAGCTCAGTGGTGTTTGTGATCAAAACACCAAAATAAACTAATCAGGTTTATATCAGTGTTTACTGACAAAGAATTATGAAGACACTCAAGACAAATGAGTAATTGAGTTCCTCTAACTCTAAATATTACTATAACCTTTATGCATAATGCTGAGGCACCCTCTACAGTGCATATTGTGCCTTCAAAAAGACACATCATAATAAACACACTAACCAGGACAAGGCTTTGTTCCACATTCCATTTTTCCATTGATGCATGTGCTGTTGGAAAAAATCCGAAACAATCAATTAACTTTGACTTTCAGTTTCTCTTCTAACGTCTGTGTTTCTGTCAGGACAGTACCAGTTGTTGCAGGCATCTACAGACAGAGAGACCCCAGCTGGGTAGAGGTCCCCCTGGTGGTAACAAGGACACTGGGACAAAGTCACACAGCTGCCGTTGAGCAGGTAGAAGCCGAGCTCACAGTAGCAGCCGTCGTAACAGGCGGTGGCACACTGCACTTCAGTGGAGGTCATGTCCAAACACACACGAGGACATGCACCTCCTTGCTGCTCACACTCTGCTGCTGTCAAGTAAGTCATGCCTTCTGGGCACACACCTGCATGCAAATTCAGGAAATACTGTTAGAAACTGCATTATGTTGACAATGAAATAATAAGTATACAGTTGATGGTACTATAAAGTTGATGGTATATACAGTATTTGATGGTACATGTCTGATGGTATACATTTGATTGTACATATTTGATGGTACATAGTTGATGGTATATATTTGTTGGTATATATTTTATGGTACGTATTTGTTGGTGTGTATATATATATTTCATGGTCCACTGTATGTTTGAATGTATATACGTGTTGGTACATATTTCATGGTATATGTTTGATGGTATATCGTTGATTTTATATTGATGATGGTATATATTTCAAGGTATATATTTAATGCAACATTTTTCATGGCACATAGTTGATGCATATATTTCATGGTACTGGGCATATTTGATGGTATAAATGTGATAGTTTCTATTTTCTGGTGCAGCCCTTTGAGACGTTTGTGATTAAGGGCTATATAAATGATCTTTGATTGAATGATTGACATAGTTGATGGTACATAGTTGATGGTGTATATTTCATGGTTTATATTTGACGGTACGTATTTGATGGTACATACTTGATGGTGTATATTTCACGGTTTATATTTGTTGGTATTTATTTGATGGTATATGTTTAATGGTACATAGGCAAGGTAAGGCAAGGCAAGTTTATTTATAAAACATAATTTGTACACAAGGCAATTTGAAGTGCTTTACAGAAATTTAAAAGAAGGCAAAAATATTTTATATTAAACTCAATACAATAAAATGAATCAAATATTGTTGATAAAATACTTTAAAGTTAAAGTGTTTATAGGCTGGATTTGAACATTGCCAATGTTGAGGCCCGTCTTACAGCTTCAGGGAAGACTATTGCAGATTTAAGGAGCATCAAACTGAAATGCAGTTTCACCATATTTGGTCCTGACACTAGGCACCAGTAGGAGACCACTCCCTGAGGTTCTCAGAGCTTGAGATGGTTCATATGGCTCTAACATATCAGAGATGTACTCTGGTACAAGACCATGACAAGACTTGTATACAAGGAGAGCTGTTTTAAACACTATTCTCTGAGCAACAGGAAGCCAGTGCAGTGACCTTATCACTGGACTAATATGGTCGTATTTCCTGGTTGTCAACAAAACTCGCGCAGCAGCATTTTGGATGTACTGTAGCTGCTTTACAGCCTGTTTAGAGAGCCCAGTGAGAAGGTCATTACAGCAGTCTAACCTGCTGTAGACAAAGTCTGATTTAGACATTATTCCTCAGATTTTAAAAATGTTATTCAGGTGGTAAAAAGTTGCTGATGTTACTGACCTCATGTGGCTGTTAAAGTTAAAATCTGAGCCCATTATTATCCCTAGATTTCTAACCTGATTGCTAGGTTTCAGGAAGAGGGTCTCAAGGTGATTAATAACAGTTTATCTTTGCTTCTGTCGGCCAAAGACAATGATTTCAGTATTGCATGAGTTTAGCTGAAGAAAATTGTTTTGCATCCACACACTAATCTGTTCGATGCAGCGACTAAGTGAATCAACAGGCCGACGTTCACCTGCCATCAGTGACACGGAGATCTGAGTGTCATCTGCGTAGTTAGATAGGACATATTGAAGCTGTGTATTCGCTGTCCTAATGGCAGCATGTAAAAGTTGAACAATAGGGGTCCCAAAATCTAGCCCTGAGGAACCCCACAGGTCAAAAAAATACAACATGATACATCACAATTTCCAGTTTCTCTTTTCAACATGTTCGAAAAGAAGTAGGAAGAAGCAGTGCTTATTTAATCCTACCCCTTTTCTTTTACATAACAGTTGCTAAAACTTTTTGTTCACTTCCTGTTCACAATTTATTCACAATATACTCCATAAGTAATCACAATAAAAATAAATAAATAATAATAATTTAATAATAAATGGTCAAATATGTACTTTTGTACATACATTTCTTGGACTAGCATTTTTATATCTTGTATCTGTTACTGGAGCCTGTATTTTTGTATAGAGAGTACAGTCGCTGAAAATGACCTCCCCCTACGTGAAAGACCAGCAGCCGCCACTGTGTTTCATCATACAATGAGCAGCAGCAATTGCAAAATACAGCAAAATGATATGAGAAAAAATACTAATAACAAAGATTTGTTTTTAAATGTATGCACAACATTTTTGTTAGCCTTTTTAAAGAAAATATGTAAATTATATAATGACATCGTATTGACAACGCCCCTAGCCATGCTCCCACTGTCACAATCTGAGGGAAACCCTGAGCTTACAGTGCAGTTGATATATATTTGATATTATATAGTTGGTATATGATTGATGGTGTATATTTGACGGTATACATTGATGGTACATAGTTGATGGTATATCGTTGTTTGTGTGTAGTTGATGGTATTTACCAGGGGTGTCAAACTCATTTTAGCTCAGGGGCCGCATGGAGGAAAATCTATTCCCAAGTGGGCCGGAATGGTAGAATCATGGCATGATAACCTACAAATAAAGACAACTCCAGGTTTTTTTTTTGTTGTACTTTTGCACAAAATAGAAAAAGCACATTCTGATAACATACAAATCACAAATAATACTCTGGACAACACACTTCGAGTTTGTTGAAAATTCTGAGGAAATTGGTGCATTTTAAAAAACACAATGTGCTTAGACTTTTTCTCAGTGTATCTACAAAGCCAGGATTAAACTTTAAGTCACAGTCTTTCTGAGATCGAACAAAAAACACAACATGTAAACTCTTCTAGGTATCAAATACCTCCTTTGTCATGTCCACGTATCAATCCAGTTCTAACTCGACAAACCGTAAGAAACGGAGGTAAAAACTATTCAAAAGGGTCAAGTTTTCATTATGGGGGATTAAGGGGGCCAAGTAACGATGTGTTCGAAGCAGAAGACATACAACGTCAGGTTTTAAGTTTCATTTGTGTCGAGGGAGAGGAGCCGCAGCCACGCTTTACTTTGTACCTCTTGCTAGTCCTAATAGAATTGCTATTGTGACATCCAGTGGACACATTTAGAACAGCAGTTGCTTTCATTAAAAAAAATGCAGCTCATTTTAATACTTGGCAAACTCATCACGCGGGCCGGATAAAATCTGGGCCGTAGGTTTGACACCTCTGGTATATACAGTATTTGTTGGACTACAGTTGAGAGTATATGTTTAATGGTATCCAAATTATATATATTTGATAGTATATAGTTGGTATATGTTTGATGGTATATGTTTGATGGTATATAGTTGATGGTATTTAGTTGATACATATTATTCGATGGTACCTGTACAGGGGTGAGCATTGCAGTCTCTCGTCTGAACGTGTGGACCAGGACAGCTGCTGCCTCCATGTTGTGGTGGAGGTGAAGTGCAGAACCGCTCTCGAGTTTGAACACCAGAGTCACAATCAGAGGAACAGAGAGACCACATGGACCATGCAGACCAGCTGCCGTCCACTAGAAGCAGAAGGCAATTAACTTTTAGTCTGCTGATGTTTGCATTCTGAATAAAAAAAAGAGAACATATATCACTCGTACCTGCACAGTGCACCGTGTTGCAAGGCTCCTGCTCTATGTTGTCTCCATCACAGGAAGGCGTGTGAGTATGATTGTGGTTGCAGCTGCGGAATCGTTGCCGGATTCCCACATCGTCAACATGATGGAAACACGTCTTACTGCACTCTGACCAGCTGGTCCATTTACTCCAAACCCCATCCGGTTGGTCTGTGTGAACATTTGAGATTTGCCCTGTCATCTTAATAGTAAATTAACATATATGCTAAATGATACTAAGTTATATATGAATTTAGAAGCTAGGATGTACATAAGTCACATGTTGCAGTTTAACCCTTTCATGCACGCTGCTTACTACAGTGGACAGATATCTTAAATTGCTTTTTCTCTTATATGTGTCAGTCCTGATGTCAAAGTTGTGCATCAGTCACCTCAGTGGACAATAGTGTTAAAATTGTGGTGTGCAGTGTGGCCAACACCTTTCAATGGGTGACTCTGATTTGAGATACATGGGTTCTAAGTTACAAGGTCAATGGGTAAAACCAATTACTGTAAAATGGTAAGTTAAGGTACTATACTTTATTTGGCAAGGTGTGCTCCATTCCCTAGTTGGTGTGTAAATTGATTACGTAGACCCCGACTTAAACAAGTTGAAAAACTTATTCGGGTGTTACCATTTAGTGGTCAATTGTACGGAATATGTACTAAACTGTGCAATCTACTAATAAACGTTTCAATCAATCAATCAATCAATCAAAGAAGACATGATCAAAACGTATGGACATAAGAGAAACTGACGATGAGTGATAATGATCCTTTTGTCTGATTAGCTTTAGCTCCTAAGACGATGCCAGATGATGAGACTGAAAACCAACAAGTATTGTCCCTGTTCTTGGTCAGTGAATGCACGTGTTTACCAGTGATGCAAGGGATGGAGCAGCGGCGGACTTCTGATAAGTCTCCTGGGCACAGGAGTCCTCTGATGGCTCCTGTCTGGTTTATTGGAGACCTAAGAAGACACATCTGTTCAGTCACAACTTGTCTCAAGTAAGAAAGGGAGAAGTAAACTGATGCAAGTTGGTCTTAAAGCAAGAAAATAGGATTGGATTAGGAGTTAAAATGTAAGCAGACATCAAAAAGTCTGCAACAGCTGTTCACCTGTATCGTTGTTGGAGCCCAAGCCCGCAGGTGACGTCACATGGTGACCATGACGACCAGGCTGACCACTGACAGCTAAGCATGCAGTCGGAAGAGTCGCAGGTGACGTGTCCATCCTTGCATACACTTGTAGGGACAAACATGTTTTTATTTAAAATCTACCAGTGTCAAAATAATATACAGAAGTAAAAAGACACATTAATAAAATGATGGTGGATATACCACAAACCAAGTGAAATAAAAATACAGTAATTCATGGCAAAGATCTGTCAAGTTACATATACAGTACAATCCGCTTAAGTTGATGCCCTTCGGACTGGCTGACTGATGTAAATGATATATGCTGTTGTCGACATAACCAAAACTAGCCATTGCTTGCAGATTTACTTGTGACTTTGTTCAGAACCATAAGGACAATGTATGATAATAAAGTACTTTGTTTGGTAACATTTTTTTTTTCCATTTGTGCATATTTGATTTAGATTACTGTGTTTTCATATGACATCGTAGCAACAGGAGAATATTTTGTAAGGTTCTGAGCTATGATTCAGGGGCTGAGCTATAAGGGGCAGTGGCGTTTATTCAGTAGCAAAATCCTAATTAAAGAGAGAATGGCCAACTCGGTTTCCGACCACCTCCTAAATGATTGGTCAAAAAGCACTCACGTGACTACAGGGCGCTATGCTTGCTTCCAACTTTGAGCTGGCCACAGTTGGAGCTATGTGTACACTGCACTTCCTCACCTCCTCATCTCTTTTAATTTATTTTATTTTTTTGCCGTGTAAACAAGCATATCCATACACAGTTGACATACTGTTTTTTGTCTTTTTCTTATTAATATGTTTTATTGATTTTTATGAATACAAACAAATCAACAGTCGATGAATAATGGATTGTACATGGCAAAAATCAAGTAAAAAATACATAAATTATATATATTTATACACATATATATTTATACATATATAAACACACATATATATGTATATACACACACACATACATATATACATACATAAATATACATATGTACATATACAGTACATACATACATTATGTATATATATATATACGTACATTAGGGCTGTCAATGTTAATGTGTTAACGCGTTACCATAAATTAATGATGCTTAATCAAAGTCTAAGTTTTGACCGGCGCCTGAAGGCAACGAGCATTGAACAGGGAGTGATAACGTCACACACCTGTTCACCTGTGGGATGTGTATGATGAGCATTCCTCGACTTTCTCAGTCTTTTTTGCCACTTGTGCCAGCTTTGTTGAAACATGTTGCAGGCATCAAATTCCAAACGAGCTAATATTTGCAAAAAATAACAAAGTTTACCAGTTCGAACTTTAAGTGTCTTGTATTTGCAGTGTATTCAATTGAATATAGGTTGAAAATGATTTGCAAATCATTGTATTCTGTTTTTATTTACGATTTACTCAACGTGCTAACTTCACTGGTTTTGGGTTTTGTACAACACATGTCAACATAAAAAGTACATATTTAATAAAAAAATCGCACATTTTATGTCAACAAAAGCAAACAACCATGTATGTCAAAGTCAACTTAAGCGGGCACTTTTTATTAATAATAAGAACCCAAACGACACGGTAGACCAGAACTTGATGAGCTGTCGACATAAATGGGGTTGACTTAAACGGGTTACAACGTATGTTACATTGTTCATGGTAAATGTTTTCTACATATAAAAATAACTGTATTCATGTTGTTAATTAATTTTAACAAATGTACTTTGAATTGAACAAAAATAATAACTATTAATTTATTACAAATGAAACAGCAGCACGGTGACGCTTGTGCCTCACAGCGAAAAGACATGCATCTGGAGATAGGCTGATTGGCAACACTAAATGAGCCCTAGCGTGTGAATGTGAGTGTGAATGTTGTCTGTCCTTCTGTGTTGGCCCTGCAATGAGGTGATAACTTGTCCAGGGTGTGCCCCGCCTTCCACCCGAGTGTAGCTGGGATAGGCTCCAGCTACACTTCAGCAACCCCAAGAGGGACACGTGACATGGATGGATGAATGGATAAATGAAACACTTACATTTATTGAGTGTTGTATTAGCATATTTGCTATTGTAACAAATTAGTCACGTCAGACTTTTCATAACAACTTCAATGTTAAAAGCTGATAGTGATATTTTGCTAGCTTGTTTTGTGTACTTTCATAAAATAAATGTAGTAAGTAAGTAAATAAGACCTGTTGAATTGTAATGTTTTGACTCCCCATTTTAGCATTACAATTGTTAAATATATTTAAAATTAGCTTTAATGGTAATAAAAAGGCTTTTGAAAAAATTACCTGGCTCACCTGACACACTATTTTATGGAATGTACTGGAATAGTCACATAATGACTGTCAGAAGACAACCACTCCTAAATGTTGACTTTACTTCACTTAGGACTAAATGAGTTCTAGTCAAGCGCAAAGTTGTACAGAAACACATTTTAATACAGTGCATTTAAAACTGTTTAATGGGTTTGAGCATATATTAGCAAATTTCATCACAAGTGAATGAATGGGTAAACATGTCAAATGCATTCTAATGCCCATAATGAGAATGAATAAAATAGCTGATTAAATGCCACAGGTGCCACAATGTTCAATCTGAGCATGTAATCATTTAGTGTGTACATCAATTACCTACTCTCTATTATACTTCGTCAGATGTACACAGAGTCGCAGACTATGCTGTTCTGTACGTCCATGCTATAATAAGCAGCCACACTGCAGCTATCAGCTGCTATGTTGCTCCCATTTACACCTTAATGAATTTAGGGTAGTCCAATATTTTACATTGTGCTGGATTCACAGTTATTCTTTAAGAAGCAGGTTAAAAAACTGAATAAAATCAAATTTAACATACAATTTTAGCTGCATTGACATTTTTAAACAACAAACATAGCTAAATTTAACTTTACTTCATTGACTTCATTGAAAAAGTGTGTTTTCTCATCCAGCGTGTCAAACATGAAAAACAATTCTTGTAAAATATGAGGAACTAGAAACACAGATATCTTTTAATAAGACCTTGAAAAATGGTTGCTGGAGAGTCATAATCAGTTATAATCATAATTTATAGACAGTTTTATGTATTTGCGTAATTTACAAGGTACATTTCTGTCAGTAAGTGTTTTACAACACTTAAACCTTATAATTTACATGTTATTGTTAATCTATGTTTTATGCTGTGAACGTGTTTGTCTTCCTTTTAACATCAATTTGCTGAGGTATTGAAGATGGAAATTAGCTATAGCTATAATCTCAAACATTTATACTGCAATAATATACATTGTCTTTGATGTTTGCAAGGTATCATCCATGGTAGGTGCACAATATTAGAAACAGCACTTGCTGCATGATGCAGTGCAGTATTACATTATTGCAATAACAGAGATCTTTAATACTAATAGTGAAGTAAAACCTTATAAACATAATCAAAGCCAAGCATTATTTTTTTCTATGCAACCATTTTTGTCACATCCTTTTAAAGGATCTAATTTGATGGTGCAGGTGTACCTAATGATGTTAACTCATACACAAATAAAATATATTTTGAAGTGATTATCCATCCATCCATCCATCCATTTTAATTTTTGTAAAAGCCTATAGCTATGCGAAGCAATAATACATCCAAAGTAGAAGATATGAAGTAAATAATCTCACCATGTCGTACAATTGTCCCTGCTGATGGTCTGTCCAGGCTGCAATATTTGGCCGTTCCATTGACAGACACATTGGCTGGCTTCCACACACTGTCCTCCCTGTAAGTACATGCCATTTGGACAGCGGCACCCTAGGGAAGAAAAAAAAATAACATCTAAATAATATTTGTTTTACGAGTAAATGAACAGATAAATACTGACGTTGACGAGGATATTGTTTTTCACTTAGATGTGAAAGTAGATAATTGTTGCTAATTGTGGATTCAATCAGCCAGACTGCAACATCCAGTCTTCTCATGTATGTTTATTTTAATTACACCTTCGTTTGATATAATTTTGATGATTATGGCTTACAGTTTATGAAAACCTCAAATGGAACATTTCTGAAAATGTAAGGTTTTCAAAACTGTAAGCCACAATCATCAAAATTATAACAAGTACAGACTTGACATATGTCACTTTTCAGTTTATTTAACATTAGTTTCACATTTTAAGTTAAATTCCTGACATTAAATCACTTTTGCACGACGATCTAATTTTTGGAGTTTCACTCTATGTTGCATCCACATAAACGGGTTGTCAACTGACTTAAACAGGTTCCAGTATATTAAAGTATTAAGTATTAAAATGTAGTGTAGCTAAATTATTCTTGATAAAAGTCTGCTACTAGTGTTGCTGTACAGTATATATGCATGTTTATTTATCCGTCACATATTTGTATGACATATTGTACATCACTGTATATGGTTCAGTCCCAACAGTATTTAGTCACTAATATTTACATCTTGTGTTCATTTCACATCCACAGGTGTCATATTGATCAGTGTTATTATCTACAGTTTATTTACAGTATTAACACATTACTTCAGTTCACTTCACACATTAGCTTTCTCGGAGAGCCCTAACATGAGCGTTCCTTGCAAATTTCTGAGCAGCCTGCATTTTCCTTTTGGTCTCTGCTTTTGTAGCTTTTTACACAATATGGGTCATTCTCAAAATTTGCCTAGGTTTTGGTAATAAGCAGATTGCTCTAAAATAAAATTTCCTTTCATATTTGAAATCATTCTATCATTACTATTAGTCAGATATTGTATATATATGGGGTAAAAAAAATTTATTAGTGGTGTAACAGGTTTGCCAAGATTTATTATTATACAAAATATATTTTAAAGTTACGACTATTACATGATATATGCTATCAGAAAGTAGCATTAATTGTAAAATACATAACCACTAATAACAATTCACAGTTTTAATGTATATGCCTAATTGCCTACAAGTTTAGTTATAAATATAACAAAATACCAAATGTAAACATTTCATTATTTTCGCCAAAATAGGATATAAATTTATGAAAATAATTAAACATGTTTAGTATTGTTTACTCATATTTGAAAATAGGAAATAATAATAATGTGAGGACACTGACATATTGCATGAAACAAGTGTGAAAATATTGTAATATTCCCAGGAACGTAGGCTCATAGACTTATTCGTTTGTCTCGTATTTATTGTAATAAGATGCAATGTAACCACACAACAGCTCCAATGTGCGTCTCCCCTCTTTCCCGGCAAAACTCGAACTAACACTTCCTGTCAACAACGTCACTTCCCTAACTTCCCCGGAAGTCCCGCCCCCCAGCCAAAGCCATTGGCTAACACCCCGTAGCTAGCCGCTACATCACCCCCCCCTTACAAAAAGTCCTCGCCCTCGAGGACTGACCCGTAAGGCAACATTTGGCAACACCATAGCAGCATGTAAATCAGAGCAACCCATTAGTGCAAACACAACAGTGTAAACAAACATAACCCTTACATCACACAAAAGCAGGTTCACAAACCCCCCCACCCCCTTCCCTTATTGTCCTTCAGTCTAAGGACACCACAAAGTCTTGCAAGCGGTCCGGAGGCCTCTTCTTCCGCCTCGGCCGCTCTCTTCCATCCCCCAGCAGTGGAACAGCTGGGTCGGGTGTGCCAGTCCTCGGGCGGCAGCTGGAGGGGGCGGGGGATGAGGGGAGTGGGGAAATTGGTTCCCCCTGGGGCGTAAGCGGGGTATTGGTAAAGGGCTGTGCGGGCAAGGGAGAGGTCACCTGTGTATCCGAAGCAGGGGAAGGGGGACCCCCCCGGTAGGGGGCGAGTCTGTCTCTGTGGAGGGCCACCTTCCTTCCCCGGGGGGGGGAGCTGGACACGATACACAACCTCTCCCAGCTTCTGGAGTATCTTACAGGGTCCTGTCCATTTGCTGTCCAGCTTGGGACTGCGGCCCTTCTTCCGAATCGGGTTGTAGACCCAGACCAACTCGCCTGGCGCGAAGTCCCTCCCTCGGGTCGTCACGTCATAGTAGCGTTTTTGTTTTACACCAGCTTCCTGCAGCTGCTCCCGAGCGAAACTGTGGGCTGAGTCCAGCCGGTCTTGTAGTTTCCTGGCGTACTCTGGCCCTGCAGCAAAGGCTGGGGCATCCGGTGGGCGGCCAAAGGCCAGTTCTGCTGGTGTGCGCATCTCTCTCCCTAGCATGAGAAGTGCCGGTGTGCACCCCGTGGATTCCTGGACAGCAGAGCGACACGCCATCAGCACCAGTGGTAGGTGTTGGTCCCAGTCACGCTGGTGGCGGGAGGTGACAATGGCGAGCTGGTCTCCCAGGTTGCGGTGGAACCGCTCCACTAACCCATCACTCTGAGGGTGCAATGGGGTAGTGCGGGTTTTGTGAATGCCCAGGCGCTCGCACAAGGCCGCGAACACCCGGGACTCAAAGTTTGTGCCTCGGTCACTGTGCAAAGACGCCATGACGCCAAACCGACCTATCATGCCCTCCACCAGGGCATCGGCAATGGTCTCTGCCTCCTGGTTGGGAATGGCGTATGCCTCAGGCCACTTGGTGAAATAGTCTATGGCGGAAAGGACGTAGCGGTTCCCCTTGTTAGACCGTGGGTACGGCCCTGTAATGTCAATCCCCACCCTGTCCATGGGGCACCCCACTGGGAACTGTTGGAGCGGTGCCTGTGAGCGCCCAGTGGGGCCTTTGCGGGCAACGCAGGGGTCACAGCGGCGGCAGAAGTCTTCTACATCTCTCTTCTGCCGACCCCAATAGAACCCTTGTCGCAGCCGCTTAAGTGTTTTGGCGACCCCGAAATGTCCAGACCCACCTTCCCCATGCACTGCCTTAAGAACCTCCCCTTGCAGTCCCTTTGGCACCACCACCTGCCATTGTTCTTCCCCCGTGGCCGCGGCCTTAAATGCCCGCTGCAGCACACCTTGGGACACCCGCAGTGAGTCAAACATGGCCCACAGGCCCTTGGTAGCCTTGGAGAACGGTACCACCGCCTCCCAAGGTGGGCGCTGCCGAGCCTCCACCCACTGCAAGACAGGCTGAAGGTCTGTGTCCTCCTCCTGCGCGTGCCTCCAATCAGCATTCGTTACAGTCTGTAGTTCCCTGCAGTCAACGTTATCAGCCTGACTGACGGCCGCACACTCGGCGCCCTCTGCCCGCCGCTCTTGTTCCCGAGCTTCCCTGCGCTCGCAGTAACGACATCCGTCTGCTGCACACGGCCGGCGAGAGAGCGCGTCCGCGTTAGAGTGGCGAGTACCTGGCCGATGTTCTATTTCAAAGTGGTATCCTTGTAGCTCTTCCAACCACCTGGCGACCTGCCCCTCCGGCTCCCGGAAAGTCATTAGCCACTGGAGGGCAGAGTGGTCAGTCCTAATCACAAAGGGGAGGCCACACAGGTAATATTTAAAGTGTCTGATAGAGAGCACCACTGCCAGGAGTTCTCGGCGGTTGACACAGTAATTCCGTTCCGACTTTGTGAGTTTCTGGCTGAAGTAGGCCACCACCCTCTCCCCTTCCTGCCACGGCTGTGCAAGTACCTCCCCAACCCCCACTCCGCTGGCATCAGTGTCCAGTAAGAAGGGCAGGGTGAGGTCAGGTGGGGCAAGTACCGGGGCCTCACACAGGGCCTGTTTCAGCCCCCAGAATGCCTCCTGGCACCCTTCGGACCACACAAAGTCTTTGCTTTTTTCCAGCAATCGATATAGGGGCGCGGCGATTGTAGCAAAACCCCGCACGTGCCTCTGATAGTAAGAGGCAAGCCCGATGAAGCTCTTCAGCTGTCCTTGGTCCCGAGGGACAGGCCAGTCTCTCACAGCCCGCACCTTCTCGCCCATGGCGCCGATGCCATCGGCACCCAGCTCATGTCCCAAGGTTACCTCTCGCCGCATGAAACTGCATTTGTCAGGGTGCAGTTTAAGGCCCGCTGCTCGAATCCTCTCCAGGACTCGACTCAGGGACCCGAGGGCTGCTTCAAAAGAACGCCCATGTACCAGGATGTCGTCCAGGTATACCAAGCACTCTTGGCGGGGTATACCAGCCAGCACTTTGTCCATAAGCCGGGCAAAAGTGGCGGGGGCATTGCAGAGTCCAAAACTAAGGACTTTGAATTGCCACAAGCCCCAGCCGGTACAGAAGGCGGATTTAGGGCGAGATTCAGGAGAAAGGGGTACTTGATAATATCCGCTTTTAAGGTCCAGAGTGGTGAACCACGAAGAGCCGGAAACTAGGTCCAGGGACTCATCAATACGGGGAAGGGGGTAAGAGTCCTTTGTGGTCACTTCGTTCAGCCGTCTGTAATCCACACAGAATCGCCAATCACCAGCCTTCTTTTTCGCGACCATGACCACAGGTGCGGCCCAGGGGCTCTCAGACGGCTCAATAAAGTCGGCCCGCAGCAGGTCATCTACGGCCTTGTCACATACCTGCTGTCGAGCGAGGGGAATGCGGCGCGCGTGGCACTTGATGGGCCGCGCCAATCCAGTGTCTATGACATGCTCTGCCAAGTGGGTTCTTCCCACTTCACTCTCATTCATTGCAAAGCTGCCCTGGAATTCCATCAGCAGCTGTTTCAGCTGCTCCTGTTGCTGTTTCTCCAAGTCCCCATACTCCTCCCTCCACACCCCTCCCCCCATGACCGGGGGTGATGGCTGCGGGTGGGGGGCCGTGGGTAGGGATGCCCAGGGCTGGCATCCCCGGGTAATACACAGCTCTGTCTCCCCCCTCATTGGCTGAAGGGAGACAGGGAGAGGGCAGGGGTAGTAACTAGGTGTGGTGTGAGGCAACAAGACTGTAGAGGCATGCGGTGAAACGGGCAGGGTCCCGGAAACTAGGGTACCCATGGCAACTGTAGGGCCCCCCGGGAAGTTAAGTGTACCCCTCCCCATGTCTAGCAGGCACCCAGTGACTTGGAGGAAGTCCAGCCCTAAGATGCAGCAGTCTTGCACGTCTGCCACCCAAACTAGATGGCGAACTCGTTTTCCCCCCACGCACAACCACAGGAACCCCTTCCCCACCATAGGAGCGTAGCTGTACTGCTGTGGGCTCAAGTGGTGTACTGCTGGGCAGAACGTCCGGTCTTACCAGCGTTACCGATGACCCCGTGTCTACCAGGCCCACCGTAGGCACCCCCTGGACAGATACAGCGACATGGCAGGAGCCCCCACCTTTGGGCCCCCCCGTGTCCAGCCCACCGCCATAGGTGGCACACTGCTGTCATCTACTTCTGGGGGGGATGGAGCCCCTCCCCCCTGGCTGTGTCGCTGGGCTCCTCCGGGTGCCCGAAAGCGAGAAGAAGGAGCAGAAGGCGAGTCGTCGTCTGCTTCTGGGGGGGATGGAGCCCCTCCCCCCTGGCTGTGCTGTTGGGCTCCCTCCCCCGCTTGACGAGCCTGGGCTGGCGAGTCAGGGTCCGCGGTGGACGTAGGGGCCCGCATACCCCTGACTATGCGGGCCCGGCGCCGTTTCCCGGCTCACAACGAGTGGCAGGGCACTCCCTGCGAAAGTGTCCAGGTTGGCCACATCCCCAGCAGACCTGCATGGGGCGCGGGCCACGTTGACTTTGCAGAGTCACCGACCTCAGTAGTTCGGTAATTTCTGTCGCCCAAGCCGGAGCCCCGTCACTAGACGTGTGTGACGATGCCGCCTTCACTGGATGGGGTTTCATTTCCAGTTCCCCGGCTGCAGCTGCACTCCCCAGCATCTCCCTCTCAACAGCAGCTTCCAGTGCCTCCTGCAGGGACCTCGGGTGCTGAAGCTGCACCTGCACGCGCAGGTCAGGAGGAGTAATGGCTCCAACAAACAGGTCAGTTGCGAGCTCATTCCGTGCATCAGCAGGCAGGTGACCATATGCACGGCGCACCTGGCCCTCAATGTCATTAGCGAGCCCCCGGAGAGGCTCGCCAGGCTTCCTGCACCTCCCTCTCAGTTCAGTTTTTAAAAGCGCTGGCTGAGACCATCTCCCAAACCTCCTCTTGAGCGCCCCCACCAGGGCTGCGTAGCACCGCTATTGTTCAGAATCCAGCAGCAGGAGGCACGAAAGAGCCTCTCCCTCCAGACACAAAGCCAATTGTAACGCTTTGTCCCTTGCTTCCCACCTTCTAGCGTCCGCCAAAAGTTCAAATTGAGCGTGGAACGCCTCCCAATCTGATCCACCGGCAAATTTTGGCGTCTTCACTGAGGCAGCAGACGGTGGGGGGGGCGCGCCGTGCGGGGAAGCTGTGGGCGGCGGCGGCAGCGGCGACATCTTTACATCTCCACGGGACGACGAGCCGCTCGTGTGCGAGCAGGAGGGCGGCTGTTCGACGGTCACCCGCTCCAAAACAGCGTCATCCCGCTCCACTTTAAACTTAAGCTCACCGTAGCTAAACATGCTAAACGCTTGCGGTCCTAGCTAACTCACAGACTGCAGCTAACTGGCTAATGCGCGGTACGCAGCGTGTCCTTACCGCGACAAAGTCTCTTTCGAAAAACGCCGGTTTTACTTCTGACACCAGTGTAATATTCCCAGGAACGTAGGCTCATAGACTTATTCGTTTGTCTCGTATTTATTGTAATAAGATGCAATGTAACCACACAACAGCTCCAATGTGCGTCTCCCCTCTTTCCCGGCAAAACTCGAACTAACACTTCCTGTCAACAACGTCACTTCCCTAACTTCCCCGGAAGTCCCGCCCCCCAGCCAAAGCCATTGGCTAACACCCCGTAGCTAGCCGCTACAATATTTACCTTCAAGATTGTTACACCACTGACAATATTGTTTCAAGAGACTACATAAGAACTTAATATTACAAAATAGTATTATATGCAAAATTATTTCAAATAAATTGTTAACTGGAATCAATAATGCGACTCCTTGAATTTCTGTAATTTCATCATATATTTTCACGTGGCTTTTTATTTTTAGAAAAACCCATTTATATTTCGCAAAGCAATAATTGGTTAATATTTAAAATAAACATGCGTATTTCGCAAGCAAATATTTTTTAGCTTACCTCATTATTAACAACCCTGTCTGCAACTGAAGTGGGTTGTTTGAGTGGATCTTTCCTCTCGATGTCTACGGCAGTTGTCGATGTAAACAAAGGATGAAGTGCGTAAGGTTTGCTCACTTTCGGTTGACATCCAAAAGTACCAGCTAGTGAAAAGTTTGTTTTCCTTGCTTCAAGTTGTTACATATGTTTTTGGCGTTTCGCATGTACTTCTAAAGCCTTGAAACCTCGTGATCCATAGTCAATATTATCATGACACCACGTGCACAAAACCTTTCCGGGACGATCGATTTTCCGAATAAAATCACCGAACAAAGTCGTAACTTCCTTCTTCCCAACAGTATCAGTGATTCCCCTTTACATCCAGTCCCATCGAAACTTATTTTTGAGATGTTTATCTATCAATTTCTTTTACTCGTAAAGCGTCCTTTCTCTCGAGAACCGACATCGTTTACATATGGAAAATGGCGGTAATAACCATTATGAATGATGACGTTATTAACGTCATCATTCATAACAGATGTCCTGATTGGTCACAAGGAACATATCGACCAATCAACTACGGCGTAATATAAACTACGTCTCGAATCTTGATTTAGGGTCGCAAAAAAAACCAGAAAAACGGGAGATTTTTTTTTTTTTTCTCCCGAGATTAAAAAAGATGGAATTCCGACTTTAGACGGAAAAATCACATGCCTGATATAGATATATATATATATATATATATATATATATATATATATATATATACATACACATATACATATATACACATATATATATTGTCCCCAGACCGGCTAACTGGCAACCACAGGCTTAAATAATACCCTCCTGATTAAAGCAGGTGCGTGTCCCGAACAATATATATAGATATATATACATATATATATTTGCATTTTTCATAAAATTTTACATGTATATTAACTTAATGCCTACCAGAGCTGAGGGTCACTATACCCTCTGGTAGAAGTAGTTAACTAACTTAACTTAACTATAAGCCGTTACTTTGTTCCTTTGTATGCTGCGGCCTTATAAATCGGCACGGCTATAATAATGGTCATAATGCAAAAAGTTTTCATAAAACACAAGCAGCTCCTCAGCAAGGAAAGTAGCTATTGGCGGTCCTAAACATCGCTAGAAGTTGCTAAATTGCATCATCGCCTCATTTGCATAATTTATTGCAATGGATGCTGTCGGAGAGATACAGAAGTGATTTAAAAAAAATTATAAGTATGATTAAAACTGCAATTTAACCTTCTTATTTTGATTATTTGTTGTTGTTTTTTTAAATCAATTGTGTTCTACATTGTTAAATGTATCACATTTTATCAAAAGAATGGAGGGTTGCAATATTCGCTAACGAACCAAATGTAATGGCTCATTAAAATAAATGATGGAATTAGCACATTGCAATGATTTATTTTAGCTTTGAAATGACATTGAAGAAATATTCACATCTCGCTCTGTAAACCTAGGCGGAAACAGTGGCAGCTTTGCACATGCACATTTCATTTGCAGTCTGTAGGCGTGTGGGTCTCCTCTCTGCACTGACTGACATGATGAGCGAGCTAGCTAAATGTTCAACTTCTGTCACAGAGAGACACACACAGAGACAAGGTGAGTAAGTCACTGAGGATGGCTACAGTAGGCAAATCAAATTCAATAATTTATTCAAGTGTTACAGTAAAGAAACATCCATCCATCCATCCATTTTCTACCACTTGTCCCTTTTTGGGGCAGCGGGGGGTGCTGGAGCCTATCACAGCTGCATTCGGGTGGAAGGCGGGGTACACCCTGGACAGTTTGCCACCTCATTGCAGGGCCAACACAGATAGACAGACAACATTCACACTCACATTCACACACGAGGGCCAATTTAGTGTTGCCAATCAACCTATCCCCAGGTGCATGTCTTTGGAGGTGGGAGGAAGCCGGAGTACCCGGAGGGAACCCACGCAGTCACGGGGAGAACATGCAAACTCCACACTTACACTCGGAAATTTCGACATCCCAGTACAATTGGAACACCCCATGAAAGTCCAGACTGTAAATATTTTGCACAGGCGCAAACTGCTGCACTTCCCGCCCTGTGAGGTTCTCCACTCCGCTCTGCTCGTGCAGCAGCAATACCAGTTAACCGGCAGCGCCCGTCAATGCTCGTTGAGGACAGTGATTGATGCATGCTTTCACCTCAGAGTCTCTAAGACACAAAAGAGTCTCCAAAAACACTGGAAAAAGTCGCTAGATTCATCGCTAGTAGCTGTTTACAAAAAAGCCACCAAGAGGATTGGAAAGTCATTAGATTTAGCGACAAAGTCGCAAAGTTGGCAACACTGGTTTACGAGTGTCAATGTTAGTACTATTAACCTACAATAGCATTATTTTTGTATTGTTTCAGTTTCACAAATACCTCTGTAAATTCACCAAAACATCACAGTGTAGTTATTCAATCTAAAATTTAGTGGGTGTGGCTTATATACCGGTGCGCTTTATAGTCCGAAAAATATGGTAATTTAGTTGTGGTTCAAATGTGTACGTTTAACCGACTGTACCTTGGTGTGCTTACTGTATGTTTACCAACTGTACCTGGTGTATGTTGACCTACCTGTTGTACATTCTTCAGTACAGTTGTTGGTGAAACTAAGATGTGAGCATGTCGGAGGACAAGACTGGACTCTCCCGGCCAGGCAGTCTTCCTCAGACACAAGCACCATGCCACTGACACAACCTATAAAAGAAAGTTTGAAGACTTTATTAGTCAGCAATGTGTTTCTGTAATTGAACCACAAAACAGATTGTTTTTAAAAAAATGTAGTTACCGGTCTGCGTTCCCGTGTCTTTGGTGCATGGCTGGCTGTTGCAGCTCTGACTCTGCTGGGTCATGCCTTCACAATCCCTCCCATCATTTTTGGGAGGAGGTGAGGAACAGGTTCTGCTCCTCTCCCTGACACCGCCACCACACTGAGCATCACATTCTGACCACTCAGTCCACCCTGACCAATGACCATCAACTGCAGGAGACAGATTAAATGACCTTCTACACGCAGAAAAGGATTTTGGGGAAGAGAAACACTGAAAAGAAACCTGAACATGGTCTTGGGAAGCAGGCGCGGCTGTCAAACTGGGCACCACCACAGGATCCTCCTGGTAGGGCTTCCCTAATAATGTCTCTTTGTCGAAATAACGAGCCCAAGCCACAGGTAACACTGCACATACTCCATGATGTCCATGGAGACATGATGCAGTCAACTGCAAAAAAGAAGGAGAATGTACTTTGTTAGACTCCAGTTAAGGTTCTATTCGTCACTGTCGTTTGCTCATTTCTTTTACCGCAGTCTTTCTCATCAGAACCATCTGTACAGTCCCTCTGCAGGTCACATCTGCGGTCCAGGTGTACACACTCGCCACTACTACAAAGGAACTGCTTGGGAGAGCAGGGGCTCGGCACTAGGGGGCGCTGTGTAGTGGCCGGACTCACTGAGGAACCTTATTCAACATTGGGGTAATAATATTTAAAACTTGTTTACTTGGTTTTTGTGCCTCGTACAAGTAAAATGGTGCCATCTAACATTGAAAGAAGATATATCCCCTGTGTTAGGCAATAAAACTAAATACTTTCAAAAATACAAGGACTTTTTGATTTGCAGTCATTTTAGTCATTAGAACATACATTTTTTCTAAAAAAAAACTATTAATTGACATCTGCAAATACTTTCTGCAAAACAGCTGTTTGCAACACAATAACACTATGCCCTTCTTGTGTGGGCAGGACCCCTCTGTAGAGGATAAATACTTAGGGTCCTGTGAGCATGAACTGATGAAGTCTGCTCGAATGAGATGCAAAATATGTTTTAAAGCAAGGTAACACAAAGATTTGTTTTTTTAGATCTGAAGAGATTTGTTTTGTTACAAGTCTCACATATGGAGATAAAAAATAGTTACTGAAGTTGGATGGTTATGTGTGTGGTGGGCTATGATAATAACACAAAACACAATAACCATCCAGACTTTGTTCAAGACTGAACAAATCTCACAAAATAGAAGAAGCAGCAATCACCAAAGCAACAACTGGGAAAAACAGGCAACATAAAAAAGAGGGAGAAGAGAGAATGACAACGGTCTTAGGACAATTTTTGACAGAAATATCTCAAAAGTAAACAATTGTGGAAAAAACATGTAGACGACATGAACACAGACTTAACAATCTAGTGAGCAATCTAGTGAGTTAGTGAGTTTTACTCAGCCTTGACCCGTTTTGGAGCCAATCATTGGGACAACTTCACTCCTAATAATTATTTATTATTATGTATATTCAAAATAGCCACCCTTTGCTCTGATTACTTTTTTGCACACTCTTGGCATTCTTTCGATGAGCTTCAAGCACACCTGTGAAGTGAAAACCATTTCAGGCATACTTGCCAACCTTGAGACCTCCAAATTCGGGAGATTTGGGGTGGGGGGAGGGGGGGCGGTGCAAGGGGGCGGGGTTAAGGGCGAGGAGTATATTTGTAGCTAAAATTCACTTAAATTCAAGTATTTCTTATAGTATATATATATATATATATATATATATATATATATATATATATATATATATAGTATTTCTATATATATATATATACACATATATATATATATATATATATATATATAAATAAAATAAATACTTGACTTTCAGTGAATTCTAGCTATATATAAATATGTATTTTATTATATATATATATATATATATATATACATATAAATAAAATAAATACTTGAATTTCAGTGTTCATTTATTTAATATATAACATAACACTCCTCTCTACTCATTGTTGTATTTGAAAGTGCAATGCTTTGCAGCTAGTAGCATAGCCTTTGAAGGAGCGTAGGTATGGGCAGTGTAATATTCTGGGTTGGAGTCAATAACTAGGCGAGGTGACGAAGTTACGTCTCTTTACTTCATACTTCAGAACCGAATCCCACACTTGCCGTCAGGGTGCGCAATACAACGTAAACTATTGGCCAACCAAAAAGTAACCACAGAACACTATAGTGTTCTGTGGTTACTTTTAAAACCGTTGGCCAACCAAAAAGTAACTTTTTGGTTGGCCAACGGTTTACGTTGTATTGTGCACCCTGACGGCAAGTGTGGGTGTCGGTTCTGAAGTATGAAGTAAAGAGCGGACGTGACGACAGGCTGTCCTCACTCAGGTCCGCACGGACCTGTAGGGGGCGTGCCTTAAGTCCGGCTGAAAATCGGGAGAAATTCGGGAGAATGGTTGTCCCAGGAGATTTTCGGGAGAGGCACTGAAATTCGGGAGTCTCCCGGAAAATTCGGGAGGGTTGGCAAGTATGATTTCAGGTGACTACCTCCTGAAGCTCATCGAGAGAATGCCAAGAGTGTGCAAAAAAGTAATCAGAGCAAAGGGTGGCTATTTTGAAGCCACCCTTTGCTCTGATTACTGAAGAATGTTTTATATTCTTTAACTTTGATTATAGTTAAAGAATATAAAACATGTTTTCAGTTATTTCACCTTTTTTGTTAAGTACATAACTCCACGTGTTCATTCATAGTTTTGATGCCTACATGTGACAATTTACAATGTAAATAGTCATGAAAATAAAGAAAACACATTGAATGAGAAGGTGTGTCCAAACTTTTGGCCTGTACTGTATATATATATATATATATATATATATATATATATATATATATATATATATATATATATATATATATATCGGTTCGCAGCCGAGTGTGAAGCGACTGGGATGGGAATCAGCACCTCCAAGTCCGAGTCCATGGTTCTCTCCCGGAAAAGGGTGGAGTGCCATCTCCGGGTTGGGGAGGAGATCTTGCCCCAAGTGGAGGAGTTCAAGTACCTCGGAGTCTTGTTCACGAGTGGGGGAAGAGTGGATCGTGAGATCGACAGGCGGATCGGTGCGGCGTCTTCAGTAATGCGGACGCTGTATCGATCCGTTGTGGTGAAGAAGGAGCTGAGCCGGAAGGCAAAGCTCTCGATTTACCGGTCGATCTACGTTCCCATCCTCACCTATGGTCATGAGCTTTGGGTCATGACCGAAAGGACAAGATCACGGGTACAAGCGGCCGAAATGAGTTTCCTCCGCCGAGTGGCGGGGCTCTCCCTTAGAGATAGGGTGAGAAGCTCTGTCATTCGGGGGGAGCTCAAAGTAAAGCCGCTGCTCCTCCACATCGAGAGGAGCCAGATGAGGTGGTTCGGGCATCTGGTCAGGATGCCACCCGAACGCCTCCCTAGGAAGGTGTTTCGGGCACGTCCGACCGGTAGGAGGCCACGGGGAAGACCCAGGACACGCTGGGAAGACTATCTCTCCCGGCTGGCCTGGGAACGCCTCGGGATCCCCCGGGAGGAGCTGGACGAAGTGGCTGGGGAGAGGGAAGTCTGGGCTTCCCTGCTTAAGCTGCTGCCCCCGCGACCCGACCTCGGATAAGCGGAAGAAGATGGATGGATGGATGGATATATATATATATATATATATATATATATCTATATATAAATATATATACAGTATATACACTCCTGCATGCAGGAGTGTCTTGAATGCTGGGAAATGGCCAAGGTTTTTCTGAGAGAGCTGGGCTTTCCCTAACACAAGTTTTGTGGCGAATGCTATCACGTTGTCATAGGCAGCACTGACGAGTTACCCCTAGCCTTGTAACTTCTTGTACAGTACATTAAGCTCATGTATGATATCAGCTAGAAAAGCTAAGTCATTGAGCGATTTGGGATAACTTGGCACAGCAACAGCCACCTTCTCCTTCTCCATGAAGGCTTTCACTTCTGTGCTCAACTCCAAAAATTTCTTCAAGGTGTTTCCCCTGCTGAGCTGAACGACATATATCACACTGTCAAACTTCAGGCATTTACTGCAAAGGGCCTGGTGATGAATAATTCCCCCACAATGGCCTCCTCCACATCCACCTTTTCTAGTTTTTATTTGAACAAGTGCCACCAGTCCATCTTTCCTCCCTGTCATTGTTAAGTACATAACTCCACATTGGTTGTTATTCCAACAAACGTCTTCCATGGCAAACTGCCATTCTCAATGACATCCCACAGCTGGTGAAATATCTTCTGAGCAATTGTCTGGCCATGCATTGAAAGGACTGTGAGCAACTCCTCTTCAAAATTGTCATCAACACCACGGGCATGCATTGCAAGCTGGGCATTGACTACAATGTCTGGTGGCCTGATCAAGAGCGACTGAGTATACACTGAAATATTTGGCTTTCTCTCACAGTTGATCGTAAATGTTTCTTCACAGGTCAGAAATGCTCTTTGCCACAGTGTTAGCAGAAAGGCTGGCGTTGCTAAACTGACCTTTCTTTTCCAGAGAGACTATAGTTGCAGCCTGTAATATGCACTTTTTGACGAATTCACTTTCTGTGAATGGCTCTTCTCCCTTAGCAATTGTTTTACTAACCATATGGCTAGCTTCAACTGCTGCATTATTGACTTTGGTTGCTTTCTTGAAGAAATCTTGTTCCCATAGTAGACATGTTTTAAATTTGCAACCCAGTTGGCTCTCTCATCTCCCTGGTATTTTGCATATTTCTCAGCACGTTTAGTTGTGTAATGATGCAACTTTATCCGTGCAAATAATCCACAGGTGCCCCAACAAAGCAATGTTGCATCTCCCACCTGAAATTGTATGTGCTCCTCACCAGTCATTTCCGCTTCTTTTTACTGTAACGGAAGCACGGCAGTCAGCGAATAATAGCCCTGTAGCAGTCTCCTTTGTTTTCGCGCTCGCTGTTCATGTCTTTCACAATGACCTGAACACCATGGTATTTGTAGGTAGAAAGTACTGGGATAGCGGCGCAAAAAGGCAACTGTTTCCAGAGTGTTATCCGCCGTGAAATGACACCGCGTGGTTGTGGCTGTTGTAAACAAAGTAATTGAAACAAAAACCAAATGACATCATATATAAATATATGTAGTGTTCATTGTGTGAGGCAATGCAAATAGCGAGATGCAAACATTTTTTTAAATACCCAGAAATAACGGTGACACCCTATAATTGGTCCCGGTTATAGGGTTTTGCTATGTGACTGCAGACTACATGAGGCTACATTGAGTTTCTTACTTTATTTTATTCCGCTGCGTACACATCACTTGATTTATTTTGTCAGAGAGACATAAACGCATCATTTTTTTTTTGGAAGTCCTTGTGTGTCCAATAGAAACGAGGCAGCCAACCAGGCACAGAAGAAAACTCTCCATAGCAACGCTGCTGTAACTTTCACTCATTGAGAAATGTTTCTCTGCTTGCATCAAGCCCGGTGGATGTCCCGCCCCCGAGAGCCATATACCCCAGTCGTTATATCTCATGAAGTCTGCCATGATTAGTAGTAGTTGGTATTGTTGAAAGAAATAGCGAACGATTTGATGTGCCTAAAAGTGAATGTTTCGGCAATGCTTAAAATAACCAATATACTTAAATATTAGATGTTCTTACATGACTAGTACTACCTAAATTCTACCTAAATTCTGGACTATAAGCCGCTACTGTACCCTGCAGGGGCTTATAAGACTGAGCAGCTAATTTAGGGATTTTTTTTGTTGGCGGCTATGGTAAAAATGTTTCTTTATAAACATCAAGCAAAATAATTTGAGAAGGGGTTTTATTGTTTGTGCTATGGGGCTATCTTTTGGATGAATTTGCTCACTGCAGGTGCAGTAGTGTCCTTTCATTTACTGGCAGTGCTTTTTTTTTCTAACCGAAGTGTCGTTCAGTCTTCTAGCCGTCCATAACGGTTCTACTCGTATGGATTCTTCATTCATCATTCCTAGCGACACTTGCAAGTTTTACAGTATAACTAATACTGTTTATACTTAGTAAACCGTCCCATGTGTAATGTCTGTAGGAGTGTTTTCATGAATATTTGTACGTGCTATCATAATGTAATGACGCTAGAGCGGTTAGCATTAGCTAATATGCCAACACGTTTACGAGTGTCTGTGTTAGTAATATTAACTTACAAGGGCATTCTTTTTGTATTGTTTCAGTTTCACAAATTCCTCAGTAAATTCTCCAAAACGTCACCGTGGAGTTATTGAGTCTGTTTAACTGATTGGAGAGCGAACTTCCGCAGCTAGTGGGTCCATGACGATGACTTCTGTTTTGTTTGATCAGCCATTTTACTGCTGTGTTACAGGCACCGTTAAATAGACATTTACAGAATATTTCTGTGTAAATAACTAATTTTGCAACGTATATATCTGCGGCTTATAGTCCGGTACGGCTAATATATGGACAATATTTTTTTCCCCAAAGATTTAATGGGTACGTCTTTTATCCCAGTGCTCTCTATCGTCCGGAAAATACGGTATACTTACAGCATGTATATAAAGGACGCTAAAAAAAATATTGTAGCTACCGTATTTTCCGCACTATAAGGCGCACCGGATTATTAGCCGCACCTTCTATGAATTACATATTTCATAATTTTGTCCACCAATAAGCCGCCCCGGACTAAAAGCCGCGCCTACGCTGCGCTAAAGTGAATGTCAAAAAAACGCTGCGCTAAAGTGAATGTCAAAAAAACAGTCAGATAGTTCAGTCAAACTTTAATAATATATTGAAAACCAGCGTTCTAACAACTCTGTCCCAAAATGTACGCAAATGTGCAATCACAAACATAGTAAAATTCAAAATGGTGTAGAGCAATAAATAGCAACATAATGTTGCTCGAACGTTAATGTCACAACACACAAAATAAACATAGCGCTCACCTTCTGAAGTTATTCTTCATTCGTAAATCCTTCGAATTCTTCGTCTTCGGTGTCCGAATTGAAAAGTTGCGCAAGCGTGGGATCCAAAAATGGCCGGCTCCGCCTCGTCGAAGTCATCGGATTCAGTGTCGCTGTTGTTGTGCAGCAGTTCTGTGAATCCTGCCTTCCGGAAAGCTCGGACCACAGTTGTGACCGAAACTATCTGCCCAGGCATTTACGATCCACTGGCAGATGTTGGCGTATGTCGACCGGCGCTATCTGCCCGTCTTAGTGAAGGTGTGTTCGCCTTCGGAGCTGTGTGAAAAAAGCCACCCGGCCTCTTCGCGTAAACTTCCCTTAACCACTCGCTCATCTTTTCTTCATCCATCCATCCCTTCGAGTTAGCTTTTATGATGACGCCGGCTGGAAAGGTCTCTTTTGGATGGGTGGAAGTTAGCATGGCAAGCTAGAACCACAGTGAAGGATGACTTCTCATTCTCTGTGGTGCGAATATTCACCGTACGTGCTCCCGTTCCACAGTGCAGTTCACAGGAATATCAGTTGCTGTGAAATACGGTAGTAATCCGTGTGCGGATGGAGAGATTGCGTCTTTTTATGAACCGGATCCTTGTCCTTTGTAGGAGCCATTTTGTGGTCTTTACAGATGTAAACAGGAAATGAAACGTACGGTGATATCCGCACGTTTTTTCTTCTTCTTCCGGGGGCGGGTGAAGCGCTTCCTGTTCTATGGGGGCGGGTGAAGCGCTTCCTGTTCTATGGGGGCGGGTGCTTTCCTTGGCGGTTGCTTGCGTAGAAGAAGAAGCGCTTCCTGTTCTACCGGGAAAAAAGATGGCGGCTGTTTACCGAAGTTGCGAGACCGAAACTTTATGAAAATGAATCGTAATAAAGCACACCGGGTTATAAGGCGCACTGTCAGCTTTTGAGAAAAATTGTGGTTTTTAGGTGCGCCTTATAGTGCGGAAAATACGGTAATTTGTTGACAGCATACTCACCTCACTAGGTTATAAAGTCCATGTTAAAACGTCAAAAACATTGTTTTTGTTATTTCTTTTTTAGTTTATGATTTTTATTTGAAAAATGGTCCTAAAAATCATCATCATTCTCTCCTCTCTTATGTCCTCTCCGACATTGCCTGTTTTTCTGATGGTTGCTGTTTCTTCTTAGATTTTGTTAGATCACGTTTGTTCATGCGAGATTTCTGGCTGTGCAATTGGACAGAATGATATTGAGTGTGCTGTTTGGCATAATGGGACTATTCTGAAATATTTAACTCTGACAAAAGAAATAGACCAAATGTCCACTGCAGAGCACACTGCTTCTTAGGAAGCTATACATTCAAAATAATTAAAACAGTAAAATGTATTGAGTATCTCATTAGCATTTAGCCTCACATCAGGCTTTTTGTAGCAATTTTAAGCTAAACGCCTTCTCTATAGGAACAAGATACAGTTGACTGAAGAAATTTCATAGTAAATATTTCCCTGACAGGTTGTTCATGCGTACCACAGCGCTCTTCATCGGACCCGTCCAAACAGTCCTGCCTGCCGTCGCACACCTGAGCCGAGTCCACACAGCCAAATGAGCGGCATGCAAATTGTCCTGCTACACAAAACACTCTGGGCAAGCCTCCATCCTGAGCGCTTGTGATGATCCACTGGGCTGGAAATTAGAGATGTCTCTCGTCACAAAGAAGAATGATGGCTTGTGAATCCAAAATTAGCAAAATTGTTTGCTTACCCCTTGATGTTTGTAAGCCAGGACCTCCAGGCTGGAAGGACGGCGTGACGTGCAGTGCAGGCTGGCCAGTAGTCCATCCTGAAGGAAAATTCTATGTTTTTTTTATCAGAAGTCTTCATCTGGCCATGAAAAACAAGAAAACCTAAACCTGTGCTGCTTTCCAAATAATCAGGTTTTTAAGCCCGGAGGCCGCAGCAGGAAGGCGCCTTTGTATTCGATACAATTTGTAAAAGCCAAGAAGTGTGATCACTGTGTTCTTTCCTTGTCCTCCTTCAGTTATTATTTCCACAGTCTAGTACACAAGGTCTTCACCTATTCGAGGTTCTGTATATGCCCCCATGCACATTTACGGATTTCTTTTCTTTGGTTTAACTTGTGAAATATTTGTTTTCTTTCAGGGTAATTTCATGGCACTATCTGCAAGGACAAAATCAGCAGGGGGGGCACCGTCTCACAAGTTAATTCACTCATCATTCTCCAGCAGGAGGATGCTTTGGCAAGACATGATGTTGTGTAAGTACACGGTTAGTAAGTACAATACTACTACTAATAATGATACTGTGTACTGTATGCCTCTCATTGTTTCTTAATGTATACAAATTGAATTCAAAATGTCTTTAATAACCTAAATAGGTATATGAGCATTATCAAAATCAAGCACCTTAATGCTTGTTATTGGTGTTTATGTGTCATAATCTCTTATGACAGATGAGGATTATGTTTACTATTTTCCTGTATTTTGTATTATTTCTGTCACAGTGCTCTTATTTCCTTGTTTCCTCTTCTTGTGTGGGTCAATTTCCGGCCACTTCAACTCAAGTTACAGCAGAAGACATGGGCAATTATATTGACTCGGGGGCCACATAAAGAGAGAAAATGTGTCTGTGGCCCGGTGTGTGTGTGTTAGAGATGCGCGGTTTGCGGGCACAACCGCGGAGTCCGCGGATTATCCGCGGATCGGGCGGATGAAATAAAAAAAAATTAGATTTTATCCGCGGGTCGGGTCGGGTCGGGTGGTTGAAATTGAAAAAAATTAGATTTTAAATAGATTCAGGCGGGTGGCAGTTAAACCAATTCGGAAATATATATACATAGTTAAATGTTGTTACCCACATACGAAAAACGAGCAGGCACCTGCAGCATATGCCACAACAGAAGAAAAAAAAAAAAAGAGATGGACACTTTTACGGAGCGGAGAAGGGACGCCTCGCCGGGGTCCGGGACCGAGGCCCCTTCCCCCGAGAGGGCCCCACCGGGAGCCGTAGCTGAGGCGATCCGCGAGAAGGGCCCGACGAAAGTCCAGGGTCACCACCGCGCCCACCGCACCGACACCCCGCCTCGTCCGCCTTCGCCGCGGCCGGCGTCACGCGCAGCAGGTAAGCAGCTTACCTGCCCGCCACCTAGGGTGACCAGGTGTCCGGATTTAGGCCGGACAGTCCGGATTTTTAATGCCCTGTCCGGCGTCCGGCGCAGCTTCAAGCCGGACACGTATTTGTCCTCCTTTTTGAGGCACTAGGCTTGAAGAGCGGAGTTTTTTCATCTTTGCTGGGCTGCAGCGCGATAGCCAATCAAAGACCGTAAAAAATGCCCCCAACGCAGTAACGTATCAAATGATTGGCTAAGAGCTGTGTCGGATACAAATCTGCTTATCATTGGTTAAAAAAGTAAACAAGGGTCCATGTGCTGCTGCGGCATAACATTGACAGAAAGTTAGCATCATGCCAAAACGCAAGACCTCGTTTAATTCTGAATGGATAAAAGAGCACGAATTTATAACGAAAAGCAGTCGAGACTCATTCCATGGCTTCTGCACACTTTGTCGATGTGATGTCGACGTAAGTAGTCAGGGGAAAGCTGCAATTGAACAGCATGCGGGTACGGATAAACATAAAAGTAATAAACATGCGGCAGGTACCTCTTCAATGAGGACATTTTTTCATGAAGTTTCGTCGCCCCTGGATGACAAGATAACTGCTGCAGAGCTGTGCAAGGTGTACCATGCTGTAAAGCAGTGGTTCTCAAATGGTACCCTGGGGGTATGTAATGTAATGTAAGTTCATAAACTGAACATCAAATTAAGTAGGCTATTCCATTCATTACCATAAACCCAGAGTTTCCCCCATGCCATGATGGTTTGACCCTCACTAAAATGTCTGTCAAAAAGAACTGTGAAAAGAAATGCAACAATGCAATATTCAGTGTTGACAGCTAGATTTTTTGTAGACATGTTCCATAAATATTGATGTTAAAGATTTCTTTTTTTGTGAAGAAATGTTTAGAATTAAGTTCCTGAATCCAGGTGGATCTCTATTACAATCCCCAAAGAGGGCACTTTAAGTTGATGATTACTTCTATGTGTAGAAATCTTTATTTATAATTGAATCACTTGTTTATTTTTCAACAAGTTTTTAGTTATTTTACATATTTTTTTCCAAATAGTTTAAGAAAGACCACTACAAATTAGCAATATTTTGCACTGTTATACAATTTAATAAATCAGAAACTGATGACATAGTGCTGTATTTTACTTCTTTATCTCTTTTTTTCAACCAAAAATGCTTTGCTCTGATTAGGGGGCACTTGAATTAAAAAAATGTTCACAGGGGGTACATCACTGAAAAAAGGTTGAGAACCACTGCTGTAAAGCATCACCAGTCCTACAGAAGTTTAGACTGCGGCATGAAAGTGGACCGGGAGATTTTCAGTGACTATCCCACAGCTAAAGGGATGGCCTGTGGCCGAACAAAAGCCAAGGCATTGTGCGAGAACGTCATCGCTCACTATTCGGTACAGGAACATACCGACTACATAAAAGAAAACAACCTACCCTTTTCTGTAGCAACCGACGCCTCAAATAAAGGAAGAAACAAGTGTTTTCCCATTGTGGTAAGGTATTTTCACTTTGATGAAGGCATCCAACATGTCCTGTTGGATTTTTATAGTGACAGCAACGAAACGTCAGAAGCCATAACAAACCAGCTGCTGGCAAAACTTGAGATGTCTGGCTTAGAGGTGAAAAACATGTCTGCATATGCAGCAGACAATGCCAGTGTCAATTGTGGCAAACATAACAGTGTAAAATTGTACTATAAATAAGAGTATACCAGAGTCCTATGTACACCATAGTAATTTATTGATATGCCGCATAATGTCCTCCTTTTTGGTATCATGGAAATGGTCACCCTACCGCCACCCCCGTGGCCGGGGGCGCGTAACAGGGGTCACTCCGTGCGCAGTGCGCTCACGAAAGGGGTGGGGCTCACCCTGGTTGATATAGACAGCAGCTAGGACGGTGGCCATGGAAGTTGGAACCCGCTAAGGAGTGTGTAACAACCCACCTGCCGAATCAACTAGCCCTGAAAATGGATGGCGCTGGAGCGTCGGGACCATACCCGGCCGTCGCCGGCAGCGAGACGCGCTTGGAGGTGCGCTCAGCGCGGCTCCCATATGATTGCGCACTGGTGTGCGTCTGGGTCGTGACAGCGTGGCACGCGAATGTCTGTGCTGCATTGGATCAGTCTCCTTTCTTTAACAGGCAAAAGCTTTATAACCTCACTAATGCCTTGCATCGTCTATATTAGATATATAACAACGGGCGGGTGCGGGCGGATGCGGTTCTGATCAAATGTTAGATCGGGTGGCTTGCGGATGGTTGACGACTTTCTGATGCGGTTGCGGATGAAATAATTGCCTATCCGCGCATCTCTAGTGTGTGTGCATACATATATATATATATATATACATATATATATATATATATATATATATATATATACACACACATATATATATATATATATATATATATATATATATATATATACACACACACATATATATATCCATCCATCCATTTTCTACCGCTTATTCCCTTTTGGGGTCGCGGGGGGCGCTGGAGCCTATCTCAGCTACAATCGGGCGGAAGGCGGGGTACACCCTGGACAAGTCGCCACCTCATCGCAGGGCCAACACAGATAGACAGACAACATTCACACTCACATCCACACACTAGGGCCAATTTAGTGTTGCCAATCAACCTATCCCCAGGTGCATGTCTTATATATATATATATATACACACATTTAGCTGTACAAATCTGCTGTACAGTATGTGTGATTGGGTCCCTTTTTTCAGGAACACTAAACTCAAAATAATGTCTGATAGAATGCTAAAATGTCACTTAGACTACCTCAAAAAACAGAAATGGAATTTTTATTTTTTTTTACTGAATGAGACACTCAGAATTTACTTGAAATAACAAATGTGGGATTTGCAATATTAACAATGAACGATAAAACACTGAATATTAACAACACATGAACGTCGCTCCTCTTTTACTTCCAGGAACACCTGGAAGTAATACAAGCAAAATGCAACACAAATGCAACAAACAGCGAAATATGACCACAAAGGGTAAAAAAAACACCTACAATCAGCTTCTTGGCCTAGAGCAGGGGTCGGCAACCTTTACCAGTCAAAGAGCCATTTTGACCAGTTTCACAAATTACAGAAAACATTGGGAGCCGCAAAATCTTTTTGAAATTTTTAATGAATTAACACTACCGGTACATACAAAGTTTTTTCTTTGCTTCGTACTATGTATAAACCAAGGATCTCAGATATGCTGCCCACACCTTTATTTGGACCTTGACAGCTGGTGCGGCACGCGGATTTAAATGGATGGCGCTTGTCAGCGTCATGCGTGCCGTGATGGTACAGAATATAGCACCCACCACAACCAGCGTGCCTGATCAGCCACACAGTGTATGGGGCTTCCGCTTGCTCACGTAGGTGACAGCAACGCATACTTGTTCAACAACCACACAGTTTACACTGACGGTGGCGATATAAATAAAACTTTAACACGCCACACTGTGAACCCACACCAAACAAGAATGACAAACACATTTTGGGAGAACATCTGCGCCGTAACACAACATAAACACAACAGGACAAATACCCAGAATCCCATGCAGCCCTAACTCTTCCGGGATACATTATACACCCCCGCTACCAAACCCCGTCCACCTCAACCGACGCACAGAGAGAGAGGGGCTGGGGGGGGGGGTTGATGTGTGAGGGAGCAGGGTTGGGGTGGGGGCGGGGTTTGGTGGTCGCAGGGGTGTATAATGTAGCCCGGAAGAGTCAGGGCTGCATGGGATTCTGGATATTTATTCTGTTGTGTTTATGTTGTGTTAAGGTGCAGATGTTCTCCCGAAATGTGTTTGTCATTCTTGTTTGGTTTTGGTTCAAAGTGTGGCGCATTATTAGTAAGAGTGTTAAAATTGTTTTATATGGTCACCGTCAGTGTAACCTGTGTGCTTGTTGACCAAGTATGCCTTGCTGTCACGTACGTGTTCAAGCAGAAGATGTATATTGTATAACAATGTTGGGCTGGCACGCTGTTAATGCAGGTTGTAGAGGGCGCCAAATGTTGTACCATCATGGCAGGCCCTTATTATAGCTGTAAGGGTGAAAATCGGTGAATATTAATCCCGGGAGTTTTCTGCGAGAGGCACTGAAATCCGGAAGTCTCACGGGAAAATTGGGGAGTTCAGCAAGTAAGCTGCCGAGCCGCATCATAGTGATCAAAGAGCCGTATGCGGCTCCGGAGCCGCGGGTTGCCGACCCCTGGCCTAGAGTGTCCGCCCTGAGATCAGTAGGTTGTGAGTTCAAACCCCGGCCAAGTCATACCAAAGACTATACTAATGGGACACATTACCTCCCTGCTTGGCACTCAGCATCAAGGGTTGGAATTGGGGTTAAATCACCAAAAATGATTCCCGGGCGCAGCCACCGTTGCTGCCCACTGCTCCCCTCACCTCCCAGGGGGTGATCAAGGGTGATGGGTCACATGCAGAGAATAATTTCACCACACCTAGTGTGTGTGTGACAATCATTGGTACTTAACTTATGCTTCGTGACAGCGTTGGTTCTTTCCTACATTACCTACGTTACAGTTAGCCATATTTCTGACTTGTTTTTTCACCACACTGTTGTTCCCTAATTTGTCGCTAATAAAAGTACCCTTTACCTGCACATTGCACGCTGTCTCTGCATCTTGGGGTCACACTGACAGGCAACATGTGGTAACATAACAATTCGCACTATTTTTGCTATTCGATGAGGGTCCTTGACCGCAACCCCCGCAAATAGCAACTGCATGAGCTACCAGTAGCTCTCCACCTGATTTCGACTACAATGTCTGAGAGGAGATCTTCTGTGTAAATAAAGAACAATTTTTATTTTGCCCGTCATATACAAATCAAATAAGTGACCTATTTTCTTTTTTGTCAAAGTAGCTCTATTGTATTGCGCTTATCGTATTCATTATTGCTGCCTCGGAGACCTTGTATTCCTGCTGTTCTTGTTGCTCAGCTCCAGCCACACCTTTTTGTCTTGCATTTCCTTTCCATTTTTAGGTACTTTTTAGGTCCATGTTGCCAGTTCATACCTGTTTTGTATTTTTAACGATCAAATATGCTATTTGAATATACTATGTTTTAAATCTAGATATCTTTTTTTTGCCAACTCTGCCTCTGTCATCCCATACAATACTTAACCATTTTCAATCAATTATCAGAATCAGAATTATACTTACAACTATATTGCCAAAAGTATTTGGCCACCCATCCAAATAATCAGAATCAGGTGTCCTAATCACTTGGCCCGTAAAAAATCAAGCGCTTAGGCATGGAGACTCATTCTACAAACATTTGTGAAAGAATGGGCCGCTCTCAGGAGCTCAGTGATTTCCAGCGTAGAACTGTCGTAGGATGCCACCTGTGCAACGAATCCAGTCGTGAAATTTCCTCTCTCCTAAATCTTCCAAAGTCAACTGTCGGCATTATTATAAGAAAATTGAAGAGTTTGGGAACAACAGCAACTCAGCCACCAAGTGGTAGGCCACGTAAACTGACAGAGAGGGGTCAGCGGATGCTGAAGCGCATAGTGCAAAGAGGTCGCCGACTTTCTGCACAGTCAGTTGCTACAGAGCTCCAAACTTCATGCGACCTTCCAATTAGATCACGTACAGTACGCTTCATGGAATGGGTATTCATGGCCGAGCAGCTGCATCCAAGCCATACATCACCAAGTCCAATGCAAATTAATTATGGTGTGGGTTGTTTTTCAGGAGTTGGGCTTGGCCCCTTAGTTCCAGTGAAAGGAACTTTGAATGATCCAGGATACCAACAATTCCAAACTCCCAACATTGTGGGAACAGTTTGGAGTGGGCCCCTTCCTCTTCCAACATGACTGTGCACCAGTGCACAAAGCAAGATCCATAAAGACATGGATGACAGAGTCTGGTGTGGATGAACATGACTGGCCTGCACAGAGTCCTGACCTGAACCCGATAGAACACCTTTGGGATAAATTAGAATGGAGACTGAGAGCCAGGCCTTCTCGACAAACATCAGTGTGTGACCTCACCAATGCGCTTTTGGAAGAATGGTCGAAAATTCCTATAAACACACTCCGCAACCTTGTGGACAGCCTTCCCAGAAGAGTTGAAGCTGTAATAGCTGCAAAAGGTGGTCCGACATCATATTGAACCCTATGGGTTAGGAATGGGATGGCACTTCAAGTTCATATGTGAGTCAAGGGAGGTGACCAAATACTTTTGGCAATATAGTGTATATAGTCCCAATTTATATATAAAAAAACGTTATTACTTTTCTGTATTTTGTACTATTTCCTGTCCAGCGTTCTTATTTTTTATTTCACTTCCTGTTTGCCACCACTCCTCTGGTCTGAGCGCTGACTTCCTCATCTGTTCCTGGTTGCCAATCAGGATGCTTCTTATGGCAGCCCTGTCTTCTGGACCTTTGCTTTGCTTTGCTTTATGTTTCCTAAGCCTGTTTGGCCATCTTTGTTTTTGTTCTTCCTGCACTGTTCCTAATAAAGAGGCCTTTTACTTGCACTTTGACCGCTGTCTCTGCATCCTGGGGTCCAGACAAAAAACAAACCATCCCAGATTTCACAAAAACAAATGGGTTTTGTTCCTTTCGGTCTTGCAATTGTTAATTGTCAGTCACATTCAAGAGTAACTAACAATTCTTTACTCTCAGACAATTCTTGATGTGAAGAATTTAAACGTCATTTGGCTGTGGAATGACAATTTGAAAATGTGTTTTCTGTTGGTGAAGATGTGGTTTTTGAAATGTCTTGTGGACATGAGCTTAGTATAGGTAAAATGTTTACAAGGGAGCAAACAGACTTATTTTTTACCGGTGTTTGAAGCGCTGGTTTTCCATAGTCCAGGCTGCCGTGTGACCCCAGATGTGGCCACACCTGGCAAACCACCTAGTGACTTGGTGGTATAGACACCTGGAGCACCTGTTGGACTGTCACTGTGGAAACCTGGTCTCCCTGGGAAACTGGTCTGATTCTGTAAGCCTGGAGATCCTGCATGGAATGAAGAGGATGAAGAGGAAGGGACTATGAATTCTCACCAACTTGTATCGTCCATTTTTATATATGCTGCTTATCTTATCAGTTATATCCGGAAACACTACAGTTAAGACTGACAATACTTAAACATATGCAACAGTTCTCACCACAATTCATCTCATCAGAGTGATCTTTGCAATCCAGTCTTCCGTCACACAGTACAGAAATAGGAACACATTGTTCACTCTGCTGGCAGGCAAACTGCCCGGGCTTACAGTGTTGCCGTGTCAGCGTAAAGCTGCTGGGGGTCACCAGCTCATCTACGTCATAAAAGTTGTGTCAGAAAAGATGAAGGAAGAAAATGAAAAATAAGCAACAACTTTCTTTCACCTCCTCTGCATCCGAGGATCTCAGCACGCAGGTAAAAGGTGTGTCTGAACTCCACTGGTATGATTCGTAGGTAGCGGGCCCTGACCAGCCTGCTGAGCCAACGAGTCACCGGTTTCCTACCTACCATGCGCACCTCAAACACCTGAACAAATAGTTGAATAAAAATGTGACCAAATAAATGTTGTGTACATTTTGTATTGAAATACCTTAGCAGGACCAGTAGGTTTGCCATCCTGAGTGTAGTTGCTAAAGAGGCTGCTGTGCAAGGCAAAGGCGAGTCTGTACTTGGTGAGGTAACCCCACATGCGCTCGCTACCTTGGGTCACGACCCCTGACACCCACGTGGGCTCCTGGAAATCAACCTGAAAGTACGGTTGGGGGTCTGTTGGTAAGGGGCTCCATCCAGGCTCCATAACCTGACTGCAAACACCAAATATGATTTATTACCTTTCATTTTTTGCCTTTCAATCAAGTGCAGCACATGTATGAAGCATGCTGACAATACTCAATTTTAATATAGATACATAGCACTCACATATTGGGAATGATATTCAAGCGACCCGCGTCAGCAGGATTGTTCTCACGATGTGAGGACGAGCTTAGCTGGCCATAACGAATGCTTCCATCCTCCAGTCCGAGTGCAGAGGAGCAGATTCCTGTGCAAGAATGTCACTAATATGACATACTTGATACTGTATATACTGTACAATACAACAAGCTTAAACACTGGAGGTTGAAACACATAACTAATATCTAATCATAACAACAAATTTAAAAAAACTTACCACGGTATCCTGGCCCACCATCCTGTAAATGCATTGGAAAATATTAAGTGTAATCCTCAAGTCTAGATAAACAGATGCATACATTAAAATTAAAATACAGATAAATACTCATTTATACAGTATATTACACCTATACTGGCTCACCTGCACTGGCTTCCTGTGCACTTAAGATGAGACTTTAAGGTTTTACTACTTACGTAAAAAATACTGAATGGTCTAGCTCTATCCTATTTTACGGATTGTATTGTACCATATGTACCGGCAAGAAAATCTGCATTCTAAGAACTCCGGCTTATTAGTGATTCCCAGAGCCCAAAAAAAGCCTGTGGGCTATAGAGCTTTTTCTATTCGAGCTACAGTACTCTAGAATGCCCTCCCGGTAACAGTTAGAGATGCTACCTCAGTAGAAGCATTTAAGTCCCATCTTTAAACTCATTTGTATACGATAGCTTTTAAATAGACCCTCCTTTTAGACCAGTTGATCTGCCGTCTCTTTTTTGATCTGCCCCTCTCCTACGTGGAGAGGTTATTAGGTGACCACAGATGACGCGCTAGCTGTTCAAAGCGGGACCCGGAGTGGACCACTCATCTGTGCATCAGTTGGGGACGTCTCTGCGCTGCTGACTAGTGTCCACTCAAGATGATCCCCTGCTGGCCCCACTATAGACTGGACTCTCACACTATTAACTAGATCCATTCGACATCCATTGCACTGGTCGCCCGAGGGGCGGGGGCATCCCCACATATGCGATCCCCTCCAAGGTTTTATTATTTTATCCCATTGGGTTGAGTTTTTTCTTGCCCCGATGTGGGATCTGAGCCAAGGATGTCGTGGTGGCTTGTGCAGCCCTTTGAGACACTTAAGTTAAAGTACCCATGATTGTCACACACACACTAGGTGTATTCTCTGTATTTGACCCATCACCCTTGATCACCCCCTGGGAGGTGAGGGGAGCAGTGAGCAGCAGCGGTGGCCGTGCCCGGGAATCAATTTTGGTGATTTAACCCCCAATTCCAACGCTTGATGCTGAGTGTCAAGCAGGGAGGTAATGGGTCCCATTTTTATAGTCTTTGGTATGACTCGGCCGGGGTTTGAGCTCACAACCTACCGATCTCAGGGCGGACACTCTAACCACAACTTGTGATTAAGGGCCATATAATTAAACTTTGATTAATTCATATATGTTTTATAGTATCAAAACATTATTTTTTTTTGTTTTTAATTAAAGTTGTACTATAGCTCGGTTGGTAGAGTGGCCGTGCCAGCAACTTGAGGGTTGCAGGTTCGATTCCCGCTTGCGCCATCCTAGTCACTGCCATTGTGTCCTTGGGCAAGACACTTTACCCACCTGCTCCCAGTACCACCCACACTGGTTTAAATGTAACTTAGATATTGGGTTTCACTATGTAAAGCGCTTTGAGTCACTAGAGAAAAGCGCTATATAAATATAATTCACTTCACTACTATATAATTTATAGCTATATGTATATCAGATCCATGTTTTGTTGTAATAATTTGTTAAAATCAATTACATTTATTGATTTGTTATTAATAAACTATTAAACAAATTATTTAATGAAACTTTTGTGACGACCGGGGCGCATTGTGATGCGGGGTTCGTTCTCTCAGGATGCAACGGACTTCGGACACAGCGTGAAGGTAAAATAAATGATTTATTTACCGGAATAAATTATACTGGAACAAAGAAAAGGGTGCTCATAGCACATAAGGCAAAAACTAAAAGAGCTAGCATGGGAGCTAGAAGGTAAAAACTAACAAAGATAAGCGTGGAAGCTAACAGGTACCGAGCCAGAACAAAAGTCGTCAACTGTTGCATGAAAACAAACTACGAAGCCAGAACGAATGACAGGGAGGACAGACTTAAATAATAATGTCAGTGATGACAAACAAGTGCGTGTCGGGAACAAACGCGGCAGGTGAAAATAATAAGTAGCCATGGCAACAAACTCAAGTGTACAAAACAGGTACTCAAGGAGTCCAAAACTAACCAAAAACACAAGTATCTTGAAAACGTAAATAAAAAATATGATCCGGGCAGCGGATCACAACAGTACCCCCCCCTTAAGGGACAGATTCCAGATGTCCCCTTGAAAAACTAAAACCCCCCCCAACTATAACAAAGTTCAAGAGTCCAGGGAGGGTGGAGGGAGGATTTGGCGGAGGGTCGCCAGGTCACATGTCCCCGAATCCACCGGGGACGAGTCAGGTGGCGGCGGCGAATGGAACGCCGCTGCCGGAGGCGAGGCGGGCGACCACGGAAAGGCCACATTTGTGGCTGCCGAGAAGGTGGGCGTGAGTGGCGCCAGAAGTTCAGCAGCCAGAGAGTTCTGCGACTACGTCTCGGGTGTCGCTGCTGTTTGCGCCACTGGCGTCCATACTCTAACCTCCGAGAGCGCCGCTTGCGCCGCCAGAACACCAGAGGTCGCTGAGACGACGAGGAGAGAGCAGACCTCGCCGTGGAAGCAGGAGGAAGCGTCGTCGTCGCCGTGGAAGCAGGAGGGAGCGTCGTCGTCGCCGTGGAAACAGGAGGAAGCGTCGTCGTCGCCGTGGAAACAGGAAGCGTCGTCGTCGCCGTGGAAACAGGAAGCGTCGTCGTCGCCGTGGAAACAGGAAGCGTCATCGTCGCCGTGGAAACAGGAAGCGTCGTCGTCGCCGTGGAAACGGGAAGCGTCGTCGTCGCCGTGGAAGCAGGAAGCGTCGTCGTCGCCGTGGAAGCAGGAAGCGTCGTCGTCGCCGTGGAAACAGGAAGCGTCGTCGTCGCCGTGGAAGCAGGAAGCGTAGTCGTCGCCGTGGAAACAGGAAGCGTCGTCGTCGCCGTGGAAACAGGAAGCGTCGTCGCCGTGGAAACAGAAGACGTCGTCGCCGTGGAAACAGAAGGCGTCGTCGCCGTGGAAACAGAAGGCGTCGTCGCCGTGGAAACAGAAGGCGTCGTCGCCGTGGAAACAGAAGGCGTCGTGTCTGTCGGCGTGGGCGGAGCCTGAGGCGGAGCAGGCGGCTCGTCTGTCGGCGTGGGCGGAGCCAGAGGCGGAGCAGGCGGCTCGTCTGTCGGCGTGGGCGGAGCCAGAGGCGGAGCAGGCGGCTCGTCTGTCGGCGTGGGCGGAGCCAGAGGCGGAGCAGGCGGCTCGTCTGTCGGCGTGGGCGGAGCCAGAGGCGGAGCAGGCGGCTCGTCTGTCGGCGTGGGCGGAGCCAGAGGCGGAGCAGGCGGCTCGTCTGTCGGCGTGGGCGGAGCCAGAGGCGGAGCAGGCGGCTCGTCTGTCGGCGTGGGCGGAGCCAGAGGCGGAGCAGGCAACGGAGTATCTGCGGGTGGTGGATGTCTCAGCTGGACTGCTGGGTTGGCCGTAGGGGGAATCATCACCTGCAGCGCGGAGAGTATACTGCCCAGCTGTCTCTCCAAAACATCAAGGCGGGCGTCTTGGCGTTCCGCCATGGCATTGACGCAAGCCCCAAGAACGCCAAACTGTTCCTCCTGTTGTCCAAGTTGTTTGGCCTGTTGGTGCAATGCCCTTTTTACTTGGTCGGTCTCTGCGGGGTCTCGTGTGCTTTGCAGCGATGAAGCAGGAGGTGGAGAGGATGGTGTTTGCAGAACCACCAGGGTTGATGGTGGCGTCAGAGTGGCAGGCGTCCGGGCTGTCGTTGTCGTGGAAACAGGTGCTGGTGCGGAAACCAGACTTGGAGTCGGTGCTGGTGTGGGAACCAGACTTGGAGCAGGTGCTGGGCGTGACTTTGGCGGAGGTGGCCTGGCCGGGGGTTGCGGCTTAGCATGCCGAATGTCTGGTGGCGGAGGCCGGCATGGAGTTTTGGGCTTGGCTGGGCGCAGCTGTGCCCGCCCACTAGCAAAGCACCCAGTACTAGCCCCCCCCTCAAGAAGCGGATCCCAGACGCGTTTTGTGCAGTCTGGAACAGTCTTTAGGGGTGGGAGGGAGGAGGTGAGGAGGTGGGTAGGCTCCTCCCCTTTTGATTGTCCAAATTGTCTATTCTGCTCTTCAATAGTGGACTGTAGGGACGACCAAGAGGGAGAAAACAGAGGAGTGGGCGGAGCTTGAGCCATAGGGGGTGGGGCCAAAGTAATTGGGGGCTGAGCTTGAAAGTCAGAATGTGACTGGGACTGACTAGACTTATATTTAAAAAAAATGTCCTGATAATGCTTAATCTTAGAATTAAAGTCATTTGTAAATGGCTGACAGAAAGAATGAACCGAATGTAAAAAAATGTCTTTGTCTATGACGTCATCAGAAATAGACGAGAGCGCGTCATCAGGGGGCGTGTCGTTACGGGGCGCCAATGGGATGACGTCATAGCTGCAGTCCCAGTGATTGACAGGCCAGTTGGATAACTCTTTGGAAAAGTGATCAGAATAATTACCGAATATTTGAGGAGGGGAATCCTGGGCTGCTTGTTGGTGGCTGTGTTCCGGAGGGAAGAATTGCGGGGGTGGCGCGTCTCTGTCGCGAGCTGAAGCCGTTTTGTGCGACTTCCGCCTTCGCTGACGCGTGCGAGCGGGCTGAGAGCGGACCTCCCCGGGCCAGATGGAGTCGATCGGGACCAGAACACCTCCAGGTCCCCAAATCATCTCGTCATCTGGATTGCAGCGGAGCGTCTCTGCCTCCATCGCTCGGAGGACCATCCACGCACCTTCTTCTACCTCCGTCAAGCTCGTCGCGAGAGAACCTTTTCTGGCTGGCTTCGTACTGTGTCGACCGGGGCGCATTGTGATGCGGGGTTCGTTCTCTCAGGATGCAACGGACTTCGGACACAGCGTGAAGGTAAAATAAATGATTTATTTACCGGAATAAATTATACTGGAACAAAGAAAAGGGTGCTCATAGCACATAAGGCAAAAACTAAAAGAGCTAGCATGGGAGCTAGAAGGTAAAAACTAACAAAGATAAGCGTGGAAGCTAACAGGTACCGAGCCAGAACAAAAGTCGTCAACTGTTGCATGAAAACAAACTACGAAGCCAGAACGAATGACAGGGAGGACAGACTTAAATAATAATGTCAGTGATGACAAACAGGTGCGTGTCGGGAACAAACGCGGCAGGTGAAAATAATAAGTAGCCATGGCAACAAACTCAAGTGTACAAAACAGGTACTCAAGGAGTCCAAAACTAACCAAAAACACAAGTATCTTGAAAACGTAAATAAAAAATATGATCCGGGCAGCGGATCACAACAACTTTGTTGTATATTTTTTCATTTTTTCCATTTATTCATTTATGAATTGAATTGACATACATCAACAGTAGAGAGACAGATGGACTTAAATGCAGGAAATGTTTTGTTTATGCAAACATCCGTCATTGTCCATTTGAGTCTATATTGAATACGTTCAATAATTCAAACATAACTCTTGTACATATTAAGTGTTTGTAAAAGTTAAATAAATACATACATATTCGAAACAAGTGTTTTGCTAAACAGTATATATTTACATAAATACATGCAAATTCAAATTGATTGCTTTACTAAAGGAATTATTTTTCTACCAAATTGATGGGTATTTATTATGAAATAAATTGTTACACACACTTTATCTGAGATTAAAGCAGTTCACAACCCTTTAAATATTACATTAATACCCTACTACGTTTTTTTCAGGAATATGACACACATATGATGCAATATACATACTGTATGTATTGTGAGCAGGCAACACAAAATATTACATTTTGGTAAGAATACTTACTGTAGGTGTTAATGGAGAACGTGTAACAGTAGGTCTGGAAGGAGTCCTAATGGGGGCTGGAGTGGGTGTGTGTGGTCTGAACATATAGCATATATATAGATGAATGTATGAATACACTTTATAATGTACAGTACATGTATTAATACTCTTATATTGTATATGTATGAATATACTTGTACAGTACATCAGCAAACTTTCATACTGAAGGTGAATTTACTTTAGTGATGCCCTCACCTGTCAGACTGGGTGGTGATGTTTTCATGCACATGACAGCCAGTTTCGTCATCTCCTTGGGGACAGTGGGGAGTGCCATCACAAAGTTTTCCTGGGTCAATGCAGCCCCCTGGTGGGAGGCATGTGTACTGACTGCTGGGGCATCTGTAAGGACTGCTGGGAGTTGGGTAAGGTTGTGTGCCTGCAATCAGGTCAAATGCATGCTGAATAAAAGTCATCCACTGTGGAACCACTCTTTGTCCACATGCCTCCTGTAAGTGGGGGTCGATATAACCAAATCAAAACGCAAATAATTCATCGCTTGGACATTTGGATTTTTCGTCAGAGAGATGAGGAGAATGGATTACGATAAAGCATTTTTGTTTGTTGACATATTTTTTTTTTTTTTACCATTTATGCATATCTTTATTTACATTCTTCATGTGTTTTCATATTCCATTGTATATGCTTATCTAATTATGCTGCTCTGCTAGTTGTATGTTTTGGCTACAATGACAAAGTTCTCATACAGTGTGGGACGGAGATTCATATGGCCCCATTCGTCGCAGTTTACCTGACACATGAAACGTGACAAATTAGGGGATGCACTACCCACTTTAGTTGCCTGACGGCAGTAGAGAGTTTGCTGTATTAAAATGTGTTTTGTGGCAATTCCAACTTTGACCACAGTGTCAGATGGTATGTAGTGAGGCAATTTTTATCATTTTCAGCAGACTGCATTATAAGATGATTAACCCCCCACCTTATTCGCATGCAAGTTCCGAATGGAGCCATATGAATCCCTTCCCTACAGCACACATTTGTCTTCTTCCGGTGTTATATTAAAAACATAAATAAATAGATGCATTCTGTTATGCTGTGGGAGAATCCGCTGCCAGACTTTTATTTTGAAGGTTACTTTCCACTGAGCAGGGTTTTGATGTTGTGTAATGAGACAGTAGTTATGTTGCTGCTAAACGATAAGGATGAAGTTAACAATGTCAACGTGAACTGAACATTTTTCATAGAAATTACCTCCTTGAGCCTCACTATTTATGTCAATATAAGTGGTTGACCATGAATGTTGACATCGACTTAAGCGAGTACTTTTTGGCAATAGGAAAAAAACTAAACTTAATGAGTTGGTTAACATAATGGGGTGGTGTGTATACGATCATGTTTGTGCATACATTGCTAAACGCATAAGATTCACAGTCGCATTAAGCGAGGTAAAGAGTAGAAAATCTCACCACAGTACATCTCATCTGATCCGTCACCACAATCGTCGACGCCGTCACAGATGACTCCTGAAGGGCCTGCTGGCACACAGCCACCATTTTTACACTGGAGCTCTTTTTCTCCGCAGCTACCTGCTGGCAAGACACTTGGTGAAGGTAAGGTTGCCCAGTAGTGACCTAAAAGAGAAAGGAACACAGTCAGTGTAGACTTAAGTATTTAGGTAGTCCAAGTAGGGCAGGGCGATATATCAATATACTCGATATATCGCGGGTTTGTCTCTGTGGGATATAGAAAATGACTATATCGTGATATTCGAGTATACGTTCTCACGCAGTTGCTTTTAGCTGCGGGCATTACACTACAGGCGTTTCTCACTCTTTCTTATCTCTCCTTCTCAATAAACAAGCGCACCTTCTTACATACGTCACATACGTATGCGTCCTCGCGGAGCAGAGAGGTAGCGGCATGGGTAACGTTAGCTGTGGTGCGAGTGGTAATACGAGAGAAAGAAGGTGCGAATCTGGTAACAAATGAAGGAAGAATTCATTCCCAAGAAAAACATCGTCTGGCGATGGTTTGGCTTCAAGCGGGAATATGTCGAACAGACAACCGTAATTTGTCAAGTGTGGGGCAAAAGCGTTGCTACAAAAAGTAGCATTACTGCTAATATATAGCATCATTTGAAAAGTCACCCGCTAGAGAATGAAGAGTGCTTGAAACTCTGCATGTCAACATCTCCGTTCGGTGCCACACCAACAAAATGCCGAGCAACCATTTCCACATCAACACCGTATGAAAAAAATAGTCAACAACAGAAGGAGATAACGTCCGCAGGAACCTACCACATAGCGAAGGACATACACTATTTGATTTCCTATTATGCAGCTCATTTTTATTTGACAGTTATTGAAATTGCTTGTGTGACATCATGCACAAAAAAGCACTTTATTTGTTTTAAACTATTGTAATGGTGTTCTGTACAAAAAGTGCACTTTAATTTAGTGTTGTTTTGATATGTCATCTTAGTGACATCATGCACAAAAGTGCACTCATAGCTTGTTTTAAAATGTCTCTGACAATCTTGCACTTTCTGTTTTGAAATGACATGAATGTTTGTGCCACTGCTTAATAACTGTTTAATAAATACAGTTTTGGTAAATTGACTTAGTTGTGATTTCCCTCTCTGCATGAAAGTTTCAAATTAGCATATATTAATGCAGTATGAACAAGAATGTTTTATTGTAGACACATAGAATCATCATACTGGTGTGATTATATGCCTCAAGGCTAAGGCAAAATATCGAGATATATATTGTGTATCGTGACATGGCCTAAAAATATCGAGATATTAAAAAAAGGCCATATCGCCCAGCCCTAAGTCCAAGGCAAAGTCCTTCTTTTCCTACTGTCTCTTACTTCTACGGGGGTTCCTACTGGATATGCGGACAAACGCATCTGCTAATTGTCCCATGGCCACTAAAAGGCCCCACCAAACATTGACATCATAACTTGTTAACTATCCAGGGGGCCCAGGACATATACTGCTTCATGATGTCCAGAACTGTTCTTACTTGCTCGCTTCAGCACACTCAAAAACATACATCTTGCAAAAAAAGTGTACACATTTTCATCATGACCGGACATACTAAAATGATCAAAGACCAAATCTAGTATGATGCACAGGCCATTTTGGTTTTCAGGACCCATTTTTTTGTTTTTTTACATGTTATGTTCTAACTTATGTGTTTATTTTGTCTGTAGAATATGTCGTGGGCAATAACAGTAATATGACCTAATATGACCACTTTCTTTTGTTAACAAATAATCTTTTAGTTGCTTACCCAAGTCACTCTGTGTTACTATTTTTGTCATTTTCTTTAGCAAAAACATGTATTGCACCTACGATGTAAAACATATTAAGAAGAAAGCAACACAGCCTAAACAAACTATGAAGGAAAGAGAGAGATGGGCATAGCTCACTAAAAATATAATCATTATTTTGAAATGTAACAATATCAAGGTTTGTTGTACACTGTGCTGGTGACAAAATGTAACTAATAAAGCAATGTGTAATCTAACCTAGTTACTTTTAGTATTAGGTAATCAGCAAAGTATGGTTTTAAAGGAGTAATCAGTATTCAGATTACTTTTTTAAAGTAACTCATGTAAAAAAAAAAAAATAAAAAATAATAATAATAGATACGTAAAAATAATAATAGAGTGCTTTTCTAGACTCTTTAAAAGATTGTCAAAAAGTGAGCTAAGCTATCTGAAAAAAACATCAAAATCTTAACCTTTGTGGTATAGGTGAACAACAATTGCTGTTAGTGTAATATCTTATCATATGTCTTGTTAAAAATTACTAATTACAATTCCAAAATATGCCAAGCGTAAGAAATGGCCACAATTAGCACACCCCTGGCTTAGCACATCTTGATCTACACTAGAGTAGTTTTAAGTGATTAATATTAAAAAAAAATTACAATAAAACATATTGACATTCTTGGACACCCCTGCATTATTATGTATTTATATGCCATATATCTATGTATATTTTCGCATAAAAACAGGAAAAAAGCCCCCCTAAGATACTAACCATCTTCACATCCCATAATCTCAAGACGAAGATAAATTCCATTATTGAAGTCGTGTGGCAGCAGGCGGACAAACTGAGCCGACACCATCCTGTCCAGTCTGATCTCAGCAACGCCTCCGTCGTTGTAGTTACCATGAAAGACCTGCGGGGACAACAGCAGGGACGCTGGCAACATACTGTGATTTTAAATAAAAAAATCGTACTCGTTAAACACGAGTGTCAAACCTTCGCTCTGGGCCATGCGTCCGTGACAAGCTCTTTGTAAGTGTACCACTGTCTTCCGTCTTGGCTGAACTGGAGGTAGAAACTAGACACGTATGTTCCAAACACTCCACCGCCCTGCGTTAGGACACCTGCAGAAAAAAACAGAAGGCGATTTAACTATCATAGATGTGGTTAGTAAAATGTAAAAATGCATGTGCAATGTATCATATGCAAGTGAAGTACAGCAGATCACATATATATATATATATATATATATATTAAGGCTGAAACGACGCGTCGACGTAGTCGACGTCATCGGTTACGTAAATACGTCGACGCCGTTTTAGTGCGTCGATGCGTCGCATATTTACGTCACACTACCGTCATGGCTGAGCGCAAAGCAGACGATGCGAGCGGTGCGAGCGAGGGGAAAAAAGCACGCCAAAAGTCGTCAAAAGTGTGGGAGTATTTCAATAAACGGCCTAATAATGTTGTAGCGGCGAACAGCTGTCTCGTCAGCTGAAGCGCGAGCTCGCAACCGTGGCTGCTGAGCAACCAGCAAAACCCCACTTAATAAAATTATATTTTATCTTAGAGCACATCCGCATCCCTATTCACCTAGGCAACCCCAGGAAATGTATATAATTGGGCATTATTTCGGCCAGTCGGCTTATATGATCAGAACCGATCAGTTTACGTTCACGCGCAGGTATAACGCGGCGCGCTCCCGTCTCATCTGCTGGTGCGCGAGCCCGGTAATTAGACCGCTGTGTCAAATCAAGGAGTACAAAAGACGCCAGCGCAGAGTGGAAAAAGGTTTAGTTCGTTACAGAAAACCCAGAGTTGTGCCAAAAGTGCACAAAAACCAATAGCTGAACGGACAGCCGGTAAGATTGCACTTTAGTTGTCTGTTGCGCTGGTGAGATGGGGGGTGCAGGGGGGGGGGGGTGGGGGGGGTTGAGTGCATGTAGCGTGCTTAGTCTGGAGGCTAAATACACACGGTGTTTTGTGTAACTGTTGTTTAGTAAGGAAGTGTTGATATTCTTTGCTTAGATTGATAAATGTTGGAGCAGTTTGCTTCATCAGGAGGGTGAAGTCGCTCAACTTAAAGTGTTGGATTTAACTGTGTTGGATCATTGGCTGCTGGTGAGGGCATAGAAAAAGGGGCATTTTTCTACCAGTAGACAGCGTTTAAGATTGAGTGTTTCACTGCTAATTTAATAATATATTTATATTGAATATGGATTTTAAATATGTATCTAAATAGGTGGTTAATTGGTTAGGTATTTATGTATTTGCATATTTTGTTTTCTGCTGCATTTATCTATTGTGTTTCTGGGTTTAAATGTATTTTATATGTATCTTGGTGCATTTATGTTGACACAATTTATTTAAAATCTGTTTTAACTTAAAGGGAAAAGATGTGTCCATTTTCTTGCACTTGTTTAATGGTTAAGAGTTTGATTGCCTAATTAATAATTGTAAATTATGGGATTGATAATTGATGGATTTTTTACAGCATGTTAATCTTGTGGTGTTTTGTCCTTAAAGGTTTTTCACCTACTAAAGAAGCTAAAGGCTACTAAAGAAGCTAAAGGCTACTAAAGGCTACTAAAGACAGCTAATGACAGCTAAAGAAACTAAAGTCTACTAAAGTCTACTAACACTGCTAAAGACTGCTAAAATGACTAAAGAAGAAAAAAGAAGGTGAGGTGGCGACTTGTCCAGGGTGTACCCCGCCTTCCGCCCGATTGTAGCTGAGATAGGCTCCAGCGCCCCCCGCGACCCCAAAAGGGAATAAGCGGTAGAAAATGGATGGATGGAAGAAAAAAGAAGCTGTTTCTTCGTTGGAAAAACTGTTGCAAACTAAAGGAAAATAATAGGAAAAAGTAACTACGGTCTGGTCTTTTGAGTGAAATCCAGAAGCCACATTTAGCATTGGTACATCCCTTCAAGTGTGGGATAAGCACAGCGAAAAAAGCAAAACACTTGACAGTTGTTGTATGCACACTGTGTCGAGCGGAAATGGCCTATCATAGCAGCACAACGGCTATGAACGAACATTTGAAAAGAAAACACCCGACAGCGTTCTTGCCATCACCATCAACTAGTCAATCGTCCGCGTGAGTATACGTTGTCATCATTACACAAAAACATGAATGTGTCATTTGTATCTGCGTTGTAAATTCATAAACTAAAACACCGTTTCGCTCTGAGAGGCGCGTTTGGCGTGCCTGTTCAGTGTTTACAAAGACGCTAACGTTAATTAGTTGTGCAAATACCTTTTACAACATTAACCGTTACATATACTATGTACAAACGAACAATTAACTTTCACTTTAATCATACTATCATTGTTGTGTTATTAAGCAAAATAAGCAATACTTTTACTTTTGTTGAAATGTTTACACTGTTACAGAATATTTCGTTTTGCACTTTTTTGTATTGGATGTTTATCTTTATTTTTGTACATTTTAAAGCAAAATAAGCAATACTTTTACTTTTGAAATGCTTATACTATTGCAGAATATTAAGATTTGCACTGGATGTTTACTTTTATATTTGCACATTAAAAAGCAAATAAGCTACTTTTAATTTTGTTAAATGTTAAAAGTTTTAAATGTTTACATTGTTACAGAATATTTTGTCATGTTGTTGTCAATGTTGACTGAGTGGCCATACTTTTTTTTTTGTAAATAAGTCATGCCTTTTGAAAAAACTGGCCTAAATTTATTTTTTCATCTTCATTTTAAATAAAAGGAAAAATAATCTATAGATTAATCGAAAAAATAATCTATAGATTAACCGATTAATCGAAAAAAATAATCTATAGATTAATCGATAGAAAAATAATCGTTAGCTGCAGCCTTAATATATATATATATATATATATATATATATATATATATATATATATATATATATATATATATATATATATATATATATATATATATATATATATATACAGTTTTGATGTTAAAGGTCTATAAAAAATTATGTAGAACGTCCGGCGGGCCAGATTGAAAATCTTAATGGGCAGCGTATTTTGCCCAGGTCTGAATTAGGAGATAGTCTGAAACCGAGTCGGCCATACTTGTTTTGTACGCGATTCTGGAAAAACTGACCCAACAATGGCATCAAGTAGCTAACTGATGCCTAGATGCAAATCCTGTCTTTGAACGACCAATAATCTGACTTTTCATTCTGGTTGGAAGAAAAGATGGTGAGATATATTGTAGGTGTTAGAACAAGTGACCCAGAGGCCATTTGCGGCTCACAGCTAATTTTTTTAACGGCCTATGGCACATTCTTGAAATACTACTAAGAAAACATGAAAAGTGGAATAAAAGAGCAAAAAAGTGTAATGTAACTAGAAAAACGTGGACACAAATAACAAAAAAGCTTTTTCTTTTAAAAAATCTATATAGGCCTATTGTATCTATTAAAATCAAAATGACTGCTGTATCCTTTGTTTCTTCAGTATGTGGCCCTCAATTGAAAAGGTTTGGACACCCTGGATTAGAATATCAAACAGGCTTTTTATAAGAAGGTGCACCCATTATTTGCCATTTGGGGGTATTATATTATTGTATGAATGTTATATATATACATGCACTATATAAATGTGTACCAGTGATGTTGTATTGTTTCAGCAAGTCAATGTGGATATAAGGACTTTGCCTGCTGCCACTGTGACCCTCAGGGCTCCTCTGAGGTAGATCTTTGTACTCTTCTGGTTCTGGACTCCAGCCCTGCAAATGAACCACATAAACAATACCCATAAATCATCTAATATCAAAGGTTTGTGACAAAAAAAAATCAATGACAAGGTAATTCAAAGAGAACATGATTTCATATTTGCGCCAGCGAGTATTTTTGTGCGGTATGATCAGATAGATATTTGAGTACTGTTGAGCAACACATGTGATATTTAAAGAATTACTTGAACTTTATTTCTAGCCACACCTACATTCATCAAATAAACAATGTGTGAAAAGACCATCAGTTTTTATGATTCTTGCTCAAGTTTTATTAAATGTATATGAGAGGTGTTTTCATCTTTTCAGTTACTATTATACAGTAGAGTACCTGGAGGTCACTGTGAGGGTCCCAGCCGTGGAGGCGAGCTGCCTCAGGGGGGTGACCAGGTTGCTGAGAGGAAGCCTGGAAGCTGGAGGGCGGCAGAAACTGAACACCCAAAGGAGACCAGCACTCATCTGGAAAATAATATGAAAAGGGAATTATTGGAAATTCACCCAAGTACAATATTCTGCAAAAACTACATGGTGTGAAGAAGTTACTGACCACCAGAAGGCAGTGGGTAGGTGGGAATGAGAGGGGTGACGCCTTCTCCTGGCTTGAAGGTTGTTGTGTATGGAATTATTGTCACTGCAGAAGTTTCATTGTTTTCTGTGGTTTATAATTGAAGATTAATGAAGAAAATACTGTGTTCAGCAATATATACTATATATAGTATGCATATTTATTTTTTCAATGTACAGTGGAGTAGTACTCCCGTTTTTGTACGCCATACTTTCAAAATATTAAAATGTTCAATTAAATTGTTCCCCATGTTTTTGTATACCATCTCAGTTTTTGTCCGAAGAGATTACTAATGAAAACGGAGGTACCACTATGTTAGCAACAAATACTAGGAGAAGCCGAAATACCAACTTTACCTTGACAGTAGCAACATGTGTCTTCCTCTCCAGGCACTAGAATGTGGCCCTACACAAACACACATTAGTGCAATTAAGGATGCTATTGTTAGCAGACAAAGGAATAATCAAGATAAAAAAAACACATGTATATGGTTTATATGTTGTTGTATCTGTATTTGAAAGTACATTAGAATTGAGACCCATTTGTGTTTAATGTAGAGCTGTCAAAGGATTAAAATATTTAATCTTGATTAATCACATTTTGTCTGGAGTTAACTCATAATTAATTGCAATAATCTGAAATAGATTATATAGATCATAAGTGTTCTTTGAACAGATCATTTTAAATATTGTGCAAATGTTTGTTGTATAAACATTATTCTTTGTTAAACAACTTAACACAAAATGGACACAAACACTCTTTAAAAGACACACACACTATTTTAGACACAAACAAACATACTCTCTCACACATGGTATCCATTTCTGCCACAGGCTTACTTTAAAAACTACAATGACAGTAAAAAAAAATCAGAATTAGGTGTATTGACACCCATTTGGCAATTGGGCCACCTGCGAGCTTTGTTGCTAGCCTTGCATTCACTGTGCACTTATTTTTGTCCATTCCTGCTCGGTGTTTGCTCCCACTTGTGCCGCAGCCTTTTCCCACACGGCCAAAGCGCCCATATTGACCGCACATAATTTTGAAAAATCACATTTGGTGTTAACTTGTTATTATCCCGTTACTTTGACAGCCTTAATTTAAAGTAAAATAATCATGATGGTTTTTATTATACTACTAATTACAGTCAAATATGTGTGATTATGTTACAAATACAGTACAATGTATTGTTCATGCTACATGTATTACTTATTTGAAAATAATGAATACCACAAATGTACTTAGAATTGATCAAAGAACATATATTTATTCAAAATAATTCCAATGTAGTGTCTAATTTGTATATTTGCAATTGTAAAAGACTGTCCATAGTAATGTTAGGTGAAAAGATGATATTGATATTTTTCTATAGTCATTGGATAAATACAGTCAAAATAGTTGCAAAATGCAAATAATTTAAAATGAACTTTAATGGTAAAAAAAGAAGAAAAAATTATATAAGCGAGCTCTCACATGTTTAATAGAGGTTGAATGTGAGTGTGAATGTTGTCTGTCTATCTGTGTTGGCCCTGCGATGAGGTGGCGACTGGGGTGTACCCCGCCTTCCGCCCGAATGCAGCTGAGATAGACTCCAGCACCCGCCGCGACCCCGAAAGGGACAAACGGTAGAAAATGGATGGATGGATGGGCAGATCTATTCCAATATCGATGGTAGTGAAGTGTGAAGTGAATTATATTTATATAGCGCTTTTCTCTAGTGACTCAAAGCGCTTTACATAGTGAAACCCAATATCTGATGGTACTGATAACAAGTATTGGAGTGATTCTATCGTGATGCAATTAATATTTTCAGTTCTATTCTATGCTTATTTATCTAATATTTATGTTTGTTGTGCTATTTATAGTGATGTAACGGTATGAAAATTGAATATCATGGTTAGTACGACCAAAATGATCTCGGTTATCATTTTCGCGGGATTATTGAATGTACTCAAAAAGTACTTATACAAACACTGAAATATTTTAACTAAGTTTTAGTTTGAAAAGTATATTTAATGAATAGACACACAATACAAAGACGTTAGTGTGTCTTGTATTATTATTGGAATTTAAGCTAGAAAGCAAGCTATAGCACCAACCGGGTTGGAAATGATCATAGTTGTCAAGCATGTTTTTTTTGTTTTTAGTATTTTAATATAAAACGGCCGGTACTGATAACCATATGTAGTTTTACCGCAATTTATGATTCATACCGTTAATCCTTACATCCCTCTAGTTGCTTATACTGTTACATTGTTGATACGTCTATCGATATTTTGATATTTCTATATTGTTGTCCATGTGTACACCGCCTTCCGCCCGAATGCAGCTGTGATAGGCTCCAGCACCTCCCGCGACCCCGAGAGGGACAAGCGGTAGAAAATGGATGGATGGATGTTTACAAGCAGACGGTTCTTGGACACAGGAGGACTTTCAGATTAACAAGCCTTTTCCAACCTGTGGGCATCCAGTGTCAGCATATGGGCAGTAGGGGGAGCACTGCACCGTGAGGTTCGGCAGGCAATGACACAGGTGGCAATAATCGGACCTCCACCTGTCTCCTACAGCATGGGACTGACCCTGGTACTCGCACTCATCACAGGGCTCAGTCTGGCATCTGAGGGCACACAAATACGGAAGAAAAACGCATGCGAGAGTGACAAGATCGTATGTTTGCCAAAAATGCAAAATCGATTTCTGATAAGAACTGTAACTTTGTACATAACAGCCTTGTCAAAGGTAAGATGATCAAGGACTCATAGTAAATACAATAAACACTTGAACATTGTATGAAAGCTTTGATTTAAATTGGGTGTAATCAATAATGGATTAAAAACAAATCTTAATTTTGTATGACTAGTACTATTATGATTTGAAGGAACATCAGTACAATATACTCTCCAGTGGCTCCCACAGGACTTAAATTCCTCAAAAATAGGTTGCCCACCTCTGCTTTGCGGGTTATGAATTATGGAGCCATGAGAATTTACTGTAATCTAAGCCTGACAGAAAAAGCGTCTCTACTGCAAGCATCAAAAGAGACGTCAAAATAGATTCAATATAAAATAAGGCTACATACCGACGTGCTTTCCGGTAGATTCCTCTACATGTTTTCCCATCTCCATTGTTGGTGGGGTTGTTTGGACTCCGGAACGACCACTGGACACTTTGAACCCCACAGGGTCCCAAACATTCCCCCCACTCAGACCATGAAGACCATCCACAGTGCACTAAGGTGCAGGCATGATGTTAAATTCAGACATCCATGTTGATCTTGACATTGTAGAACTCACCAGAGCAGTCTGGGTTGGGCTTGCATCTTTGAGGTCTTCCTTTTTCACAAACACAAATCTCACAGTCCACCTTCATCTGCTGGCCTGGTCTGTAGCGCACACCTGCCACTTCACACACACACTCCTCTGGTATCACACACTTTTGTGTGTGGCTCATTACCTGGCCTTCTGGGCACCAGCAACCTACAGAAATACAGGTACACATATAAGTCTATTAGAATCAAAGTGGATAAGTACATTAATTCCATTTGTTTAGTTTGTGTCTGCATACTATTTATTGAGTTGCACTTGCACATTACAGTAGATTGTGTTAAATGAAATGAAATTTGTCATCAAATAAGTTATCTCCCGAATGCCTTTTTGGAGTGACCTGAGAAGCACGGTGCTTTGGAATCACAGGTCGTCCCGCTGCTGATGTGTGCACAGGACAGTGGGCAGGGAGCACACTTGTGCCTCACCAGGCCAGCTGGACAGCTAGTGTTGGAACATCCGTCCACAGGACAAGGCTCTGGAATGGAAGCAAGCAGGTGATAAATGTGGGGAAGTCTTATAGTTACAAAATTGATATTAAAACCAACCTGTTCATTCTGAAACAATGACCAAGTTGATGCAGTTAAGTGGGGGGAAAATGGAAGTCATGCCCCCATTTTGGTGTGGGTCTTTTATGTGCTCAATATTCAGTATTTCTGCAAACGCTTAGCAACGTCCAAAGACAGAAATGATTCAAAACCAAATAAACACAACATAATGCAAATGCAAAAGGGAGCTGTGTTTCCCCAGTCACAGCCAGTAGTAGTTTGTGTTCAAACCCCAGACAGTGTCTCCTCCTCAGCTGGTTGATGGTCATCCTGCTTTCCTGGTCAGTAGTAAACTGGACGTTAAGAGAAGGGGCAGTGAATTCCAGTACATGGTATTGGTACGTTCTTGAGTTTGTCAAGCTTTGCTTCTCAATCCCTCTCTTCTGTCTAACTTTTAACGTATGTTTCCCGAAAAGTCAGGTAAGCCGCTCGATGGCGTTTCTTGAAGACAGGGTGATACTGCCACTCTATACATGCCATCAGATCGTTTGTTGCTTGTTTTCTGCTGCTTCTGATCTTTTTTTGTGTATTATATTTCTCAGCGATGGGCGGACCTACGAATCACACCTGCTGATCTCCAATCAACACCCTGCTTAACCTGGAAGTTGGCTCATCATCTTCCTGCCAGTAAGTTTTTTATTGAATTTTGGTTAATAGCTTCTGTCTTAATTCTGGCCTCGTGACTATGCTATGGGGGGACGGCGTAGCGAAGTTGGGAGAGTGGCCATGCCAACAATCTGAGGGTTACTGGTTCAATCCCCAACTTCTACCATCCTAGTCACGTCCGTTGTGTTCTTGAGCAAGACACTTCCCCCTTGCTCCTGATGGGTCCTGCTCCCGCCATCAGTGTGTGAATGTGTGTGTGAATGGGTGAAAGTGGAAATAGTGTCAAAGCGCTTTGAGTTCCTTAAAAAAAAGGTAGAAATGTGCTACACAAGTATAACCATCCATCCATCCATCCATCCATCTTCTTCCGCTTATCCGAGGTCGGGTCGCGGGGGCAGCAGCCTAAGCAGGGAAGCCCAGACTTCCCTCTCCCCAGCCACTTCGTCCAGCTCCTCCCGGGGGATCCCGAGGCGTTCCCAGGCCAGCCGGGAGACATAGTCTTCCCAACGTATCCTGGGTCTTCCCCGTGGCCTCCTACCGGTCGGATGTGCCCGAAACACCTCCCGAGGGAGGCGTTCGGGTGGCATCCTGACCAGATGCCCGAACCACCTCATCTGGCTCCTCTCGATATGGAGGAGCAGCGGCTTTACTTTGAGCTCCCCCCGGATGACAGAGCTTCTCACCCTATCTCTAAGGGAGAGCCCCGCCACCCGGCGGAGGAAACTCATTTCGGCCGCTTGTCCTTTCGGTCATGACCCAAAGCTCATGACCATAGGTGAGGATGGGAACGTAGATCGACCGGTAAATCGAGAGCTTTGCCTTCTGGCTCAGCTCCTTCTTCACCACAACGGATCGATACAGCGTCCGCATTACTGAAGATGCCGCACCGATCCGCCTGTCGATCTCACGATCCACTCTTCACACTCGGCTGCGAACCGATCCAGTGAGAGCTGAAGATCTTGGCCAGATGAAGCCATCAGGACCACATCATCTGCAAAAAGCAGAGACCTAATCCTGCAGCCACCAAACCAGATACCCTCAACGCCCTGACTGCGCCTAGACATTCTGTCCATAAAGGTTATGAACAGAATCGGTGACAAAGGGCAGCCCTGGCGGAGTCCAACCCTCACTGGAAACGTGTCCGACTTACTGCCGGCAATGCGGACCAAGCTCTGACACCGATTATACAGGGAGCGAACTGCCACAATAAGACAGTCCGTTACCCCATACTCTCTGAGCACTCCCCACAGTACACGGTCGAATGCCTTCTCCAAGTCCACAAAGCACATGTAGACTGGTTGGGCAAACTCCCATGCACCCTCAAGGACCCTGCCGAGAGTATAGAGCTGGTCCACAGTTCCACGACCAGGACGAAAACCACACTGTTCCTCCTGAATCCGAGGTTCAACTATCCGGCGTAGCCTCCTCTCCAGTACACCTGAATAGACCTTACCGGGAAGGCTGAGGAGTGTGATCCCACAATAGTTGGAACACACCCTCCGGTTCCCCTTCTTAAAGAGAGGAACCACCACCCCGGTCTGCCAATCCAGAGGTACCGCCCCCGATGTCCACGCGATGTTGCAGAGTCTTGTCAACCAAGACAGCCCCACAACATCCAGAGCCTTAAGGAACTCCGGGCGGATCTCATCCACCCCCGGGGCCTTGCCACCGAGGAGCTTTTTAACTACCTCGGCAACCTCAGCCCCAGAAATAGGAGAGCCCACCACAGATTCCCCAGGCCCTGCTTCCTCATAGGAAGACGTGCTGGTAGGATTGAGGAGGTCTTCGAAGTATTCTCTCCACCGATCCACAACATCCGCAGTCGAGGTCAACAGAGCACCATCCCCACCATACACGGTGTTGACACTGCACTGCTTCCCCTTCCTGAGGCGGCGGATGGTGGTCCAGAATTGCTTCGAAGCCGTCCGGAAGTCTTTTTCCATGGCCTCACCGAACTCCTCCAATGTCCGAGTTTTTGCCTCCGCGACCGCTGAAGCCGCACACCGCTTGGCCTGTCGGTACCTGTCTGCTGCGTCAGGAGTCCCATGTGCCAAAAGAACCCGATAGGACTCCTTCTTCAGCTTGACGGCATCCCTCACCGCCGGTGTCCACCAACGGGTTCTAGGATTACCGCCACGACAGGCACCAACTACCTTGCGGCCACAGCTCCAATCGGCCGCCTCGAAAACAGAGGTACGGAACATCGTCCACTCGGACTCAATGTCCAGCGCCTCCCTCGGGACATGTTCAAAGTTCTTCCGGAGGTGGGAATTGAAACTCTCTCTGACAGGAGACTCTGCCAGGCGTTCCCAGCAAACCCTCACAATGCGTTTGGGCCTGCCAGGTCTGTCCGGCATCTTCCCCCACCATCGCAGCCAACTCACCACCAGGTGGTGATCGGTAGAAAGCTCCGCCCCTCTCTTCACCCGAGTGTCCAAAACATGAGACCGCAAATCCGATGACACAACTACAAAGTCGATCATGGAACTGCGGCCTAGGGTGTCCTGGTGCCAAGTGCACATATGGACACCTTTATGTTTGAACATGGTGTTTGTTATTGACAATCCGTGACGAGCACAAAAGTCCAATAACAAAACACCACTCGGGTTCAGATCCGGGCGGCCATTCTTCCCAATCACGCCTCTCCAGGTTTCACTGTCGTTGCCAACAAGTATAACCATTTATCATATATGCCAGTTTGTTTCCCTGTTTTTTTGCTCCAGGTGGAGTCCCAGCCATTAGGTATTTGCCCGTGCCCTTTATTTTTCCTTTTCTCCTTTAGGACCGACTCATTGGCTGCTCCTCCCTGCCATACTGGGAATGTATTTAAAGACAGTGTTTTCTGTGCTTTTTCACATTTAGTAAATACATTCGCTGAATCTTGGGGTCCAAACTAGAAATAAACCCAACATATCCCTCAGATTGGCACCCTGTTAGCTTGACTAACTTCTGTCATGCATTTGTTTGACGTTTCTGTGTTTTTGATTTTGGGTCGTATCTGTGTTTGGAGCGTTTGTTTGTTGCTGCGCGTTTGCACATGTCAGTCACCGTGAAAAAATACTATAAATGGTAAAGAGATGGATAAAACAAGATATAGACCAATAAAGCAAGCAAGCAAGACTGAAGAGCTGTTAAAGGACCTCAGGGACAAGATTGCAGACTGAAACAATTTAGTTGGTAAAACGCCAATTGCAGTAGTACAGATATAATTAATAGGAAAATATTTAAAGGGGACCCATGATGAATTTCCTCTTTTCTAACTTTTAAATGTTGTTACAATGTTGGATACTCGTGTTAAACAATACCGACAATCAAATCATAAATTCATGCAATTGAGTGCGAGCTTGCACGCAAATTTGGATGCATCTGAACGTTGTGTTTTTTACTGGTGGGAGCACATTGACCTCAATGTGTGCCGGACGTACGTATATGGGCAACTAACTCTCGGCCAGCCCTCTACTTCTTTCTCTCTGCTTTAAGCTTTGTGCTGCTCAGCAGTCTCCGACATTAGCGCTAGAACGTTAAGCAACGGCTTCTACAAAATGTTTGTTCGGCTTTGTTTAGCTTTTCTAAAAATGCAAGAACCAGGCAGAAATGAATAGAGTTGCTTTTCCCCGATCAAAATGATGCAAATTTGGATTAGTCGCTAACGCTGCTGAAAGATAATGCTATCCCTACATTAATACTTGCCGTTATTGAACCACAAATGAAATCTGTAAGTAATGGTCTGAACCCCTAACAACTGGATGCTGGACTTTTTACATCAATACCGGTGACTCTCAGGGCTGTGTGCTCAGTCCTTTTCTCCTCCCACTATGGATACATGACTATACTGTTTCCTCCTAGCTAACCACATAATCACATTTGGAAATGTCCGTGCTTGACCTCATAAACAGCAGTGAAAAGAGCAGAGAAATGTTTAACTGCTGGCAGAGTGGTGTGAAGACCACAACCTGGCTCTTAATATAAAAAAAAGATATCATTGTGGACTTTCACAACTCAATTCATCCTGACCATCTACCTCTCACCATATATGGAGAGGTGGTGGAGAGGGTGAATAATTGACAATGTTGAGGAATCTTTCTTCGAACAGGAACACCACTAGGGTTTTAGGAAATGCCCAGAAGCTGAAAAGAGTCAAACTCTCAAATATATATTTTTTTACAACTGTGCAATACAGAGTGTGCTGACATATGGTCTGTTGGTGTATAGAAGAAAGCTGTGTATAGAGAGAGTAATTCCCAACTTGGTTTCAAAGTTGGTCGCAAACATGGCGCCCTGTGGTCATGTGAGGGGCTTTTGATCAATCATTTAAGAGATCCTGTTATTTCTCTCCGATTGGTCAAAAGCCCCTCACGTGACTACAGGACGCCAAGTTTTCTACCAACTTTGAAACAGAGTTGGGCATACTCTTTATGTACACTGCAGAGGTGAGGTTCTCGAACTGCACCTAATCTAAACAGTAGGTGATTTACATGGTGGTGAAAACAGCTGAAAAAAAAATTGGGACTGATCTCCCAGATGGTGCCACCAAACACTGCCTGCGCAAAACACAAAGCATCTTATAAGACTGCCCGCATCCAGCATATGGACAGTTATACCTGCTGCCCTCTGAGCAGAGGTACAGGTAAATCCAGGCCAGAAACTCCAGAATGACAAAAAGCTTTTATCCTCAGGAGGTCAGACTGACCAACAAGGTCTGCTCACATCTCCTTGCTAAACCCACCTGATTTATCAGGTTCCATCTCGCACAAATACAGCAAGTGTGAACAGGACTTTGCTGCGAAACAAAACACATATTTTAAACCGTTTTCACTATCTCAAATATGGTAGTTCTGTTAATATGCCATGTTGTTTCCTACGGCTGCTACTGACGATGTGCATTTTTATTCACTGCCCTATATATATAATTACACTTGGAGTTGCACTACATCTGCAAATGTCTATTGGTAAGGTAATGTGATCTCATTGCTATTTATGACAATAACAAAAATATTGAATCTTGAAAGAAAACTGTAAGTCACATACTGTCAGTGGCCTATTTTGTATAAAAGTGGTTATCTGTGTAACGTTAGCGTATTTACAGAGAAATATTGTAAACTTCTCATTCAAACGGTGTTCGGCATACCACATGAATATAGATGTGGAAAAAGTATTATTTTCATTTAACCGTGGCATGAGCACAATGCACCGATTAGGTGAGATATGCTATGAAGTTTGTTTTTGACCATGTCAGGGAAAAAAAATAATGGTGATGTCTTTAAGATGTATATCTAAAGAGTATACAATTTCAAAAGAGAAATCCTGATACTTTAGAAAAAATGTTGCCGTTTACTCGTAACTTACGCACCAGCAAATTGGCTTGCAGGTTAAAGAACCAAGGTCAGTAAGCCTGAGAGGGCTGAGCGTGAAGAAGTTAATTTGCATCTAGAAAGACAGCCGCCCAAAACAAAATGTTTCCAGGCGTACCAATAAAGGGAGTCAAAAATGTGAATGTGGCGCAAAATTCACACCAAAGCACATTCGATTTATTATCTAAACCAGGGTTCTTCAACGTTTTCCAGGCCAAGGTCGCTCTACTTATATATCGTATAAAATTGTGTTTAAATGAAACTGGTCCTAATGGAACCTTGTTATCTTGTGGTTTTTGAGATGGAAGATAGGGTTATTTATCTTCTGGTTGTGTTTTTTTGGCATGTTACAAAACCATCCATTTATGCGGTAATGTTATGATTTAAAGCATTTAAAGCACTTCTTTGTGGTCTACATCAGTGGTCCCCAACCACCGGGCCGCGGCCCGGTACCGGTCCGTGGACCGATTGGTACCGGGCCGCACAAGAAATAAAAAAATTAAAATACACACACATATATATATATATATATATATATAAATATATATATATATTTTTTATTTTTTATTTTTTTAAATTTTATTAAATCAACATAAAAAACACAATATATACATTATATATCAATATAGATCAATACAGTCTGCAGGGATATAGTCCGTAAGCACACGATTGTATTTCGTTATGACAAAAATTTTTTTTTAAAAAGAACCATCCCAGATGCGGCTACCCACCGAGCCGACAGAACCGCAAACTCCGGTAAGAAGATCGGCGGAGGATTGTGTGTCTATATAAACATCAACTGGTGCACACAGACTGTGAGGGTGGACGAACTGTGCAACACAGATAAAGAGTTTATGTTGCTAATATGCAGACCATTCTATCTCCCGAGGGAGTTTGCCGCTGTTTACATCTGTGCGGTGTATATTCCCCCAGATGCTAATGCGAAGCTTGCGCTAACACACATACATGACAGCATTAACAATTGCCTTATCACACACCCCGACAGCGCTCTCATTGCTGGGGAGATTTCAATCATGCAGACTTAAAAAGTGTCTTTCATGAATACCATCGGAATGTTATATGTGTAACCAGGGGAGAGAAAACGCTGGATCAAGTGTATACAAACATCGCAAATGCATACAGAGCCCATGCATATCCTCATCTAGACATGTCAGACTACCTTTCTCTTCTGTTGCACCCACGTTACACACCCAAAATCAGAACTGCTGGAATTACCAATAAAACTATAAGAACATGGCCAGAAGATGCTATCCATCAGCACCAAGATTGTTTTCATCACACTCTCTGGGACATATTTAGAGACGAGCGTGCGATTTTGCCTGAGTCTCTGGACGAATACACCTCAACTGTGCTGAACTATATTACCTTCTGCGTAGATTGTGTTACGTCATTTAAAACAATCCGTGTGTTACCAAATAAAAAACCCTGGATGACACACAAAGTGACACAGTTACTCAGAGAGAGGGACATGGCATTTAGATCAGGCGATACAAATGCCTACCGTTCAGCCAGGACTGCATTAAAGAAGGGGATCAATGCTGCCAAATCGGACCATTATAATAAACTCCAGGATTGCTTAAATAACTCAGACCCTAGGCAGGTGTGGGAAGGTGTCAAAGCAATTACAAACTTTAAAAAAACAACTTCTTCCTCAGTGAAAGGCAGCGCCATCTTAGCTGAGGAATTGAATAATTTTTATGTACGCTTTGACAAGGAAAACACAGACTCAGCACTGCCCCCCCTCTCCTCCGACGCCACGGCCACAGTCCTCAGCTCGCATGAAGTAAGACTCACCTTGCGTAACATCAACCCAAGAAAAGCAGCTGGACCCGATGGCGTTCTGGGCCGTGTGCTTAAGCACTGCGCGGACGAACTGACGGATGTATTTGTTTCCATTTTTAATCTGTCACTGTCTACATCCTGGGTCCCTGCCTGTTTTAAAACTGCTACAATAATTCCCATCCCCAAACAGGCCATCATCTCATGCCTAAATGACTACAGACCTGTAGCACTCACCTCCATACCTGCCAAATGCATGGATTAAAAAGGCAATACCACCATCCCTTGACCCATATCAGTTCGCGTACCCGGAGAACCGATCAACCGAAGACACCATCGCTATTCTAATCCATAGACTCTTGGAACATCTTGAGCTTAAGGACACTTATGCAAGACTGCTCTTTGTCGACTTCAGCTCAGCATTTAACACAATAAGGCCAAACAGACTCAGATCTAAGCTTCACAACCTTGGTCTGATCACCTTCCTCTGCAACTGGATTTTTGACTTTTTAACGAATCGCACACAGTATGTGAAAATAGGCGAGCACATTTCTGCCACGCTCACCATCAACACCGGTGCCCCACAGGGTTGTGTGCTAAGCCCTGTGCTCTTTACCCTCTTCACACATGACAGCATAGCCTCTTCAACATCCAATCTCCCTGTCAAATATGCCGACGACACCACGGTACTTGGGCTCATCAGTAACAATGATGAGACAGCATACAGTGCAGAGGTCCAACAGCTGGCTTCATGGTGTGCTAACAACAACTTGGTTCTTAACACTAATAAAACCAAAGAACTAATTGTAGACTTCCGCAGGAAAGGGCAGAACAAACACCCTCCACTTTTAATTAATAACAATCTCGTAGAAAGGGTCAAGCATTTCACATTTGTAGGGGTGAACATAACAGAAGATCTATGCTTTGATGTTAGCAGGGGTGTATATTGTAGCCCGGAAGAGTTAGGGCTGCAAGGTGTTCTGGGTATTTGTTCTGTTGTGTTTATGTTGTGTTACGTGGCGGATGTTCTCCCGAAATGTGTTTGTCATTCTTGTTTGGTGTGGGTTCACAGTGTGGGGCATATTTGTAACAGTGTTAAACTTGTTTATACGGCCACCCTCAGTGTGACCTGCGTGGCTATTGATCAAGTATGTCTTGCAGTCACTTACCTGTGTGTACAGAAGCCAAATACAACATGGGACTGGGCTGGCACGCTGTTTGTACAGGTTGTAGAGGGCGCTAAAGGCAGTGCCATCACGGCACGCCCTTAATATTGTTGTTTGGGTGAAAATCGGCAGACATTCGAGAGAATGGTTGACCCGGAAAAATCGGGAGGGCTGGCAAGTATGACGCTGTCAAGCGCCATTCATATAAAACTCGCGTGCCGCACTAACATTAAATTTTTATATTAAGGTGCGGGCCGCAAAATAACGTCTAGTGTCTGAGACCTCTGCTTTAGACATAAATATTTAGCTGAAAATGGGCGCTTGGCCAATCATGGGGAACCTGACCTGCATTTGTAGAAACATTTGGGGAAATACAAAACAAATATTGAAAAAAGTAATCAAAAAAAATTTCATTGTGAACTTCCTGTTGAAGACCTCTCATCTAGACCACAAGGAAGTGTGTTAAATGTAGATTAGAATCATCATAGGTACCCTTTAGGCTATAGTACTTCTACAAGCCTAACAGAAAGTACACAATTTTTTGTTTTATTTCAAAGGAATCAAACTTCAACCACACAGGTTCCAGAATCATTTGTGAAGCAAAACAGTAAAATGACAGCTTTTAGCTTATTTTTTTGTTTTCACAAAATGTTGATGAACTTGTGTGTGATTTGATGGATGATGGGTGAATGGCTTTGTCATTAGGTTAGGGTTATTGTAAAATGTTGGTATGGGTTAGTTGATGGATTGATTGACTGATTGAATTACTGATTTATTGGTTGATTGGGACACTTTAACTAAAGCAAGACCCATTGTTCATTCCCACTGAAGTTACCAAACATGGTTCCATGCCCAAAACAGGGATACAAAATTTTCAGCACTTTCAACACCTCAGCAACTGTAGAAAACAGAGGGACTCATTTTGTTCATTTCAAAAAAATAAATTGTAAAAAAGCATTTTGGGTTATTACCGGCACATTACAATTAATGTTACGAGAAATTGGAGTTGAAGGACAAAATTACCAAACCTGAAACATAAACATGGACACACTCAACGATGTGGCGCGATCACGTAAGCTCAGCAGTTATCTCAAATGTGTATGAACAATAGTATCAGAGGGGAAATTGATTTAATTACAATAATTACAGTAATTAGTATTTATTTAAAGACAGCGGTGTCAAACTTATTTTCATCGCAGGCCACGCCAGAGTAAAGGTGTCCCACAGGGTTAATAATAACCAATAAAGGTGTGTAAACATCTCATCATATTATTACATACATGCCCCTGCATTAAGTTCATACAATCGAACTTGATTAAGTCGGTCTTGTTTATGTAAACAACACATCTTAGTGTACCAACCCATCAAGTCCTGGTCCACCGTGTTCTTCTTATTACTAAAAAGTGCCTGCTTAAGTCGACACCGACAAAGGTTGTGAACCACTTTTGTCGACATAAAAAGTGAGAGTCAAAGAAAATAGTTTTGAAATGTGTTGTAGTATTGTTAATTTCATAATTTTCACCTATCAGCAAAATAACTACTGACTATTTGCTAGGGGTGTGCATTTATACCTTACATGGTGATCTGATATGCATCTAGATACATGGGTTACGATACGATTCACTAACAATACTTTTTAAAAGATTACAATTTGATGCGATTGAATGCATGGTGAAAAATTCAAATTAAATGGATTAGGTATAATGTCAGAGTAATGTCATGTGTTTATTATGAGAAAATAGTAGAACTATCAACTTCAAGGCATTGCAATCCATAAACTTTGGGAAAAGAAGATGTCAACGAAACAGTTTTGGAAAATCTACCATGTCCTTACTGATGTTTGCTCAGGTAGCAACAATAAATTACATAGAAAAGCAAGATGTGTATCAAGTAGAGGTGTTATAATACCACAGGAACACAAGTGCCACCAAATATACTAAACAGCAGCTTTAGTGTAGAAGCTCAAATACTTTTCATAGTGTCATTATTCTGGTTACTCTGCACTTACGACTTTATCTTTAGCACAATGAACAGTGTAGTAGATGCTCGCAAAGGTGTGGCTAAGTTGAGGCAAAAAGTTTTTCAAATCAGTGTCTTTGTCTTGCCAGATGGTAGCTATGCTAGCATTAGCATCCCTAGCTCCCACATCGCCCGCTTGAGGGTCTTAATGCCATCACAACACGTGAGTGCTCAAATTAGTCATGCTGCCGCTAGTTTATCGCTGCTTTCCAAACATTACAAATGACTATACTTTTATCTAATTGACCATTCTTTTTAAAAAAACAATCCGAATGTTTACCACACTTTAGATTTAATATTCAGGGGTGCAATGCTTGTCAACTATTTTGGTGCTGTCTGCCATGTTTCTCTGTTGCTGTCAGTTGCAAATGAGAACGTTACTCTTTGTATTACGCCATCACAAAAGTCTCGCAAGATTTGAAGGGCCATATTTTGTATCAGATCCACAATCAACCGATTAATGATTTTTTCAACCGGACATCGACCGATCCATACTAGATATAGATCGATCCATAGGCTTGCCAAGCGATGTATTCCTAACTCCAAAGTTTAAAGCGGTTTTTGGTTTGTACCAATTAATTTATATCCATCCATCCATTTTTTACCGCTTATTTCCTTCGGGGTCGCGGGGGGCGCTGGAGCCTATCTCAGCTACAATCGGGCGGAAGGCGGCGTACACCCTGGACAAGTCGCCACCTCATCGCAGGGCCAACACAGATAGACAGACAACATTCACACTCACATTCACACACTAGGGCCAATTCAGTGTTGGCAATCAATTTATATATAAAACGTATATAAAAAATTATACCCCTACTATTTACACTACATTAAAACATGCACACACTCACTTCCTGTTCAATGCAAAGTAAGTGCAAACAAATGGAGGAAAACCAGCTCAAAGTGCTGTAGTTTTAAAAATTATTTTATTATTACCCATTCTCCTTAAATCTTTGATGAGAGTCACAAGTCGATGTTTAAACAATGACCACCGGTAGTTCCCTGGTTGGTAATGTTAAAACCTGCTTATGATGACATTTGTCAGCCAGTCTCTTGACACGCACACGTGCACACACATAATGTCACAAACCGGCAGAGGTGGGACCAAGTCATTGTTTTGCAAGTCATAAGTAAGTCTCAAGTCTTTGCTCTCAAGTATCGAGTCAAGTCCCGAGTCAAGACAGGCAAGTCCCGGGTCAAGTCCAAAGTCAAGACTGGAAAGTCTCAAGTCAAGTCCCAAGTCCTGCATTTTGAGTTTCGAGTCCTTTCAAGTCATTTTAACCACAGACTAATATATTTACACAGATTGTGTATGCTTTTAAAACGCTGTATTTATTTATCAAAACAAGTGCATTTGAAATTGCAGGAAAAAAAATAATGCTGACATTGCACTTCATAATAGCACTATTAACCAGTCATTTTAAACATTTAACTCATTCCTTTACAGAATAAATACATTTGAAAAAACAAGTGCAACTGTACTTATTTGTACAAAAGTGTTAACATTGTATTTCCATGGCATATTGCATTTTAACTAGTTCCACAGCAGTTTCTATCCTGATCTTACCTTATCTCATTGATCTCATCTCATACTGCATGTGTGTTTATGTGTGCGTACACATGAAAAACATAACAAATACATGAACATAACAATGAACAGAGTTGTACTTTTTAGATGTCAGGGCCCTATGCAATATGTACACATATTCTTAATATAGTATACATTTTAACTGACCTTTATTTGACTGTTTGTCTTTTTGTCGGTGGCTAAAATACGCGGTGCTACTGACCGCCGTCTAACGTTACGTTACTGTGTGTGATACATGGACTATCGTAACGTTATGTATAGGTACCTCATCAAACCCTGCTTAAAAAAATCACTTAACAAAATGTATAAATGGACGCAACAGATTGCTGTGTTTGCTATAACGTTAGCAGTGAGTTTACAGCCTCACTGATTTAACTACACAGCAAATAAAAGTTTTGTTGCTCAGCCAATAAACGTTAGTTTACATTCAAAACTTACCGGTCTTTGTGCAACTTCAAATGTCGAACTAAGTTGGAAGTTGTTGCATTTCCGTCTGTAATCTTCGAACCGCATGTTTTGCAGACTGCAGTTCGTTTTTTGTTGACCACTTCGTAGTTTTTATACCCGAACGAAACTATCTTTGGTATAATTTTCCTTCACTGCCGCATTGTTTGACAGCTCTTCTTCGTTGGTTGTCCTGCAATTTGATTGGATGAATGCTGTCGGATGAAAACAACGTGGATCTAATTTGATTGGATGTTGTACCAACAGCACACACGCTGACAGACACACACGTACACAATGAAAGATACAGAGCGCTCCTGAATACATTTTTAATCTTTGGGTTTTGGGGAAAGTAGCAAGTCTTGTCAAGTCAAAAGGCTCAAGTCCAAGTGAAGTCACAAGTCATTGATGTTAAAGTCTAAGTCGAGTTGCAAGTCTCTTTACATTTTGTCAAGTCGAGTCTAAAGTCATCAAATTCATTACTCGAGTCTGACTCGAGTCCAAGTCATGTGACTCGAGTCCACACCTCTGCAAACCAGTATTGCTGCGGTAGTTGTGACCCCAAGATGCGGTGACAGGAGACAACGTGCAGGTTAGAAGAGTCCTTAATTATAGAGAGTAGTGCAACAGGAAGTACACAAAAGCATAGGGAAGCTTGACAAGCAAAGCAAGCAGCAAATACAACGGCATACAAGAATGATTCAGCCCTGTCTGCACGGTAGGCTGGCATATAAAGAAGCCTGATTGGCAACCTTGAACCGGTGTGCCCAGATTGCCAATCAGGAACAGGTAAGGGCTCAGGCCAAAAGAGTGGTGGAGGCCGGCAGGAATAAATAAGATCGCTGAACAGGAACCCAATACAGAAATGAAGAAAAAACATGAATAAGTCAGACCTGTGTCAACAGGTCGTGACAGGAGCTCCACCCTAATAAAATCGATTCCAGATGTTTAAGTCCCCAAAAGAAAAAAAAGTGCAAAAACAAGGGAGGGTGGAGGGAGGACTTGGAGGAGGTCCTTGAAGCCAACGGGGGAGTGTTAGGTGGCAGTGGTGGGTGCAACGCTGCCGCAGCTGGCAAGGAGGAGGACAAGGAGAAGAAATTCTCGCCCAGATGCAGGGTGCCGCTGGTGAGGCGCGCATCCACGAATTGGCCACATTGGTGGCCGACAAGAAAGTAGATGTGAGCTGGTACAAAACTTTAGCAGCCGAGGAGTTTGAGTCAGCTGCATGTCGTGACGGCGTATCGCCTAAACCAGCCTCGACTGACGTGCAGAATTGTTGTCACATGGCCACAAAGAATCTATCGAGACCAGATGGCCCTTTGATCCATATCTGTCTCAGCCCCACGCCTTAAAAAAAATTGTCTCTTAAAATCTGTCATCTTCGTAATGCTGTAGCCTTCCCCAAGATCACTTGTTGGCAGGTACATTCTGTCTTGTCTCGGCAGAGTTTGGTCAACTTGTGATCCCAAGATGCAAAAGACTGCAAACGCTGTGCAGGTAAAAGTATATTTAATGTCAAAAGAAGGCAAGTGCAGCTATGGAGTGCACAAGACTCAAAACTTCATCAGGTAACAAACAAGCTTGTCAGCGTAATGACAGCACATGAAACAAACCAAAGATAAACATTAACAATGAACCAGCCCTGTTCAACGGCCAGGGCTGGCATATATAATGGTACCTGGAACTACCAATCAAGGACGGATGCGGGAGCCAGCGCTCAGAAGCAGAAATAAAGTCATTGCTTGCAACACATAAAACAGGAAGTAAAAACAAGAGCGCTGGACAGGAACTAAACCAAACACAAGAAAACACAAACCTATGACCAAAACAGGGTATGACTTGGCATATAGCAGGTCATGAGTATACAGGTATACTTCCACTGTGTATAATTCCAATTTCAAACAAATTTACTAAATTAACTAGTTTTGAAATAATTAATGAGAAGTAGTCATGCATACAATTATTGTACATATTGTAATTTTTTTTTTCAAAAGAAACAAATATTTGCTTGTAAATTGCGTTTAAATTATGTGTAAGAAGTAAGAAGATATATATTTTTTTAAATCGGATAAATCACACTTGAATTGTGATTAATCTTGATTAATTCTCGTAAATTACTTTCTTGCATCATTTAAAAATATGTTAAAAAATCAAATAAATGTACTTTTATCATCAGAACGTCATACATGATTTTTTTTTTTTAATGTTTTACTTGCATAATGTATTTGCTAACGAGGGATGCAACAGTATCAAAATCTTAGTACAAACATGTATCGTTAAGTGAAAATCATTGTGCAGGAACAGCCACCGTTTCATGCAGATATTTTTTTTTAAACTCACAGTTGAGTTTGTTTTAAGTGACAAGACCCGGGCAACGCAAAAGCGCCAAAAAAATTTACACTCACTAAATTTATGTTTGAAATCGTCACACGTCACGGCAGTATTGTGAAGACTTTGAAACCGCAATACCGCAGTATCTACTGTATCGTCATATCCCTAGTGCTCACAGCTTTATTTAAAGTACCTTCTGGGTTAATTTTGACCTGATCACTGACCTTTCAGGTCATTTCAGGTCCACGGTCACGGTAAAAGAACATGTGTGCTCAAAATAAATTGCATGATTAATCCGCCCTTATTACATGATTAAAGACATTTTTTTGTAATTAATTAACACGTTATGTTAACTTTGAAAGCTCTTGTAAGAAGTACCGTATTTTCTGGACCATAGGGCGCACCGGATAATAAGGGGCACTGCCGATGAGCGGGTCTATTCAGGTCTTTTTTCACACAAAAGGCGCACCGGATTATAAGGCGCATTAAAGGGGTCATGTTATGATTTTTTTCTTAATTTAAACCATTTCCTTGTGGTCTACATAAAATGTAATGGTGGTTCTTTAGTCAAAATGTTGCATAGATTATGTTTTACAGACCATCTTCAAGTCGCTTTCTGAGAGTCGCTTCAGGATGCGCCGTTTTGTGGGCAGTTTTATTTACGTGGCTCACCTTCGACAGAGTCTTCTACTCCGTCATCTTTGTTGTAGCGGTGTAGCGTGCAAGGACGGGAGTGTCAAAAGATGGAGCTAACTATTTTAATGACATTCAGACTTTACTTCAATCAACAACGGAGCAGCATCTTCTCATACGTGGCTCACTAGTGCAACAACGCCGGACATGTGTCCCGTGAAAAACCGTCCGACCGGAACTCTCTAATAACTAGGTAGGTAAGTAGGTACCTCAGCAGGTATCAGAAGGTAAGAAAAGTTGGTTTTCCATAATATTGTGAAACAAAACACCAGATAATATGTCTGCTAATGGGTGGCATTTTGCGGTCCTTATACACACACCATAGTAATACTTGTTATGCTAAATCCACTCTGGACTGGACTCTCACACTATTATGCTAAATCCACTCGACGTCCATTGCACCGGTCGCCCAGGGCGGGGGTCCCCACATCTGCGGTCCCCTCCAAGGTTTCTCATTGTAATCCCATTGGGTTTGAGTTTTTTTTGCCCTGATGTGGGATCTGAGCCGAGGATGTCGTTGTGGCTTGTGCAGCCCTTTGAGACATTTGTGATTTAGGGCTATATAAATAAACCTTGATTGATTGATTGATTGATTGTATCTCTCACTACGGTAGCTGTAATGGGCCAACAATCCATCAAGCGGTGCGGCTTCAAAGTCCTACTAAAACATTTTGACAGATTTTTGAGTGCCGTGTGTTTTGTTCTTTATTTTCAATTGTACATTTAAAGTTTTGGTGTCGTTTACTGGCGTCATATTGCAGTCTACACATATCTCTTATGTATGACTACCATCTACTGGTCACACTAATCATTACACCATGTATCAAATAAAATTGCTTTGAGGTTGGTAAGCACAATCAGAATTATCCCGTACATTAGGCGCACCGGGTTATAAGGCATACTGCAAATTTTTGAGAAAAGGGAATAATTTGAAGTGCACCTTATAGTCCGAAAAATACGGTAATTAAAAGTAATTGTGGCACAAATATTCTGCCAAAATTGTACTTATGTCTCTGTGGACAATGGAACTTCGATTTACAAACCACTCTATTTAGAACTTTTCAATTTATAAACTTAGATCGAGCCGAGTTTGCCTCCATGTACGAACCATGTCTTTGTGTACGAACGATTTATTCAGTCATGCCTGCCAGGCAAAACACAGGGCTTGTCATTGCAGCGAGGTGGGGCCCTGCTGGTAACTGACTTCCGAGTCATGTCCCAGCGCTTCATTCAGTATGTGTGCCTTTTGTTTGATTTTTCCCCTTTTGACAAGTTTTGTCCATTTTGCGAACTCAATATGAGTCCCAAAAAGCCAACAGACCAGTGTGGAAAAAAGGAATACCTGTGGAGTTAAAAAAAAAAAACTATTTGCAAGGAGTACATTATAGCGCTTGTAAGGAGGAAGCAGGATTGACAAAAAGGCTTTGTACTACAGAAAGGTTTAATTGTGAAGAGGACTGACTTTTCTGAAAAACCATGACAGGGCAGGCTTGTTTTACAGGGAGGAAAAGACGTGACGGGTACTGTTTCTCTCTCATAGAAGCACAAGAGCAGACACACACACACGGAAGGCGGTGGGGTGAGAGAAGCCCCGTGTCTTTTGCTCACTCTGTTTGCTTCTTTTTTGTCTGCTCTTTGTGGGTGGATTTTACTTTCTTAAATGTTTATTATTGTGTTAATATTGTTTTTAAAGTTAAGGAGTTTTGTGATTTTGAAAAGTTGTGAGGGCACCATGGTGGCTTCTGTGTGTGTACGCTTGTTGGCATAACAGCGTATCCAGAACAGTTCAGCTTGTTGTTTTGGCTTGTTATTAAATAGAAAGTTGATCCATTACTCCTTTTTATGTTTGTTTGATATACAGTACTGTATAGCACTTATATTGTGTTTAAAGTGTAACAACTTTACTAAAATATGAACTTTTGTCAAGGCTGGAATCCATTACTCGTGTTTGCATTGTTTTTTTATGGGGAACTCAGCTTCACTATATGAACCTTTGGATTCAGGAACCCTGTTAATGAACCAATTAAGTTCATAAATCGAGGCTCCACTGTATTTCATATTTTCATTTTGAGATTTTGCAGACCCAATAACATGTTGTGAAAGAAAATCTTCCGTCTCCAGGCCTTGAGTTTGACACCACTGCCTTATGGACTGTGCATGTTGCAAAACGAGTACAGCGTCAATACGGGGGACAACCTCTACTTGAGGATATACCGCAGTCCAATATACAAATCTATTATAATCATGCCTTACATAGAGACCTTAACTGATGCTTTCAAAATATATATATGTGTCTCCATATGTTTTATATGACAACACAATAAAGACAAAACTCTATCACAACAGACAACATATCAAATGATAATGATGAAAGATATGCTTTCACCCTATAAGTCATTTTACCATTTTTTAAACTGTATTATTTATACCAGGCAGCTCTTACTGATTTCCATGTTGAGATTGGATGATCCTGGGAGCTGGGAGCAGTCTCGGCCTCCATTTCGAGGGGGGATACAGCCTCTGTGTCGGACCTGGATTCCTCCACAACCACTGGAACAGTTTGACCAAGTCACCCATGGCAGCCACTGACCATCAACTGGTGAAGAGGAAGACACATGTTATTTCACAGATCTAAAATCCCTCTTTCTGTGTCCAGATATGATAGTTAATGTTTCATATTCCTCAGACGTCATTGTTTTCCATACATTAATTTACTTGTGGCAGCTAACCACAAATACTTTTGGTGCTACCTGCTGGCCCTCATTCGTTAACAAATGATTGGACTGTGTGAATCTAGTCTGTCGTAACAACTCCCTACCGTAGGTGGCAGTATGCATCCAGAGCACCAAAAACGCGGCAAAAACTCAAAACAGCAGAAAGAAGCAACTCCTACTGACTAGTGATTGGTCAAACCGTGCCGAGCTGGCTACTTTCACTATGATTTGCGCATCTGTAGGGGGCGTGGCCTGTGTGTGGTCTGGGTGTGCCAAGCCACGCCTACATCTGGGACCAATTTCAAGTTGATTGCGATGTTAAAAAAAATGTGCTTGGCTTTGTGCTTGTACTTTAATACATCTAATTGTTTACTAGCGTATGTAGTTTTCTGAACATACATTGGTTTTAGTAGGAACGCCACGCAACTAGTTACTTGAGGCTCCTGGTCTGCCAGAGAATAAGAAGATGGAGCAAGATGGATCTGTGTTGCCAATTCAGCAACATTACTATTACATTTAGCACATATTCAGACCTCTCTCTGTGATCTGAAAAGAAAAGACTATTGACAATACGTATTTTCTCTCATCTCATTAGACATTTGTATTGACTGAAATGAAAACATGTATAACTTGTCAATGAACAGCAGGTGCTGCTGATCCTCTAAAAGCACTCACAGGTGGCTCAGTATTTTTTGGTTGTGACGTTACAAAACTTTAAAAGAAGCAAAAGAACAACAATCATTTGTATTTCTAAACGTGTTTTGCATTTTGTGTTTTTTGGTTACTTTCTGACTCTCCCACAGTGACCATAAACATGATATGCACATGTGTCATGGCCAATCACTGTTGTAGTTAGATGCCGGCTTCACACCATCACCTCAAACACATAGCAAACAGTGAACATATTCCTCATCCATACCAGGACAGGTGGTGTTGAAGCATTGCTGCCTCTGGACATCCTGACCCCGACAGTGGTGCAAAAGATCTCCTGAAGAACACGATCTGTGCCTGCTCATGGAGCCTGTACCACAGGAGGTGCTGCAGGGACTCCATGGACCCCAGGAGCTCCAGCTTCTACATCCCTGCTCGTCTGTAGGGCCTCCAAATGGTGCCAATGAGGAGTCCGGGCAGTCTCCAACACCATTACACACCTGGGTAACAACATGGGGAGCTTGATGATTGCATTTCAAGATACTTTAGAGTTACCGTAACTCCAGTGAGATTTTGATTGAAATAAGAGTTTTCATGATAGTGATTGAGATTGATGATCAAACTATTACACACAATCCATTTAGTGTTTGTCTTCATAAATATGCATAGACATGTATATGCTGATTAGTAAAACACACAATACTGGAGTAGGAAAAGTGATTAAAAAGGGACACAGCATGGAAATAGCAGTGTTTTGTTTTGGTGTGCATCACTACATTAAATATGTTTGTAATTGTTAGATGAGGACGTTGTAAAATGTCTCATTTCATTTTCTCAATAGAAAACAGACAGAAAAATAACACCTACCATGTTGAAATGGATACAGGAGCCATCAAGACAGGTGAATTCTGGACAGGCAACGGTAGTATTCTTACCACCAGGAGGTGCTGGTGACACATTTTTTCCTGAACCACCACAAGCATGTTATTTAAGCTTGGTCACTTTCATCTGTACAATTCTCAGACTGTCTCAGAACCTTGAGAGAACTCACCACAAACCAACTCGTCGTCGCCCTTGGGACAATCTGGAAATCCGTTGCACACTTTAGTCATGTTGACACAGGTTCGATTATCACACGAGAAGCTGTCTGGGCAGGGAGGTATCCGGGCAGAGCCTATAACGGTAAATAACCATAAAACAATGCTTGCTTTGGTCTTTGCAGCAACTGGGCATAAACTAAGAGATTCATTAGCGACTCACCACAATTGTCTACACTTTCATCCGAGGCATCTCTGCAGTCTCTGTGGCCGTCGCAAAGCTGCTGGTAACGCACACACTGGTCCCCACTCAGGCAGGACACCTGACCAGGACCACACAGTGATGGGCACGGCTGCTCATCACTACCATCCAAACAGTCCGTCTCACCGTCACAGTGCCAAGCCTGAGGCACACACTGCCCTCCTGTGGCGCATTCAAACTCATAGGACCAACAAGCTGCAGAGACAGTGGAAGGTCAGAGTAAACACTGAATATTCAAAACTTGTCCTTTCTGTAGATTCTATTTTTCTACCACTTGTCCCTCGCCTGGATACACCCTGGACAAGTCACCACCTCATCGCAGGGCCAACACAGATAGACAGACAACATTCACACTCACAGTCACACACTAGGGTCAATTTAGTGTTGCCAATCCCCAGGTGCATGTATTTGGAGGTGGAAGAAAGACCAAGTAAACCCACAGGGAACCCACTCAGTTACGGGGACAACATGCAAACTCCACACATCTTTGAAAGACGTTGAGCCCAGGAATAGATTTTTTAAACAAAGTATCACAACAACAGCAGCTTTGATGAAACGTGTGATGATTCAAGATTGGTAAATATTATTTGAAAAGTAAAATAGCAAAAACAGAAAAAATCATTGCATTAATAATGAATAAATGCAGATTAATTACACAATTTATATTGAGTGCACATGCTCCTTTACCTTAAGTGTGGATGGTTACCTGAAAAGTATTTTGTTATACAGTTAATAATACGTCAGCTGTCAAAATAAAGGTGAGTGAGGTGACTCTGACTGATAAACTCACTGGTAAATTCCACCTCAAAATAAACCTTGACTGTTCCTTAGATAAAACTGTTGGCAACGAATAAATGACGTGCATTTAAAAACCGTTCCGGTATGAGATTATGAGTATTAAATTTAAAAGTATCGGGCTGTTTTTTAAAAAGAAATAAAATTATGCAAACAAGAAATTTACTGAAATTAATCGTGACTAATCACAATTCAAAAGTGTAATTAATCTGATTTAAAGAGTTAATTGTTTTAATGACTAACACAAAATTAGAATAACTAGCGTTGTAATAATTAGGCAATCCAGAAGAACTTAAAAGAAAGTAGGGTTGTACGGTATACCGGTATTAGTATAGTACCGCGATACTAATGAATCATATTCGGTACTATACCGCCTCTAAAAAGTACCGGTGCCCCACACCCCCGTCGTCGTCACGTCGTGACATTGCTGGTTTACGAGCAGACAAGCATGTTAGGTAGCGCACAATCACAGAGTACTTACAAGCAGACTGTTACGTTCCACGTAGTGGTGGTTTGTTTGTTTTGTGTTTCTTCATCTATTTGTTTGTACAGGTCACACTCATTCACTGCCTCTGCTGCCAATCAACCGGTTCCTGTTCCCAGCTGCACCTCGTTTCACCTGTTAATCAGCTAGCCAATCCCGGACCACCATTCATCCTCCCAGCCTGTTTAAAATCACCTGCTCACCACTGGATCAAGGGGGATTCTTTTTCTGACATGCTGTGTGGAACTTTGAGAGACGCTACTTTGTCTTTGGCGCTATTTTGTTTTGTAATCATTTTTGTTAGGCTTTTTGCTACACTTGTGCCACTAGTTTTTTTTTTGTCTTCATTTTTCTTGACCTTTCAACTTTAGTAAGTATCTGCAGCCTAGTCTTGTAGGATTTGTTTGTGTATAGAGACACCAGGCTTAGTGGTGGCTGTCACCCTTGTATGTTTTGGACCCCCTCTTTGGCTAGAGTAGATAGGTAGGTTTTGGTTTGTGCTAATTAAATAGCTTCAGTTAGTCAGCTTACCTTTTCTTTTCTAGAGGTGTATTTTGGTATGTTTTGTTCATTTCTTTGACAGCACCTGTATTCCCAAGCTAGACTAGTGTTGTCTTGTTGTAACCCCCCCTTGGTTACTTTTCAATAACACTAGTTTTTGTTTTCAATTCTTGGCTTCGGTGTCTTTAATTTACAACTCATTTGGTTTATACACTTTTATGTTGCGTTCCCCTATAATCCCTAGACGCTGAGCCATCAGGGAACGTAACATAATTTGGGGGCTCGTCCGGGATTTTAATTTCCTTGAATGTGAATTGTCTATAGTTGTTTGGTGTACTTGTGTGTGCGGTAGACCACAATGGCACGTGTATTTGACTTAGATGAGTTTATTTGTAAACCGTCAGAAATGGCTGGCTACTACCGTAGTTTCTGTAAGAATTTCTCCACTGTTGTGGCCCCTTTAACAAACTTGTTAAGTTCCTCCCGTGTGTTTAACTGGTCCTTGGAGTGTCAGAAGGCTTTTGACAGCTGTAAAGCTTTGCTCTGCAGTGCTCCAGTTTTGGCTGCTCCCAACTTTGCCCAGCCTTTCAAAATAGAGGTTGACGCGAGTGCGTTAGGGGCCGGTGCGGTGTTGCTGCAGGAAAGTGCGGATGGGATTGATCACCCCGTGTTTCTTTTCAAGGAAGTTCACTAAACCCCAAATAAACTACTCCACCATCGAAAAGGAAGCATTAGCATTATTACTAGCCTTGCAATACTTTGAAGTATATGTAGGATGTAATTCTGTTCCTGTGATCGTTTATACAGATCACAACCCGTTAACATTTCTGCACCGAATGCATAATCAAAACCAAAGGCTGATGCGCTGGGCACTCATTGTGCAAAACTTTAATTTAGAAATTCAACACAAAAAAGGGTCAGAAAATGTAATGGCTGACACCTTGTCCCGAGTGTGGGTGAATGTGTAAGTATGTGTATATGTATGTATGTGTATATATATATATATATATATATATGTGTTGTTTTTTTTCAATGTAACCTTGGATATAACGACCTGTTTGAATGAACAATTATGTTCATTTAAGTTGGTGGGCGTGTTACGTTCCACGTAGAGGTGGTTTGTTTGTTTTGTGTTTCTTCTATTTGTTTGTACAGGTCACACTCATTCACTGCCTCTGCTGCCAATCAACCGGTTCCTGTTCCCAGCTGCTCCTCGTTTCACCTGTAAATCAGCCAGCCAATCCCGGACCACCATTCATCCTCCCAGCCTGTTTAAAATCACCTGCTCACCACTGGATCAAGGGGGATTCTTTTTCTGACATGCTGTGTGGAACTTTGAGAGACGCTACTTTGTCTTTGGCGCAATTTTGTTTTGTAATCATTTTTGTTAGGCTGTTTGCTACACTTGTGCCACTTTTTTTTTTGTCTTAATTTTTCTTGACCTTTCAACTTTAGTAAGTATCTGCAGCCTAGTCTTGGGAAAGGTTAGACAGAGGCCTCTACACACTACACACGTAGGATTTGTTTGTGTATAAAGACACCAGGCTTAGTGGTGGCTGTCACCCTTGTATGTTTTGGACCCCTCTTTGGCTAGAGTAGATAAGTAGGTTTTTGGTTTGTGCTAATTAAATAGCTTCAGTTAGTCAGCTTACCTTTTCTTTTCTAGAGGTGTATTTTGGTATGTTTTGTTCATTTCTTTGACAGCACCTGTATTCCCAAGCGAGGCTAGTGTTGTGTCTTGTTGTAAACCCCCCCTTGGTTACTTTTCAATAACACTAGTTTTTGTTTTCAATTCTTGGCTTCGGTGTCTTTAATTTACAACTCATTTGGTTTATACACTTTTATGTTGCGTTCCCCTATAATCCCTAGACGCTGAGCCATCAGGGAACGTAACACAGACACTGTGTGTAGACAGAAAAGGGAGAACGAACGCATTTTGGCTTAAAAACTAACGATAAAGGTGATGTTATAACACTGAAGCGCCCTCATGAAGAGGTGCTTTAAGATATGGCTAACTCGCAAGCGGCTAAAGTCCAGCCGCAGTCTGCAGTGTTGTAGCTACTTCTAAATCACTAATCCTCGCCTCCATGGCGACAAAGTACGTTTCTTACAAGTATCATCCCTGCAGGACGAGGAATAGCTAAATATGCTTCACTACACAACGTAGCTCACTGGCGTCACAATGTAAACAAACACCATTGGTGGATCTACACCTGACATCCACTGTAATGATACCAAGTACAGGAGCATATCTCGTCGATACTACTGAGTACGTCGATATTTTTTGGCATCACATCTTTCGTTTTTAAAAAATGCTTATGTTTGTGTGTGTGCTTCACGGTGGCAGAGGGGTTAGTACATCTGCCTCACAATATGAAGGTCCTGAGTAGTCTTGTGTTCAATCCCGGGCTCGGGATCTTTCTGTGTGGAGTTTGCATGTCCTCCCCGTGACTGCGTGGGTTCCCTCCGGGTACTCCGGCTTCCTCCCACCTCCAAAGACATGCACCTGGGGATAAGTTGATTGGCAACACTAAATTGGCCCTAGTGTGTGAATGTTGTCTGTCTATCTGTGTTGGCCCTGCGATGAGGTGGCGACTTGTCCAGGGTGAACCTCGCCTTCCGCCCGATTGTAGCTGAGATAGGCTCCAGCGACCCCAAAGGGAATAAGCGGTAGAAAATGGATGGATGGATGGCTTATGTTTGTAAACTCAGGAAATAGGTCCCTGGACACATGAAGACTTTGAATATGACCAATGTATGACCCTGTAACGACTTGGTATTGGATTGATACCCAAATGTGTGGTATCATCCAAAACTAATGTAAAGTATCCAAACAACAGAAGAATGTGATTATTACATTTTAACAGAAGTGTAGATGGAACATGTTAAAAGAGAAAGTAAGCAGATATTAACAATAAATAAACAAGTAGATTAATAATTCATTTTCTACTACTTGGCCTTAATAATTTTGACAAAATAATAGAATGGAAAATGACAATATGTTACTGCATATGTCAGCAGACTAATTAGGAGCCTTTGTTTGCTTACTTACTACTGAAAGAGAAGTTGTCTTGTATGTTCACTATTTTATATAAGGACAAACTTGCAATAAGAATCATATGTTCAATGTACCGTAAGATTTTTTGTTAAAATAAAGCCAATAATGCCATTTTTGTGGTCCCCTTTATTTAGAAAAGTATCGAAAAGTATCGATATACATTTTTGTACTGTTACCAAAATATTAGTATCGGGACAACACTAAAAGAAAGACTCTTCAGTAGAATATTGCACTTACAAAATGTGCATTTATACGCAGGGCCGTAACTAGAATTTGAGAAATACTGAGGTCAAAATTTGGTCCAAGAGAAGCTTTGAAGGCTGAAATCATGGGTTTCCTAGCACCATATGAATAATATTATCTTGAGCAACACAATGAACAACCAATCCACTTGTTTTAATACTATGCCAAAGTTTAGCGAATTCAACTGTTAAAATAATTAAAACATAAGTTTTAAATTTTTACTTCAATTTCAAAGCCAGCATGGATTTCATTCCACAACCTTTCTGCTTTGCATTGCAAGTGCTAGTGATGCACGCCACGAGAGACACGTAGATTGGGGGAGAAAATCTGTCTTCATATTCTAATCAGATACAGAGCATGACGTGGCCAGGAATATATTTGGGGTAAAATTATATATGAAGCACCTTGTAATACAAAAATTTACATTCGACATGCGGTTCTTCACGAATCGCAAAGCTCTACGCACATGGCATGTTCTGCGTTTGGAACTGCGCGGCACCTGACTGACATGACAACAGTATTATACCGTCACACCAATTTCATTAAGGTGAAACGAACATAAATTACGTTGGTATAATCTAATGTTAATGTTATGTTGACAACACATTTCGGATCGGATAATGTTTAAAGTACATGTGGACTTCATTGTGTTACGTTGTTGTCTGGCGGTTTAGGCGCTGTGCATGACCAAAGATCGTATAGTGACAGGATGATCTACCGTATGGTCATGTACAGCGCCACGCTGTCCTACACAAAGTCCGTTTGCAGTCAGTCATATCATCGTCTTTTTGTCACTTAAAAAAATACAGAGGACGTGACCTCGGTGTCCTCAATGGAAATTATGGGCATGTTTATACAATATTACAACTTGACTGAAAAATGTTAAGTAAATTGATTTGGTAGACAGCTCCCTCTGCAGGTAGCACCATCAAACCACTTTCTACTTAGGTTACCATAAAAATACTGAAAAGGTGGTATAGATTAGTGTTGTCCTGATCATAGGTGCCGATCTACATTTCTGCCAGTAGGTGCTCGGATGGGCGGTAAATCTGACGCTACTTTTCTGAGCATGCGCGGTTTTTGCTTGGTGGTGAAGCAGTAACGTACGGTGAACTAAACACCAGGTGAGGCATAGATACTTTTGGAGGTTTTTTTCTTTTTTTTTTACTTAAATTCATATGTGCAGCTCTAATCATTGTTGATTTAGGTTGCACATTAGAGTAACAGGAAAAAGAAGGGAGTTATTCGCTTTCATAAAAACATTATCATAATGATATTATGATATGATAAATGGGTCCAAAAAGTATTTGATAAAGTTGTTATTAAATACTTTTTGGTCCCATTTGCTTTTGACAAAATAAATCAAGTATTGTGAGTGTCTTACCTTTCTCTATTTGTATCTGAAGCAGCAATAGCTATCCTCCATGAAAACGTAGTATTCAAGTATTCAATCTTGGATACAGTATATAATCCTTCATATTGGCAAACACATTCATTTAATTCAATTTCATTCCAAGCAATAAAACAATATTTTTGCATCTGACAAAAAACACCCACAAACGCTGGCTTACTCTAATAAAAATGCCATGTTTGTTATAAATACAGTAAAAAAAAAAAAAAAAAAGGCTGGCTTCTGCTGGAGAGACATGTGTCTGCTAACTTGAGAGCCTCCACTTCTCCCAGTGTGGCAAGTCAGAGTACTGCTGAGGCATTGAACTGCAAGTTCACAATATATCGCTCCATACCTTGAGGCAGAGGTATTTGCTGCCTCATGGCCTGCCTTTTCCCCGTGGCAACAAGCACGCACCCCCTCGCTTAATACACTTTGTGTATAGCCGTGGAGGCACTACCTATGTCTGCCTCACTTCTCGTCTGCTGCGTTATTTTGATCAGGAAACACGGAATCTCTTCCATTTTGACCATGAAAATTATCAAAATATACAGGAACCACACCAAAATCACATACAAAGCATAGACCAAAAGAGAAATATTAAAACTTGCATCCATCCCTTTTCTACTGCTTGTCCCTTTCGGGGGGTGCTGGAGCCTATCTCAAACCTATTTTATTTTATTACCTCGTTTTTGAACATCTCATGGTTAAGCCACCTGGTGGCAAGGTGAGGCACTGCCTCACTTGCCTCCCCTGACAGCATGTCACTGGTGGATACCAAAATGTATTTCGATACTTTTCTAAATAAAGGGCCCACAAAAAAATCGCGGACCGGTACTTTTTAGAGGCAATATAGTACCGAATATCATTCATTAGTATCACAGTACTATACCAATGCTGGTATACCGTACAACCCTAGTATAGATTAAATGAAAATAAAACTTTTCATACATAAACCATTTGCTAGACACTGTCATATCCTTACCCGGACTCAGCAAAGTAGGGGTCATAGGTGAAGGAGGCGGGGTTATGAAAGAGTAGCAGTTGGATCTGTTCTCATCCTCTCCAGCCGGGCAGTCTTGTGTTCCGTCACAAAGCATAGACATGGCAACACATGTGCCATCACTGCAGGCAAATTGGTTGGGTCCACATGTTACTGTAAAAGTTTCAGGACCTTTTAGACATACAATACTGTTGAGCAAGTTGAATATGAAGTAGCTATTGGTCTTATTATTACACCTTTTCTTGGACAGACCGCTTCGTCTGTTCCAGATGGACAGTCTGGATGTCCGTCACACACTTTCTTTGCAGAGACACACTGGTCACCCGGACACTGAAATTCAGTTTGTGCGCACACACACCTAAGAAGCAAGCAAGCAGGAGATGACGAAAGACAATTGTTTTGCTTGGGAACAAAACAACAAAATGAGACCAGCCAAGTTTGACTTGCGAGGTTTTAGTTTGGCCCACTAAAAAAAGGCGACCCGAATCTAATACATATTGATACTGACCTCTCTCAAGCTCAAACAGCCAATAATGGCATGTCCGCAATGTTAACTAGTTGCCATTTAGCCATATAAATTGCACTAATTTAAGAACTGTATTACTGTATTTACATATCGACTATTTGTGTTTCACGCTTAAAATCGTTGTGTTTAGCCTGTAGTCCATGGTACATTTTCACTTTGGCCCTGAAGTCAAAAAGTTTGGGCATCCCTGGTCTTAATTTTTTAGTAAGCCTCTTGCACAAACTAAATGGATTAAAAATTGTCAAATGTTTGAATACTCTCCACTAATGAATGATCATGAAAGATAATGACATTTGATGTGCCTTATGATTTTGGCAATGGTTATAAATATGCCACAAGCATCGGCAACCAATCAGCAGGAGGTACAGGTCAAAATGAAAGTGCTCAATCACTGGCTCCATTCAACCCTCACACTACCATTTAATTAAATCCACAAATTATACATAAAAGTTTAACTTTACACAGTTGTCTTCTTCCTCTGTGCTTCAGTTTACAGATATCTGCTAATCTGCTATATTGCTGCCTACTGGTCACGCTTTAGTCAGCACTTATCATAACAAACATATACTGTATGCTATATGTGCTTAATCATTATTACCAACTTTTTTTCTGAAAACAAAAAAGGAAAAAGAATGTTAAATAAAGATACAAAAATCTAACAAATCTTAAGCCGGAACATGAAACAAAAACAGGCACGTGCCAACCCAGTTTGTGTGAGTTTGCACGCTCAGGTTTCTCTACTTAGCAACTGACGCTGTGGTCAAAGTTAGAATTGCCGAAAAACACATTTTAGGATAATCAACACTCTACTGCCGTCTGGCGGCTAAAGTGGATAGCGCAACCCCAGAATACTTCACGTTTCACGTGTCAGGGCTAGAGATGTCCGATAATGGCTTTTTTGCCGATATCCGATATTCCGATACTGTCCAACTCTTAATTACCGATTCCGATATCAACCGATACCGAAATATACAGTCGTGGAATTAACACATTATTATGCCTAATTCTGTTGTGATGTATTAAACAATGTAACAAGGTTTTCCAAAAATAAATAAACTCAAGTTATGGAAAAAAGTGCCAACATGGCACTGCCATATTTATTATTGAAGTCACTAAGTGCATTATTTTTTTTTAACATGCCTCAAAACAGCAGCTTGGAATTTGGGACATGCTCTCCCTGAGATAATCCTGATACCCACTACAACTATGGGAAATACTATACTTTGACTTTCACAAAGTGCATTATTTTTTTTATTTTGTTTTAAACATGCCTCAAAACAACAGCTACAAAAACAATGAAGGCACACAGCTTCAGTCCAGAGTATACTAAGAGTAATAAAGTAAACAATAACATAGTCCTCCTTTAGTGCAAGACTGCCTGGCATACTGTATAACAGGAAATTATAAACTGGGCTCAATCTGCCCTGCTCTAACGTATTTGTATGAGTAACACAAATGTGCTGCAAGCTAGTGGCGAGTGCTTGAAGTGGCCTAGCAGTCAGCCAGAGGTTCTGAAATGCAGGGTTGAGACAGGGCACCTCCGTGCAAGCTGCAAAGTATGCGCCTTGCAGGGCAGACTAGCCACACCAAACTCCACCGTAGCTTTTGACATACTGCGTGCGTTGTCCCTGACCACAATGTGGGCTTTTGCCTTGTGGTGTTACGGCACACGCGCGCTCCTTGCTTCCCTCTTCTGCTGGAGCGCTCAGAGGCTCCGCTGTGAGCACCAGACACGCCCCCCCGCTCGTCACGCAGACCGCGCCCACACTCCGCCGCAGCTGGAGGCAATCTACAACCAACGCACCTGGCTTTGATGAGGGACGACAGTATAAAGTGCCCCGACGCTGACTCCTCGTCGTCGGAACGTCGCTCTGCTCGCAGTAAGCTTCACGTCTCTGACTTCCCTCCAGCTCTCGCTCGTTTTTGCCTATTTCCTTGTGCCTCTTTTCCTGATCCCAGTGTTGTCTTTCGTTTCACAGTGCCCGTGTCTCAGCCTCGCTGTATACCACCGCTGCCATATTTCCCTCCTGGACTCTGCTTGCTCTCCCCGATCATTGACCCAGTTTTGGACTTCCGGATTTCGCCCTCCTGCCCTCGACCCCGCTTGAACCTTGGACCCCCTCTTGGATCATCCCCTTTGGACTTGGACGCTTTTCATTCAACACGCACCTCAACAAGCCTTACGGTATTCATATGGTTAAATTCACACACAGTTTCTCATGCAAACACATAGTAGCATACACACCCCTTCACTCATCAAGCACACAATAAACCTGTTGAGCTTGATATCTTGTTGTCGTGCCGTCTCCTTCTCCAGTTCGACATAACATGGGGTGGTTTTTGTTTTTTCTCGGCGGAGTCTTTAAGCGACAACTGTGTGGTACTACTTTTTTTCGGTGTTTCTTTTTCATCCATCTTCCGCTTGTATTCATCGTGTATCTCTTTATGATTCTTGAAGAGGTGGGAGATCAAATTGCACGTATTAAAGGAAGACGTCTTGGTTCCTCCTGCATAACCAACTTTTTGCAGTCATTGCAAATTGCCAGTTTTTTATCCGTCAGAGTAATAATCCCAAACCATAGACATGGTGTCGTTAGTCAGTCACCGAGCTCGCTGGCTTGTTAGCCACGGCTACAGCACCGGCAACAACACATTCTTGTTGTTGTTATGCTCCGCTCGCGGCGGTTTGATGAGGTCATCAAGCGTCGCCAGTAAACCTCTCATGCTGCAGTCGTGCTGCAACTCTTGTGTTGTGTGTGGGAGAGGGGAGAGGGGAGAGGAGAGGGGCTTCTAACTGGGAGACGCAACTGCTCTGTACTTCTCCCTATGTCCGTGTACCGCTCCGTACAGCGGAAACCGATACCGATAATTTACGATACTACATTTTAAAGCATTTATCGGCCGATAATATCGGTAGGCCAATATTATTGGACATCTCTAGTCAGGGCCATATGAATACCCTTCCTACTGTATATTTTATGTTATTAGTTTTCCTGTGCTCCACTCTCCTCCCCTGACCGCATAAAATAGATTTGATGGATTTGGTTAAAAAAACAAAACATACCCCCTTTCATCGCTGAGGTCTCCGCAGTCATCGTGGCCATCACATCGATGGAGGTAGAGAATACAGCGTCCTCCAGCACACAGGAACTCCCCTTTATCACACACCACTCCACAGTCTGCAGCAAGAAATTAATAAATACAACACAGTTTGCTTCATTTGAAGTCAACTTAGGCTTCGGTTACCTCGTTCATCAGAACCGTCAGCGAAGCCACAGTCCAGACGTCCATCACACACACGACTGGAAGACAGACATTTTCCGTTCTCACATTGAAATTCCCCCACTGGGCAAAGGGGAACTGGAGTGGGGGGTCCACAGAAGTCCTCATCTGATTGGTCAGTACAGTCTGGGTGGCCGTCGCAACGCAAAGCCAAGTTCAGACATGGTCCACTGTAAGATGATAGTTGGTTCACTTTAAAAGTCGAGGTCTAAAAAAAAGAATGGCTAACAGGGACAAATATTTTTCAACAAAATATAGATAAAATCATTGCTAATGTCATTATATAGAGAATGGAGAGGTTGTTGTGTTCTTGCTTTCAAGGAAACTTAGCTCCATGACAACATCTCAGACGCAGCCATTCTGCTGGAAAGGGATGTTAACATTACGAGTGGACAGAGATACGGCGAGCTCTGGTAAAATGTAAAATGTCTCATCTGTTTTAAGGGGAGCTATTGGCACATTTTTAACTTTAATTTTTAATTTCTTTATGTTTGACTTTTAACCAATGTCTTTGTATCGTAAGGAAGCCATTCTATCATATGAGCTGCTACAGATGCTTGTCAGTCATGTAAATTGCAGTTTCTGCTGCTGTTTCTTGAACTGTTTGTGTGTATTACCTCTTATTTACATTATGCTCTTTTACATTATGCCTCTTCTCAATCCCTAAGGAAACACCTTCTCATTTTTTGTAACTACCAGCTAAATGACAATGGAGCTTTACTTGACTTGACTCACATCTGCTAACTACTAAGCTCCACTGAGCAGAAGGAGAAACGTCTCATACGTTCTGTTAAAAGTACTGTTGAAGAAAAACACACGTTTGATACTTCACTTTGAAGTGAATTAATTACCGGTAACTCATGTTATGTTTTGCATATGGTGAATGTTTATATTAATCTAGGACAGGGGTCGGCAACCTTTACCAGTCAAAGAGCCATTTTGACCAGTTTCACAAATTAAAGATAACAATGGGAGCCACAAAATTTTTTGGAAATTTAAAATGAAATAACACTGCATAATAAGTTTTAGTTTTTTTTGCTTTGTGCTATGTATAAACCAGGGGTCTCAGACACGCTGCCCATACCTTAATATGGAATTTGAATGCTGGTGCGGCACGCGGGTTTTGTTTGAATGGCGCTTGTCAGCGTCATGCGTGCCATGATGGTACAGCATATAGCACCCACTACAACCAGCGTGCCTGATCAGCCACACCTTGTCTACGGCTTCCGCTTGCTCACATAGGTGATAATGTTGTGTCGTTCGCGAACGATTCGTTCGAACGAACGAATCTTTTGAGTGAACGTACTGAACCGAATCACTTCATGAACTGATTCGTTCCTTTCTCAGTTCAGTTGAGCTCCGCCGCGACCATGCCGGTATGAGTGGAACTGGCGCATTCTGTGACTCACTGAACCCTCGACGTCGGCGAACGACGCAGCCAGCTACTCATCATGGGGGCGGGGGGAGGGACTGAGCGAACGATTCGTTCACCGCGGATTAACGACATGAATCATTCAGTGAACGACAACGCTCTCGCTCTCTGCTTGCCCCAATGCCGCGAGTGATTCTCCTCCCGTCGCGGGGATATGTTTCATGCCATTGGCATCCGCTCTCCATTCATTCTCCAAGCTAACGGCTAATGTTGACTCAAGCCACATGAAAACAAACACACACACGCGCCCCGTCCCCATTATCTCAACACATAAAGTTTTGAGAGTAGAGGAGACAGAAAGAAAGTCAGTGCAGGGCAAGGCTGAGCAGCAGCGACGCGGGGGGAGGGGCGGGGGGTGAAGTGTAAGGCAGGCTGTTTGAGAAGATTTAAAATAAAAATAATAACTAATGTATGTACACATACAAAGGCTATAATTTGCACAGTTATTGTAACAAAAATAATCGGCTCAGCTCATCCAAAGTCAGCCAGTTTGTATTTTTAAATGCAAATCTGGAGTAGGGGCAAGATCTTTGGACGAAAATACCTTGAAAGAGAACATAATGTGCAAGAACAATCTTTCTTTTGTTTGACACTTTTGGTGTGTGTGTGTGTGTTTAGTTTCTTGATTTTTATATTATTTAAGCTATTTACTTTCTTTTTTATTGCATATTTAAGTTGATATTTCCATTTTTATATTTTTAAATGTAAACTACAGAAATTTTAGTTTTAATGTTGGCATTTCTGGCACCTGGTTTAATATTTGTTTTGTTTTATTTAAGGTAGCCTATTTATTTTCTTTGTGTTTGCACATTTAAGTTGATATTTTCTTTGTTATATTTTTAAACGTAGGCTACAGAACATTTAGTTTTTATGTTGGCATTTCTGGCTCTTAATTTATTTGTTTTATTTTGAAGGTATTTATTTTCTTTTTGTTTGTACATTTAAGTTTACATTTTCTTTGCTACAGAACATTTAGTTTTTATGTTGGCATTTGTTAAGGGTTTCTTAATTTAATATTTGTTTTTGCACTAAACAAACGAGGCCTATTTATTTAACTGTTGATTGCAAGCATTTTAGTAGGCTATTACTATTTTTTTTAATTTCCCACTTTTATTTATTTCTTATTTTCATTTCAGTGCAATAAAACATATTTAACAACCAAGACATTTAGTCACACTTTGTCTATTGGACAGGCCGGAAACGCACACACAGTGTTTTTAAAAGTAACAGAATCTCTACTACAGCTGCAATGTCTGTTTGCGAACGTCAAGGGGAGTCTGTCAGGGCAGAGAGCGATTCACGTCTGTCGCCCTCTGGCCCACAGAACTGTAGCTGAGTGATTCAGGTTCGCTTCATGAACCTACAAAAACTGACTGGTTGTCGCTGAGGACGTGATTCAGGTTCGCGCTGCACTCAGTCACTCATTCAGAATCAGGATTCGCGAACCTACTGACACAGAGAACTGACTGTGTCGCGGAGGATGACGTCACATTGAGGCTCTCGTTCAGTCACTGTGCGTGTCGTTCATTGGGTGCTGAGGGCTTGTGTCGTTCGCGAACTGACACACACCGAGATCTGCCGCTGGGGAATCTGTTACTGACTGACTCGTGATTCGCCGACCTGCACACAGAACTGCTGCTGCAGAAGTGATTCGTGACTCGTGATTCGCCGACCTGCACACAGAACTGCTGTTGCAGAAGTGATTCGTGACTCGTGATTCGCCGACCTGCACACAGAACTGCTGCTGCAGAAGTGATTCGTGACTCGTGATTCGCCGACCTGCACACTGAACTGCTGCTGCAGAAGTGATTTGTGATTCGCCGACCTGCACACAGAACTGCTGCTGCAGAAGTGATTCGTGATTCACCGACCTGCACACAGAACTGCTGCTGCAGAAGTGATTCAGGTTCACGTACTGAACTGTGCTGACTGTGGCGCTGTGTCAGTCACTCACTGCCTAGTGTACTGCATGCACAGAGCTGTGTAGGGACTCGCGTTCACCCTACTAGCTGCTTCTCCCACGAATGTCTGCACTGTACTGTACTACGCACGCCCCCCCCTCCTCCTTTTTTTGGGGGGGTGGGGGGTGATTCGGTGAACGAATTTTTTGAACGAATCAATTTAAGGAACTGATTCTAGTGATTCAGTACAGTCAAAAGAACTGCCGATCCCATCACTAGTAGGTGACAGCAAGGCATTCTTGGTCAACAACCACACAGGTTACACTGACGGTGTCGGTATAAAAAAAACAAAAAAAACTTTAACACTCTTACTAATAATGCGCCACACTGTGAACCCACACTAAACAAGAATGACAAACACATTTCGGGAGAACATCTGCACCGTAATACAACATAAACACAACAGGACAAATACCCAGAATCCCATGCAACCCTAACTCTTCCGGGCTACATTATACACCCCCGCTACCAAACCCCGCCGACCTCAACAGACGCACAGAGGGGGGGGGTTGATGTGTGAGGGAGCAGGGTTGGGGTGGGGGCGGGGTTTGGTGGTAGCAGGGGTGTATAATGTAGCCAGGAAGAGTCAGGGCTGCATGGGATTCTGGGTATTTATTCTGTTGTGTTTATGTTGTGTTAAGGTGTAGATGTTCTCTCGAAATGTGTTTGTCATTCTTGTTTGGTTTTGGTTCAAAGCGTGGTGCATTATTAGTAAGAGTGTTAAAGTTGTTTTATATGGTCACCGTCAGTGTAACCTGTGTGGCTTTTGACCAAGTATGCCTTGCTGTCACTTGCGTGTGCAAGCAGAAGATGCATATATCAAGAGGCTGGGCTGGCACGCTGTTAATACAGATTGTAGAGGGTGCTAAATACTGTACCATCATGGTACGCCCTTATTATTATTGTAAGGGTGAAAATCGGAGAATATTAATCCCGAGAGTTTTCTGCAAGAGGCACTGAAATCCGGAAGTCCATCCATCCATCCATCTTCTTCCGCTTATCCGAGGTCGGGTCGCGGGGGCAGCAGCCTCAGCAGGTAAGCCCAGACTTCCCTCTCCCCAGCCACTTCGTCCAGCTCTTCCTGTGGACCCCGAGGCGTTCCCAGGCCAGCCGGGAGACATAGTCTTCCCAACGTGTCCTGGGTCTTCCCCGCGGCCTCCTACCGGTCGGACGTGCCCTAAATACCTCCCTAGGGAGGCGTTCGGGTGGCATCCTGACCAGATGCCCGAACCACCTCATCTGGTTCCTCTCGATGTGGAGGAGCAGCGGCTTTACTTTGAGCCCCTCCCGGATGGCAGAGCTTCTCACCCTATCTCTAAGGGAGAGCCCCGCCACCCGGTGGAGGAAACTCATTTCGGCCGCTTGTACTCGTGATCTTGTCTGGTCATAAGCCAAAGCTCATGACCATAGGTGAGGATGGGAATGTAGATCGACCGGTAAATTGAGAGCTTTGCCTTGCGGCTCAGCTCCTTCTTCACCACAACGGATCGATACAGCGTCCGCATTACTAAAGACGCCGCACCGATCCGCCTGTCGATCTCACGATCCACTCTTCCCTCACTCGTGAACAAGACTCCGAGGTACTTGAACTCCTCCACTTGGGGCAAGATCTCCTCCCCAACCCGGATATGGCACTCCACCCTTTTCCGGGCGAGAACCATGGACTCGGACTTGGAGGTGCTGATTCTCATCCCAGTCGCTTCACACTCAGCTGCGAACCGATCCAGTGAGAGCTGAAGATCCTGGCCAGATGAAGCCATCAGGACCACATCGTCTGCAAAAAGCAGAGACCTAATCCTGCAGCCACCAAACCAGATCCCCCTCAACGCCTTGACTGCGCCTAGAAATTCTGTCCATAAAAGTTATGAACAGAATCGGTGACAAAGGGCAGCCTTGGCGGAGTCCAACCCTCACTGGAAACGTGTCCGACTTACTACCGGCAATGCGGACCAAGCTCTGGCACTGATCATACAGGGAGCGGACTGCCACAATCAGACAGTCCGATACCCCGTACTCTCTGAGCACTCCCCACAGGACTTCCCGAGGGACACGGTCGAATGCCTTCTCCAAGTCCACAAAACACATGTAGACTGGTTGGGCAAACTCCCATGCACTCTCAAGGACCCTGCCGAGAGTGTAGAGCTGGTCCACAGTTCCACGACCAGGACGAAAACCACACTGTTCCTCCTGAATCCGAGGTTCGACTATCCGGCGTAGCCTCCTCTCCAGTACACCTGAATAGGCCTTACTGGGAAGGCTGAGGAGTGTGATCCCACGATAGTTAGAACACACCCTCCGGTTCCCCTTCTTAAAGAGAGGAACCACCACCCCGGTCTGCCAATCCAGTGGTACCGCCCCCGATGTCCACGCGATGCTGCAGAGTCTTGTCAACCAAGACAGCCCCACAGCATCCAGAGCCTTAAGGAACTCCGGGCGGATCTCATCCACCCCCGGGGCCTTGCCACCGAGGAGCTTTTTAACTACCTCAGCAACCTCAGTCCCAGAAATAGGAGAGCCCACCACAGCCTCCCCAGGCACTGCTTCCTCATAGGAAGACGTGTTGGTGGGATTGAGGAGGTCTTCAAAGTATTCCCTCCACCGATCCACAACATCCGCAGTCGAGGTCAGCAGAACACCATCCTCGCCATACACGGTGTTGATAGTGCACTGCTTCCCCTTCCTGAGGCGGCGGATGGTGGTCCAGAATTGCTTCGAAGCCGTCCGGAAGTCGTTTTCTATGGCCTCACCGAACTCCTCCCATGTCCGAGTTTTTGCCTCTGCGACCGCTGAAGCCGCACACCGCTTGGCCTGTCGGTACTTGTCCGCTGCCTCAGGAGTCCTATGAGCCAAAAGAACCCGATAGGACTCCTTCTTCAGCTTGACGGCATCCCTCACCGCCGGTGTCCACCAACGGGTTCTAGGATTACCGCCACGACAAGCACCAACTACCTTGCGGCCACAGCTCCAATCAGCCGCCTTGACAATAGAGGCGCGGAACATGGTCCATTCGGACTCAATGTCCAGCACCTCCCTCGTGACATGTTCAAAGTTCTTCCGGAGGTGGGAATTGAAACTCTCTCTGACAGGAGACTCTGCCAGACGTTCCCAGCAAACCCTCACAATGCGTTTGGGCCTGCCAGGTCTGTCCGGCATCCTCCCCCACCATCGCAGCCAACTCACCACCAGGTGGTGATCGGTAGAAAGCTCCGCCCCTCTCTTCACCCGAGTGTCCAAAACATGAGGCCGCAAATCCGATGACACAACTACAAAGTCGATCATGGAACTGCGGCCTAGGGTGTCCTGGTGCCAAGTGCACATATGGACACCCTTTTGTTTGAACATGGTGTTCGTTATGGACAATCTGTGACGGGCACAAAAGTCCAATAACAAAACACCGCTCGGGTTCAGATCCGGGCAGCCATTCTTCCCAATCACGCCTCTCCAGGTTTCACTGTCGCTGCCAACATGAGCATTGAAGTCCCCCAGTAGAACGAGGGAATCACCCGGGGGAGCACTCTCAAGTACTCCCTCGAGTGAATCCAAAAAGGGTGGGTACTTTGAGCTGCGGTTTGGCGCGTAAGCGCAAACCACAGTCAGGACCCGTTCCCCCACCCGAAGGCGGAGGGAAGCTACCCTCTCGTCCACCGGGTTGAACTCCAACGTACAGGCTCTGAGCCGGGGGGCAACAAGAATTTCCACCCCAGCCCGTCGCCTCTCACTGCCGGCAACGCCAGAGTGGAAGAGAGTCCAGCCCCTCTCGAGAGAACTGGTTCCAGAGCCCTTGCTGTGCGTCGAAGTGAGTCAGACTATATCTAGCCGGAACTTCTCCACCTCGCGCACTAGCTCAGGCTCCTTCCCCCCCCCAGCGAGGTGACGTTCCACGTCCCAAGAGCTAGCTTCTGTAGCCGAGGATCGGACCGAAATCCGGAAGTCTCCCGGGAAAATTGGGGGGGTCGGCAAGTAAGCTGCTGAGCCGCATCAGAGTGATCAAAGAGCCGCATTCGGCTCCGGAGCCGCGGGTTGCCGACCCCTGATCTAGGAGAAAGCAAACCACCAGTTTAACTAGTATGTAATTCAGTTTGGGCACTTAATAACATAGGGCCCTTTAGCACTGACATTTGTGTGTGGATTGGATTAGTTCTCGCGGAAGAAAAGGCAATGAAATTGGACCTTGGTATGCAAAGGTGATGGCCCTATCCGTGAGAAGAGACTACATGTTTAGCTTGATGTCAACATCTAAGTTACGGCTGGCATCTTTTCTCTTTTCAGTCACTTACACACAAACATCCCCTTTATGGTCAGGATGCACTCTCCTGACCCAGCAGACACACACAGACAGGATGTAGAAATATAAAACTGATGGTTTGGCTTCTCCAAGTGAGGAGTGCCTCATTTTTGACTTGACCTCCTCCAGGAACTGCAGTCCTGTATAATGACGCTTGCTTGTAATAAAGCAACTTTTGGTTCAGTAAAGCGTCTCCGACCTCTCTTTTGATCCACCCGCACTGCCATGTCACCCTTCTGTCCGGACGAGAATGAGAAGACCAGTTCAAGTAGGAAAAAAACATAAGCCACATATAAAGTTGTGGCCAAAAGTTTACGGACACTAATGAAGGGTACCAATGTACGATTAGTTTGGGGTTGAAGCAGTGGCGATTCCTCTAAGAGTGCAAGGGAAGCTCAGCTTCCCCTAAGATGTCAAAAGAAAAGAAAAAAAAGGTCAAATATGTACTTTTGTGTTTACATTTCATTGACTAAATATGCACAAGAATGCATTCAGCATTTGTTTGCAATCAGCTACTTTGGCGACAGCTAACGTGACTTTCTGTCATTTATTGTGGAAGCTTCACTGTGTTGAAGCTGAGCGTCCACTGACTTCATTGGGGGCGCATAGGGTGGGTTGTTCCACTGCAACCAAACTAGACAATCATTGGATAAAAGCTCGGCTTTGTCCAGCCCATCTGACGCTCAACGTCTCTTGAAGTGTATGGAAAGTGGGCTTGTCCTCCGCTGGTTTGGACACTGAGCGTCATGCATGATGATTGAATAATCTGTCTCAGGCTGAATCCCTTTTTGATTGACAGCCAAATGAGCAAATCATTAATCTCTAAATATAAACCACTGCCAGAGCATTTTTCAATTTTCATTCTGTTGTTCCATGTTGCTATGGAGAATTTTAAAATCCTTTAAGTGACACTTTCTTTGTAAAATCTAGCTTCTTTATATCCTTTATCTTTTAATATTTATTATATTATCATTGAATTATTCAAATATCTTCACAAAAAATTTGGCAAGGGTGGGTAGATCAATTCAAGATTTGATAGCATTGATACCGATGGTGGAAACCGATCGATACTAACGTGACAACATCAATATTTTCAATTCTTTTCTACTGTATTTTGATTTGCACACATATCTATGTTATTTGTCATGTTGTTCAAACGTGTTCATTTAAAACTCCCATAAGCTCATTGATAGGCATTTTGGGGGCTACCTTTTTTGCTAACATGAAAACAACTGACAGCGCACAGCAGCTGACAAATCAGCGGTCACATGTGAGATAAGAGAGTTGACCTCTACACGACAGTTTGAACCATAAACAAGTAAGAGAAAGAAAAACATTCAAACAAGAGGAGGCTTGTGCTCCACTCAAAGATGGTTATGTTGTGGACATAAAATGCACAAGAGCGGACATGGTTCGATTTCCAGCCATGCAGGACAAACGAGACAAATAAACTAAATCATAACGCCGTCTTGAAAAAACAAAAAGTATAGTTATTTATTTAATTCTGTTAATTTTGTTATTTTGTACAAAAAATAAATTATTGAACAAGTTGTGTTCAAACAAACATGTGTTCATATTCCTCCAAAACATGAATTATCCAATCCCTCCAAACTACCCCCCCTTTAAGCCGCGCCCCTGTACTGAAGCAAAATGTATCCCCCCCACGTCTGAAATTCCAATTCTGTCCCTGTGTCAGTGAATATCCCAGATCATAATACACTGGATCAACCGTAACTGGACTGTTCATTTTGTTCAAATATTTTGCTAATATTTAAATACTCTTATATTGATTCCAAACGAGCAACACGTTTTTGGATATTGGAGGGCTTTAGTTAACCTGACTCTCGCCAGATCCTTGTAGTTCGCTGAGCTCCACACAAGGATCTGGGCTCGAGGGCATTGCAAAGTCCTTCAAGATAGCAAAAAATAATGAACAAATCAGGCTCGCCGGGCGGGATTTCATAGATGTGACGTAGCGCCGAAGCGACTGTTTGATTCAAACAACAATGGCGGCACGCAGCGAGGAGTCGTGTGCTGACATTGATTCTGCTATTGCAACTGTTTTGTCGAATCTACCGAATATTAATTCTTTAAAAGATCAACAGAGAACTTTTCGCACTGTCGTTATCCAATATGTCGGCTGTTCTGTTTTGAATTTCCCAGCGTCGCTCTCATCAGCGTCATGGGTTGATTTCGATGTGAGTGGTTGAAGTAGCACGTCATTCAAGATAACGGACAAGTGGTTCATCCAATCACATACAATGATTTTTTTACAAGGCCCCGCCTTCTGAAATACATCTCCTATTGAGAAGTCCCAGATCCTTGTGTGGAGCTCAGCGAACTACAAGGATCTGGCGAGAGTCAGGTTAGGCTTTAGCGGGCAAAAAGCCAATACTACTTTTTGCTTTTGTTAACCTATTTTTGCATTTTTGACTACAATTGTATGTGATAAAAGGAAAAATGGGTATTATGTTATTGATAATGTTACATTGTCTTGGATTGTTGTATTTGTATCTTGTTAAATTGTTCACAAATAGGTTTGGTAATAAAAAACAATATTTACCAAAAATATTTGATTTGATTTTAATCATGATCAACAAATTAGAGACAATATCACAAAACCATTCAATGGTCTTGATCATGACTTGCTTAATTTAGAAAGTCCTGCTCTGACAATGGCAATGTAAATCATTTTAATTCTGATCCTCAAAATATTCAAGGACAAAGTACTAGTATCAGCATCAACAGTACTGGCCCTCAATTTACAGCAATGCATTGGTTTTCTAATCCGTTCCAAAAAGTCAGACGAAAACCAAATTGTATGAAACTGTAGCAATTTCTCTCATAAGAAATAAAGTCAATCCAACTATCGCATTCCAGACACCCAAAACACATTTTACAAAAAAATACAAGGAAAGCACCTTTGTACTTTGCTAAAAGTTTGAATTCGACATTGTTGCTTACCTTCTTTATCAAAGTGCTCGTACTCGCAACTTTCTTTGGTCTCGTGGTAGAATATTTTGCAATCATACGCAGTATACTTAAGTACTGTACAGAGACTGAATCACTAGCACGTGGATTCTTTGTTTGGACACTCAGTTGGGCAGAATAATAAGTGGGCATATGGACCAGTTTGTTACAACCAACATTAAGCTGAAGGAAGACTCAGACTGGTAACTGTTAACTGAGGCAAACTGTTGGCAAAAAAGTGAATCTTATGAAAAGTGAGATGTATGAAAACCACTGTACTTGGCATTGGATCAATATCAACTTTTCCAGTATCTGTAGTACCTGTAGTATTTGGCGGAATTTCTTTAAATACTAATCTGTCATTATTTGTGATGTGAGTGTGGTCTTACCCGGGTGTACTGGCACAGCGGAATTGTTCTGGAGAGCACGTGAATGGACAAATTTCATCAGAGCCATCGCTGCAGTCATCTTCATTGTCACACACCCACTGAGAGGGGATGCAGCGTCCACTTGCACAGGAAAACTCTGATTCCAAACACGATGGGGCAGGAGGAGGGCAAGCCACGCCATCACACTGCCACTCACCATCCTCACAAGAACTAAATGATTACAAGCAGAAAGTCAGCTGGTTCATCTCAACAACAACAAAAAAACAAGACACATAATTTAGTTTTAACTAAGGGTGTGGACTGACCAGTTCTGGCAGTGTTGAGTGATTGTAGTTCCAGGTGGAAACATGGAGTCCTCCCATTCACATGGACACTGATTAGGAACAACACAGCTGTCACCTGCAGGTTAAAAACAACAAAAGCCATTTTTAAAATGGTACAGCACCTCAAAAAAGAGAAGCAGTGCCCTTTCCACACTTTTCAAAAGTGGCCATGGAGGCCTGCTGACCTCAACTGAGGATATAATCGGGCGGTGAAAGGAATAAAGCTAAGCCCTTCTCATCCCCACTGACACAACTTCCATGGAAAAAGCAGAGTCTTAGGACAAAAACGCAGACACGTCCATCATTGTCGCTGAGGTAGTCAAAAAAAGGTTCTGAATGTGCCTTGGTTGACACGTCTCTTCAACATTGCGTGGAATTCGGAACCAGTACCTCTGTGTTGGAAAACCAGGGTGGTGGTCCCCCATTTTTAGGAAAGATGACCAGAGAGTGTCTAACAACTATAGAGCAGTCTATACCAGAGTGCTATAGAGTTAAAGTTAAAGTACCAATGATTGTCACACACACACTAGGTGTGGTGAAATTTGTCCTCTGCATTTGACCCATCCCCTTGATCACCCCCTGGGAGGTGAGGGGAGCAGTGGGCAGCAGCGGTGCCGCGCCCGGGAATCATTTTGGTGATTTAACCCCCAATTCCAACCCTTGATGCTGAGTGCCAAACAGGGAGGTAATGGGTCCCATTTTTATAGTCTTTGGTATGACTCGGCCGGGGTTTGAACTCACAACCTACCGATCTCAGAGCGGACACTCTAACCACTAGGCCACTGAGTAGGTAGAGAAGAGCACAACTTCAGCTACAGGAGGTTATGGTTTTCATTCTGGTCATGGAACACTGGACCAGCTCCATAACCATGCAAGGGTACTGGAGGGTGCATGGGAATTTCCTTAACCTGCCCACATGTTGTTTGTGGACTCGGAAAAGGCAACTGACCGTGTCTCTGAGGGTACAGGACTCGTCACAAACTACTATGTGCCATTCGGTTTTTGTACAACTAGAGCAGGAGTATGGTTCACATTGTCAGTAGTAAGTCGAGCTTGTTCATTGTAAACGTTGGCCACCATAGCTGTCCTGTGTCACCGGTTCTGTTCTTAATTTTCATGGACATATATTCTAGGCGCAGCCAAAGTGTTGAGGGATCTCGTCTCTGCGATTTCGGATACAAATAACATAGTTAATTTCTATCGTAGGGCAGCTCAACTCACTGTAAGAGACAGCGTGAAGAGTTTAGTCACCTCAAAAGAGTTCAGAGTAAAAATGCTGCTTCTTCCCATTAACCACCAGTTGAGGTGGTTGGGGCATGTAGTACAGATTCCTTCTGAAAGGAGGTCCTGGGTTAGACTTTGAACACGATACTTCGACAGGTGTGAATGTCAGGAACAGTACAACTGGATTAGCAGACCAAGGTTATGGCGCCTCTTTTCAAAAATGGTGCTATGAGGTTGTTTCCCAACTACATGGGGATCACACTCCTCACCCTCGCTGGGAAAGTCTATTCCAGAATGTTGGAGAGACAAGTACGACCATTAGCAGAACCTCAGCTATAGCAGGTGCAATGTGATTTTTGTTCTCGTTATAGGACAGTGGAACAGCAAGGCAAGGCTACTGGAGGGTGCATGGGAGTTTGACCAATCGGTCAAATGTGCTTTATGGAATTGAAAAAGGCATTTGACCTTATCCTTACACCTCCTACTTATCTGTCGGGGGTTCTTCCGGTCATTCTTCTACATGCCATTCTGGACCAGTTTGGTTCACTGTAAACATTGCCAAGGCTGCCCTTTGTTCTGTTTCTAATGTTAACGAACAGAATTTATACAGTCAAGGCATTGAGGGTGTCTAGTTTGAGGCTCTTAGTATCACATCTCTGCTATTTGAAGATGATTACTGATGGCGTCATCAAGCTGTGATCTCCAACATTTACTGGGGTGGTTTGCGTACTGATTGTAAAGCTTCTGGGATGAGACTCGCACATCTAAAAATGAGGCAACGGATCTCAGCCAGGAAAAGAGTGGATTGCAGTTTTCAGGTTGGGAGTGAGGTCTTGCACCAGGTGAAGGAGTTCAAGTATCTCGAGATTCTGTTTACAAGCGCATGATAGACAGGCGAATTGGCACAGTCTCAGCAGTAAAGTGGTTGTTGTGACAAAGGGCCAATATCAATATAAGAAAAAACTGGGAAAGTAAGTGTCATTAAGATTTACGTAAAAGAAAGCACCTCACCTCCAAAGTATTCTTGTCACTGTGACCATTATTCATCAAGTTAAGAGTTGGTATATGTTTACTATTACACATTAGCTTTGTGTGTTGTCAGCTAATGATATAAATGATGCATTTTGAATAAATGCGAGCTATCATTGAATGTATATTCTATCATACCAACCACATGACTGAAAAGTGTTAGTTTCTTCTCTTGGGTTGCTTTATAGAATGTGCCCGCACGCGTACATACACTGTGTGTATGTGCGTATAAGACAGTGGTGAGTGACAAGCTGAATGTCAAACTAATTCTTAATTTTTATTCAATATAATTAGTAATTTTAGATGTAAAATGTGCAACACAGCGATATTTTTCTATAGCTTGTTTCTGATTAATTAATTGAAGAAATGTACGAAAGAAAGATTGAAATCCCACTTTCGAAACGCTATTAAAAAGTTGCAATTGTTACATTGATTTAAAATGAACTTAAATAGCAAATAATGAGCTTTTGGAGATTAACTATAGCTTTACCATAAACTGACATTTTGGTATGTATTCTGGAATAGTCACATGATTATCACATGGCAACCAAACCTAAATGATTCCTATATGTCTCTTATGAAGTAAATGTAAACACAAAGAACACATTTTTTTTTACACATTAAAAACATGCATGACAATGGTTTCTTATTGTTTAAGAGGAAAAAAGTAACAATATTATTCAAAGAAAGTAATCATTCTAGTTTGAAAATCGTGTCTCGATCTATATACATAGAAGTGGTGCTTTTTGTAACATCTTGTCTTACCATGTCGGACAGTACCAGCAGGGCAAAAACATCCCTCCACACAGGAGAAGACGTCACACTGAGAGTGTGGACTCGGCTGTACACTCGGACACGAATGTGAGCAAGCTGGACCGCACGGATCGTACTCTAGTCCATTTTCACACTGCAGGGCTGCGGAAGAATGAAGTGCAGTTAGAGAGTGAAGCGACTAAAGTAGCAACCGATAGGTAAGTTTGAAAGAGGTCAAAGGTTGACGTACGACAGAGCTCCTGGGACCTCCAGCGGATGTAGACTCCTCTGCGGTTACACTCCTCAGCGTAGGTGGCGATGGCCGTGCACAGACACTCACAGTCACCTCCAGAGTCACAGCTACAAGTTAGGAGTGAGAAATCCAAGCACATGTTTTCTTTTTACATTGTATTACTGCCTGTTTTCCTGTGTGTACTTTGCTTTGCAGGCTGCTTTGTTTAGCAGTGGCTGTGGGCACAGCAACAAGGCAGGTGAGTTTCATCGGCAATTCTTGTGATTCATAAACTCTGCATCCACACCAGGAGGAAGCCATGGTTTTCCTCTGAGCTCTCTATTCTGTGCTCTTTCTTGGAGTGCGTATCCTGTATTAAAAACTGGTTGTCCTCAAATTTCCTCCAGATAAATTCTAACAAAACGGAAACTCTGATAATTGCTTCTGATAAAAAGATCCCCCTTGATCAAGAACTCCCTTGGTGATCTGGGTGCATCTGTTAAAAACAGCCTCGGAAACCTTGGGGTTGTGTTTGATCAGTCAATGTCTTTAGAGGGTCACTGACATCAACTGACCAAAAACTGTTTTTATCATCTTAGAAATATTTCTAAAGTGAGAAATATGTTGTCACAATTGGATCTCGAAATGGTCATTCACGCGTTCATTTCGTCTCGTATTGACTATTGCAATTCTCTTTTCACTTTTTTCAACAAGTCAACGCTAAAGAGACTTTAGACTGTACAAAATGAAGCTGCCAGACTTTTTACCGGTGCACCCAGAACAGTCCATATTACCCCACTTTATCCAGTCTTCATTGGCTTCCAGTTAAATTCCGCATTGAGTTTAAAATTTTAGTTCAGACATTCTGTGCATTGCATGGTGGGGCCCCTCAGTACATCACTGACTTGTTATGCCCCTACTCTTCAGGGCGCAGCCTGCGGTCTTCAGGCCAGGGTCTTATAAACATCCCCAAAACTTGTTTTAAAACCCGTGGAGACCTGGCATTCCAGGCTATAGCTCCCAGACTCTGGAACAACTTGCACCAGTCCCCCCGTGATCTTGACTGTGTTGAAACTTTTAAGAAACATTTGAAAACTTCTCTTTTTAGTACAGCTTTTAGTTAATGCACCTTTTAACTATCAATTTTAATCCACTTTGTATCCTTTTTATGATGTTGCCCATGTTGTTTTAATTGAATTGTTGTTTTACTTCACCTATGTTTTGTATAGCGCTTCGTGATTTTATCTGTGAAAAGCGCTTTATAAATAAAATGTACTTACTTAGTTACTTACTTTCTCTAATTTCTTTGGCATATTCCCAGACTGCTTTGTTACTGTGTTTTCGTGCGGTCATTGTTTTCCTGGCTTTTCGCCAAAGTTATTTTTATTCATCCATCCATCTATCCATTTCTATCGCTTATTCCCTTTGGGGTTGTGGGGGCTGCTGGAGCCTATCTCAGCTACAATCGGGCGGAAGGCGGGGTACACCCTGGACAAGTCGCCACCTCATCGCAGGGCCAACACAGATAGACAGACAACATTCACACTCACATTCACACACTAGGGCCAATTTTTAGTGTTGCCGATCAACCTATCCTCAGGTGCATGTCTTTGGAAGTGGGAGAAAGCCGGAGTACCCGGAGGGAACCCACGCAGTCACGGGGAGGACATGCAAACTCTACACAGAAAGATCCCGAGCCCGGGATTGAACCCAGGACGACTCAGGACCTTCGTATTGTGAGGCAGACGCACTAACCCCTCTTCCACCGTGCTGCCCTATTTTATTCATAAGTTATTTATTTATTTGTTGAAGATGAGTGAGGACACTCCACTGGAAAATTTCACATCAAACTACACCCTGACAAGACTTTACAGTAGATGTAACAAAGGTAATTTGCATGTATTGCAGCAATGAATTATCTTATCATAGAAGCACAACAAGTTTAAAATACCATCCAGAAGCAAAACACCTTTTTGAGGAAGCCATTAGCAAGAACGCTACAAGTACATTGTTGGACAACAGGGAAGTAACTTAAACATCTAACAAAACATTAAAACATGAACTTCACATTATTAGCTGGCGAAGTATACCCGTAAACTGTAATTAATCGTGATTAGTCACAATTCAGAAGTGTGATTAATCTGATTCGCAATATTAATCGTTTACAGAAACAGCACTAGTAACAAGACTATTTATCGATGCTAAACATTGCAGCAGGCACATTACAGCAACAACACACAAATCATTCCAGGTGAAAGTTTCCTAAAGAAAAGTGTTCCTATGTAAGAATACATGTAAAAACAGTGCATGCACAATAGTTGACATTTTCACAAAGCTTTACTTGACTTCCTGCTATAAATGATACGATTATATGCCCACCATGCGTTTGAGTCTGAGGAAACAGCAACTGGACATGACATCATGTGTCACTCAGAAATACACATACATGTACTGTAGTAATACTCCCTATGTAAGAATGTTGTTACTCACCCACAAGCATCAAAGACACACCAGTCATAATACTGCTGGAAGGGCACCTCAGGGTGGCAAGGAGAGAAGAGCTCCTGTGTCAAGATGCCACACTTTTTCCTGGCCCAGGGTGTTCTGTGGGCATTTATCTAAGCAAGACAATAAATACTTTTATACATTTTCAGTGTTAAAATAGTGCTAACGTGGGAACGTTTACTAAATGTGTAAAATACTATTAATGGTCTGATACTCGAAAGAAAAATTCATATCTGATCCAAAGCCCAATTGATCACATTAACGCTCAAGTTAATTTTGTTAATTTCGTAAACAGAAACAGGGATGTAATTTTGAGGAAGACATGTAGGACAAGTTAGTGCCCTGCACTTTTTATTATACAAAAATAATGTAATATATTAAATGGAGACGAGTCAAGCACTGGCAACAAATGAAAAACGGTTTGGGGTGCCGAATGTGAAAGTTCAGTCACACTTTTCTAGCAGATATATTTCTCAGATTTAACTCACTTTTCTCAGATTTAACTCACTTTTCTCAGATCTAGCTAATTTTCATCACATTTAAATGTTGACTCTAAATGTTATATCTAAATGTTAAATCTGAACTTAAATCTTAAATCTAAACCTATATGTTAAATCTAAACCTAAAAGTTAAATCTAAATCTAAATCTAAATGTGAGCGCCAAATGTTAAATGTGAGCACTAAATGTTAAATCTAAACCTAAATCTTAAATCTACATCTAAATCTTAAATCAATATCTAAATGTGAGTGCTAAATCTTACATTTAAATCTATATCTAAATGAATGAAATAAGCTAAATCTGAGAAATGTGAGTTCAATCTGAGAAATATATCTGCTAGCAAAGTGTGACTGAACTTTTACATTAGGCACCCCATAAAACGGCTGCTTAAGTTGAAGCCTGTTTCACTTTAGACAGCCTCAAAGTTCATTAAAGTGGCTCAGTCACACTGCAGTTTCTTGCTAATGTGACAATAATTGACCGCATGCAGCAGCTTACCAATCAGCAGTCAGATGTGAGTCTTAAATGTGAGTCAACTAGCTTAGTGTGTGTTTCTTCAATGTCATTCTACAGAAGAGAGGAATCATTAGTTTTTTTGTAGCCAATAACAAGCAAAAGTATGTGCATAAAAACAGCTTTTTTATAACAAGGAAGAAGTAAAGAAAGTATCGAAATTGGATACAACGCTGCACTATCGGATATCATAAATCTCATAGAGTATGTAGCTGTATGATGTATGTGAAGATATGCTTGACTCTAACTCACTGTGCAGGGGTCTCGCAGCTCCTGGTCTGCTACATCAGGGCAGGAGGGGCTGACCTTCCAAGAATTCCCGAAAAGCTCAGCCGTGGATTCCACAATTCCCTGTCGTGTGGTGAAGTCGTTCTCTGTGTCTCCATCAAAGTTACCGCACAGGCCTCCGACCTTCCCCCGCAAGTGTGCCGCCAGGCGTACATAAAGGCGCATACCTGTAAGCAACATTAATTTACACACTGTCTGTGTCTAGATTTTTATATCTATATGATGATTGGTGAGTCCTACCTCCATCCCACAGCAGAGTGACGCCAAGTCTGGAAGAGAGCGATACGAACATGCCCATCATTTCCAAAGTCAGACCACTCCCACTGTAGGTCTTTGGTAGAATAACTGGCATTCCGTTAACTGTCACTGCTTTACCTAAATGACACAGAGCAGAAAGTGACTTGAAGTAATACAGACGATACTACTACTACACGGGGACGGCATGGCTCAAATGGTAGAGCGGCCATGCCAGCAACTTGAGAGTTCCTGGTTCGGTCCCAGCTTCCGCCATCCAAGTCATGTCTGTTGTGTCCTTGAGCAAGACACTTCACCCTTGCACCTGCAGGGTCAGGTTAGCACCTTGCATGGAAACCTCTGCCATCAATGTGTGAATGTGTGTATAAATGGGTGAATGTAAAAAAAGTGTCAAAGCGCTTTGAGTACCTTGAAGGTAGAAAAGCGCCAAACTTTTGGAGATTAACTATAGCTTTAAGAAAATCCATTTACCATGTATTTACAAGACCCTTCAGAATTTTGCTGTCTTATTTTGTGATTGTTGCGGCCTACAATGCATGAATTTGCGGCAACACACACAGACTTAAAAGTAGACACTAGTAACTATGTGTCTGGCTGAATTATCTATGGCCCCCGGGATGATATTTGATTAGCACTTTGGCTACCCCTGTGGTAAATTTTAAATGTGCTTTATAAATAAAGTTGATTTGATTTGATTTGATAGTATTAGAACCGGCCCTGCTGTTTTGCACGCACCAATATTCCATCAGTGTTGGCGCTAAGAATTTTCAAAATAGGGTCCCAGCGATCCCGTCAAGTCATAAAAATGGGGTCCCGCTTTTTTGTAACCGTTATGAAAACAAATGTTAAATCAGAAGAATCAGAATCAGAATCAGAATCAGAATCAGCTTTATTGTCATTACGCAAGGTAACGAGATTGAGGCCATTCCATACAGTGCGATGTGTGCATGCTAGAAAAACAATGTGCAAATATATAGAAATATAAAAAATGTAGAAGTGCAATGAATATGGTGTGAAATGAATATATACATGAAAAAACAAAACAATAACAGGGTGGTTGGTGGAATGGGTTATTGCACCGAAGAGAAGGCAGTTATGAGGGACAATGGGGCAGTCCGTTCAGGATGGTTATGGCCCTGGGGAAGAAGCTGTTCTTTAGCCTGTTTGTTTTGGTTTTAATGCACCTGTAGCGCTTCCCAGAGGGCAGCAGGTGGAACAGGTCAGAGCCAGGGTGGGTGCTGTCCTTGATGATGGCACTGGCTCTGTTGAGGCAGCGGGAGGTGTAGATGTCCGTCAGAGAGGGGAGAGGGCGGCCGATGATCTTCTGAGCCATCTTGACCACTCTTTGCAGCCTCTCCCTGTCTGCTGCAGTGCAGCTGCCGTACCATACCGTAATACAGTAGGTCAGCAGGCTCTCGATGGACGAGCGGTAGAAGGTCAGCAGCAGGTCAGGCTTCAGGTTGTACTTCCCGAGGACTCTAAGGAAGTGTAGCCGCTGCTGAGCCTTCTTGATGATTGATGTGGTGTTGACTGTCCAGGAGAAGTCATTAGAGATGTGGACTCCAAGGTACCTGAAGGTGTGGACCCTCTCTACACGCTCGCCGTTGATGTAGAGGGGGGCAGGGTCGGTGCTGCTCCTCCTGAAGTCGACGATGATCTCTCTGGTCTTGCTGGTGTTGAGAGCGAGGTTGTTCTCCGAAGACCAGGCCGTCAGCTTCAGGACCTCCTCTCTGTAGGCAGCCTCGTCACCCCTGGAGATGAGCCCGACCACTGTGGTATCGTCGGCGAACTTGACAGTAAGGTTGTCACTGTGGGCCGGACTGCAGTCATGGGTGCAAAGGCAGTAGAGGAGGGGGCTCAGCACACAGCCCTGTGGGGAGCCGATGCTCAGCGTGCGGGAGGATGAGAGGTGCGGGCCAAGTCTCACATTCTGGGGTCGGTCCGTTAGGAAGTCCCTTATCCAGGCGTTTGTGAGAGGGGGGAGGCCAAGAGTGTCCAGTTTATTGCAGAGTCTGTCCGGGATTATTGTATTGAAGGCAGAGCTATAGTCCACAGAGAGCATCCGGACGTAGCTCTGCTGCTGCTCCAGGTGGTTCAGAGCAGAGTGGAGAGCAACAGCGATGGCGTCCTCTGTGGACCTGTTCGCCCGGTATGCGAACTGGTGGGGGTCGAAGTCTGGAGGGATATGGTCCTTGATGTGCTGGAGAACAAGTCGCTCGAAGCACTTCATGATTACCGGAGTGAAGGCCACTGGTCGGTAATCATTCAGGCTGGTGATGGGAGACTTCTTCGGCACCGGGATTATTGTAGATGACTTCAGGCAGGATGGGATGGCTGCCTGAGCCAGGGAGAGGTTGAAGATCCTGGTGAGGGGGGGGAGCGAGCTGGTGGGCGCACGTCCTGAGCACCTTTCCAGGTACTCCGTCTGGTCCGGTAGCCTTCCTGGGGTTCACAGCCAGGAGCACTCGTCTGACACTGTGCTCCTGTACAGTGAGTGGAGTGGCGCCGGAGCCCGGTGGGGGCGGGGGCAGGGCTGGAGCAGATGAGTGTCACTGGGGGGTTTCGAAACGGGCAAAGAAACAGTTAAGCTCCTCTGCCAGTGTCGCACTCTGATCCGCAGTTGTCATATTGCAGCCTCTGAAGTTCGTAATGTATGCATTATCCTGTTATATCTCACATGCTACATTGGGTTTTGGAAAAAAGTTGTCATAAATGTTACTTAATTTATTACAAAAATTATACAAAAGAAAACAAATGTTTATGCATATGTAAATGTATTCAGTTATAAACATTCATTCACTTTCTCCTTTCCTTCATGGATCTAAACTTTACTGCCAGTATTTTTTTCTTTATTTTTTTTAGTAATATTTTCAGAATGTATTTGTTGTATTTTTGGCCAAAGCAATCTGAAGTTGTCTTTATTTTCTAGTTTTAATGCCATGATTTTAATAGTCCGGCCCGCGTGTGTACAGATTTTACTCCATGCGGCCACTGAGCTAAAATTAGTTTGACACCCCTGCACTAGTAAAAGCACACACTCAGAGCTCCTTGTGAAAGTATTGTACTGTTTTATTTCTTTAGCAGTAATAATAGTAATAATAATAATGAAAGAGAGAAACTCCCCCAAAGGCTTCCTTATTGTCCGTTGTCTGCTCTGTTGTCCACAAGTTGCAGACATTCTTTATGTATGTTTTACGCTTGAAATGTGTTCGTCCATCTTAAACATTCATTTAAGTTCCAACACATTTACTCCCACACGTTAAGAGCATTTGTGAAATGTTGAGATAAATCTACAGCACAAATGTTTGTTGCTTCATGAGAGATAATAAGATATCATCATCACACTTCAACATCTCTTACATGTAAATGCTGCCTCTTTGCTAGTTCAGCATTGCAAATAAAATTATGTTCTTAATTGTCTTAGCATGGTTGAATAAATGTATAAATATGTGTAAACTAGGAAGTAAATGTTTATATACTACATTACCCAGATGGCTTAATGCCAAAAACAGGAACAGGAAGTAGGTCTGAGCTACGCAGGAGGCAGACATTTGTGCCGTTTGATCAATGAATAGTTGATATTGTTACACGTTGTTTCTGCACCGTATACATAAAAAAAAAACGAGTTTTGATCAGACAAATTTAAATAGTGAAAATAACGCTGATTGGCAAAAATGTGCAAGGAAGTTGCAGGATTTGGACATACTGTAGTTGCGAGGTGCATAATTTGCAGGGATTGGTTGAATTATTGCAAAACAGCGACATCCTGGAGGGACTGATAAATGTACAGTATATTGGAGTGTCTCCTACCTCTCAGCAGGTGTATGATGGTGTTCCCCAGGCTGAGGGTAACAGACTTTGTACACGTGACCCCGGTGCTCCCACAGGGCACATTCTCTGCTGTGACGCTGAACAAACCACCGGTTTCCCGCGCCAGCACGTACTGGCAGTCGCCCAAGAAAGAGAAGTAGCGGCCATCAAAGGTCACATAATGAGGGTCTCCTGTAGCCACGCACATGCCAGCGCAGGCAGACTGGCTGCAGTGCCAATGGCGCTCCTTACACACACTGCCAGAGTCAATCAAATACAAGAACAGTGGAGATAAGAATGTGTGTAGGTGAGGATGGAATGGCGAGTGTGAGACTACCAGGTGTTGCAATCTTTAATGATGGTATCGTTGCTGTAGTAGAGGCGGCCATTATGGCGACATGGACACTCTGCTGGGAGGACACACTGATCACCCTGGATGAAAAACACAATGCACAAAACGTTGTTTTGATTTGGAAAGCAATATGTAAGAATTATTTAATGTACAGGGTTGAACCGACATCATTTTATGTATTTAAAATATGAAACATCACTTGGGGTAGGCGTATCGATCTGAATATTTATAGTATTGATACCAAGCTGAGTATTGGTATTGGATCGATACCAGCATTATGTGTGATGATCGGTTTCAAGATTTTTATGTGTGTTATATTATTATTCCTTCATTATTTTTGTTGTATTGTTGCTTTTTTGTTATTTTGCAATAGTGATTTTTTCTCAAACAAGTGAGTGAAGTAGAAAGGAATTATTTTCCTATATATTTGCTATTACAGAACATTGTTTTAGATCGTATTTAGTTCTAAAAAATATTTTTATTTGCATAACATATTTTCCTGTGTTCTCAAAATCAACTAACTACAGGCAAATTTCCAAAATGATCCAACGATCATGACGTCTCAAGTCAAAAGTATCTGTATCAGTATCGGCGAGACTAGCCCTGTATTTACTTGGTATTGGATTGCTACTGTATTCCTAGTATTGCCCTCTGCAATTTCAATCTCTTGGAGCAATACTCTCACAAAAAGAAAACATGCTGGGTAAATAACAGAGAATGTATGTTGCCATTAAAACAACACAGTTGTACCTCACTTTTCATATGTCCCACTCTTAATAGGAATCGGTTTTGAAAATAATTTCTCGGCAAAAGCTTCTCCCGGTATTTTTATAGCATCTTAATATTTGTATGGCCAAACATAAATGTAACAAAGTCGACCATGCCGTTTTGTGGAATGTAGTGTCAAACAAAGATTCTCACATGTTTAGTCTTCGTACTTTTTTGTTGAGTACAACTGCAGATTAATTCACAATAAAACAAAAGAAAGTTGCTAACACCAGCACTTTGATAAAGAAGGTAAGAAACACCATTGAATTCAAGAAAAAAAAACAAAAAAAATGGGGTAGGTCTTTAGTGCTCCAAAAATAAAATAATAAAATTTTCACAATGCTGCCCTTTACTTGTTTTTATGGGAAGAACGTGGGAAGATATACAACTCTGCAAAAACACTTACTGGTGGCCATTTCCGAGAAAAAAAATTGTATTTCAAGAAAAACATTTTCATGAAAAAACCCTGAAATAAAACTACTCACATGGCAAGCAGAGATGAGTACTAAGGTGTACATTTACTCTGTTACTTAATTACCTGAGTGACTTTTTGGATAAATTGCACTTGTCAGAGCAATTTTAATTTTTAATTTGTAATTTTATTTAAATACTTTTCATATATTTGTATACTATTTTTCTATTTTTATTTTGTTACATTGCGTTTAATTTTGATTGCTACATTTATTTATATCATCATATGTATTCATAATCTATTGATTACTGCTTGCAAAGATTGCAAATATTCTTTTAGGAGGAGTATGAAGAGGAAACAGGTGTAAGTTGATTTCCATGTCTTGTAGACCAAGAGTACAGCATTTTAAACATAAGTCTGGAAAGTTAAGAATGCAGGATAGGACCCCTTGATAAGAGAATGATCAATGCGACTCAGGACCAGATTTACTAAGATTCAAATATCTCACACTGTGTGCAATCTATAAACTAGGGTGTACTATTAGTGGGAGTGTTGCGTGTGATCTACTATGATTGCGTGTGCAATGAAAAGTGGCGCAGACCGCCATATTTAAATTAGGTTTTTGCAGTTACAATACAATACAACACCACAGAGACACTCATTTACTGCACGTCTATGTTATCATGCGCCCACCTGTGGCATTGTGCTATGTTTTCTAACATGCAGGAGACATCTACCACTTTTTATGGGCATTTTAGAAGCAGTTCTGCAGTTCATTTACATTGACAGTTTTATTCTTTTTTCTTTTACGGTGCATGGTAGGGAGGCTGCACTACTGTGCTCAAGATGCAAAAAATGCAAACTTCAACAAGTTTTTATCATATAGGATTTATGATACTAATATATATTCTATGTGAAAAAACAAATGTCATTCAAATATGTTAAATGACACCAAAATGCATCAATTGAATTTGTTTTAATCAGCTCCTTAAGTCATCCAGCAGCTATGAAATTATAAAAGGATGTTGCTGAATAGACAATGTGTCTAATATTTTCTTTATTTCTGACCATCCAAATATGTTGAAACGCACAGGTATGACGAAAGATTCTCTGTCCAACGTGTGTGTAACTGAGGCAGTTTGCGCGTCCTTTTGAAACGTGCTAAATAAAACGAAAAATAGAGCTCCCAAAACGATGGTGAGCGTTGATAAATCACATTGCTCGTGCTTCTAATATATTTACATCTTCACCTCGCAGTGTTTTGATGATCAGCATATATTTTGCATATTAATAAAGACAGACACAAAACGGATTGCACGCCTCATTCTGCTCACGAAACAGATGCAATCTACTTTGCACACATTCAGTAGATCGGGTTTGCATGTGCTATCAAGTTTGCAGATGTTGTAGTAAACGCAAACCTTTAGTAGATCAGGCCCTAAAAGTACGTCCACCTACCAGGAGCACACTTCCTTGAGGGCACACACAGCCAGACAGCGGCTCTCTGCAGCTCAGGAGGCCCGAGCCTTGCTGCTGACTGGGAGGGTCCAGACTGGAGCAGGTGAGAAGGCAGGAACGTGGAGAGTAGATCAGAGATCCAGGACACGTGTTGACTTCTTCACAGTGGCCCATTGTGCAGTTCATCATTCCCTTTTCACACACACTGTCAATGACACATGAGGAACCATCAAAACTGTTAATCAATACACTTTGCTTCCAAATATTACTTTTTTTTTATTGCTTTCTGAGTGATGATCGCAGCTGCTGTGTGGTGAAGAGAAGCAATGAAATCAACCTATCCTGTAGAAAAAGTGCAGGATCATAGGGAGATTTCATCAGAGCTCTCACACCACCTGAGACGATTAGTTGAGACAATCGTAGAATCATCAACTCTGGTCCTCAGGTGAAAGTAACATACAGTACTGTACTATACTATAGTGTACATCGCTATGTTAAACAGTGTTGTACAATGATTATTGTGTTTGTAAGATAGGTTTTTACGAGGGCTGTGAATCTTTGGGTGTCCCACGATTCGATTCAATATCGATTCTTGGGGTCACGACTCGATTCAAAATCTTTTTTTTTTTTCCAATTCAACACGATTCTCGATTCAAAAACGATTTTTTTTCCCGTTTTCAAAACGATTCTCTATTCATTCAATACATAGGATTTCAGCAGGATCTACCCCAGTCTGCTGACATGCAAGCAGAGTAGTAGATTTTTGTAAAAAGCTTTTATAATTGTAAAGGTCAATGTTTTATCGACTGATTGCAATAATGTAAATGTGTTTTAACTATTAAATGAACCAAAAATATGACTTATTTTATCTTTGTGAAAATATTGTCAAGCTTATGAGATGCGATGCCACTGTGACACTATTTTATTTTTTTATTTTTATAAATGTCTAATGATAATGTCAATGAGGGATTTTTAATCACTGCTATGTTGAAATTGTAACTAATATTGATACTGCTGTTGATAATATTCATTTTTGTTTCACTACTTTTGGTTTGTTCTGTGTCGTGTTTGTCTCCTCTCAATTGCTCTGTTTATTGCAGTTCTGAGTGTTGCTGGGTTTGGTTTTGGAATTGGATTGCATTGTTATGGTATTGCTGTGTATTGTTAAAAAATTAAAAAAATCGTTTAAAAAAAAAAAGAATCGATTCTGAATCGCACAACGTGAGAATCGCGATTCGAATTCGAATCGATTTTTTCCCACACCCCTAGTGTTTACCCTCTGTACGATCAATAACTCCATAAAGTAGTATTGATTACTCCAATAGTAAGCACAAACATGATACATCCTGTACAGTGCCTGATGTTGTGCATTGTCTCACATGACTCTTTACAGCCAGGTGGGGCTGCTGAATCCCTACAGGTCTCTTTTTTTCAACAGTGTTTTTAACAGTATTTTATTTTAAAGGTAAAACTACAATACCAGATATGCTATTTACATGTTCTGTGGTTTTACTGTAGTAGATGGATGGGAGTGACATATATATTTTCCTCAAAATACGCTCATTTCAATATTTTATCATTTTTCATTTTGTATCTGTTACATATTGTTCATGCTAAATGTATTCCTTATTTTAAAACAACTCAATGTGACACTTTTTTGTGTATGTATTCTGAATTTATACATCAGACTGTCCATTGCACTTTTAAGGCTAAAAACCAAACGTGACCTTTTACTAGCTTGTGTTCTGTGAATTAAACGAATAAATATAGTGAGTTTAATTGTTATATTTGAGACATTTTTAAAGGATTATAATTGTTAAATGGTTTTAAAATGACTTTCAATGGTAAAAATAAATAAATAAACATGATTCAGGAAATGAGCTCGTTTACCAGACACTCAGCCATTTTGGGAAATATCCTGGTAGAGTGACTTCCACTAAATGTTTACTAGCTTGTTTTATATGACTGAATTCTGGAATTATAATGTTTGACATCATTTCAAAGTATTCAAATTGTTAAATGGATATCGAATTACCTTAAATGGTTAACAAATAAACATTTGGAAATGAGCTAGCTTACCTGAAACTCTGCCATGTTGGGGAATATACTGAGATAGTCACATGACTATCACATGACAAGCACTGTAGTTTGATTTTTTTTAACTATAATATTTGGCAATGTATTAAAGCATTAATATTGTTAAGTAGGTTTTGTAATATTCTTGCATTTTGGTGACTGCAGAAATAATGAGAGTTGGTTCCTTGAATTCGTATAACTTTAATAACAACGCATCGGCGGCATCTCATAACTGGCATACATCCCTAGTCAAGTAGCAACTCGACTCCGCGTACTTCCTGTCTAGCAACGGGACTTCAAAATAAAATACCTTACGTTCTGGTGAACATCACAGGTTTAAAATGACTTTCAATTAAAAAACAATATACATCTGGAAATAAACTAGTTTACCTGAAAGGCAGCCATCTTGGGAGAGTCCTATTCTGGGATAGTCACATGACTATCACATGACATGAAACGTAGTTAGACGATTTCAATTATAATATCTGCCAATGTATTAAAGCATTAATATTGTTCAATAGGTTTAAATTGAGTTTCAATTAAAAAAACTAAATACATCTGGAAATAAATTAGTTTAGCTGCAAGGCAGCCATCTTGGAAAAGTCCTATTCTGGGATAGTCACATGACAGTCACATGACAACCACTACTAAATGCTTCTTTGCTTGCTTTATATAAAGTCACTGAAAAAATATGGATAGAAATTTTTAATTAAAATATTTTACAAAGCTTTAGAATTATTTTTAATGGCAATTAAATCAGCTTTGGGAAATGAGCTGGTTTACCTCACACATCAGTATCAGGATCAAACATATTTTAGGACATTTAAAGTGTTGGATTGGCTTGATTTTGTCTGCTTAGGACATGTTCTTTAGGCATTCATATTTCAATTTATAGCATTTTTGTTCAGCCATTCTGGTGTATAAAATATTTCCAAAAATTGAATCACTGCTAATTACTTTATTACGAGTTAACCTTGATAGCATACTGAAGTAGGACACAAATCTTTAATATTTGACAGACGATACCAGGCATGATCATTATGTTTACTGTAGTGTTATTGAGTAAGGTGTTATGAAATAGAAATATGGCTTTAATAGTCTTCTGAATTGAATAGCCATTGTATTTTTGTTTTGAAAGAGGGCATTTATTCTACGTTTATACTTATTTCTGCTCCTTTTCATTCATAATGTACAAACCCCATTTCCATATGAGTTGGGAAATTGTGTTAGATGTAAATATAAACAGAATACAATGATTTGCAAATCATTTTCAACCCATATTCAATTGAATATGCTACAAAGACAACATTATTAGTATTATTATTATATTTGATGTTCAAACTGATAAACCTTTTTTTTTTTTGTGCAAATAATCATTAATTTTAGAATTTGATGCCAGCAACACGTGACAAAGAAGTTGGGAAAGGTGGCAATAAATACTGATAAAGTTGAGGAATGCTCATTAAACACATATTTGGAACATCCCACAGGTGAACAGGCAAATTGGGAACAGGTGGGTGCCATGATTGGGTATAAAAGTAGATTCCATGAAATGCTCAGTCATTCACAAACAAGGATGGGGCGAGGGTCACCACTTTGTCAACAAATGCGTGAGCAAATTGTTGAACAGTTTAAGAAAAACCTTTCTCAACCAGCTATTGCAAGGAATTTAGGGATTTCACCATCTACGGTCCGTAATATCATCAAAGGGTTCAGAGAATCTGGAGAAATCACTGCACGTAAGCAGCTAAGCCCGTGACCTTCCATCCCTCAGGCTGTACTGCATCAACAAGCAACATCAGTGTGTAAAGGATATCACCACATGGGCTCAGGAACACTTCAGAAACCCACTGTCAGTAACTACAATTGATCGCTACATCTGTAAGTGCAAGTAAAACTCTCCTATGCAAGGTGAAAACCGTTTATCAACAACACACAGAACGCAGTCGGCTTCGCTGGGCCTAAGCTTATCTAAGATGGACTGATACAAAGTGGAAAAGTGTTCTGTGGTCTGACGAGTCCACATTTCAAATTGTTTTTGGAAACTGTGGACGTCGTGTCCTCCGGACCAAAGAGGAAAAGAACCATCCGGATTGTTATAGGCGCAAAGTTGAAAAGCCAGCATCTGTGATGGTATGGGGGTGTATTAGTGCCCGAGACATGGGTAACTTACACATCTGTGAAGGCGCCATTAATGCTGAAAGGTACATACAGGTTTTGGAGCAACATATGTTGCCATCCAAGCAACATTACCATGGACGCCCCTGCTTATTTCAGCAAGACAATGCCAAGCCACGTGTTACATCAACATGGCTTCATAGTAAAAGAGTGTGGGTACTAGACTGGCCTGCCTGTAGTCCAGACCTGTCTCCCATTGAAAATGCATGGCGCATTATGAAGCTTAAAATACCACAATGGAGACCCCCCGGACTGTTGAACAACAGAATGGGAAAGAATTCCACCTGAGAAGCTTAAAAAATGTGTCTCCTCAGTTCCCAATCGTTTACTGAGTGTTGTTAAAAGGAAAGGCCATGTAACACAGTGGTGAACATGCCCTTTCCCAGCTACTTTGGCACGTGTTGCAGCCATGAAATTCTAAGTTAATTATTATTTGCAAAAAAAAAAATTAAGTTTATGAGTTTGAACATCAAATATCTTGTCTTTGTAGTGCATTTAATTGAATATGGGTTGAAAAGGATTTGCAAGTCATTGTATTCCGTTTATATTTACATCTAACACAATTTCCCAACTCATATGGAAACGGGGTTTGTATTTGAATGTTGTATCAATTATTTTTGACTTACAATTGGTTCTTTCGAAATTGAAAAAAAAACAGTAAGTAGTGTGTATATGGTTATTTTGGAACATACCAGGTGTTACAGTTGTTCACCATAACATCTCCAGGTAGATAAGTCTGGTCTCCTTGCACACAGGGGCACATGCTTGTGGGCACACACTGGCCTTGGTCGTCCTGCACAAGCCCTGCAGAGCATTGGCAACCAGGGATGCACAGACCACCTGCAGCATCGTCATCATCATCATCACAGCCCCAGCCCTGTTGCAGGTCGGAACAGGTGCGACCGCATGCTCGACCACACTCCTGATGCACCTGACCGCCAGAACACTGGACGACTAAAAGGACGAAGAAAGTGGATTGTTATTCATGCAGGGTCAGAAATTGACAAACTATGAAAAATTGAAGATTGAACATTAAACTCACACTTGTGATTTTTAATTCATCGTTTGTTTGTTTTTAAGTAATTTATTTGCTTGTGAAGTGAATTAATTAACTCATATTATGTTGTACATATGGTGAATGTTTATATTCACCTTGGAGAAAGAAAACCACTAAGTGTAATTAAATAGTGGTATTTCAGTTTGAGCACATAAATAGATAAGGCCCTTTAGTTTGATATTCGCAGGTGGATTGGATCATTTCTCGTAGGAAAAGAGGCTTTAATTGGGACTTCGGGATGCAAAAGTGATAAACCATATCCGTGAGAAAAGACTACCTGTTTAGCTTAACGCCAACATTTGAGTTATGACTTAAAGCAGTTGTTTTCCAGACACTTACACACGAACATCTCCTTTTATGGTCAGGATGCGCTCTCCTGACTTAGCACACACACCCAGAGACAGAAAGGAGTAATATAAAAACTGATGGTTTGGCTTCTCCACTTAGGAGAGCCTAATTTTTCTTGACCTGGCCTCCTTCAGGGAACTGCAGTCCTGTATTATTACGCTCGCTTGTAATAAAGCAACTTTTGTTTCAGTAAAGCGTCTCCGACGTCTCTTTTGATCCAGCCACAATGCCGTGTCACCCTTCTGTCCGGACGAGGATGACGAGACCAGAAATACAATTCACTTGCATGATGAATACACTTTTTTAAAAAAGACCCCGATATTTTATTGCCCAAATGTCGTAATAATTTTTTTATGTTTTACTTGAATGCACATCATTTATTTGCTCAAAATCTGGTGAGAAATTATTTATATAAAATATTTTAATATTAAAAAAAACTATCCGTGTTTAAGGAAAAAAGCATGTGTGCTTATGTTGTGTAATGAATCTGTTTATATTTTTTGTGATTAATCGCATGAGCAAATGTGTTAACTTTGACAGTCCTCGTTATTGTTGGTAATTACAGTAATAACAAAATTGCCTGTTTTTTCTTGTAACATTTTTCATATTTCCATTTTTCTCATTTTTGCAGTTTCGTGTATCGTGTTTCAAAAATGTGCCTAAAATGAGCCCAGGTCGTCTTTTATAGCTCTTTCTCAGGGTGGCGCGTGTGAAGTCAACTCAGTGAGCGACCACAACTCTGGTCTACTATTTAGCTTGCAGGCTTACTTTCTCTGCTGGTGAACAAGGGTTATTAAAGAGACAGGGGGAGTGTTATTGCAGCTGGATCTAATCGATGAGTTACAACAGTTATTGTAAAGGTTGATCAGAAATCTGATAGGTCATTCACATAGGTGGATTTAGCTTTACTGGTGTCCCGATCCGATATCGATACCAATGTTGACCTGCATCAGAAATATCGGATACAATAACTCGGATATGAGCAGTTCGTTCTAACCTAACGTCTCTTCTTGCTTGCTTAGCAGACATATAACAGGTTGTCTCTGTTTGAGAACCCTTTACTTCAAAACACTGTAAAAGTGAACACAAACAAATAAAGTATAACCCAGCAGGCACAAGACATTAAAACAACATTGAGAACTTGTTGAATTAGGTCCTGACAATGTGCAACTCAATCATAACGTTAGAACAACATGCTTTTTGACAACGTTTAATCATTGTTGGGTTTTGACATTGATTTCACCATTGAATTATGGTCATTTCCCAACCAACAACGTGGATCTAACATTGGACTTCTCCGCTGTCTCAATTTAAAAATACAACTATTTTGCAAATTTGTTTCAAAGTCAGTTTTGAAAAACATGTGCCTGCTGGGAACTTACATGGGATACAGAATAACTTCTGTGACATTCCAACATACAGTAAAATAAATGCATTAAAACAAATTTGCTAGCTCCATGCTCATTTACAGTGGATATGCCATATACATACTACAAAACCCAAAACCAGTGAAGTTGGCACGTTGTGTAATTTCTAAATTGCAAATCCTTTTTAACCTATATTCAATTGAATAGACTGCAAAGACAAGATACTTAACGTTCAAACTGGAAAACGTTGTTATTTTTTGCAAATATTAGCTCATTTGGAATTGGTTGCTTGCAACATGTTTCAAAAAAAGCTGGCAGAAGTGGCAAAAAAGACTGAGAAAGTTGAGGAATGCTCATCAAACACTTATTTGGAACATCCCAAAAGTGAACAGGCTAATTGGGAACAGGTGGGTGCCATGATTGGGTATAAAAGCAGCTTCCATGAAATGCTCAGTCATTCACAAACAAGGGCAGGGCGAGGGTCACCACTTTGTGAACAAATGCGTGAGCAAATTATCCAACAGTTTAAGAACAACATTTCTCAACAAGCTATTGCAAGGAATTTAGGGATTTCACCATCTACCGTTCGTAATATAATCAAAAGGTTCAGAGCATCTGGAAAAATCACTGCACGTAAGCGATGATATTACGGATCCTTGATCCCTCAGGCGGTACTGCATCAAAAAGCGATATCTGTGTCTAAAGGATATCACCACACTTAAGAAAACCACTGTCAGTAACTACAGTTCGTCGCTACATCTGTAAGTGCAAGTTAAAACTCTTCTATGCAAGGTAAAAGCCATTTATCAACACACCCAGAAACGCTTCGCTGGGCCCGAAAAATTTAGTTTCTCAGTTCGAACATTAAATATTTTGTTTTTGCAGTCTATTCAATTGAATATAAGTTGAAAAGGATTTACAAATTATTGTATTACGTTTTTACTTACAAAATTACACAACGTGCCAACTTCACTGGTTTTGGGTTTTGTACTGATTAGCATGAGTTATTTTACATTGCGATTTCAACACCTTCAAATTTGGTAATGAAAACTACCGGTACAACTAAGATGCACGTTACAATCAATCAGCTGATGTGTAATAATTAAAATAATAACAGTACAAAACCTTTGTAGGACAAAAGACAAGACTGACCCTATCAAATTAATGGCAAAGACTGCTTCCCTACTACACCACACCAAGGACAAACTGAAATGAATGCATATTAAATAAGTAAATAGCAAACAGTCCATTCCAGACTTTACTAAGCACTTTTAATCAACATGCACATGGTCACAACAACATCTCACTTGATCAGCACTTTTCTACGTTTGTAAAATTGCACTCTACAAAATATTAAAAGTATGATTCGTCATGCTGATATTGTATCAGCTCGATATTGGTATCGTATCAGAGGTGAAGACGTTGTATCAAGACACCACTACTCAGCTATATGCCCTCTGCCAGAGCTGAGTACACAAAGGAAGTAATGTTTAATAAACCAATTGCAGCTTTTATGGTCTGTGAGGTGAAAAGCCTGATAGTATGAAAAATGTGTCAAAACATAAAAAGAGCCATTTTTTAATGAAATGACCGCAGGGCCGTCCCTCCTTATATGCAGATCACACGTTGAGGGCCCGGTGAAATGTCAATTTATGAATGTACGGATGCTTTTTTTAAATTATTTCTATTTAAATATTTCTTTATTTGTATTCTTTTTAATTAAGTCTTACTTTTTTACTCTATGTAAAAGCTACACTGCAACCACATAATTAAAACAAATATCTGCTGCCACAGATAAAAGAATAGTGTGGAAAATTTAGCTAAAGAGTCTTATTTTTAACTTTAACTTTAACTTAACTTATTGTCCCCAGTGACGGGCAGAATTAATGCGGGACTGGCAACCGACAGCGCTTTGATGGAATCCCAGTCAGTGATGGGTCAGGAAGATGTGCAAATGTATGTCTTTACTAAAATACCGTATTTTCCGCACTATAAGGCGCACCTAAAAACCACAATTTTTCTCAAAAGCTGACAGTGCGCCTAATAACCCGGTGCGCTTTATTACGATTCATTTTCATAAAGTTTCGGTCTCGCAACTTCGGTAAACAGCCGCCATCTTTTTTCCCGGTAGAACAGGAAGCGCTTCTTCTTCTACGCAAGCAACCGCCAAGGAAAGCACCCGCCCCCATAGAACAGGAAGCGCTTCACCCGCCCCCATAGAAAAGGAAGCGCTTCACCCGCCCCCGGAAGAAGAAGAAAAAACGCGCGGATATCACCGTACGTTTCATTTCCTGTTTACATCTGTAAAGACCACAAAATGGCTCCTAATAAGCGATCCGGTTCATAAAAAGACGCAATCTCTCCATCCGCACACGGATTACTACCGTATTTCACAGCAACTGATATTCCTGTGAACCGCACTGTGGAACGGGAGCACGTACGGTGAATATTCGCACCACAGGGAATGAAGTCATCCTTCACTGTGGTTCTAGCTTGCCATGCTAACTTCCACTCATGGTGATATTCAAAAGGAAGACCTTGCCAAAAGAGACCTTTCCAGCCGGCGTCATCATAAAAGCTAACTCGAAGGGATGGATGGATGAAGAAAAGATGAGCGAGTGGTTAAGGGAAGTTTACGCGAAGAGGCCGGGTGGCTTTTTTCACACAGCTCCGAAGGCGAACACACCTTCACTAAGACGGGCAGACAGCCTCGGACGACATACGCCAACATTTGCCAGTGGATCATAAATGCTTGGGCAGATATTTCGGTCACAACTGTGGTCCGAGCTTTCCGGAAGGCAGGATTCACAGAACAACAGCGACACTGACTCCCGATGACTTCTACGAGACGGAACCGGCCATTTTGGATCCCGTATTCGCCCAACTTTTCAATTCGGACACCGAAGACGAAGAATTCGAAGGATTTACGAATGAAGAATAACTTCAGAAGGTGAGCGCTATGTTTATTTTGTGTGTTGTGACATTAACGTTAAAGCAACATTATGTTGCTATTGTTCTACACCATTTTGAATTTTACTATGTTTGTGATTGCACATTTGCGTACATTTTGGGACAGAGTTGTTAGAACGCTGGTTTTCAATATATTATTAAAGTTTGACTGAACTATCTGACTGTTTTTTTGACATTCACTTTAGCGCAGCGTTTTTTTGACATTCACTTTAGCGCAGCGTAGGCGCGGCTTTTAGTCCGGGGCGGCTTATTGGTGGACAAAATTATGAAATATGTAATTCATAGAAGGTGCGGCTAATAATCCGGTGCGCCTTATAGTGCGGAAAATACGGTAGGCAATTTTGTAAGAAATTGTGTGACCCACCCATAATGTGTCACATTTTTGTGTTGATATATTTATTTTATTTTATGGTTTGAATTCGTTTTTGGAGCTGTCATTCCACATTTACAATATTCACATTGGTCAGTAGGGGGCAGCAGGGCGTTTCTTCCCAATTGAATGCGATCACCTACAGACCGGAAGTGTCTTGTCATTCTGACGAGATCGACTAGTCTGTGACCAACTGAAACGTTCTGTGTGCTTATTTCCTCCTGTATAACAGGTTAGTTTTGGTAAAACAACTCACTGAATAATATCCATGTTTTTTTCTAAGTTTAAGTACACATTCTGATGGTGGAGCCTAACTCTAAAGTGTTTGTGAGTTGTAGTTTGTATTTGTGAATGAATCCGGTGCACAGCTGTATTAATCAATACAAAATGGCGACGTGAGTGCGCAATGTTTATATAGGAACTTCTGATCCTAATTCAGACTCCCAAATTAGAGCTCCCGTTTTCTTATTGATTTCATATGTATATTTGTATAATGTGTGTGTTCTGAAATAGGTTTTACATGCTATTTTGTTATGTTTAGACATGGTTATATAAGTTAAGCTCTCAGGAATGGTCAATGAACATTTCAAGTACAGTAACTTAAAGCTGCTATATAAGAAGAAGAATATGAAGAAAAGTAAAGTATTTAAATGAATGTTGCTAAATTGTGCATTAAGTTGAAGGTGAATATTCCTGAGAAAGACAAGACAGTGAAATAATGTCTAATTGAGCACTATATTGTATGTTTTGGAGTGATGATGTGGATATGTGAAAATATATGGCAAAGGCATACAGTATTGTTATGGTAATTATAACTCCAGTGATACAGTAACAGTTTAATGATAGTTTATTGAGTGTTTTGATGAAAATAGAGGTGAAGATAAAGTAAAAGACATTGACATGATAATACAAAGTGACAAAATATATGGGAAATTAAGTGAATTGTGGATTTGTAAATTCTGTTAATAAATTCTGACGAGAGCGACCAGTCTGTGACCAACTGAAACGTTCTGTGTGCTTTTTTCCTCCTGTATAACAGGACAATATTATCTGACTGCTTGTCCTGGCTACCTGGGACCTGCAACAGATATTTGGGGGCTCGTCCGGGATCGGCAACGCCATTGATGGTTTGACGGTTGCTGATCCAGTGATATATATATGAACCCGTAAGGCCAGAGTGACTGCACGTTACTGAAGTGAGGTGGCGTGTCTGCGGTGCAGCGACAGAGCAGAGGTGGTGTGTCTACAGTACGACTTCAGTACAGAGGTGACGTGCGACCATAGAGCCAAAGCGACTACAGAGACTGCAGTGCGACTACAGTGACTTAGTGCGACTACAGAGACGAGGTGAAGTGGCCGCAGAGCGACGACAGAAGCAAGGTGTCATCACTGCAGCTAAGGCCATGTCTGAAGGACGAAAATAACTCTTATGGAGCATCAAAAAGCAACTATACCATCTCTCAGGCACCGAAGCCTATGAGGTTGCGATGTCCATCGGAATTGATCATCCAGGCACAGATGAGCTGAGCTTAACCGATGAAGAAAGCTGCATTGACCATATCCTTTCCTTTATACAATCTGATGATCTGTTTAATTCTAATGATGAGGGTATTGGTCGTTTGATGATATTGAATGATGTAATATTGAAGGTTATCAAAAAACGTGATTGTTTTGAATTGCCTGTTTTTGTTTCAAATGATGAGCCATCTTGTTCAAATGCACCACCCACACGCTCAGGTGATACTACATATCCACACACTAACCCCAGTACACACACCCACACAACCACACCAGATATGAAGCAGCTACAAGCCATGTATGAAGAACTAGGCAGGAAGTTACAGGAATGTGTGACTCCCATCACATCTTCTGGCCTGACAACCACAACTGACCCACACCTGAACAACCATGATGCAAATGACCCCCTAATGACTCAAAGAACCCCAGCACAAGTTGGCAGCCAGCCACGTCACCATAGTGATATTCAACCCACACAACGCCAAACCTCAGAGAGGTTGGTCTCCCTACAAGATCTTGCTTATCTCCAGCGAAAAGAGTACAGGATACATGGGGGCCAAATAAGTGACCTTATTTGACCTGACCTCAGCTACAACAGCTTATGCAAACAAATAGATGAAGGTCTCAGAGAGAAACACACTGAGGGTGAGGTCATTAGGGGGGTGCTCCGTACAATCAAACCTGGCAACTTCAGAGATATGTTGACAAACAAAGACGACCTGACTGTCACAGAACTCAAAAGCTTCCTCCAGTCACACCTAGGTGAGAAGGGATGCACAGAGCTCTTTCAGGACTTGATGTGTGCCAAGCAATATGAAAATGAGACACCACAGCAATTCTTGTATAGAATGATTGGCCTCAAACAAAAGATTATGTTCACTACTAAACAAACAAGCTCAGTAGTTAAGTATGATACCTCCACAATACAGTGCATATTCTTGAACACATTATGTCAGGGAATAGGAGAGAAGTATGATGATGTCAGGCGTGAGCTCAAGCCTCTCCTTGCTGACCCAACAGTATCTGATGAAGCTTTGCTGCGACAGGTGATAAAGACCACCACAGAGGAAAGTGAGAGAAAGCGCAGATTTGGTCGCAGCTCTGCCCGCAAAGTAAGTCAGGCCCATAGCACCCAGGCTGAACCTGAGGAGAAAGTTAAGAGTGAGGTAAAAGTCAACACTGTTAATAAAGATGACACAATACAGAGACTTAGCTCCCAAGTTGAAGCATTGACCCAGGCAATGGAGACCCTGAAACAGCTGGTCACACAGGCTCATGCACCAGATCAGCGCTGTACACCAACCTCTTACTGTGACCCTGAAAAACCCAGAACTGAGAGAAAGACACAGAGACCCTATGGCTGCACACAATGTGTCGCCCAGTCCAATCCAAATTGCAACCACTGCTTCGCATGCGGAGAAGAAGGCCATCGTGCAGTTGGGTGCTTGAAGAAACAGAAACCGTCGGGAAACGGGGTGCGGTCAAGACAGAGGGACAACCTTTGACCGCTCCTGCACCCATGTCCCAACCCCAAACAGGCCTAAAACAAAAGCCAGTTAAAATCAGTGATGCCAACACAATACAATCTCAAAATACCTCACAGCCATGCAAGCTAGTAGCCCCACTCATTGGCCGCAAATCCCTGCTGAAATGTAGTATGGGTGGCTACGCTGTCACTGTCCTGCTGGACACAGGAGCCAATGTGAGCCTAATTGACCGCACGTGGAAGAACAAGTATCTACCTAGCCAAGATATTCGACCTCTCTGTGAGCTACTGGACAATGAGCTGAATGTTTCGGCAGTCACGGGTGATGAAGTGCCTTACGACGGATGGGTTGAAGTGGTGGTAAACCTGCAAGGCAATGATGATCCAGACTTATCCATCCGTGTACCCTTCCTAGTGAGTTGCCTGAAACTAGACAGACCATTAGTTGGTTTTAATGTAATCCAAGAACTCATTAAGAGTAATGAAGGCCGGCCTAAACTCATGTCCATTCTGTCTAACCTCCTTGCAGGTGCCATGGAGATTGATGATGTTAGTGCTGGGGCCATAGTGAGTTTTATTCGGACTCAGAACTCCCCAAAAGAGGTAAATGCTGCTGTAAAAGTGGGTTTCAAAGAGGTCACAATTTGTTCAGGTCAGGTAGTTCACATTAAGTGCAGGGTTCCAGCCAATATCAACCCCTCAGAGTCATTTGTGTTGTTTGAACCCAACCTTGACAGAGGAGTCATTGAGCATTGGAGCAGGCTTAATGGAGATTCACCAGACAGACAGGTGTTTCATTAAAGTTCCAGTGTCAAACCACTCCCAACATGATGTGACCTTGCCAAGCTTCACAGTCCTAGGCATCATTGAGCCCATTGACAAAGTCATAGAGACAGACAGTCCCCACAGTGACCATAAGAGTATTCATGTTAACACTGTTGACTCCTCACCTCCCCCCAATTCTAATCAGGTCCCACCCACTGCAGACCTGTGGCACCCACCAGTGGATGTCAGTCATCTGACAGATGATCAACAAGAGGAGGTGAAACAAATGTTGATGGAGGAATCAGGAGCTTTTGCTCGCAATGATGGTGACATTGGGAACATCCCAACCCTCCATATGACCATCAGTCTGAAAGATGACATTCCAGTCCAAAAAACATATTCATCCATTCCCAAACCACTCTATCAAGAGGTCAAACAGTACATCCAAGAGCTGCTTGCAAAGGGCTGGATCGTCAAGTCAAAATCACCCTTTGCAGCACCTGTTGTCTGTGTCAGAAAACGTGATGGATCTCTAAAACTGTGTATTGATTACAGACAGTTGAACCAGAAAACAGTGCCAGATCGCCACCCACTGCCTCGCATCCAGGATCTCTTGGACACCCTGGGCGGCCACAGCTGGTTCACCATTCTTGACCAAGGCAAAGCCTATCATCAGGGCTACATAGCTGAAGGATCCCGCCACATGACAGCCTTCATATCGCCTTGGGGTCTATATGAGTGGGTGAGAATACCGTTTGGTCTCAGCAATGCCCCTGCTGCTTTCCAACGCAGCATGGAGGAGATGCTTGTCACCTTGCGTGACGACTGCTGTATTCCTTACCTTGACGACATCCTCTGCTACTCCAAGACCTTTGCTGATCATGTCGATGCAGTGCGTCGTGTCCTGAGAGCCCTGCAACGTTATGGAGTCAAGCTGCGACCCACAAAATGTGAGTTGTTCAAACCAGAGGTCAGGTATGTGGGGAGGTTAGTGTCAGCTAATGGGGTGAGAATAGACCCAAAAGACATTGAGGCTGTAATGTCACTGAGGGAGAAAAGACCCACTACAGTGGGGGATGTCCGTAAACTGTTAGGTTTTCTGAGTTACTATAGGATGTACATTCAAGATTTCTCCCGCATCGCTAAGCCAATATATGGGCTGCTACAAGTGAAAGGAAATCCTGATGCAACACAGGGGAAGATAAAGAAAGGTAAAGGAGCACAGTTGCCTTCAAAGACCCCCATACAGTGGACTGATTGTCACCAGACCATCCTCGAGCAGCTCATTAACATCCTGTCACACCCACCTACACTAGCATACCCTGACTTTGAACTTCCCTTTACACTACGCACAGACGCCTGTCAGCAGGGACTCGGTGCAGTCTTGTACCAGCGACAGAGTGGAAAGCTGAAAGTCATTGCATATGGTTCAAGGACATTGACCCCCGCTGAAAAGAACTATAACTTTCACTCTGGAAAGCTGGAGTTCTTAGCCTTAAAGTGGGCGGTATGTGAAAAATTCAGGGATTATCTGTTTTACGCCCCATCCTTCACAGTGTATACAGACAATAATCCACTAACATACGTGATGAGTACTGCAAAGCTGAACGCCACAGGCTACAGATGGGTTGGAGAGCTTGCTGACTTCAGATTCAACCTAAAGTATAGGCCAGGAAAAGTCAATGTGGATGCTGACACACTGTCTCGTCTCCCACTGGACATAAACCGTTATGTTGAGGAGTGTACTGAAGAGCTCGACAGAGATGCAATACATGCTACTTGGGAAGGAAGTGAGGCTGCAAAAAGGTATGACATTGCCTATGTTGCTTCTCTTAACCTGGCCCAAAGTTCAGAGTCTCAAGTTAAGTCCCCAGTACCGACCATCAGCCAAAGTGAACTAATCAGATCTCAGAGGCAGGATGCAGCCATCAGTGAGATAATCAAGCTGAAACAGACAAAAACAGCACTGACAAATGAGGACAGGAAGAAAGCAGGTGGCCCTGTGAAAAGACTCATGCATTAGTGGGGTAAACTGTATATGGAATGTGGCCTACTGTACAGGAGTGCAGGGGGTCGACAGCAGCTTGTCCTACCTTCTGAATATCGGCCCCTTGTAATGAAGCATCTCCATGATGACATGGCTCATCTAGGATCAGAGCGAGTCATTGGGCTGGCAAGAGATCGTTTCTATTGGCCCTTCATGAAAAAGGACATTGAGGTTTATGTCACAAAACAGTGCCCCTGTATCAAGAAAAAGAAACCTGTGGTCCATGATAGAGCACCAATGGGCAGTATCATGACCAGTGCACCTCTTGAGCTTGTGTCTATCGATTACATGCACTTGGAGCAAAGCAAGGGTGGATACGAATACATCTTAGTAGTCATAGACCACTTCACCAGATTTGCCCAAGCATATCCAACACGAAACAAGTCAGGCAGAACAGCTGCAGAGAAAATATTTAATGACTTCATCCCTCGGTTTGGTTTTTTATCCAAATTGCACCATGATCAAGGCAGAGAGTTCGAGAACTCCCTGTTTAAGACCCTTCAGCAACTGTCTGGGGTGGGACACTCCAGGACAACCCCGTACCATCCACAGGGAAACCCTGCCGAGAGATTCAATCGGACGTTGCTTCAGATGTTGAGAACACTGCAAGAGGAGAAAAAGAGCAACTGGAAGGATCATTTACCACAGGTGGTGCACGCATACAACTGCACTAGACACGAGGCCACAGGTTTCTCACCTCACTACCTCATGTTTGGGCGCCACCCCCGCCTCCCTGTTGATCTGCTCTTTGGTCTGTCCTCTGAAGAGGAGGGTGAAACACCCCAAGGGTATGCCGACAAATGGGCTGTGAGAATGAAAGAGGCCTACCGCATTGCATCTGAGAACAGTCAGCAGTCCAGTGCACGAGGCAAGAGACGATATGACCTTCATGTGAAGGGGATTGTTCTACAGCCTGGTGACAGGGTTTTAGTTCGCAACATGAGTGAGAGAGGAGGCCCAGGAAAGCTCAGGTCCTACTGGGAACAAACGGTAAACATTGTTAAGGAACAAATAAATGACAGCCCTGTTTACAAAGTGTCTCCAGAGACATGTGGTGGCAAAGTCCGTACTCTACATAGGAATCTCCTCCACCTTGTAAACGACTTACCTGTGAGTGTGGCTGAACAGTCAAAGAACCAAGCACCGACTAAAGAGAGACAAAGGAATAGGAGTCAGGTTGAAAGGAATGCAGAGAGAGAGACATTCCAAGGCAGTGCTTCATCTGACTCTGATGAAGATGGCCCAAGACCACAGTACTGGCTCAGAGTATCAAGGCCAGCCGAGTCACAAAGGTCAAATATAACAACCACCCATGTGCCTAATAGAAACCATGTTACTTCTCCATTCTTACATGAACAAGCAAGGATGACCACACAAGCAGGAGAGCACAGACAGCCTCCCAGCTTCACAGCAGAGGAACCTGAACTGATGGAGCAAGAACAATCCAGTGAACACGAATATGAACAGAATGCTGAAAATGAACATTGCCAACCCAGATATGACACTAACCAGGACAGTCCTACTTCCTCTCAGTGTGGTTCAGTCAGGAGACCAGTGCGAGTCAGGAGACCACCCAGGACACTGACTTAAGAGTCTCTTGGTCAGCCATCCTACCAGTCAATTGGGTCAGTCAACAATATTGGACTTTGTGGGCCGCAGACATTGCCAGCATGGGGAATACAGTCAGGCCCAACACCACATTACCCACCCTATCCCACACTATACCCAACACTGCCATACACCGTCATGATGCCATACATTGTACCTTCCTTTGCATACTAACATACAAGTTTTGATTTGAAAAAAAAAAAGTGTATTGAAAAGAGTATTTTGTTTTGAATGCCGGGAGTCATTTTCTTTGTCGGGGAGCGTGTGACCCACCCATAATGTGTCACATTTTTGTGTTGATATATTTATTTTATTTTATGGTTTGAATTCGTTTTTGGAGCTGTCATTCCACATTTATCAATATTCACATTGGTCAGTAGGGGGCAGCAGGGCGTTTCTTCCCAATTGAATGCGATCACCTACAGACCGGAAGTGTCTTGACATTCTGACAAGAGCGACCAGTCTGTGACCAACTGAAACGTTCTGTGTGCTTATTTCCTCCTGTATAACAGGTTAGTTTTGGTAAAACAACTCACTGAATAATATCCATGTTTTTTCTAAGTTTAAGTACACATTCTGATGGTGGAGCCTAACTCTAAAGTGTTTGTGAGTTGTAGTTTGTATTTGTGAATGAATCCGGTGCACAGCTGTATTAATCAATACAAAATGGCGACGTGAGTGCGCAATGTTTATATAGGAACTTCTGATCCTAATTCAGACTCCCAAATTAGAGCTCCCGTTTTCTTATTGATTTCATATGTATATTTGTATAATGTGTGTGTTCTGAAATAGGTTTTACATGCTATTTTGTTATGTTTAGACATGGTTATATAAGTTAAGCTCTCAGGAATGGTCAATGAACATTTCAAGTACAGTAACTTAAAGCTGCTATATAAGAAGAAGAAAAGTAAAGTATTTAAATGAATGTTGCTAAATTGTGCATTAAGTTAAAGGTGAATATTCCTGAGAAAGACAAGACAGTGAAATAATGTCTAATTGAGCACTATATTGTATGTTTTGGAGTGAGGATGTGGATATGTGAAAATATATGGCAAAGGCATACAGTATTGTTATGGTAATTATAACTCCAGTGATACAGTAACAGTTTAATGATAGTTTATTGAGTGTTTTGATGAAAATAGAGGTGAAGATAAAGTAAAAGACATTGACATGATAATACAAAGTGACAAAATATATGGGAAATTAAGTGAATTGTGGATTTGTAAATTCTGTTAATAAATTCTGACGAGAGCGACCAGTCTGTGACCAACTGAAACGTTCTGTGTGCTTTTTTCCTCCTGTATAACAGGACAATATTATCTGACTGCTTGTCCTGGCTACCTGGAGGAAAAAAGCACACAGAACGTTTCAGTTGGTCACAGACTGGTCGCTCTCGTCAGAATTTATTAACAGAATTTACAAATCCACAATTCACTTAATTTCCCATATATTTTGTCACTTTGTATGTCAATGTCTTTTACTTTATCTTCACCTCTATTTTCATCAAAACACTCAATAAACTATCATTAAACTGTTACTGTATCACTGGAGTTATAATTACCATAACAATACTGTATGCCTTTGCCATATATTTTCACATATCCACATCATCACTCCAAAACATACAATATAGTGCTCAATTAGACATTATTTCACTGTCTTGTCTTTCTCAGGAATATTCACCTTTAACTTAATGCACAATTTAGCAACATTCATTTAAATACTTTACTTTTCTTCATATTCTTCTTCTTATATAGCAGCTTTAAGTTACTGTACTTGAAATGTTCATTGACCATTCCTGAGAGCTTAACTTATATAACCATGTCTAAACATAACAAAATAGCATGTAAAACCTATTTCAGAACACACACATTATACAAATATACATATGAAATCAATAAGAAAACGGGAGCTCTAATTTGGGAGTCTGAATTAGGATCAGAAGTTCCTATATGAACATTGCGCACTCACGTCGCCATTTTGTATTGATTAATACAGCTGTGCACCGGATTCATTCACAAATACAAACTACAACTCACAAACACTTTAGAGTTAGGCTCCACCATTAGAATGTGTACTTAAACTTAGAAAAAAACATGGATATTATTCAGTGAGTTGTTTTACCAAAACTAACCTGTTATACAGGAGGAAATAAGCACACAGAACGTTTCAGTTGGTCACAGACTGGTCGCTCTCGTCAGAATGACAAGACACTTCCGGTCTGTAGGTGATCGCATTCAATTGGGAAGAAACGCCCTGCTGCCCCCTACTGACCAATGTGAATATTGATAAATGTGGAATGACAGCTCCAAAAACGAATTCAAACCATAAAATAAAATAAATATATCAACACAAAAATGTGACACATTATGGGTGGGTCACAATTGCGTGTGAATGCTGATGTGCGGAAGCAACGGAAACGCGCATCCGCCGAAAAGCACAAGCCGAACTGAGATCCTAACGTTAGCGTGCTAACAGTTGACATGTATCAAGTACCAAGTTATACTGTATGACTCTAAGGTGTATGGCTGAAAGATTGTCTATAAAAGTTAGCATGCTAATGTTAGCACGTGTCAAGTACCAAGTTATATACGTCATAATTAAGGTGTAGGGCTGAAAATTTGGTTATAAAAGTGAGCATGCTAACATAGCGTGCTAGCATGCTAATATCATTAGCTAACAGTTAACATGTGAATGCTTGTCAAATGTGTTATATTGCACCAAAAAAAAAAAAATTAACAATTAATTTCCCACAAGTACAAAAAATGCAAAAAATTATATTTAATTTTTGTAAAAAATACATTCTGTTTCGGGTCCCAATTTTGAACCTTCAGTTCCTCTGAATTACCTCTTTGGGGCTCTAATTGTATGTCGACAAAAGTGGTCGACCATTTATGTTGACATCTACTTAAGAGCACTTTTTATACATAAGCAGAACATAATGGACAAGGACTTGATGAGTTGCTCGACAAAAACAGGTCGTCAACATAAGCAGGTCCCACCGTATCATGACCAGTGTTAGGAAAAACTTTGTTACAAAAATAACGGCGGTAGTATTACTTGTAGCGAGTAATCTAATTAATTACTTTTACGTACGTTACAACGCTGTTACCGATACATTTGATTTGGTTGAAAGTCAAGACAGCGTCAGAAGTACATTAAGTTCAATGGAGGAGGTAGATTTTTACTATTGAAAGCAACAACCAGAGAGCACACTAAAATTAATTTTATATTAAATAGGAAAAGACAACATCACAAACATCACACAGCAAACATGTAGACTAAGTGCACACACACACACACACACACACACACACACACACACACACGCACGCACACACACGCGCACGCGCACACATACTCCTATCACTACTATGAGGGAATAATGAAGAACAAATCAGTGACTGAAGTGACAAGTTTGCACTCCTACAATAACCCTTTTATGGACAAGGAGACTACAGCTATGGAAGCACATTAAATCTCTTTATTAACTATATCTTTATTAACACAATCCAGTGAAAAAATTCAACAGAGCTGCCATCATTACTGGTAAACTACTAAGCTTACCTAGCTACCACCACCAGGTGTGAATGAATACCACCACCAGGTGTGAATGAATGATAGGTTCTCACTTCTCTGTGAAGCGCTTTGAGTGTCTAGAAAAGCACTATATAAATCTAATCCATTATTATTAATATTATTATTAAGCTAACCAACACAGCTGAGCTAAAATACTGCTCTCAGCGCACTTTCAAAGCAATCACACGACACTTGGCAACAGTCACCGTCTTTTACAGGCACACACACACATACACACACACACACACACTCTGCTCTCATGAAATGTCTCTCAACTATACCGGTATTAGTATAGTACCGCGATACTGATTAATTATATTCGGTGCTATACCGCCTCTAAAAAGTACCGGTCCCCCAAACCCCTGCCCCCTGTCGTCGTCATGTCGTGTCATTGCTTTTTTATGTTCGGTAGCGCACAATCACAGAGTACTTACAAGCAGACACAGTGTGTAGACAGAAAAGGGAGAACGGACGCATTTTGGCTTAAAAACTAACGATAAAGGTGAAGTTATAACACTGAAAGGCCCTCAGGAAGAGGTGCTTTAAGACATGGCTAGCTCGCTAGCAGCTAAAGTCCATCCATTCAGTGTTGTAGCTACTTCTAAATCACTAATCCTCGCCTCCATGGCGACAAATAAAGTAAGTTTCTTACAAGTGTCATCCCTGCAGGACGAGGAATAGCAAACATGCTTCACTACACACCGTAGCTCACCGGCGCCAAAATGTAAACAAACGCCATTGGTGGATCTACACCTGACATCCATGTAATGACACCAAGTACAGGAGCGTATCTCGTCGATAGTACTATGATTACGTCGATATTTTTTGGCATCACATCTTCTTTCGTTTTTTTTTTATTTATATAATGTTTATAAACTCAGGAAATATGTCCCTTGACACATGAGGACTTTGGAATATGACCAATGTATGATCCTGTAATGACTTGGTATCAGATTGATACCCAAATGTGTGGTATCATCCAAAACTAATGTAAAGTATCTAAACAACAGAAAAATAAGTGATTATTACATTTGAACAAAAGTGTAGATAGAATATGTTAAAAGAGAAAGCAAGCAGATATTAACAGAAAATGAACAAGTAGATTAATAATTAATTTTTTACCACTTGTCCTTAATAATTTTGACAAAATAATAGAATGGAAAATGACACAATATGTTACTGCATATGTCAGCAGACTAATTAGGAGCCTTTGTTTGCTTACTTACTACTAAAAGACAATTACCGGTCTTGTATGTTCACTATTTTATTTAAGGACAAACTTGCAATAAGAAACATATGTTTAATGTACCCTAAGATTTTTTTGTTAAAATAATGCCAACAATGGAATTTTTCGTGGTCCCCTTTGTTTAGAAAAGTATCAAAAAGTACTGAAAAGTATCGAAACACACTTTGGTATCGGGACAACACTACTCACAATTGTGTATGGCATGTCTCAACGCATTAAATTACTTCCTCTAGTAATTAATTACCATATTTTTCGGAGTATAAGTCGCTCCGGAGTATAAGTCGGACCGGCCGAAAATGCATAATAAAGAAGGTAAAAAACATATATAAGTCGCACTGGAGTATAAGTCACATTTTTTGGGGAAATGTATTTGATAAAACCCAACACCAAGAATAGACATTTGAAAGGCAATTTAAAATAAATAAAGAATAGTGAACAACAGGCTGAATAAGTGTACGTTATATGACGCATAAATAACCAACTGAGAACGTGCCTGGTATGTTAACGTTACATATTATGGTAAGAGTCATTCAAATAACTATAACATGCTATACGTTTACCAAATAATCTGTCACTCCTAATCGCTAAATCCGATGAATCTTATACGTCGAGTCTCTTACATGAATGAGCTAAATAATATTGTTTGATATTTTACGGTAATGTGTTAATAATTTCACACATAAATCGCTCCTGAGTATAATTTGCACCCCCGGCCAAACTATGAAAAAAACTGCGACTTATAGTCCGAAAAATGCGGTACATTATTTAAATTTAATTAATTAATACAAAAATTTAAAGAGTGATTACATTAGTAATTCAATTACTTTTTTGGTAACTATAATAATCACTTTTTATAAGTAATTGTCCGAACACTGATCATGACAGCAAATTCCGTCAGCTCTAGAAGTTAGAATGACTTACAGCAGAAGGTTTGGTTGCGCCACTGGACGGCGATGCCCTCCTGGGCACAGTGTCGGGCGTAGGCAGTGAGCACGGTGCAGTGACAGGACTCCTGGGTCACACAGTTGCACACCTCTGACAGACACAGGCGCAAGTAAGGCTCCCTGTCCACGACATCGTGACATGCCTAAAAGAGCGGTAGAGCATAAGAAGCTGCTAGTTACAGCACACAAAGTGCAAACAGACCTGGAAGACTGAGCTGTGAATGATGGAGCACACAGAGTCAGCATAGTTCCTCCTCTGGGTATAAGCAGTGCAGGCGTCCTGAGGTGCTACTCCGGATAGGCTGCAGTGCTCCGTGGTGAATTTACTAATAAAAGATGAGACGCTGCTCTCTACATCTCCTTCTGGGGTCATGAAGTCATCATGCTGGTTCCAGGTCATTGTTCCACATAGACCGCGCACCTTCAATATAAAACACACAATTTACTTCTTTTAACGGTCCTGAAATATCGGACACCACTTCTGAGGCACTCTTTTAATACGCTTTTATCAGTTGGACGGACAGTCAGTGTATTTTTCGTCATTTGAATTTTCGTTTTAAATTCACATAAATAAAATTAAAAAACAAAGAGATATTTTTCCGTGTTAAAAAGCAATAATTACATTTTAAAAAATGCACGGTTTAAATTTTATGTTATATTTAATATGACTAAAAATGAACAGTAACGCAACAGAAAATATTTGTGAAGCATTAGAGTAGACAAACAACCCGCCATGGATTTTAGGTTAAAAAAAAACCCAACAACAATCGAGCATAGTTTTTACCCTAATTGCCATGGTTATTTTGTTCAAAGACAGTTTTAGCATTGTTGCGCATGAGTGCACAAGGTCAGCAACGTTGGTCAGCAAATTTTTATGGGTCGCAATTTTTTACAGAACATCGGCATTAACTGGGATGGTGCTGAAATGACTCAGGGGGTGAAAAAAGGCATGCTGGAAAACGTTTTTTCGTAAGTAAGCCATATGTCTGCTGGCTCCAAATCAACCCTTGAAGCTGGGGTACCTGAGTTATATTCTTTAACTAAAAAAATAAATACTGTATACCATATTTTTCGGGGTATAAGTCGCTCTGGAGTATAAGTCGCACCGGCCGAAAATGCATAATAAAGAAGGAAAAAAAACATATATAAGTCGCACTGGAGTATAAGTCGCATTTTTTGGGGAAATTTATTTGATAAAACCCAACACCAAGAATAGACATTTAAAAGGCGATTTAAAATAAATAAAGAATAGTGAACAACAGGCTTAATAAATGTACGTTATATGAGGCATAAATAACCAACTGAGAACGTGCCTGGTATGTTAACGTAACATATTATGGTAAGAGTCATTCAAATAACTATAACATATAGAACATGCTATATGTTTACCAAACAATCTGTCACTCCTAATCGCTAAATCCGATGAAATCTTATACGTCTAGTCTGTTACGTGAATGAGCTGAATAATATCATTTGATATTTTACGGTAATGTGTTAATAATTTCACACATAAGTTGCTCCTGAGTATAAGTCGCACCCCCGGCCAAACTATGAAAAAAATTGCGACTTATTGTCTGAAAAATACGGTATATCATATTAGCGTCATACAGTATAACATAAAAGTAATAATTTCTGAAAAAAATTATATGTCTGTGTGATGTCTGTGCCTTATAATTAAGTGTTTTAGTAAATAAAACCCCGGAAGACAAAATCTTCCTGGCGGTCAACCCCTCCAGATCCAATCACAGGATTTAGAGAAAGGAGGGGTGATCAGAGTCCACAAAAGATCCGCCTCATTGGCGATATATAGTGAAGTGCGTGCACCGGGCGAACTTGTTTGCAGTAAAGCATGGCTGCCGAACACCCACCTGGAAAGATCGCAATACCTGCGCTTGCTGTTACAGAATATAATGCAAAAAAAAAAAAAAAAAAGAGGAAATCAGAGGAAGAAAAGAAAGACGTTGTCTAAAAAAACAAATAAGAGCAAAAGCTCAAATAAATTTTGGTCCGGCATATTCAAGATGGAGGACACTTCAGGCCAGTCTTGGACTAACTTTGCACGTGCAAGTGGCTGTTTTCCTTCTCGAGAGTTAATCTAATGTTCCATTTTAATTTATTTTATGTTTATACTTTTGCGTGGCGACGTGTTTTCAACAAAATACAAAATAAAAAATAGCGGATCCTTCGATGCAATTCAACAACCTCTGCGTGTGTGCACATAGCTCTCGTGCACGATTTCGTGCACTTCCAGAGATGGAGACTGGGAGGGACTATCAGCGTGGTGCGCAGAGTGGGCGGGTCGGCATTTACAGTTTGAAATCTTCCTAGTGACACAAGATTCAAGCACCCCAGCGTCAAGTCATCCAGCAGTTCAAAAATGTAATTGCTGGGTAGAAGATACAGGTGCAACTTCAAATATTTGAATATCGTGAAAATGTTTGTGTATTGCAGCTATTAAATGTACATGGTGAAACTAAAATATGACATAGGCTCATCATGCAACACAAAATAGTTTACCTTTTTTTCCGGACCATAGGGCGCACCGGATTATAAGGCGCACTGCCAATGAGCGAGTCTAGTCAGGTTTATTTTCATACAAAAGGCACACCGGATAATAGGTCGCATTAAAAGAGTCATATTATTATTATTATTTTTTTTCTAAATTGAGAACACTTCCTTGTGGTCTACATAACATGTAATGGTGGTTCTTTGGTCAAAATGTTCCATAGATTATGTTTTATAGATCATCCTCAAGCCGCTTTCTAACAGTCGCTTCAGGATGCGCCGTTTTGTGGGCGGTCTTATTTATGTGGCTCACCTTCGGCAGCGTCTTCTCCCCATCATCTTTGTTGTAGCGGTGTAGCGTGCAAGGACGGGAGTGGAAGAAGTGTCAAGAGATGGAGATAATTGTTTTAATGACATTCAGACTTTACTTAAATCAATAACAGAGCAGCATCTTCTCATCCGTGGCTCACTCGTGCAATAACAACGCTGGAAATGTGTCCCGTGAAAAACAGTCCGACCGGAACTCTCTAAGAACTAAAGTTCCTTGGGTGAATAATGTAAACTCACTACACCGGTATGTTTTATGGCGAGTTTACTGACGGATATAAGCAGAGGTGGGTTGTAACGCGCTACATTTACTCCGTTACATCTACTTGAGTAACTTTTGGGATAAATTGTACTTCTAAGAGTAGTTTTAATGCAACATACTTTTACATTTACTTGAGTATATTTATAGAGAAGAAACGCTACTTTTACTCCGCTACTTTTATCTACATTCAGCTCGCTACTAATTTTTATCGATCTGTTAATGCACGCTTTGTTTGTTTTGGTCTGTCAGACAGACCTTCATAGTGCCTGCGTTTCAACAAATGCAGTCACTGGTGACGTTCACTCCGTTCCACCAATCAGATGCAGTCACTGGTGACGTTGGACCAATCAAACAGAGCCGGGGGTCACATGACCTGACTTAAACAAGTTGAAAAACTTATTGGGGTGTTACCATTTAGTGGTCAATTGTACGGAATATGTACTGTACTGTGCAATCTACTAATACAAGTTCGAATCAATCAATCAAAAGTGTGAAGGAAAAAAGAAAAATTTTTATTTCAACCGTACACCCCGTCAAAAGCCTAAAGACTGACTGCACAGTTCCTGTCTTCACAATAAAAGTGCCGCTCCATCGCGCCTGCGCTTTCAAAATAAGAGTCTCCGAAAGCCTGCGCAAACAAGCTAGCAAGCTACGGAGTTTGCCGCCAATGTATTTCTTGTAAAGTGTATAAAAACGAATATGGAAGCTGGACATATAAGATGCCAAAAACCAACCACTTTCATGTGGTATTGGACAGAAAGGAGGAACTTTTTTTCTCCTCCATTTGAAAATGTGGACGTTTGTCATCACTACTGTCTGATTCCAATCAATGCAAGTCATCAGAATCAGGTAATACACCAACTTATATTCTTGTCTTCATGAAAGAAAGGAATCTATATGTGTTAAACATGCATGTATATTCATTAAAACACTATTAGCATGTAAACAAAAACGGCAAAAAAAATAAAATAAATTATATACTGTATATATCAATGTATGTATATATATATATATATATATATATATATATGTGTGTATATATATGTATATATGTGTGTGTGTGTGTGTGTGTATATATATATATATATATATATATATATATGATATGTGTGTGTATGTTACTCATCAGTTACTCAGTACTTGAGTATTTTTTTTACAACATACTTTTTACTTTTACTCAAGTAAATATTTGGGTGACTACTCCTTACTTTTACTTGAGTAATAAATCTCTAAAGTAACAGTACTCTTACTTGAGTACAATTTCTGGCTACTCTACCCACCTCTGGATATAAGTAAGTAACTTGACACTACTTTATATTAGAAATAGCAATTTAAATTTCCCTGAGGGAACTCTCCTTAAGGAATCAATAAAATACTAGCTATCCATCTAACAGCGGAGGGTGAATGTCTCATAACAAGAAGATAGAGAAAAAGAAGAAGCTTATCGACTACGGTGTCGTCACGGACTACAAAGGCGGAAGCACGCACATTTTCAGGACTTATGCAGATCCCAAATACAGTTTAGCAGGTACCAGAAGGTAAGAAAAGTTGCTTTTGAATAATATTGTGAAACAAAACACCAGATAATATGTCTTACCTTATACACACGCCATAATAATACTCGTAAGTTGTAGCACAGTACAATCCATCAAGTGGTGTGGCTACATAGTTTACCAGACTCGTATTAAAACATTTTGATAGATTTTTGAGCGCCGTGTGTAATGTTCTATATTTTCAATGGAACATATAACATTTTGGTGTTGTTTACTTGAGTCATATTGCAGTCTACACGTATCTCGTATGTGTGACTGCCATCTTCTGGTCACACTTATCATTTCACCATGTACCAAATAAAATAGCTTTGAGGTCGGTAAGCACAACCAAAATGATTCCGTACATTAGGCGCACCGGGTTATAAGGCGAGTTTTGAGAAAATGAAAGGATTTTAAGTGCGCCTTATAGTCCGAAAAAGACGGTCAGCCTTTTTTTGATACAATTTTGATGATTATGGCTTACAGCTTATGAAAACCTGCAAGTAAGCCATGATCGTCAAAATTATAACAAAGACCTGACATATCTCACTTTGTGTGTAATGAGTTTATATCGCATATTAGTTTCACATTTAAAGTTGAATTGCTGACATGAATGAACTTTTGCACAATATTCAAATGTTTTTAAGTTTCACCTGTACGTCTAATAATTTTAGTTCTGACAGTTCCAATATGCTAAAATGCAATCTTTCTCTTCACCGTCTGTCTTTGCACTGATCGCCTTCTTTTTGCCAAAACGATTGCGACCATTCAGGCGTAGCTGTTCTAGTTTGCACAAAACGTACAAAATATCGACACAAAAACACCTTTTTTAGATCACACCCTAAATGTACAGTATAGTCTGAAGACCACCTTGTTGGTGAAGTGAGGCTGCAGGGTGATGATGATGAGAGGTCCATCTAAGTGCCAGAGGAGCTGAGCTCCAAAGGTCTGGATTAGGAGAAAAGAAGAAGACGCCCTCCGCACTACCAGGTCTCCTGTAACCACGGGCAACAGCTCCCTTTGCCCATTTAGGGTCACGCCCCCTGGAATTATCAAAGTACACGTTAGAGCAGGGGTGTCGAACACGGTTACACTGAGGGCCACATCGCAGTATAGGCTGCCCTAAGAGGGCCGCTTGTAACCGTATATAATTTATAAATAGAAAATAATTCACCTTATGATATTATAAAATGAATTGCTGTGCATTTGATTATTATATGTGTCTTACATAAACTGTAAAACATTTTTTATTTTTCAATCAAAAATAAAAAACTGGCAGCTGAGTCGCCACAACTTCACCATAAAATTTACGATGGTTTTTACAGCATATTACTGTAAATGGAACACGGTGCTATAGTTTTTTTTACTGTAAAATTCTGGCAACTGAGCTGCCAGTTTTTTTACTGTAAAATCTATTGTCATTTCTACAGTGTACAATTTGAGGAATAACTGTTTTAATTTGTTTTAATTTTTAAAAGTTTGAAATTAATAATAGTATTATATTTATTGCATTATTAGATAATAAAGTTTAAAATATACTCAATAGCATGCAATAAATGTATTTATGTCTGTCACAATGAAAAGATTACATTTAGTAAATTATAAAATGCTTTATTGACTCATATTATTTCAGGGCTTTCGCGGGCCGCTTTAATGATGTGGCGGGCTAAATCTGGCCCCCGGGCCTAGAGTTTGACACCTGTGCGTTAGAGAGACATTCACATGTTTGAGTACAAAACTGTTTGTTTTAAAGATACGACTCACTAATCATTGGTGTGATAAATTTATAAATATTTCACTAAATAACTTTGTCAGTTGTAACAGAAAGCTACAATGTTTTGTACAGATAGTTTATAATATAAAAAACAAACTAAAAAAAAACATGGGATTAATTAAAGTACCGGTTATGTCAATATTTCATTTTGGCAATTGATTCGAACACAGAACACATAAAAGATGCTATAAACACATAAAGAATGAAAACATTACTTCTGTTGCTGGTTTGAACTAAGTCAGTAAGGTTTGATTAATGGGTGGGATTGAACAAATTTACCAGTGTCTGTGATGGTGACTGTGGTGCGAAGGGCAGTGATTGACATTTCTCTCAGACAGCCTGTCGCTCTTCCTCCTCCTCCAGATGTGCACTCGCCACAGCGCACACTTACCACAAGCTTTCTGTCAACATAATCCTAACAGAGTGCAAAACATAGAATGTGCAAAGAAGATCAAATACAAGGTTATCCAGATCATCATAGCAATACATGATTTTTGTTATTGTGAAAGTAGTTCCCAATGGTGCTGATTAGAGATGTCCGATAATATCGGCCTGCCGATATTATCGGCCGATAAATGCGTTAAACTGTAATATCGGAAATTATCAGTATCGTTTTTTTTATTATCGGCATCGGGTTTTTTTTTTTTTTTTTTTTTTTAATTAAATCGACATAAAAAATACAAGATACACTTACAATTAGTGCACCAACCCAAAAAACCTCCCTCCTCCATTCACACAAAAGGGTTGTTTCTTTCTGTTATTAATATTACTGGTTCCTACATTATATATCAATATATATCAATACAGTCTGCAAGGGATACAGTCCGTAAGCACACATGATTGTGCGTGCTGCTGGTCCACTAATAGTACTAACCTTTAACAGTTAATTTTACTCATTTTCATTAATTACTAGTTTCTATCTAACTGTTTTTATATTGTTTTACTTTCTTTTTTGTTCAAGAAAATGTTTTAAATGTATTTATCTTATTTAATTGTATTAATTTTTTTTAAAAGTACCTTATCTTCACCATACCTAGTTGTCCAAATTAGGCATAATAATGTGTTAATTCCACGACTGTATATATTGGTTGATATCGGTATCGGTTGATATCGGTATCGGTATCGGTATTTAAAGAGTTGGACAATATCGGCAAAAAGCCATTATCGGACATCCCTAGTGCTGATGTTTGTAAAACAGTAATGCAGTGGTTCTCAAACATTTTTTCACCATGTACCACCTCAGAAGAAAACGTAGCTCTCCAAGGCGGATGTTTTATTTAACAAGTATATTCAATATTTTTGGCCACTGTAACATTACACACAGTTTGAACAGTAACACTGTTTGAATATTGGAAAATAAAGTTTTTGTTTGTTTGTTTGTTTTCTTTCATTTATTTAAGGTCAAACAAAAAACAATCAACATAACTGTCACACCGCGGGGAGGGATTTCTTGTCTTGGTTTTTTCTGTCTCGTGAATTGCATGTTTTAGTTTGAAAAGTAACTATTTTCTCGTTTCAGGTCACTTGCCCTTCCTTTTGTGTCATCAGTCTGACGTCATCCCTGATCCCTGATTGTTTCCACCTGTTCCCCATTACCCTCATGGATGGGTCTTATAAGCCCACGCCTCGCTTTGTTCTGTGCTAGATTGTCTCGTTTGTTCGTGCCTCTCTAGCTCCTGTCCAAGCCTTGCGTCGTCTCTTGTTTGAATATCTTGATCCTGAATTCGCTCGTTGATATTTTGAGTTTTCTTTTTCTCCTCCTCAGCAGAGTGATTTTGGTTATTTAGCTTTGCAGCCGAAGTGGTGAGTTTTCAGATTTTTCTTACAGTTCTTCCTTTTCCTAAATTTTTTGAGTGACACCTTTTGTTTACTTTTTTTAGATAAGATACAGTGTAGAAGTTTTATGGCCATTGTTTCCCCCTCCTTTTGGAGCGTTTTTTGGTTATGATAAATTTCATAGATTATATCCTGCGCCAAGTATAGTTCGTAATTGTTTTTGTGTTTCCTCCTTTCGGTTGTTCCTTTTTGTGGAACCTTTTTTTGCCGACTAGTCAGATTATAGCCTATGTTGATTTGCCTGACGGATTGTTCCCCACTCTGCATCTGAGTCCCATTTTTGACCGAACCTGACAATAACATTGAAAATAAATAATGAAATGAAAAGCAGCAGAAAGAAGTAAAACTTATAATATATGCCCCTTATTCATACATTTACAACATTTGTTGTTCAACTCAGAAGATTAGCCATATTTATTTTATAACATGTCGATTGTAAATAGTTTATAACATACAACAAAATAACTAAACATGGAAACAATAATTTATTCCAAGTCATATTTTTTCGTCATGATTTTTTTTTTTGATAGTAAGAGATTTAGATTGTTTTATTTCACGGTCAAGATTGTTCCATAAACTAACACCTTTGATTGAAATATGTATTTCCCTCACTCCTGTTCTAAATCTTGATTTAGTAAAGAGCTCACTTCCTTTTAGAATATTTTAGTAGAAGCATTTAAGTCCCATCTTAAAACTAATTTGTATACGCTAGCCTTTAAATAGACCCCCCTTTTAGACCAGTTGATCTGCCATCTCTTTTCTGCTCTGCCCCCCTCTCCTGACCACAGATGACTGTTCAAATTCAGGACCGGGGGGGACCACTCATTTGTGCATCAGTTGGGGGTGTCTCTGCGCTGCTGACTTGTCTCCACTCAAGATGATCCCCTGCTGGCCCCATTATGAACTGGACTCTCACACTATTAGCTAGATCCACTCGACATCCATTGCACCTGTCGCCCGGGGGAGGCTCCCCACATCTGCGGTCCTCTTCAAGGTTTCTAATTGTATCCCATTGGGTTGAGTTTTTTCTTACCCTCATGTGGGATCTGAGCCGAGGATATCGTTGTGGCTTGTGCAGCCCTTTAAGACACTTGTGATTATCAATCAATCAAAGTTTACTTATATAGCCCTAAATCACAAGTGTCTCAAAGGGTGCACAAGGGCTATATAAATTAACTTTGATTGATTGATTGATTGATTGATTGATTTTTGATTTCTCTTTTAACAAATCTATTTTGAATATTGATTGGAAGAATTTGTGTATATGTTGGGAACATCTCTGCGCTGCTGACCCGTCTCCGCTCGGGATGGTTCCCTGCTGGCCCCACTATGGACTGGACTCTCACTATTATGTTGGATCCACAATGGACTGAACTCTCACAATATTATGTCAGACCCACTTGACATCCATTGCATTCGGTCTCCCCTAGAGGGGGGGGGTTTACCCACATATGCGGTCCTCTCCAAGGTTTCTCATAGTCATTCACATCGACGTCACACTAGGGCAGCGTTTCTCAAAGTGTGGGGCGCGCCCCACTGGTGGGGAATAGAGACATGACAGGTGGGGCGCGAGGAACGGGAGGAAATTTCACTTTACATTTTTTTTTTAAATTATTATATTCTTAGATACATTTTTTTACTATGCTTTCATTTTCTATACACACTGTAAATCACTTTGTGATTCTGTCTGTGAAATCCGCTATATAAATAAATGGAAATTACCGGTACTTATTTTTACTGTAGGCTTTATATTTCTCGGTACGAGCGAAAGTTTGACAGACATAGCAACAGTAACTAATGGGGGCGGGGCTAAGCGGAACAAACTTTCGCGCGGATGGGTAGCAGGCTAATGTGTGGATCACAATTACACAAATATATACATTTGTGACTCGCACCTCAAAGGTCGTCGAGCCAGAGCCAGCGCCTGCAGAGAAACAAAATTCTGACGGGCACACACTGTGTCATTCACTGGGAAGCACTCGCGTCAAGGCAGCTCAGCCCCGAACTCAATGAGGTTTTAACAGATGTTGTGAGCGCGGTAAATTTGATCAAAACACGACCACTGAAAGTGCGACTGTTCTCTGCACTGTGTGAGGAAATGGGAGCTGATCATACAACCGTGCTGTTTCACAGTGAAGCAAGGTGGCTCTCCTGGGGCAAAGTGCTGTCACTTGCCCTGTCTTGCCAAATGCATAGCTCCTCCTTTTTTTTTGCAAAGATTGCAAAGTGGCACTTTTATTGTATTTATTATTGAACTTGATGCAAGTTATTTGATTTATTATTGAACTTGATGCAAGTTATAACACTTTTTTTTATTTATTATTGAACTTGATGCAAGTTATAACACTTTTGTTTTATTTATTATTGAATTTGATGCAAGTTATAACACTTTTTTTGATTTATTATTGAACTTGATGCAAGTTATAACACTTTTTTTTATTTATTATTGAACTTGATGCAAGTTATAACACTTTTGTTTTATTTATTATTGAACTTGATGCAAGTTATAACACTTTTTTTGATTTATTATTGAACTTGATGCAAGTTATTTGATTTATTATTGAACTTGATGCAAGTTATAACACTTTTGTTTTATTTATTATTGAACTTGATGCAAGTTATAACACTTTTTTTGATTTATTATTGAACTTGATGCAAGTTATTTGATGTATTATTGAACTTGATGCAAGTTATAACACTTTTTTTGATTTATTATTGAACGTGATGCAAGTTATAACACTTTTTGATTTATTATTGAACTTGATGCAAGTTATAACACTTTTTTGATTTATTATTGAACTTGATGCAAGTTATAACACTTTTATTTGATTTATTATTGAACTTGATGCAAGTTATAACACTTTTTTTGATTTATTATTGAACGTGATGCAAGTTATAACACTTTTTTTTATTTATTATTGAACTTGATGCAAGTTATAACACTTTTGTTTTATTTATTATTGAACTTGATGGAAGTTATTTTATTTATTATTGAACTTGATGCAAGTTATACCACAGCTGCACAGATATTTTATTTATTATTGAACTTAATGTTATTTTATGTTATTGAGTTCGAATGTATACAACTTGATGTTCAATAAATTTGAAAATGTTAAAGCTTGGCATTAGCGCTCTGTTGGGGCGATGGGGGCAGGTGGGGCTTGAAAACTCCCCCTTGTCCAAAGTGGGGGATGACAAAAAAAGTTTGAGAACCACTGCACTAGGGTGAGTTTTTCCTTGCCCTTATGCAGCCCTTTGAGACACTTGTGATTTAGGGCTATATAAATAAACATTGATTGATTGATTGATATGTTTTGTTCAAGATTTTCAGGATATTGTACTCGACCAATACATGAAATTTCAATATGTTTACCTGTTTGAATATTGATCGGTTGTCTGTCTATCTGTGTTGGCCCTGCGGTGAGGTGGCGACTTGTCCAGGGTGTACACTACTGCTGGGATAGGATAGGCTCCAGCCAACACCGCGCCCCCAAAAGGGACACGCAGTACAAAATGGATGGATGGATGGATATTGGATTTGTACTTTAATCAAGGGATTCTTTGTCGCACTACCAGATAGAGCCTGTGTACCACTAGTAGCAGAGTCATGTATAAAGAGAGTATGACCAACATGGTTTCAGTCGATCCCCTTAATGATTGGTCAAAAGGCACGTGACCTCAGGGTCTACTACTATCTTTGAGCTGATGCTATGCGTTTGTGTTTCCTTGTTAGTTTTTCGACGCGTAAAAATGCCCTGTGGTGCAGGATGGGTCTGCTCCACCCGCGAGAATTGTGGAAAGCTTTTAAATTGCTTTTTTTACCCAGAAATAATACAAGTATGGGAAGTGAAGGTTCACGAACAACATTGGAGAACCACCGATTACAGCGTATTGTGCCAGGTAAACACACAGCATCTGCGTTTTGTTCAGGAAGGAACACACAGAAGCTAATACAAATAATAACATAATGAAATTAATAAATATAAAAGATGGTTTGACCAAAACAGACTATCTTTGAATCTCAGTAAAACTAAAATAATGCAGTTCGGTAGCAGCAGAAGAGAAAGTCAAATACAAATACAAATAGACAGACAATGAATGAGTAAAAAAAAACATTTTGACTGTAATAATAGGTCAGAAAATTAACTGGAAATCTAATATAAAAATATACAACAAAGTGGCAAGAAATACGTAAATAATGAATAAAGCAAAATATGTTCTGGACCAAAAATCAGTCCATATTCTCTACTGCTTGCCAGTGTTACCATATCTGAGTATACAAGGAAATAACTACAAAAGTACACTAATTAATTTACCAAAGAAAGCCTTGGCACTCGGCGGAGGCGGTCGCATTTTTTCCCTTCCCTTCCTGTCTCTCCCTGCTTGCTCTTTTTGTCTTGTCTTGTACCGTATTTTCGGTGTATAAGTCGCACCGGCAGGAAATGCATAATAAAGAAGGAAAAAAACATATATATGTCGCATTGGAGTATAAGTCGCATTTTTGGGGGGAAATTTATTTGATAAAACCCAACACCAAGAATAGACATTTGAAAGGCAATTTAAAATAAATAAAGAATAGTGAACGACAGGCTGAATAAGTGTACGTTATGTGATGCATAAATAACCAACTGAGAACATGCCTGGTATGTTAACGTAACATATTATGGTAAGAGTCATTCAAATAACTATAACATATAGAACATGCTATACGTTTACCAAACAATCTGTCATTCCTAATCGCTAAATCCAATGAAATCTTATACGTCTAGTCTCTTACGTGAATGAGCTAAATAATATTATTTGATGTTTTACGGTAATGTGTTAGTAATTTCACACATAAGTCGCTCCTGAGTATATGTCGCACCCCCGGCCAAACTATGAAAACAACTCCGACGTAGCTCCCACTCCCCTTTTTTGCAAGTTTTGTGGATTTTATGTAACATGTTTATGTGTGCTATGTCAATGAGGTTTTTTTCCTTGGCCTCAGTCTGGACCCGCTCCCTGGAGTCCAGCTATTGACTGAATATTTACCTGTTTATTACCTTTTTTTGTAAGGGGCGCCGGAAGTTGGCAGACCCGTCAGCAATCCTATTTCTGTCTCCCTGTAATGTTTGTCTGATCTTGAATGGGATTGTGCTGAAAATCTCAATGTCCCCTCGGGGATTAATAAAGTACTTCTGATTCTGATTCTGAGTTATAATAACACATAATGAGTCATAAATACATTGCAGGCTGCTACCACAGTTGACCTTCACACAAAAGTCACAATTTCTCCACGATTGTTGGTTTAAAGCTAATGTAGATTTTGGCAAAATGAGGGTAATACGTTTCATTTTTGGTCGTTCTGTGTATTTTTTTTTACTTTTATTGTGTCGTTGAGTGCTTTTTAGAGTGCCTGCTGGTCACTAAACACTGCAGGAATGTAGCAGCAAAGTCCACCAAATAAGTAAAAGCATGATTTATTGTAGGTTTATGAGCTGTAGTATGTTTAGAACTATATTTAGACATATTATTTTTGTTTATTTCAGAAAAACTGACGTCAAAACGACAACAATTGCGTGCATCCGGGCACAGCCGCAAACATCCTTGGTTTTAGGAGTGCCTTTATACTTTTGGGGTGCCATGCAGCGTATTAGGCATGCTTAAAACACTAGAGTGCTCCTGTTGTATTGGTAGTGTACAGGTATGTTCCTCAAAGTTCCACTTTGGGTTCTGCCTTTGTCATCTATTGAAGTGTTGGCTCATGTGTTCAGTTCAAAAAAATTGTAAGACACTCAAATTTTTTGCCGCAGATTCTTAAAAACACTACGGTACTGTCATAGAGATTATCTTTGATTCGCTTTTTTCGCAGAAAGTCCCTAAAAACAGCAGAGCGCTCCTGTAACTCTGACAAAATAAATAGATCAAAATCAAATGTCTTCTGTAGAGGACACTAATTCTCAGAAATATACAAAATAAGACTTATAGTGAAAGGAGAAGTCCGGCCCACCGTTCTTTAGCTTTCTGGAAATGTGGCCCCTAAAACAATTTACAAAACCCAAAACCAGTGAAGTTGGCACGTGTAAATCGTAAATAAAGACAGAATACAATGATTTGCAAATCCTTTTCAACCCATATTCAATTGAATACACTAATATATACGCCTTCCGCCCGATTGTAGCTGAGATAGGCTCCAGCGCCCCCGCGACCCCAAAGGGAATAAGCGGTAGAAAATAAATGAATGAATGAATATTATACCGTAATATCATCAAAAGGTTCATAGAATCTGTAGAAATCACTGCATGTAAGCGGGAAGCCCGTGACTTTCGAGCCCTAAGGCGGTATTGCATCATAAAGTGAGATCAGTGTGTAAAGGATATCACCACATGGGCTCAGGAACACTTCAGAAAACCACTGTCAGTAACTACAGTCCGTCGCTATATCTGTAAGTGCAAGTTAAAACTCTACTATGCAAAGCGAAAGTCATTTATCAACAACACCCAGAAACGCCGCCGGCTTTGCTGGGGGCGAGCTCATCTAAGATGGACTGATGCAATGTGGAAAAGTGTTCTGTGGTCTGACGAGTCCACATTTCAAATTGTTTTTGGAAACTGTGGACTTTGTGCCCTCCGGATCAAATATGAAAAGAACCATCCGGACTGTTATAGGCGCAAAGTTCAAAAGCCAGCATCTGTGATGGTATGGAGGTGTATTAGTGCCCAAGGTAACTTACACATCTGTGAAGCCACTATTAATACTGAAAGGTACATACAGGTTTTGGAGCAACATATATTGCCATCCAAGCAAGGTCTTTTTCATGGACGCCCCTGCTTATTTCAGCAAGACAATGCCAAGCCACATTCTGCACGTGTTACAACAGCGTGGCTTCGTAGTCCAGACTTGTCTCCCATTGAAAATGTGTGGCGCATTATGAAGCGTAAAATACCACAACGGAGACCCCGGACTGTTGAACAACTTAAGCTGTACATCAAGCAAGAATGGGAAAGAATTCCACCGGAAAAGCTTCAAAAATTGGTCTCCTCAGTTCCCAAACGTTTTAGTGAGTGTTGTTAACAGGAAAGGCCATGTAACACAGTGGTAAAAATGCCCCTGTGCCAACTTTTTTGCAATGTGTTGCTGCCATTAAATTCGAAGTTAATGATTATTTGCAAAAATAATCTTGTCTTTGCAGTGTATTCAATTGAATATAAGTTGAAAAGGATTTGCAAATCATTGTATTCTGTTTTATTTACGATTTACACAACGTGCCAACTTCACTGGTTTTGGGTTTTGTAGTTGAATATCCCTGTTCTGGTTTGTGCAGGTCTATTTAATCCAATCAGTGTCAGTGTCAGGTCTCACCTCCACGGTTGTGAATGGACAATCTCCTCCTTGGAGTGAGTATCTCTTTTTGTCAAAGGTGGTGACATGTAGAGCCCCCATCAGGCTGCACTGAGCTGCACATTTCTCCTCGCTACATTGCCACTGACCTGCACTGCAGACGCTGCATCCGGAACATAAAGTCAGTGTGAAGCGTGAACGTTTCGAGAAGGACAAGATCAAAAACACTCACCAGGTGTTACATCTCTGCTGGATTTTGTCTCCTGACTGATATGAACGTCGGCGATGGAAACAAGGACAGTCATCTCTTTTGAGACAGTGTCCCTGGTGGAGGTACAGACCTGGAAGACACTCGCAACCCCCAACACACTCCTCACGGCACTGGACCGTGGATACGGCTGGTCCGGGAAGTTGGGGGGACGTACAGCTGGGGGGGCAAGAGGACACACAGTCTGAAAAGACCTGACCTCTGGGACAAACACGAGCTGTGGAGAAACACATGGAGAAAAAGGGCTTAACAAAAAGTTATTTTCATCGTCATTTGTAGTGCCGGTAGGTTTGTTTTTAAAGGGAGTGTTGCGTCAGAAGTGCTAAGCATGTGTGAGAGATTGTTTGAGTGAGAGATAATATGTGCATCCCTGCACGTGTAAAAGAGTGTTTCTGTCAATTTTGTGTTAAGCATAATGTTTGATACACAAACATTTACATAATACAAACAAATCGTTCAGTCACATGTTGATAGTATTACAAACTTGAAAATGATCTCTTTACAGTACACTTACTAGGGATTAAAAAAAACTTCTATTTACTTAATACTACAAATAATATTATTTATCATTATTTATATATTTACAAGTTAACTACAAACAAATGCGATTAATCGCGATAAATATTCCAATCGTTTGATTGTATTTGTAAGAATAATTTTAATACACCATACTTTTTACTTTTGCTTGAATATTTTTGTTTAGAAGAAACATTCCTTTTACTTTGTTGCATTGAGTTTCATTTGGATCAATACATTTATTTACAAACCCCAAAACCAGTGAAGTTGGCACGTTGTGTAAATCGTAAATAAAAACAAAATACAATTATTTGCAAATCCTTTTCAACCTATATTCAATTGAATAGACTGCAAAGACAAGATACTTAAAAGTTCAAAATGGAAAACGTTGTTATTTTTTGCAAAAATTAGCTCATTTGGAATTTGATGTCTGCAACATGTTTCAAAAAAGCTGGCACATATGTTGCCATCCAAGCAACGTTATCATGGACGCCCCTGCTTATTTCAGCAAGACAATGCCAAGCCACGTGTTACAACAGCGTGGCTTCATAGTAAAAGATTGCGGGTACTAGACGGACCTGCCTGTAGTCCAGACCTGTCTCCCATTGAAAATGTGTGGCGCAATATGAAGCCTTAAATACCACAACGGAGACCCCGGACTGTTGAACAACTTAAGCTGTACATCAAGCAAGAATGGGAAAGAATTCCACCTGAAAAGCTTAAAAAATTAGTCTCCTCAGTTCCCAAACGTTTACTGAGTGTAGATAAAAGGAAAGGCCATGGAACACAGTGGTAAAAATACCCCTGTACCAACTTTTTTTGCAATGTGTTGCTGCCATTAAATTCTACGTTAATGATTATTTGCAAATAAAAATTAAGTTTCTCAGTTCGAACATTAAATATCTTGTCTTTGCTGTCTATTCAATTGAATATAAGTTAAAAAAGATTTGCAAATCATTGTAATCTGTTTTTATTTACGAATTACACAACATGTCAACTTCACTGGTTTTGGGTTTTGTATATCATCATATTCATTGATAAACTATTGATTACTGCTTGCAAAGACATATTTATTTGGTTTGTTGTTGTTAGAGAGACATTCCAACGTAAGCACTAGTGACATTTGACTCCATTTTACCAATCAAACAAAAGCCTGTCAGTCACATGACCACACTCAACCTACACACTGTAAAAAGTGACATCACGTTGCAACTTTTCAATTATTACATAAAACTATGAAAAATAACATTTATATAATAAATAACTTTTCACATTTCATCCTACAAGAATTCCACTTCCAATAAGAGAAAACATGTTGCGGTGTGTTTTAGATGTTACGTTTTAGCTGTACATGTGCTAACATTAGCCCTGTTATAGTGACTGTAAAAAGTGCATCATTCATAGCTGTAGTAGTGTATCTCTGTCAAATTTCACTCAGAATAGAAAAAAACTGGTTTGAAAAACGGAGGATGTTTTATAGTCTTAACACGATACAACATCAATAAATGATCCAAAAAGCTGCAAATATTTACATTACCACATAACGTGTCTCTCCTCCACAACAGGATAACATGTTGCTGGGCACACTCCCGAGCATAGCTGGCCAGCGTGTCACAAACTGCTGCCTCCCGCTCCTTAGGTGGCAGGCTACAGAAAAGGTACAAGCATGTATCGATGTACGCTGCTGGGTCCAACTGAAAAACACACAATGAACACATCACATTTTATTAATTTTTTTCAATGTTTCAAGTGTTCCTTGTAACATTAATACCAAAAAGCACATAATTTCAACAAAAATTGTAAAAAAAACAAAATTGCTGTTTTACTCATTTTTTACCACACAGGCTTAAAAGTAAACACGAGATGGCAGTTGTAATGTTGTGAAAATGGGCACGGCCCCTTTAAGGGATTGAGGTCTCGAGTCTCTCACGTGTTCCCGGAAGTTAGATGTTGATAGCACAGAGAGCGGTAGTGGTGCCAGTAAAGAGTACAACGGAGTAGGATTGATATACTAAGGTGTTTATTAAACACAGTTATATAAAGCAAGAGTGGACCTCACGTTTCTACATTGGAGACGAGCTGTGAAAGAACCAATCGATATTCCCCTCCAGGACCGGCCGCCTCATTCACTGCACAGAGCAGTATCATGACACGCTACGAAGCTGATCGGCCTTGTAAGTGAAAATCATTTAATCATACATGCTACCCCACTGCTAACCAGCACTACAGACAGAACGAAAGAGAAATTCAATTAGAGAAAAAAACCCGAAAACAAGCTGAAGTGAAGTGAAGTGAAGTGAAGTGACGTGAATTACATTTATATGGCGCTTTTTCTCAAGTGACTCAAAGCGCTTTACATAGTGAAACCCAATATCTAAGTTACATTTAAACCACTGTGGGTGGCACTGGGAGCAGGTGGGTAAAGTGTCTTGCCCAAGGACACAACGGCAGTGACTAGGATGGCGGAAGCAGGGATGGCGGCATTAGCTGAGCCCCCGCAATTTCCACAATTTGACAGTACCGAGAACAGAACACCAGCCACTACAAATGCCTGAACTCCCAACTGGACCCTGGAAAAATGTCTCTGTGGACTTTTGCTGTCCCCTACCCTCCGGTGATTACCTGTTTGTTATGCTGGACGAATACTCGAGATTCCCCTTCGTCGAGATCACATTCTCAACCTCAACACACACACTAATCCCTGTCATGGATAAAATATTTTCCTTGGTGGGCACGCCAGAAGTCGTCAAGAATGACAACGGGCCCCCATCCTGAGGCAATATATTCTGTGACTTTGCTCACTACCTCGGTTTCGACCAGAGGAAAATCACACCATAGTGGCCGCAGGCCAATGCAGAAGTTGAAAGATTCAACAGACCTTTGATCAAGGCTGAGACAGTCAGAGATTACAAAGAGAAACATAGCCAGGACTTGTGATCTCGCTGGAAAGATGTCCAGGCATCGAGTAATTGTCTCTGGCACCCTGCCTGCAAGAGGCAATGATGAGAGATATAGCAGATTAGTCTCGCTTAACAAGTGGCTGGCTAGCTTCTGTAGACAACAGGGACTAACGTTTATTGATAATTGGCCCTCTTTCTGGGGCAAACCAGGCTTGCTGATGAGAGACGGCCTTCACCCTAACCAGGAAGGCGCCATCATCCTTTCTAAAAACATAGACTACTGTTTAAGTCACACTTGACTAACTACACTAGAGCAAGCCCGGTCACAGGCAATTACAGAGCCTGCTAGATACCCTGTCAGAGCAGATGACTCCCAAGGAAGAAGACTCTTGGACTGAATTAACCTTTGAATTTCTATTTGCTCCTGTATACCAATGTCAGGAGGCGTTTGTTAACCATTTCAAATATTTGTATTGTATTATCATTGTGAAGGTTTGAGATGGCAAAATCTTTAGATTGATTTAAATTAAGTGTCATCATACAGTCCAATTTTTCACCAGAAACAAGGACATTTCATTTGAAAGAAAAGGAGGGATGTAATGTTGTGAAAATGGGCACGGCCCCATTAAGAGACTGAGGTCTCGAGTCTCTCACGTGTTCCCGGAAGTTAGATGTTGATAGTACAGAGAGCGGTAGTGGTGCCGGTAAAGAGTACAATGGAGTAGGTTTGATGTACTAAGGTGTTCATTAAATAGCTATATAAAGCAAGAGTGGACCTCACGTTTCTACAGGAGTAGAAATAATACATATATGATAATATATAATAATAATAGTAATAAATAAATATAATTACAAAGCCTTTCATTTTGTCCGCTGTCTGCCCTGTCGTCCACAAATTGCAAAACACTTGTCGTGTATGTTTTACACATGAAAAGTGTGTCTATCTTAAACATTTACACATTCAAACATTAGCACATTAAGAGCATTTGTTGAGTCACTGTTGAGAGTGACCTATGGCGCTAATATTAGTTGGTAAATGATAGACTATGAGAAATTATTGTCACACTTCAACTAGGCTCCAGCACCCCCGCGATCCCAAAGGGAATAAGCGGTAGAAAATGGATGGATGGAACTTCTCTAACATGTAAACGCTTCCTTCTTGCTCGGTCAGCATTGACAATGAAAATATTGCATTAATTGTCTTACTAAATGTTAAATACATATATAAATACTCGATCGCTCAACAGCTCACAAATGCTCTTAACATGCAGGATGTTTGAGATGGACAAACACTTTTCAAGTTTAAAACATAAAGGGAAAATGTCTGCAACTTGTGGATGACAAAACAGACAGCGGACAATAAGAAAGCTTAGTGGTGTTTTTTTAAATTAATTATAAATAATAATTACTATTATTAGTTATAATGACCTAAATCAGTACAGTAATTTGACCACAAGCTCTGAGCATGCACTTTTACTGCCATTTAGTGTCTACTTCTAAGTCTGTGTGGTATAAAACGAGTAAAACACCAATACATCATTTATTTTTAAAAACCTGTGATTTTTTTTAAAATTTACAAGGACTACTTAAAACCAGTGGCGGGCTTGTGCGTTTCTCACCTAGGCCTTTAGTGATGTACTTAGCCCGACTTCACCTCTCAAAATACCGTAATTTATGTCACCACATCCATCCATCTATCCAGTTGACATGTGCTTTGCGGATTTGGAGAAGGCGTATGACTGGGTCCCACGGGAGATCCTGTGGGAGGTGCTGAGGGAGTACGGGGTGAAGGGGACCCTGCTTAGGGCCATCCAATCTCTGGACAACCAAAGCGAGAGTTGTATCCAGGTGCTTGGATGTAGGTCAGACCGAAAGAATAAGATCGCGGATACAAGCGGCCGAAATTAGTTTCCTCAGAAGGGTGGCTGGCATCTCCCTTGGAGATAGGGTGAGAAGTTCAGTCACCCGAGAGAGACTCGGTGTACAGCCGCTGCTTGGAAAGGAGCCAGTTTAGGTGGTTCGGGCATCTCGTGCGGATGCCTCACGAGCGTCTCCCTAGGGAGGTCCTCGTTGCTCGTCCCACTGGGAGGAGACCCCGGGGCATGCCAAGGACCAGATGGGGGGATTACATCTCCTCTCTGGCCTGGGAACGCTTCAGGATCCCCCAATAGGAAGTTGCTAATGTTGCTATGGAGAGGGAAGTCTGGGGGTCTCTGCTGGAGCTGTTGTCCTGCAACCCGATTCCGGATAAGCGGTTGAAAATGGATGGATGGATGGATGTCACCACATGGACACGGCTGGAGATACTATACAGAAACCCACTTGCATACGACTGGGCATTGATCCCCTCAACAGTGTACAAAAGGGTCTATTTTTCGGCGCATTTAACATTCAATAAACCCGCTTCAGCAATTAAAACATATCTTACGTGGTACTGTCAAAATTAAAATAATTGTATAAAACAAATAAAACATTAAAAAATAAAGAAATAAAATATTTGAATTCACAATTTGTAGCACCCATCCGACGTCGTATAAGCCAGTGGTACCGTCGTAGTCGGTTGATTCGTGTGAAAGTGGCGAGCAAATCATTTCGGCGCAGGTGTTGTGCCAAAATGTGATTGCCTGCCAAAAATAAAAAAAATTCGCGGGAGCGTGCACCGCTCGCTAAACCTACATTGCTTGGCTTTGTCTGTCCACAGCGGATTACTAGGTGTAAGACAAACACTTATCTTCGTGGTTATTGTACCGGTGAGTTTTCTGTGGCTTTCTATGGCTCGTATGGTTCCGGTGCCACTTCCTGTTTTCGCAACTTGTGATTGGATACTCACTTGGGACTGCCAAGTGAGTATCCAATCACAGCGTTAGGCCAGCTAGAAGGTCAACAACTCGTGATCTGACTGGCTATCCCAATTGTCTATCGCCTCTGTGTCTGTTCACTTACAGTGCAAAGATGCCCGCATTGTTGATTCTGAAGGCCCCGGGCAGATTTCATACATCATGGCAACATAGGCTAGCTGAATTCTGATTGGATACAAACTCTAACCTAAAAACAACAGCATCCTACACAACATCCTGAAGGACAGATAACACCCAGCACATGGCCTCTTCAACCTGCTACCCTCTGGAAGGAGGTATAGATCGATTCGCGCCAGGACCACCAGAATGTCACAGTCTGTATCCCCAGGCTGTGAGACTGCTAAATGAACAGCCTGCCCCTTTGCTGCCCCGGACCATCTTATTACCTCACTCTTCACCACCTCAATAATTGTGCTCTGGACATTGCATTGCTGCAACATCAACGTAACACCCATCAGACATCCGACTGTTCCCACCCCCACGTCCCTCTATTCGCCATCTTCCTAACAATGCTAAACTGTAAACTATGGTCAACCTGCACTTCAATGCAGTTTCTATGCCGCTGGACAAAGCTCAAACAAAATCTCGTTGACATGTATGACGTAAGTGTTATTATGACAATGACAATAAAGGAATTGCTTGCTTGATTGATTGATTGATTGATTGATTGGAAGGAGCATAATATGACATGAATACTTTTAGATATTTAGGAAAAGTAAATAAAAAATTACTTTTATCTTTAATTATGATCATGATTTCTGGTTATGTTAGGCCAGAAGAGAAGGCCCTGCTGGCCCTGACGGCCCACCACTGCTTAAAACAGTGATAACAAATTAATTCAATCACAAGTTGATTCGATGAAATTGAAACATTGCAATTTTTGCTGCAACTTTCTGAAAAGAAATTTGGGATTTTAGGCCGCAGCAATCGCTGGAGGGACTGATTTAGAGAAGCAGAATACATCTCGCTAAGTAAAAATATAATTTGAAAAAGAAAGTGTTAAAAACCCAGGTATTATTAATAAGTGTGTGTAATAAGTGTACACTTACACGGGTGTGGCATTGTGTGAAGGGTATTTCTAGCAGCTGATGACACATAGACTGAGCTTGTCTGCGTAGGGACATGTCTCCTGAGATGTCACAACTGTGTCCCAGCTCAGCAGCATCACTACAGCCCTAACAAAAACATGGAGAATCATTGGAAAAACCCAAATATACTACTGCAATACTACATAAATGTATACTGTAGTACTTCATTCTGCTGGTCAGGAACTTTCCACGAGTTTCCGAAGCTTGCAGCGTACTGAGACACAGTGCCATGTATGGTGGTGAAATCATCTGTGGTATAGAAAATAAACTGTTAACACTATAAATAAAACACTTTTTATATTCATAAATAGTTTGTCCATCCATCACCGTTTGGGTCATTGTTGTAGCTTCCACACAGCCCCCTAGTGGCTGCCAGGTGTTCAGCAGTGACGGTCAGATGGATGGTGTTGACCATATCGAACTTCACCCTCACCCCTAGGCCACTCTCCACAAAGACAAAATCTCCCAGCCAATGAACGCTCACTCCTGCAGGAAGAAACAAGCGTTGCTTTTGGAAGATAGCGCATTGGAAATAATATCCTCATCACGCACACAAAAATGCTGTTAGAAGTGGCGAAGAGTGAAAACTTGCATACCGTTTTGGAAAAGGGGTTCTCCATTGGGGACATGAAGGTTGTTCAGGGTTAAATTCCTCTGCTGAATTGTAACCAAATCAAGGCCCATCATCATTCTCAAAGCCTGAAAAGGAAGCCAAATACACATTTTAGGTAGGAACAGCGCCAACTACTGTCAATTGACTTCACAGTGCTGTTTCTTTGTAGCGGTAACTCAACTTTCTTACATCCCACTTTTCTTATGATTCGGTGTTCGCCAAAATATTATCCCGATTCTTAAGTGCTGTCTGGGTTATCGTACGGCCAAACATTGCACGTAACAAACTAGTCTGTTTACATTCCATTGAATCAAGTGTCCTAATTGACTATATATATATATATATATATATATATATATATATACAAATATATGTATATATATACAAATATATGTATATATATACATACATATACACATATATACATACATACATATATACATACATACATATATATGTATATATACATACATATACATATATATATGTATGTATATATACATACATATACACATGCATGTACATATATATACATACATGTATATATATATAAATATACATACATACATATATATGTATATATACATACATATACATATATATATATACATACATATACACATACATGTACATATATATACATACATGTATATATATATATACATACATATATATGTATATATATATACATACATATATATGTATATATATACATACATATATATGTATATATACATACATACATATATATGTATATATACATACATATACATATATATATAGACATACATATACATGTATATACATACATATACATATATATATAGACATACATATATATATATATATGTCTTAATAAGGTTATCCAAAAAATAGTGCTCGATACCGTAGTAGAGCGCAATATATGTATGTGTGGGAAAAAAAATCACAAGACTATTTCATCTCTACAGGCCTGTTTCATGAGGGGGTTCCCTCAATCATCAGGAGATTTTAATGGGAGCATTCACATACCATGGTTTATATAGGGAAACCTATAACCTGAGAAATAACAGCTACCAACCATTCACGAAACCCAACACAACACTCCAATACGTGCACCATGACAGCAACCACCCACCCACCACCACGAAAAGAATACCTACCGGAATTAATAAAAGGCTATCGATGCTGTCATCTAGCAAAGCTGAATTTGACCAAGCAACCCCCCCGTACCAAAAAGCCCTTGATGAAAGCGGATACAATTTCACCCTCACCTATGAACCCACGCCAGGAAACCAACCAAAAAAGAACAGAAAACGAAACGACATCATCTGGTACAACCCCCCATACAGCAAAACCGTCTCAACTAACATTGGACACAAATTCCTCAATCTGATTGACAAACACTTTCCCAAAGACAACACCCTAAGAAAAGTATTCAACAAAAACAACATTAAATTGAGCTACAGCTGTATGAACAATATACGACAAATTATCTCAAACCACAACAAAACAATTGCAAATGAGCCGTCGGCCCCCGGACAGAGCGACTCCAAAACCAACAAAGGCTGCAACTGCCGAAAGAAACCTGATTGCCCTCTCAACGGGGGGTGCTTACAAACATCAGTTGTCTACCAATCTAAGGTAACACGCAAGGACATTAACACATCCGACACATATGTAGGATTAACCGAGGGAGAGTTCAAAACCAGATGGAACAATCACAAGGCTTCTTTCAGGAACCAAAACCTGAGGAATACCACAGAACTCAGCAAACACATTTGGGACCTCAAAGACAATAATGTTGAATATTCAATAACATGGCAAATTCTTGCATCCAGCACACCTTACAATAGTGGTAATAAAAGATGCAACCTATGCTTGAAAGAGAAACTGTTTATTATTTACCGTCCAGACCTGTCATCCCTCAACAAGCGCAGCGAAATTGTAACAGCATGCCGCCACAGACGGAAACACCTCCTAGATAACACATGAGCCAATCACCACGCCCCTACGCCAGCCTGTACCCACCCACTCTGTGCCCTATATAAACCATGGTATGTGAATGCTCCCATTAAAATCTCCTGATGATTGAGGGAACCCCCTCATGAAACAGGCCTGTAGAGATGAAATAGTCTTGTGATTTTTTTCCCCCCCACACATACATATATATATATATATATATATATATATATATATATATATATATATGTATATATATATATATATATATATATATATATATATATATATATATATATATATATATATATATATATATATATATATATATATATATATATATATATATATATATATATATATATATAACACAGGCCAAAAGTTTGGACACACCTTTTCATTCAATGCGTTTTCTTTATTGTCATGACTATTTTCATTGTAGATTGTCACTGAAGGCATCAAAACTATGAATGAACACATGTGGAGTTATGTACTTAACAAAAAAAGGTGAAATAACTGAAAACATGTTTTGGATTCTAGTTTCTTCAAAATAGCAACCATTTGCTCTGATTACTGCTTTGCACACTCTTGGCATTCTCTCGATGAGCTGATATGGTTTTCACTTCACAGGTGTGCTTTATCAGGGTTGAGTAGAGGAATTTCTTGCTTTATCAATGGGGTTGGGAACATCTGTTATATATATATATATATATATATATATATATATATATATATATATATATATATATATATATATATATATATATATATATATATATATATTCCTCACGCACTAATTGACTGAAAGAGCGCGCACTTGCCGATGAGGTCACATTATCGATGGGAAAAAGCATTTTTAGACAATATGATACACCGAGAGTAACAAGCGGTGGAAAATGGATTACAAAAGGACAGATTTAAAAAAATAATTGTAATAAAAAAACATTTTTATAAAAAAAAAATGTTAAAACATATTTTTACTTGGGACTTCTGTAGTTTGGGGACCCCTGTTCTATACCTTTTACTATTTATTATTTGCCAAAATAATCCATTATGGTGTCAAGGGAAGTGATGAGTACCAGCATTATGATAAAGAAGGTAGAGAACTATTATAAAAACGGAATCATGTTATGCATGGCGACATGACAACAAGATACAAAGAAAGGCAGGCGACCTGCAGGTAGAAGTTTATTTTATTAGGAACAAACTTGCACCTGCCTGGTCCAGGCAATGGACCATAGGTGAGTCGTAATGAGAAGGCTTGCTTGGCAAAAGCGAACATAGCACACAATGCAAGATGTATGCACAACCCAGACAAAACCATGGACCGGCGTCATTGTTGGCACAATGCTGACAAATAAACCATCCCGATAAGTCAGGGATGCCCATTAAGTCGATCGCGAGCTACTGGTCGATCATGAAGGGTGTGTCAGTCGATCGCCAGCCAGGCATTAAAAAATAGACCTAAAAATTAGCGATCATCAATCTTCACCAAGACATCACTTTCGTCACTTGATTGACATTCACTGCACCTGAGGGTCTTGTGCAGGGGTCGGCAACTGTTATAGGGTTTGTGTTGTCATAACACCCCTTGTGAAATGGTATGCCCCAGCAGCAGGAAGTGGGCGTGTGTGATGTTCTGAAGCCAGTTGAATAGAGTCGGACTAGAATATACACTTGTCTCAGGTCTCATTATTAATACACACACAAACATGGTGTCAGAAGTGACTAGAACCACACATAGTCAGGTGGAAGAGTACTGTGCTTCACGGAGGGACCCGTGAAGACAAGAAAGAAAAAAAAAAGGAAAGAAAAGAGTGGAACAGCGTTAGCAACAAGCTAGGCTAACAACATCATCATGGCTACAAACATCCCGCCACCGGAGGAGATGAAGATCAGCGGCAATCTTGCAAGTAACTGGGAAAACTTCAGAGCAGAATTCGAAGACTTTGTACTTGCTACAGGATTACAAAACAAAGCAAAAGAGGTACAAGCAGCAACTTTACGAAGAGTGATGGGCGGGGAATGTCGTCACATATACAAACACAACTTGGGACTCACACCGGAGCAAGGAAAGGACGTGACAGTTATTCTCGATGCCTTGGAGGGATATTTCAAGCCAGCTAGAAACGTCATATTTGAGAGATACGTTTTTGGCATCTGCAAGCAAGATGAGGGGGAGCCCATTGATGCATTTGTAACAAAGTTAAGGGAGAAGGCTGCTTCCTGTGAGTATGGACAACTCAGAGAGGATCTGATAAGAGACAGACTGGTGCTGGGTGTGAGTGATGAAAGCGTGCGCCGTCGTCTACTCAGACAGAAGGATCTCACACTAGCATCAGCCATAGAAATATGCAGAGCTGCTGAGATGACAGACAAGAGGATAAAAACGATCACACAGGACAGGGCACTAGAGACAGTGCATGCAACAGATGGCCGGCGGCCGCGAGTCCCACCCAGGCTGGAACGCTCGGACAGGTTCCAGTATCAGACTCCAGGCACGAGTGAAAACAGCACGTGCAAATTCTGCGGGAACATGCACAGGCGCGGACGCGACCTGTGTCCTGCATTTGGAAAAAACTGTCGCCACTGTGGAACAGCAAATCATTTTGCCAAGGTGTGTATGAAGAGGGGCCAAGCTACACGACAGTTACATGCAGCTGACATGGAGGTACATGAGGACATGGACAGGTCTGACACAGAGGCCCACATATACACAGCAGAGTGCATAGGGGCAATTCAGGGTCGGGGGAAGAAATGGTTTGCCAACATAAAAATGAATGGAGGGTCTCAGAGGTGTCAGTTAGATTCAGGGGCAACCTGTGATGTTATGAGCATAAAAGACATGAGGAGACTTGCTCCAGAGGCTAAATTACTACCAAGCCAGACCAGATTAGTACTGTATTCGGGTCAATCAATGCACTCCATAGGCATATTCCGAACAGAGTGTCTAGTGAGGGGAAAAGCACACAAGCTACAATTTGAGATAGTAAGAAGCGGGCAAAGACCCCTGTTGTCAGGTGAAACGAGTGAGCGTTTAGGTTTAATGCACTTTACCATTCCAGAGGAGCTGCTTATGGTAGGGCATAGTAGCTCAGAGCCACTAACCAGGCAGCACCTTGTGCAGACTTATCATGATGTTTTTAACGAGCCAGTTGAGTCACTCCCAGGGGATGTGCATTTTGAGTTACATACTGACGTAGCCCCAGTGCAGGCCTCTCCACGTAATGTCCCAGTGGCTCTCAGAGATGCAGTCAAGGCTCAGCTAGACAAATATGAAAAAGAGGGCCATTTAATCTCAGTGACAGAGCCTACTGAATGGATTAGCAACATGGTGATTATCAAACAGCCAGAGAAGTTAAGGATCTGCATAGACCCTAAGTCATTGAATCAGGCCCTAAGGAGGTCTCACTACATAATGCCGACACTTGAAGATGTGTTACACAAGCTGCCCAGGGCTCGCATATTCACACTTGTAGATGCACGAGATGCTTTTTTGCAGTGTAAGCTAGACGAGGAGAACAGTTACACCACCACGTTCTGGACGCCATGGAGCAGGAAGCGCTGGTTAAAGCTGCCATTTGGGGTGTCTGTGGCCCCAGAAATATATCAGCGAAAGCAGCACGAGCTACTGGCAGGTTTAAGCGGGGTAGAGCCAATAGCAGATGACATACTGGTGGTTGGGTGTGGGGAGGCAGATGAGGAGGCCATACATGACCATGACACAAAACTGACGGCACTCATGCAGAGGTGCAGGGAGGTTAAGCTGAGGTTGAGTTTAAAGAAACTGCAATTCAGGGTCAGAGAGGTCAAGTTTCACGGACACATTCTCTCGGCAGCGGGGCTCAGAGTGGACCCTGACAAAAGTAGGGCGGTCCGGGACATGCCATACCCCGAAGACGCCAAGGCCGTACAGCGGTTCATCGGATTTGTGACATACCTCGCAAGGTTCATGCCACGCCTCTCTGAGGTATGCGAGCCACTACGGAGGCTGTTGGACAAAGATGTCCCATGGCACTGGCTGCCCAAACACGACGCTGCAGTCGAGGAGATCAAGCGACTGGTCACAACTGCCCCAATCCTGAGATACTACGATGTGACAAAGCCAGTCGTCATCCAAAGCGATGCGAGTCAGAAAGGACTGGGCTGCTGCCTGATGCAGGAGGGTCAGCCTGTGGGGTACGCGTCACGGGCGCTAACCCAGACTGAACAGAATTATGCACAAATAGAAAAAGAGTGTTTGAGTATTGTCTTTTCGTGCCAGCGTTTTCATTACTATTTGTATGGACGAGCGGAGATAATAGCAGAAACGGACCACAAGCCGCTCATTTCAATCTTCACAAAGCCCCTCCTCACAGCACCCAAACGACTTCAGAGCATGCTGCTCACTCTCCAGGCCTACAATCTCAAGGTAGTGTACAAGCCAGGTCCTGATATGCATATTAGTGATACACTGAGCAGGGTCACTGCTCCAACACAGGGGACTGACACTAAATATACAAAGCAGTCCATCTGCTGCCTGCAGAGGGAGCAAGAGGCCACTGAGTTAATAAACCAGGCTGAATACCTGAACGTCACCAGCCAGCGGCTAAACCAGATAAGACTGCACACGGAGGGCGATGGGAGCCTTCAGTTATTGAAAGAAGTGGTGATCCAGGGATGGCCAGATTGCCGAGAGGATGCTCCTCTGGCGATAAGAGAATACTGGTCAATCAGGGACGAGATCAGTGCACAGGATGGAGTACTATTCAGAAGCCAGAGAGTCATAGTACCAAAATCGTTGCGTGCAGAGATGTTGAAACGCATCCATACCAGCCATGTAGGAGGAGATGCCTGCTACAGACAAGCCAGAGACACGCTGTTCTGGCCCAACATGCACAGCGAGATCAAGGACTATGTGAGCCAGTGCTCAACGTGCAATGAATACTCACATGAGCAGCAGCGGGAGACAATGATGTCCCATGCACTTCCTACACGACCTTGGCAGATCCTCAGCATGGATCTGTTCAAACAAGCGGGCAAAGACTTTCTGATTATTGTTGACCATTATTCTGATTTCTGGGAAATAGAGCTGCTTCCAGAACTTTCAGCGGAGACCACAGTGCTAAGGTGCAAGGCCCAGTTTTCACGTCATGGACAACCGGATCGCGTGATAACAGATTGTGGGTCTCAGTTTGACTGTGAGACCTTCAGGAGATTCGCAAAGGAGTGGGACTTTGACCATGTCAAGTCCTCCCCCAGGCACCCAAAATCGAACGGGAAGGCCGAATCGGCCGTGAAGATAGTGAAGGCTCTGTGCAAGAAGGCAGCCAGCGCGGGTAATGACCCATGGCTGGCCATTTTGCAGTGGAGGAACACGCCCACGGAGGGCATGCTCAGCAGCCCCGCACAGAGGCTGATGTCTCGTAGGCTTAGGACTCCGCTCCCAGTCGCTGACACGCTTTTGGAGCCGAGTGTGGTCACTGGGGTCCCAGACAAGCTGCGGATAAAACACCAGACAGCCAAACTCTGGTACGACAGATCGGCCAGGGACCTGCCTGAGCTGTGTATTGGACAGGACATAAGGATGAAGCCCCTGCCTGGGGACAGGACAGGCAGGTGGCGAAGAGGAGTTTGTCTACAACAGGTGGGCCCCAGATCGTACCTAGTGGATGTTGAGGGGACATTCTATCGCCGTAACCGGGTGGATTTGAGACCAGCGGAGAGGCACGCGGCCGAGCGCCACCCTGAGCAAAACTGTGTACAGCACAGCTGCCCACCTGATGGGCAACCCAGCGGTCCACCCAGCAAAGTAATGGACACTGACACAGGTGTCCAGGCCATCAGGCCACTCAGGCAGAGTGACCAGCACCAGCCTATGGCTGGACCACCTCCATCCCCATCATCATCACCACCACCACTATTTGCGCCAGCCGGGCACAGGACGGCCAGTGGTAGGGTGGTGAAAGCGCCGGACAGACTTAATCTTTAGGCACGTCCGAACTCTTGGGTTTTGTGGTTAAAGTATACCTGGGACTGATTTGCTAAGGTTGTTGACACACACACACACACACACACACACACACACACACACACACACACACAAAAAAAAAGTGAAAAAAGAAAAAAGATTGTTGTAATGCTGAAATGACATTGACTTGCACTAAGTATTATTTGCACTAAAAGATTGGTTCTCACTGTGCTTGTACTAAGGTTTTCAGCAATGTAAAAGTTGGCATCTATAAAAGGGGAGATGTTATAGGGTTTGTGTTGTCATAACACCCCTTGTGAAATGGTATGCCCCAGCAGCAAGAAGTGGGCGTGTGTGATGTTCTGAAGCCAGTTGAATAGAGTCGGACTAGAATATACACTTGTCTCAGGTCTCATTATTAATACACACACAAACAGCAACCCACAATGTTGAAAGAGCCATATTGGACCAAAAATACAAAAACAAATCTTAAAAGCCATATTACATACAGATAGTGTGTCATGAGATATAAATTGAATTAAGAGGACTTAAAGGAAACTAAATGACCTCAAATATACCTACAAATGAGGCATAATGATACAATAAGACTAGCAGTCGCCTTGGCGTCAGCTAATGGGGATCCATTCAATAAACAATAAACAATATGTACATATAGCTAGCCTAAATAGCATGTTAGCATCGATTAGCTTGCAGTCATGCAGTGACCAAATATGTTTGATTAGCACTCCACACAAGTCAATAACATCAACACAACTCACCTTTGTGCATTCACGCACAACATTAAAAATTTGGTGGACAAAAGAAGTGGCATAAAACATGTCCTAGAAAGTCGGAGAAAGTTATACATGTAAACAAGCTACGGAGAGTTCAAGGACCGCCAAAATTAGTAGGACAAAACGGCGCTCGCCAAATAGTCGAATCAGTGAAGCACATTTAATACAAACAGTGTGCTTTATAACAATTAGGGAGGTTTGTGTCATATTTGTCCTCCTACAGAAACCATATTAAAGCAAAAAAATTTTTTTTTCCCCCTTATCTTTTTCCATTTTTCATACATTTTTTAAAAAGCTCCAGAGAGCCACTAGGGCGGCGCTAAAGAGCCGCATGCGGCTCGAGAGCCGCGGGTTGCCGACCCCTGGTCTTGTGAGATGACACTGGCTGCTGCAAGAGCATTATTAAGAAAAAATGGCCAACAGGAAGGCGAGAAACAGTTTTTATTTCAATAGACTCTCGCGTGTCAAAACTCTAAAGACCAACCACACAGTTTTTGTCTTCACAATAAAAGCCCCGCTTCAACCTGCCTTCGCTAACAAAATAAGAGTCTCAGAAAGCTAGCATGCACAAGCTAGCAAGCTAGGGAGTTTGCCGCCTTGTAAAATTGTATAAAAACGAGTATGGAAGCTAGACAAATAAGATGCCAAAAACCAACCACTTTCATGTGGTATTGGACAGAAAGGTGGACTGATTCCAATCAATGCAATTCATCAGAATCAGGTAATACACCAACTTATATTCTTGTCTTCATGAAAGAAAGGAACATATATGTGTTAAACATGCTTGTATTATCATTAAACACCTTTAACTTGTTAACAAAAGCGGCCCTTTCATAAATAGATAAATATGAATTATATATATGAATGATGTAGATGCCCTCGACTTGGTCAATTGAAAAGTAGCTCGCCTGCAGAAAAAGTGTGGGCACCGCTGCGATAAGTGGTCAGATGCAGGTGAGTCTCCTGATCACTAATCAGGAGAAGATCAGAACCAGAGGTGACGCGACACACAGGAAGTCGAAATAATAACAAGAGCACTGAAACTGAAAATTCAATACAAAATACAGGGGAAAAAAACAAAAGTCTAACCTGTCATGAGTGATCATGACAAGAAAAAATATTTGCGTTTGATCCACTATACTGACATTCTAAATAGATTCATAATTTAAAAAAATCAATAAAAAAAAAAAGATCAATAGATTATTAGAATTTTTTTAAGAATACATTTTTTAAAATAAGTTTTTAGGCCATCTTCATGCCTACGCGCTGCATGTATATGTCATACGTCGTCAACCAAAAAGAGGTTTTGTAACCTGTAACCTGTTTTGAAAACGTTTTAATATAAGTATTACTGTATACCAGAGGTGTGGACTCGAGTCACATGACTTGGACTCGAGTCAGACTCGAGTCATGAATTTGATGACTTTAGACTCGACTGGACAAAATGTAAAAAGACTTGCAACTCGACTTAGACTTTAACATCAATGACTTGTGACTTCACTTGGACTTGAGCCTTTTGAATTGACATGACTTGACATGACTTGCTACTTTCCCCAAAACCCAAAGATGAAAAAGTTATTCGGGAGCGCTCCGTATTTTTCATTGTGTACTTGTCTATCAGCGTTGCGTGTGTCAGCTGGTGTGCTCTCAGTACAACAGCCAATCAAATTAGATCTACTTTGTTTTCATCACACAGCATTCATCCAATCAAATTGCAGGACAACCAACGAAGAAGACATGTCCAAACCACACGCCAGTGAACAAAAAATTATACCTAAAATAATTTTGTTTGGGTATAAAAATTACGAGGTGGTCAACACAAAACGGTTTGCAGTATGCAACACATGCGGTTCGAAAATTACTGATGGAGAGGCAACAACTTCCAACTTCGTCCGGCATTTGAAGTTGCACAAAGAACGGTAAGTTTTGAATGTAAGATAACGTTTATTGGCTAAGTAACGTGACTTTTATTTGCTGTGTAGTTAAATCAGTGAGGCTGTAAACTCACTGCTAACGTTATAACGTTATAGCAAACACGGGAATCTGTTGCAGTTCACTACCTTATTCATACTTTTTGTTCAATGATTTTTTTTAAGCAGGGTTACGTTAGTCAACATATCACATGTAACGTTAGACGGCGGTCAGCAGCACCTAAAAAAAGACAAAAATAGTAAAATAAAGGTCAGTTAAAATGTATACTATATTATGAATATGTGTACCGTTTTAGCTAGCTTTCTGACATACTGTTGGTTGTTTACCTCAGTGGTCTCCAACCACCGGGCCGCGGTCCGTGGATCGATTGGTATCGGGCCGCACAAGAAATAATTTTTTTTTTTTCTTTTTTTAATTAAATCAACATAAAAAACACAAGATACACTTACAAGTAGTGCACCAACCCAAAACAACTCTCTCCCCCCTTTTGTTCTGGGCATTGAACATGAAGACTCTTCCTTCACTGTTCCGAGTGGCCATGAGAGTCTTGGCAGTGCCTGCCTCCAGTGCTCCAGTGGAGCGAGTTTTCAGCCATGGTGGCATCATACTACGCCCCCATCGTGCACAAATGACTGACAGACTCTTGGCTAATTTGGTCTTTTGCAAATGCAATGCAGCATAGGGCCCTGACATATAAAAAGTACAACTTTTTTGTTATGTTCACGTATATGTCATGTTTTTTCAATGTTAACACTTTTGTACAAATAAGTACATTTGCACTTTATTTTTCAATGTGTTTGTTCTGTAAAGGAATGAGTTATTGTTTAAAATGACTGGTTAATAGTGCTATTATAAAGTGCAATGTCAGCACAATTTTCTTTCCTGCAATTTAAAATGCATTTGTTTTAATAAATAAATACAGCGTTTGAAAAGCATACACAATCTGTGTTAATATATTAGTCTGTGGTTAAAAGGACTTGAAAGGACTCGAAACTCAAAATGCAGGACTTAGGACTTGACTTGAGACTTTCCAGTCTTGACTTTGGACTTGACTCGGGGCTTGCCTGTCTTGACTCGGGACTTGACTCGGACTTGAGGGCAAAGACTTGAGACTTACTTGTGACTTGCAAAACAATGACTTGGTCCCACCTCTGCTGTATACCATATAATACATCACTAGAATAGGTATGGATCAAGAATCGTGTGGAATTGAGAGTCAATTCTGAATTGGAATTGTCACCTCAAGAATCGGAATTGGATCAAATCGTGAGGTGCCCAAAGATTCCCACCTCTACTAATTAATGTATACAAAGTATACAATTGTGTGTACTATTACAGCAGTGTGTGTGTTGCAGTTAATCTCCTAAGATACATTTAATAAGAAGTACAAAAGCATTTCAATGAGTATTGTTGTGTACTACCTGCTGTCACCATGAAGACAATCATTTACTGCACATCCATGACATCAAGCTTCCACCTGTTTTTTGTTATGTTTTTGACAAGCAGCACACTAATATAGTCTGCATCTGGGCTTTATACTGTAGTGGAGCAGGTATGCCAAGGGGCAGTGTGACTCAGATGGTAGAGCGGTCGAGAAATTTGAGGGTTCCTGGTACAAGTCCAGCTTCCACCATCCAAGCCTCTGCCGTTGTGTCCTTGGGAAAGACACTTCACCACCTTTTCCCAGTGCCACCCGCACTGGTGTATGAATGAGTGTGGCAGGACTCCCTTCCAAAAGAGATTTTTAATCTCAATAAGACTTTCCTGGGTAAATATAGGTTTAAAAAAAGGATATAGCTATAGGACTCTTTCTTCTATTGTTAATGGAATAGGTAGATAGACAACATGTCTGATGTGGGACGGAGTGGCTCAGCTGGTACAGCGTCCGTTCAGAAACTTGAAGGTTCCTGGTTCGATTTCAGCATTTGCCATCCTAGTCGCTGCCGTTGTGTTCTTGGGCAAGACACTTCACCCACCTTTCTCCCAGTACAACGTACACAGCAAGAGCAGCCACAGCCCCATTATTGCTGGTGTGACGAGTCTTACCTCCAGCTCAACTTATCAAAAACAAAAGACAAACTGATCGACTTCAGGAAGAGACCCCATGTGAACCAGCCAACTGTGATTAAAAACCAGGGGCCGTATTTATCAAGCGTCTTAGAGTGCCATTTTACACTTAAGTCCTGAGAATTTGCAAAATTTAGTCCTACTCTCAAACTTAAGAATAAACGCTATTTATCAACTTTCTTAAGTCTAAGAATCACTCCTACTCTCCACGATATTTAAGAGACCTTCAGAGGTGTCCTAAGTGGTTAGGAGTTGCCAGCGGGGGATGGCACTGAGGCGAGAGAGACGTGCGCAAACGTTCAGGGAGCGGAAGGATGTCCTGGCTTTGTTTGATGACGAGCAGCTGATCAAACGGTATCGTTTAGACAGAGCGGGTATTATTTTTGTCACAGATTTAATAATGGGTGTCATCTCATCAGCAACATCATGCAGCAGAGCTTTCACAGGAGAACTAAAGGTCATCACAATGCTTCGATATCTCGCCACTGGGAAAATTAATTGGAAAGAAAAAGAAACATTTATTTTTGATTCATTGCCAATATTGTTTTTTTGTTTTGTATTATTTTGTTTATTGTCAAAGTATACACTCCTATTTTCCACTTAAATATTTCTAAGATATTTCTACATTCTTAGACAAGGGATTCCCTTTCGTGATTGATAATTTCTATGGACACAGAAATTACGTCACCTAAAATTCCGTTTACGGCACATAGTAATGTCGTAATTCAGCTCTGAGTGTGACACTTAAAATTCAGTCCTACACTTCGCTGAAAGTGTGAGTAAGACGCTTGATAACTAACTTTTAAGTGCAGCTTTCAGCGAAGAATTTCTTTACTCATAAGTCAACTAGAAGAAGACTTAGCAGACTTCTTAAGAGTAATTCTAAGACGCTTGATAAATACGGCCCCAGGTCATTGAATATGTGCACAAGTATAAATACCTTGGGACTATAATTGATCAACAACTGAAATTTGAAGCTAACTGTGATGCGGTGTGTAAAAAGACTCACCAATGTTTGTACTTTCTGTGAACAGTACAGGTCTTGTCTCATCTGAATGTTGACAAGACCATAATGATCATGTTTTACCGTGCCTTTAAAGGATATGTTTTGTCCTTCTCCCTGGTTTCAGTCACCTATCACTAAAGGACAAGAATTCCTAAAATCAAATTGTTAAAGTGTCAGGTAAATTTTGTAATTGGTGAGTCTCAGTTGTCTCCAACCGCCCTCTAGAACAACCAGGTAGTGAGGATAGCTTCCTCCATATTAACTGATGTATGTCATTACACACAGGGTCTCTGCGGGTTTCAACATGTCAAATTTAAGACTTTTTTAGACTTTTTAAAGACCCCGCGGATACCATGTACACAGCCATTTTCAGCTTCTCCCACCTGGACGGAGGTTTTTAGCCCCAAGAGGCAAAACAAAAAGGTACAGATGTAGTTTTGTCCCAGCTGCCATCACAGAACTAAATAAGCTGCTGTGCCTATTTTTGCCTATATTTATTTTAGTGCAATTTATTCTTGTATTTATTCTTTTTTATTTATTATTTTATAATTCTTTTATTATAGTGTTTTATTCTGGTTTGTCCCAAATCTTATCTGATTGGGATTTTATATGTGTTATACTTTTTATGGGGAACTTGGGAGTACATGTACTATTTTGTGATTTTGGCAATGTTTGTGATGCTTGTTATGTGGTAGGTCTTTGTATTGCATCTCTAAGATGTTCCTTTCTCTGTATGTTTAAATGGATGTCCTGATCTTTCTGGCTGCAAAACAAGTTTTCCTTCAGGTACTAATAAAGTAACCTAACCTAACAGGCACAAGCTTACCACCAAGCTTCAATGTATGGGTTTCCCATTGTGAAACACTCTGAGACAATTGTGAAAAAGTGCTATATTGATATTTTTATTTTTGACAATACAAATATATTGACACGAGTACAAAGGATTCTCTCTCTCGCGCGTCTGTCATTGGACCGATTTGATTTGTGCGTAACTGTACCTTCCAAACGTGCAAAATATACTTTGTAGATGCAAAAACAGCAACTGCAAACACTGTCAGGTTTGATAAATCACATTGCGAGCGCTCAATGATTATATTTGCGTCTCCTCCTCCCAGCATTGTGTGTGCTAATAATCAGCATATATTCTGCATATATTGAGAAGACTAAATGGATTGTGTGAATCATTTTGATAATTTAACACAGTCCTCGGTGCATGAGCTAAACAGTAATTGTGCGTGCAATCAAATTTCCATGTGTTGTAATTCACACTAACCGTTAGCAGATCAGAGCCTAAATGTTTTGTTTTAATGTTTTTGGGTGTCGGAAACCTTTGATTGGATTTACATGATTTGGTTCAGTGATTTGGTACTTTTTGAAACGGATTACAAAGGAAAAGAAAGGAACTGCTGTACGTGCAAATGTTCTGAAATAAAGGCATCACTGGTGCAGGGACTTCATGACATACCTTGCTGCAGTCTCCTGGACTCGCACAGACCGCACTGATGTAGACCGTCCAGGTGCCATCAGTCGATGAGGCCAGCAGGTAGGTGCAGGTACCCTGGAAGTGGAAGTGCTTCTTGTCAAAAGTGCGATAGTGGGATCCACCCCAGGACATGCAGGTAGCTGAGCCTTGAGGTGCTCTGATGCTACCTAGAAGTCCACCACGCACAAGTGGGGAAAACTGGGCATCTGGAAGAAGTGTGAAGGAAAACAACTAAAGTTACACACTAAACTAGACAAAATAAACAATTGTGGAGTCTGCATGTGAGGTGATCATGTTTGGACCTGGAAGGAGAGTGTAAGTGCAGGACAAGCAAGTCTGGTCAGAAGCATTTCTCCAACTGAGTCCCCATTGGCTGCTGCAGCACTGCTCCATCACCATCAGCGAAGAGTTGTGGACGCCAGGGAACTCCACGCAGCTCCAAGTGGAGTAACACTGGCCACGCACTCCCACACCTACATTACATTATATTACATTATATTGGATTGGATTAGATCAGAATAAATTACAGTAGATTAAACAAACGTGCGCTGCAAAGAATGTTAAATTGTGACAAAGTTACTGTAGAGCAGGGCTGTCAAACTAATTTCAGCTCAGGGGCCTCATGGGGGAACATCTGTGCACACACGGGCCGGACTATTAATATCATGGCAATGAAACTAAAAAATATAAAGACAACTTCAGATTGTTTTCTTTGTCCTACTTTGGCCAAAAATAGAACAAACGCATTCTGAAATAAATACGATAAAAATATAGAAAAAAATACCGACAGCAGTAAAGTTTAGATCCATGTAGGAAAGAAGAAAGTGAATGAATGTTTACAACTGAATACATTTATTATACATGCATAAAAATGTGTTTTCTTTTGTATTATTTTTTTAATGAATTAAGTAACGTTTATGACAACCTTTTTCCAAAACACAATAAAGAATGTGAGATATAACAGGATAATGCATACATTTATCATTTGTTTTCAAAACGGTTACAAAAAAGTGGGACCCCAAAAACTTACTGTGGGACCACATTTTTATGACTTGATGGGGTCCCCATTTTGAAAATTCCTAGCGCCAACACTGATGGTTTGATTGGTGCGTGCAAAACAGCAGCAAGCAATTGTGGCCTGCGGTCTGGTTCTAATGCTAATTAAATATCATCCTGAGGGCCATAGATCTGGCTCCCGGGCCTTGATTTTGACACCCCTGCTGTAGAGACAGGATGTATAACTTTGAGAGGAGACGGATCTTGAAAAGACATTCTTTTCAAAGAGATGCTCAAGAGATGGATTTGTTATATATTATTTTTTTTAGAAGTCAGCTAACAACTAGGCAGGCTACAAATTAGGGCTGGGCGATATGGCCTTTTTTTAATTTCTCGATATTTTTAGGCCATATCGCGATACACGATATATCTCTCGATATTTTGCCTTAGCCTTGAATGAACACTTGATGCATATAATCACACCAGTATGATGATTCTATGTGTCTACATTAATCATACTGCATTAATATATGCTCATTTTAAACTTTCATGCAGAGAGGGAAATCACAACTAAGTCAATTGACCAACACTGTATTTATTAAACAGTTATTAAGCAGTGGCACAAACATTCATGTCATTTCAAAACAGAACGTGCAAGATTGTCAGAGACATTTTAAAACAAGCTATTAGTGCATCTTTGTGCATGATGTCCTCAAGATGACATATCAAAACAACACTAAATTAAAGTGCACTTTTTGTACAGAACACCACTACAATAGTTTAAAACAAATAAAGTGCACTTTTGTGTATGATGTCACACAAGATATTGCAATAACTGTCAAATAAAAATGAGCTGCATAATAGGAAATCAAATAGTGTACGTCTTTCGCTATGTGGTAGGTTCCGGCGGACGTTATCTCCGTATGTCGTGGGCTATTTTTTTCATATGGTGTTGATGTGGAAATGGTTGCCTTGGCATTTTGTTGGTGTGGCACCGAGCGGAGATGTTGACATGCAGAGTTTCAAGCACTCTTCATTCTCTAGCGGGTGACTTTTCAAATGATGCTACAAATTAGCAGTAATGCTCCTTTTCGTAGCAACGCTTTTGCCCCACACTTGACAAATTATGGTTGTCTGTTCGACATATTCCCACTTGAAGCCAAACCACCGCCAGACGATGGACCCCCTGCTGTTTTTCTTAGGAATTAATTCTTTTTTCATTTGTTACCAGATTCTTCTTTCTCTCGTATTACCACCACACCACAGCTAACTTTAGCCATGCTGCTACCTCTCTGCTCAGCGAGGGCGTATACGTATGTGACGTATGTAAGAAGGTGCGCTTGTTTTATTGAGAAGGAGAGACTAGAAAGAGTGAGAAGAGCCTGTAGTGTAATGCCTGCAGCTAAAAGCAACTGTGTGAGAACGTATACTCGAATATCACGATATAGTCATTTTTCTATATTGCACAGAGACAAACCCGCGATATATCGAGTTTATCGATATATCGCCCAGCCCTACTACAAATAATAACATGAATAATAATAAAACAGTTGCATCCATTGTAGGTTCTACTTTCTTAGTTGTTTTCCTCCATGAAAAAGTCCATATGAAGCTGTGTTCATGTAAAAATAGCGTGCCGTGGACGTAGCGTTGTCAAAAAGGTTTCACAACTGAAAAGGTGCTAATTTTTCATTGAGGAAAAGCCGTTCAAAGTACTCGACTCATTCACAAACGTAACATCTCTGATTCACAATGGGGAAGTGATTTATATAGCCCCATTCCTGGGTGGATCTCGCGTGATAGAAGAGGGGGGGTTAATAATTTTGCAATATAGTCTGATGAAAATGATGGAAAGCGGCACTCTCCACAGCAACGGACGCTGTGGTCTAAGTTGGAATTGCCAAAAAAACTAATTTTAAGACATTCAACACTCTACTGCCATTTGGAGGCTAAAGTGGATAGTGCACCCCCAAATCGTCACGTTTCAAGTGTCAGTTAAATTCCATCTGTGCCATCAAGATTGTCGTGGACCAGACCCTTTAAAAAACTATGAAGGACAGCCAGTAAGCACAGTTTTGCTCTCTTATTGAAGTATCACAAAAAAGAACACCAGAACAAGAGGCATTAATGCTGGCGTTCATCTGCGCACGCTACAATAAGGACTGACATTCTGTTAGAGGTCTTAACAACCACGGAGAGTGCTGTAGGTTTGCCTTGGGCCCGCAAATAACTAAGTACAACCCTGATCCAGGGCATAACTCTACGATATTTTAGGACCACTGGACGTCTACTATCACCAAAGTACCACAGTTCCAGGACATGCACCAGACAATATCAACACAAGGCCACATTGGCAGAAAAAATCGTAAGTGAGTTGGTATGTCCATGTGTTTGTCACTGGTTCAAACTATGGTAAACAGGCGTTGTGAACCATGATGTCAGAACAAACTAGGAGAAGGGAACATTTTACCGTATTCCTAAAGATCTGAGACTGCTATTTTGCAGGAATATCAAGCGAAACACAGAAGTTAAAACTACTTGTTGTTCACTCAGCCACCAGCATTTCATGTTGTAATATGTAATGTTACACCAAACTGTCCATGAAATACCGTAGATAGAAATATTTCAGATAAACAGGGGTCTTACCATCCAAGCAGCGTGGTCCAGTCCAGCCTTCACAGCAAGTTCTTATTGTCTTGTTCAACATTCCACTTTCAGTCACTGGAGGTCTGAGGTGCACACAAATATAATGTAGCTGTAGATTAATTGTGTTCATCATTTCTTCTTGATAAACAGGTTTAATATTCTTGTGTGCAGATAAGCATCGTGTACCCATCATGTATTTGTAATACTGCTTCATATAAATGGGATGACTTCAAATACAAATAGCTTGATTTGCGGGATTTTCTCAGTATTTTTTTAGTTGAGATTAAAAGAAGAGATTTATTCGATGAGTTTATTGAGTATGTCGGGGGCCTTGCCAATCCAGAGGCAAGGCCACGGATGTCCACGCAATGCTGCAGAGTCTTGTCAACCAAGACAGCCCCACAGCATCCAGAGCCCTAAGGAGCTCCGGACGGTTTTTCATTCACCTGCGGAGCCCTGCCACCGAGGAGTTTTTTAACTACCTCGGCAACCTTAGAGCAACCTAGGAGAGCTCACCACAGATTTCCCAGGCGCTGCTTCCTCATAGGAAGACATGTAGGTGGGATTGAGGAGGTCTTCAAAGTATTCCCTCCACTGATCCACAACATCCTGAGTCGAGGTCAGCAGCACACCATCCCCACCATATACAATGTTGACAGTGCACTGCTTCCTCCACCGGAGGCGGCAGATGGTGGTCCAGAATCGCATCAAAGACGTCTGGAAGTCGTTTTCTATGGCTTCGCCGAATACCTCCCATGTCTGAGTTTTTGCCTCTGCGACCGCCGAAGCCGTACGCCACTTGGACTGTCTGTACCTGTCTGCTTCGTCCGGGGTCCCATGAGCCAAAATGAAGATGATGTTCGCTATGGACAATCTGTGACGAGCACAAAAGTCCAATAACAAAGCACCACTCCGGTTCAAATCGGCCGTTCTTCCCAATCACTACTCTCCAGGTTTCACTGTCGTTACCAATGTGAGCGTTGAAGTCACCCAGCAGAACAAGGGAATCACCTCAGGGAGCACTCTCCAGTACTCCCTTGAAGGAATCCAAATGGTTGGTGCGCAAGCACAAACAATAGTCAGGAGCCTTCCCCCCACCCGTAGGCGAAGGGAAGCTACCCTCTTGTCTACCGGATTTATCTCCAACGTACAGGCTCTGAGCCTAGGGGCAACAAAAATTGCCACCCCACCCCGTCACCTTTCACTGCTTACAAGTGAGTGGAAGAAAGTCGAGCCCCTCTCAAGAGCCCTTGCTGTGCGTTGTAGTGAGTCCGACTAGATCTAGCCGGACCTTTTCCATCTCAGACACCAGCTCAGGCTTACCCCCATGCAAGGTGATGCTCCACGTCCCAAGAGTTAGTTTCTGTAGCCGAGGATCGGGCTGCCAAGGACCCTGCCTTCGGCTGCCGCCTAGCTCACAATGCACCCAACCTCTATAACCGCTCCTATGAGTGGTGAGTCCATTGGAGGGGGGAACCACGTTACCTATTTGGCCTGTCCCATGGGGCCACCAGGCCACCATCGAGCCCCACTTCTGGGCCTGGCTCAAAATGGAGGCCCCAGTGACCAACGTCCGGGCGAGGGAAAACTGCGTCCTTTAATTTGACTTTCCATAGAGGTCTCCAAGCTGCTCTTTGTCTGGTCCCTCACCTAGGACCTGTTTGTCCTGGGAGACCCTACCAGGGGGCATAAAAGCCCCCGGACAACATAGCTCCTAGGATCATTGGGACACGCAAACTCCTCTACCACGATAAGGTGAAAATTATATTAATTCACAAAAAAAAAGAAAATTAAGAAAATAAAATTTAATTAGGAAAATTTAATTAAATCAAACATATCTCAAAAGTGCAAAGGGAAAATGTATAAACTCTTTGAATCCCACCTCTTTTCCATAGTTAAATTTTAACAAATAACATCCGGTTTCCCCTGAACCACATTTTATCACAATTATCTGGATTTACCTAACTCGATTAGCTCAGATGAATGTTATTACAACAACTCAATATATCATAAAGTACATTCATACTTACATTCAATACAAGCCTAGAACTCACTATATACCAGATTTGTAGAATTTCTTAATATCAACGTTTTAACAGTGTTTGAGCTCGTCACTGAGGCTGTTGCATAAAAACATAAAAACGTTTCCTTGTGGTAAGTGCTCAAGCATGTTCTTTCGAAGAATAAACTTTGAATATTTGCAGGCAATTGATAACTTTGTGCTTTAAACATGATAAGCTCTGTCAAATAGTCTACCAAATCAGGAAATATCAACAGTGTTTACCTTAAAAATAAGCTATTTGTGTGGTCCTTGAACCCCACACTATGAATGAGTCAACTGCCTGTTTTTGTAAGATTGTTAAGAGAGGTACAGTATGTTGGTTGTATAATAATTTCCCCAAACTTTTGCACAGTAACTTAACTAAGGATAAATGAGTGAATATTGTAGTTACTGGAGGGATTTTCCATCTAGCTCTTGTCGTGCTTTTGCCAGCACTCACACGCTTCTTGATCATTCAAAATGAATGTATTTAATATGTGCTTTCCAATTTAATTTTTCATCAATTATTACTCGGAGGAATTTAATGTGCTCAACTCACTCAATGTTAATCTCTTCAGTCATGATTTTTTGTGTGTGTATTTATCTTCTTATTTCCAAATACAATTATATTTGTTTTACCTAAATTTAGAGACAACTTGTTCCTTTTGAACCATGATTTTTCATTTCTAAAGGGATTGTATCAATAAGTCTATTCAAGTTACTATCAGAAACAAAATATATTTGTATCATCTGCAAATAAGCTTGAGATAAAGCTGTATTTGCTTGAGAAGAGATAAAGCTTTATTTGCTTGAAATAAAGCAAATAAAGCTTTTAACATTTTGAGACATGTTATGATAAGTAGTCAAATGTTTTTTTAAATTCGATGAATACTCTTATTGCAAATTTGATTTGGTCTGAAGAATTGATAATTTTCCTCAATTGTGTCAATGAATGCTAGTGAATGGTCTTTGACATTTCCACTTTTGTTTGGAATGTACAAGTTTGGAATGATACATTGAATATGTAAGTTAGTGATATTGAAATGTCTTATCTAAAAACATAACATCATGTCTTTTCAAAGCATCTTCCTGCTGAAAAATGTTGAGTGGATTAACTGGAGAGACAGCGCCCTCTGCTGGATTTATAGATGCTGCACTTTTTTCTCGCTGATAGCGCCAGCAAATCACTTTCTATTGAGGTTACCATAAAAAAATGTATCACAAAAATATGTCTAATATATATAATCTGGGAATATGCAGAGGAACATATACCAAGCCATGAATAGACTCTACTGTACTTCCATCAGCACACTTACAGTTAGTTGCTAAAATGTGTACATTGTTATGATGGGGCATGGGTGTTTGTGGTCTGGACCCAAGGATGCAGAGATAGCAGGCAAAGGACAGGTAAAATGTACAGGTGAAACTAAAACATATAGAATATTGTGCTAAAGTCCATTCAATACAGCTTCAAATGTGAAACTAATATGTGATATAAATACATTACATGCAAAGTGAGATATGTCAAGCCTGTAATTGTTAAATTTTGATGATCATGGCAGACAATTTTTGAAAACCTAAAATTTCAACTTTCATAAACCATAAGCAATAATCATCAAAAATATATATGTATATAAAAAAAAGGCTTGAAATATTCCGAGTTGCATGTTATGAACCATTGGCGTTGTTAGGCCTATTTTAGGAGGGCTCAAGCCCCTTCTAAAATATTCTTAAGCCCCCCTAAATAATTTGGTGTTATATTTATTTATTTATTTATTTACAAATACATGCCGACATATTCATTATAAAGTGGCCCGAATATGAGTTTAAATAAATAATCATATAACCTGTCATTATTCACCCAGTTTCCCCTCACTTCAAAGCGTAAGGTAAAGAGCCCCTTTCGTGTGTCGGTATCCAATCCATTCCACTTGTTCATATAGAAAATGCCCACATCGCTCAAAATCCAGTCCGCATTTTCTCTGCGACCTTGCTTGCTGTCCTTGGACTTGTTCATATAGAAAATGCCCACATCACTCTTGTAGAATCTATATAAAGTAATATACATTAGCCTATTATTAAAATAATGAAAAAAACATCATTAAATATTTTTGTTTTATTCTATTGTTACATTAAAAGCTGTTGTATTATTATAGGATGGCTTGTTAAACATTTCATAGGATTTTCAGAGGGAGGGAAAACCAAGACATTTAATATAAAATGTAAAATGAATAAATACATAAAAAGAAAAAGAAAAAAAAAAGTTAAAAGCCATCGTCCCGGGGAGCATTTCATTTCGTCCCGTGCATTTTTTTAAATAATAATAATAACAATGAATAATTTCTAAGTCTTTGTTAGCCGTTTGTGAAGTTTTTTGTTCTCGTTCGCTCGCGTCCTGTGCATCTCCTGGGGGCTAAGTCCCCCCTGTCCTTAAAAGCTACTGACGCCCCTGTTATGAGCCTATGTCGTATATTAATTCCACCTTGTATATCTAATTGCTGGAATAAACACACATTTGCACTATATTCAAATGTTTTTAGTCGCACCTGTTGTCAATACCAAAAAAAAAAGAAATAGTGCAGCATTGGAAAGCTATGCAGCACACAAAGCAATGATCCAGCCCAGTCCATAAAAAGCATCTCGATTGGCAACCAGGGGCAGGTGTGTACTGATTGCCAATCAGCCAGCGCTCAGACAAGATAAGTGGTGGAAGGCAAACAAGAAGTAGAAAACAAAAGTAAGAGCGCTGAACAGGAAATAAATACAAAAACTAATAATAATGTGCAAACTTTCATGACATACACTTGTCTCCGAATGCATATGTTCTTTTTCACTACTTCTCACTGCTAGTAGTTTGTCCTCAGCTGCCAAGTAAAAATGGCGACATGTGCCATTTTTGGTGTTCTAAGTGCAACATCTGGTACTTAGTGTACTGCGTTTAGCTGTACTTCCAGTGTACTCTACAGACATGTGTTTAAGAATTATTTCCAATATATCTAATGGGAAAATAACCACTGGTTAAAAAACACAGCGACTTACTTATACAGCAAGCAGGATGCTGTGGCACCCTGACGTTTGTAGTAGAGTGCGATGCCATCATCTCCGCCATGTTTGTCCCGCATAGAGTCCACGTCCAGTCTCCAGCCTTGGGTGTTGTACTGGTACACCTCAGAGCAGCTCACCTCCACCTGCAGACGTGGGCTCAGCACACGTTCTACCTTCTGCTCCACAGTGTGTTCACACCAGTGTCTGTAGCAAGAAAAGTCATCAAATTCATATTTGTGTAACACAGTCATTCTTGAACTCTGTATGTGTGTGTGTGTGTGTGTGTGTGTGTGTGTGTGTGTGTGTGTGTGTGTGTGTGTGTGTGTGTGTGTGTGTGCACTTGTCTCACCATCCTTGTGTGGACATACACTTGACAAACCACTCTTTCTGTGAAGACATTTGCCAGGTCCTCACAACTACAGAAGTAAAATATTTGTTTTACTTTGTGTGTTTTGCATTCTGAAGTGAGGTTGCAACTCTCTACTCCCATCTAGTGCTTGATATTTTTTTTTTCCATCATTCTAGCTATAGTGGAAAGGGGGGCTTTCACAACCTACTAACCAAATGTGGGTCCACACAAAGTAGGCAAGACGTGTGTGAGTGTGTGCGTGTGTGTGTGTGTGTGTGTGTGTGTGTGTGTGTGTGTGTGTGTGTGTGTGTGTGTGTGTGTGTGTGTGTAAATATAATTATTTAAATTAAATACAATTTTATTTTTCAGTATCACATGGTTCAAGTAAATCAAAAAATGTTTACAATTTAAATAGGGATTTCTTTTTTTTTTTTTTTCAGGCAAATTGATGCACTTTAAATATTTTCTGTTACAGAAAAAAAACGGTGTTAATAAAGTAACAGTATTCTTTGTTGTAAGTTGATCTATATTTCTTTATTTTTAAGTTGTCTTTAACTTATACCAATTTCATAGACAAATGATACTAGGGATGTCTAGTAAATGCGTTAAAATGTGATATTGTAAATTATCGGTATCGTTTTTTTTTATTATTGGTATCGGGTTTTTTGTATTTTATTTTTTTTATTTTTTATTAAATCAACATAAAAAACACAAGATACACTTAAAATTAGTGCACCAACCCAAAAAACCTCCCTCCCCCATTTACACTCATTCACACTCATTCACACAAAAGGGTTGTTTCTTTCTGTTATCAATATTCTGGTTCCTACATTATATATCAATATATATCAATACAGTCTGCAAGGGATATATTCCGTAAGCACACATGATTGTGCGTGCTGCTGGTCCACTAATAGTACTAACATTTAACAGTTAATTTGACTAATTTTCATTAATTACTAGTTTCTATGTAACTGTTTTTATATTGTTTTACTTTCTTTTTTATTCAAGAAAATGTTTTTAATTTATTTATCTTATTTTATAAAAAAATTTAAAAAGTACCTTATCTTCACCATACCTGGTTGTCCAAATTAGGCATAATAATGTGTTAATTCCACGACAGTATATATCGGTTGATATCGGTATCGGTAATTAAAGAGTTGGACAATATCAGAATATCGGATATCGGCAAAAAGCCATTATCAGACATCCCTAAATGATACTATTTGTAGAGAGTGGGGATAGGGGGACGCAAAATGTTTATTTTGTTCCTTGCGGGGGCGTGACAGAAAATATTTGAGAATCACTGAGAAAATGCATGGATGAATGAGTGTAACTCATGAGTAGTAAAACATGTTTAATGTTTTTTAAATGTATTTATTTCGCCAAACTCCCTATCCTGCATCTTGATTTCATTTCCCTTCGTATTTATTGGAGATGATGATGTGGTTTTATTTTGTTAATTCCTTTATTTTCGTCACATTACTGAGCTCTTATTTTGAAGGTCAAAGGATATTGCGTCTCCACCAGTCAGTCAGTCCGCTGTCCACCTGCCAGAGAGGTACGTGTGTGGGAGCAACGGAAGTTGCAAAGTTATTTTTCGGGGTTAAAATGACCGTTTTATACAAATAATGCTGACGTGGTGATGATAAGAATGTTTAGTTGTCTTGTTTCATGTTATGTAGTGTAGTCAAGGGGACGTTTTGGGTGAGGGAAAAGCAAGCCAACTATCAAGCTAGCCTCAACGTTTCCCTTTCCCTGTGAGTGTGCGCGTGCGTGCGTGCGCGCCAATCCATCATTCTGTCCTGTGTACTAAAAGTGCATTGTTTTCATGACAGGTTTATTTGGCTGGAAGGAGCACACGCACGTCTTCACTTGCGATCATACCACACTGCAGGTATGTGTCTAGTTGTTTTACTCTCTAAGATGTTTTATTTCATTAAATTAAGGACGTTTTGGTTATTTAATATTATATTGTATTTTAGTTCATTTTGTTTTGTATTGTATTCTACTTGAAGAGTGTAAGTCACATTTGCTGTTATTTTTTTTTTTTATATTTGTTAAATTTCAACATATCCAGTCAGTCTGTTTTCCACCTGACTTACCGGGTAGTGTAAACGGCTGCTGAACGAAACCGCCACGGAAAAGCACCGCCATCAATCCCCACCGCCGTCCTGTGTCCGTCGTGCAGAAAAATAGCACGGACTTTTACGAGATCTTGCAAATCCACGCACAATCACGTGATGAGGGAAGTTGTACCAAAGCGAACCACAAATCGTTTATTCTGTCCTTCCAGAGGAGCAGAAGCTAAAAAAACTTGGTCCTGACATTAAAAAAAAACTGCTGGTGCTGAATGGCAGTTTTGCCTTGATAATAGGGCTGTGCGATATAGACGAAAAAGCATATCTCTATATATTTTTACTTAAACTCGATATATATCTCGATATAATTTCCGGTGAAAATATACATATAAAGATATTCTTTTTTGAGCGATATTCAGTGAAATTGAAGTGAATGACAACTGTACTGTAAACAGTCAGTGGCACTTTCATTAACCCAGTTAGTCAAGATGGGTATTAACAGCACAGAAAATAAACTGTTTAAGTAGCACAGAATTACATAACATAAATTAAATGATCTATCTATGATCTTTCTCACTTCAGCATACATTTTTGGCAGCATTTCTCGTGCGAAATATGCCCGGCTTGACAACTCGAGAACAGTTTTGATTTGGGATTACATGGTAAACAACGCAAATGAATGTTTTATCCAGACGCATACATTTGTCCAAATCTCCCGTCCAAAGGCAAAACCCAGTAACTCAATTTTGGTCAAAACTGAGCTGATAATAATTTTGGAGTTACTAGGACATTCTGAACGAAAATTGCAGGCTGGAATTGCGGATACCAATTAACATCAACAAAGCAGAAATCAAATCTCTGTGAATGGATGGGACTTTAATATAAAATAGATTGGTTTTCGTTTGTTTTATCAAAATCAGCTAGAAGTGAGTTACTAGGTTCTGCTTTTGGACGGGAGAAATGTAGGCAAGTATAGACGCATTGTGGGTTTCCTGGACGTTGTCTACATCACCAAAAGAAAAATTTAAGAAAGAGAATCCCTCTGCCATCTTCAACTAGTTTTTTTAATATATAAATCGCCCGCTTGAAAATTCCCTCTTCTCTTCTACGACTCTCTCATTGTCATTTGGGATGTCTGTTGTGATGTATGTTGTGATTTCCCTTCCTGGTTCCATGACCCGCACTATCTTGCCTCTGATTGGCCTAATCTCAACCAATTGTAACTCATCATAGTAAACAACTAACCAATCATGGATTTTCTTATACGTGCAAGCACGTCTTGGAAGGAGGAAGGGGAGGGGTTTAGTAGCCCATGAGAGGGAGTGAGGAGTGGGGGAGAACAAGGAACACAACAGATAAGCGATGTTTGGTCATTTTAATGTGAAATAAATTATATCGATATTACGATATTTTCTTAGTTCATATCTTGTTTAAAAATATATCGATATATCTTACAAACTCGATATATCGCCCAGCCCTACTTCATGTACGCCGCCGCCCATTAGGACCGTTCAAAGTAAAATAAGATCCACTTTTAAAATGTAGTATTTTATTTTGAAACTAAACCAGATCGTTTATTTTGTGTTTGTGCAAGACTTACTGTCCAACACAAGCGGATTTTAGCTAAATTGAACGGATTTGTTGCGGTGTCCGACAAATATAGAAGCTCTGCGTATATTTAGCGCTGGAAAGTGTGGTAAAACTGACATATTGACCTGAATAAAAAGGGAAAGAGTCCGCTACCGTGCGGGTGCCATTTCAAAGCCATTTCGTATCCAGTGGAAATTTTGTAGTGAGAGGTTGCATGGCTGTGATGGAGCTCACTCACGACTTCACTTGTGATCATACCGCACTGCAGGAATAAACCTGTGTTCCAAAATCTGATCTGTGTACCTCGTCACTATCACCGCGCACAACAGAACACACCGCCGTGTAGTCGGGACGAGCAGACGCCCCGGCTACATCTGCACCCAGCAGTTATACATGAAATATTAGTCTGTTCTAGTGTTGTCCAAAATACCATTGTATTTCGGTACTTTTCTATACTTTTCTAAATAAGGGGGACCACAAAAATTTGCATTATTGGCTTTATTTTAACAAAAAATCTTACGGTTCATTAAATATATGTTTATTATTGCAAGTTTGTCCTTAAATAAAATAGTGAACATACAAGACAACTTGTCTTTTTGTAGTAAGTAAGCAAACAAAGGCTCCTAATTTAGCTGCTGACGTATGCAGTAACATACTGTGTCATTTTCCATTCTATTATTTTGTCAAACTTATTAAGGACAAGTGGTATGAAATGAATTATTTATCTACTTGTTCATTTACTGTTAATATCTGCTTACTTTTTCTTTTAACATGTTCTATCTACACTTCTGTTAAAATGTAACAATCACTTATTCATCTGTTCTTTGATACTCTACATTAGTTTTGGATGATACCACAAATTTGGATATCAATCCGATACCAAGGCGATACAGGATCATACATTGGTCATATTCAAAGTCCTCATGTGTCTAGGGATGTATTTCCTGAGTTTATAAACATAACATGAACTTGAAAAAAGCGAAAAAAGATTTTGTGATGCTAAAACGGTACTTTTTAGAGGCAATTTAGTAGTGAATATCATTCATTAGCAGTGTTGGGTTAGTTACTGAAAAGCAGTAACTAGTTACAGTTACTAGTTACTTCATTTCAAAAGTAACTCAGTTACTAACTCAGTTACTTACACCAAAAAGTAATGCATTACTGTGAAAAGTAACTATTTAGTTACTTCTTTTTTCTTTTCTTTTTTAAAGCTCCAATTAATGCCCTTTTAGCCTTCATTTCAGTACTGTTATTGCATGTTATAATACAATCTGTTGATCAACTTGACATGCATTTGCATCACTCAACTCTGCTAAGCCATGTGGTCTACATACAACACACAAAGACAAAGATATGTTACAAAGGCCAATTTGTTTCTGGCCAGAACAAATTGACAAAACTATTTTAAATAGCTGCAACATAACATACATAAGTAACAAACAGCATAATAACAGCATAGATGTAAACCAAGAAAGGCACACACTACATACACAAAGTCTAACCAGGCATTTTCTTCCTCTAGTAATTCTTATACAAAATCATGTCTGAAACCCAGAACACTACACATTTCTCCAGTTTTAGTTTAGAGATAAGGAAAGATTGGCCTGGCCCACTAGGATCCCTCTTTATGTTTGTGAACTTTATAGTCTATACATTTAGAGTGATGTGATAATCAAACACTCTAGAAGTCTAGAATGAAAGAGTATATAAGAGAATTGACAGCAACGTTCCCTCTCAGGAGCGCGCATGTGCAATTGCGCACTGCTCAAGCGTCCTCTGCGCACGTCAAATCTATGCCATGCACAAAATCAAATAAAAAAATAAGCGCATAACAATTTTCGACACGACACGGACACGACAGAGAAAACCGTTTTCGTCATCATTGTTCAAATATTGTAACGTCTGTCGAGACGCTTTGAGGACATGAATTCCATCCATCACTTTACTGAGCAAAACTCTTTACTGTCGGCCATAAACACATCACCAAAACATTAGTAGAAAAAATGATATCTAGCAAAACTGGTCATTTTCTGCAGTACAAACCAGACCAAAAGCAACTTTGTTATATCAACAGCAGCCGCTCGCTCTCTCACGTGCGCCAACACTTGCACATATGGCACTTAGCCAGTGATGCGTTTACAGCCACACAAAAAGTCGGACAACTCCAACACCACACAAAGTGTCATTCCAGGTCGTTACACTATGATTTACCAATCAAATGTGTGCTTATTCTAGTGTCATTTATTAGGAATCTTAATTTATAAATATTAATCATTAAATGCTGTTAGTATATTAAATAAATACTAATAAAAATATATTTTTTACAAACAGGAAGTTGCAGGAATGTACACATGATACCCTGCTTACATCTCATTGTGCAACATGTGAATGTTTTAATGGGAACTAAATGCAATGTCTGAAAGGGGTACAAATTATTTCCAAAGCAGGACCTCCACCCAGACAAACAATACAAGTACACAGTTCATGAAAAACAATATTTGTTGTTATTGTCATTATAAGTGGGCCTAAACACTTATATTAGAAATGGAAATGACTGCTGTCATTTGATTCTAATAATAAGAGAATGTTGTCTGTCTATCTGTGTTGGCCCTGTGATGAGGTGGGGACTTGTCCAGGGTGTACTCTGCCTTCCGCCCGAATGCAGCTGAGATAGGCTCCAGCGACCCCGAAAGGGACAAGCGGTAGAAAATGGATGGATGGATGGAGATGTAAGTTGTTATTTAGTGAGGTTTGGGACAGGTGTGCTGCTGGTGTAGCCACAGTGTGCACGTCTAAAGTTGCTCACATGGACTCCACCCAATGCTCAGGGACTTTTTGCATTTGCTCACACATGAACAATTAGAGGGAACATTGATTGACAGAGTGTGTGTACCTTCAGCGGTGAATGGTGGTGGTGGTGGAGGTGAAGTGGCATCAGAGTCTCTGTCTCTCTTTACTAGCTTCGTCGAAGCATGTTGCTATGTAGCTTGTTTCAGCAGATTTGAATTGCTGTTTTGGTCAGTAGATGGCATCTTTGATCCAAAGCACAATTTACATTTAACTAAAATGTTATTTTCTTTGTGCTCGACAAAAGAAAAGTAGTGAAAATATCTCCATGTTAGCAAACTCGACTTCTGGCTCCGCCATGATCAGACACGCCCCCCCTCGCTCCCCACACTCACACTCAGACACACCCACACAGAGCGCATGTCTCTCTCTCTTCTCCGGCTTGTGACACAAGAAGAATCAGAACGATGACAAAGCAGCGCTCCGATAAAACACACTTTATACTACATAAAAAGTAACGTAAAATAACGTAGTAACGCATCATGTAGTAACGGTAACGGAGTTACTGAATATAAAAAAATAACGCGTTAGATTACTAGTTACTTTGTAACGCGTTAGTCCCAACACTGTTCATTAGTATTGCGTTACTATACTAATACCAGTATACTGTACAACCCTAGTCTGTTCATGAGATATTCATCAAACCCTCCAAGATTCACGCAAATGCATCCATTTCCCAAAAATTATACGCAGCCTTGCAACTTTGTTAAATCCCTGCAACTTCCTGTCATATTCAAAAATCAGCGTTGACTGTATTGCCAATAAAATGACTCCCTACGACATCCGTCTACTTACTCGTGACAATTGTCGCAATGGTGTGATTGCGCCAATTCTCGCAAATTCAACCTGGCAACATTGTCCAATCTCATAATTTCCTCACATATTTTGGCCAATCATCGATATTGTGCATCTCACAAAAGTGAGTACACTCTTCAACCATCTTTTCTACTTGTAGAATATACTGTAGTAAAGACCAGGGACCTTCTATGTTGTTCAGGCCAAGAACTCCCAAACTAATGGAGCTGGGATCCCCTATTTATCCATCCATCCATCCATTTTCTACTGCTTGTCCTTTTTGGGGTCGCAGGGGGTGCTGGAGCTTATCTCAGCTGCATTTGGGCGGAAGGCGGGGTACACCCTGGACAAGTCGCCACCTCATCACAGTGCCCTATTTATATAACTTGTAAAAAAAATAGTTTTATTTTAAAACTAGTCATTGAGGTACCTTGTTATTGTACAAAACTAAGATATTCAGATAATAACAGTAAAGCCGCTAATAATTAGTTAGCAACTTGTACTCACATTGCTGTCTAACAACTAGACGACTAATCGCTAGCATCAACTAGCCCGCTAATCCTTAGCTGACAGCTAGTGTGCAAACCTGGGGCTGGGCGATATATCGAGTTTGTAAGATATATCGCTATATTTTTAAACAAGATATGAATTAAGAAAATATTGTAATATCGATATCGATATAATTTATTTCACGTTAAAATGACCAAACACCGCTTATTTGTTGTGTTCCTCTTTCTTTCCGCTTCCCACTCCCTCTCAACACTCCATGGGATACTGAACCCCTCCCCTTCCTCCTTCCAAGACGTGCTTGCACTCTCACACTCACTGCACTGACCCTCAACAACAACACACAAGCAAATATCCGCTACGTAGCTTAACTACCGTATTTTTCGGACTATAAATCGCAGTTTTTTTCATAGTTTGGCCGGGCTCCAGTGCAACTTATATATGTTTTTTCCATCTTTATTATGCATTTTCAGCAGGTGCGACTTATACTCCGGTGCGACTTATACTCCGAAAAATACGGTACATTTCCCATTAGCTTAGCAGTAGCTTCGCTACTTTTGAATAAGTAGCTATTTCCATAGCTTAGCTATATTTAAACCCTAGTAGCGGTTAGCTAAGCTACATGCTACAAAAGAAGAAAGAGGGAGAAGACAAAGAGAGAAGGAACTAGTGCAATTCCACAAGCTGGGGAAAAACTATACGGGAAACATCATTGTTGGTTGACTTATAAGAACAACCATGATTGGTTGGTTGTTTACTATGATGAGTCACGATTGGTTGAGATTAAGGCAAAACATTAGGGACAGGCCAATAAGAGACAAGATAGGGCGGGTCATGGAACCAGGAAGGGAAATTACAACAGACATCCCAAATGACTACGAGACAGTCGTAGAAGAGAAGTTGGATTATTCAAGCGGGCGATTTATATATTAAAAAAACTAGTGGAAAATGGCAGAGGGATTCTCTTCCTTAGATTTTTCTTTTCGCGATGTAGACGACGTCCAGGAAACCCACAATGCGTGTTCTTGGCCACATTTGGACAAATGTATGCGTCTGGATAAAACATTAATTTGAGTAGTTTACCATGTGAGCCCAAATCAAAACTGTTCTCGAGTTGCCAATATTTCGCACGAGAAATGCTGCCAAAAATGTATGCTGAAGTGAGGAAGATCATACCCGCGCAATTAAGTCAAGTCACTTACTTGGCACTGACCAGAATCGTACGTGTGTGACAGTCCATTACATTGTCGACTGGGAATTAAAAAGTGCCTGCCTGCAAATGTATTTTTTATCTGAGTTTGATACATTTTGTATTATTTGTACAGCTATGTTATTTATTTTATGTAGAAAGAATATTTTTCCATTTTATTTATGTTATGTAATTCTGTGCTACTTAAACAGTTTATTTTCTGTGCTGTTAATACCCATCTTGACTAACTGGGTTAATGAAAGTGCCACTGACTGTTTACAGTGCAATTGTCATTCACTTCAATTTCACTGAATATCGCTTAAAAATGAATATCTTTATATGTATACTTTCACTGGAAAATATATCGAGATATATATCGAATATCGAGTTTAAGTAAAAATATATCGAGATATACTTTTTTGTCCATATCGCCCAGCCCTATGCAAACCACTAGCTGGGAACTAGAGTGCTAATTGCTAGCAGGCAACTGGGGTACTAATCGTTAGGTGGCACGCCAATCGCTACCTGAGAACTACTCCACAAATTGCTAACTGGCAACTAGAGCCTAAATCGTTAGTTGGCAACTAGTGGGCTAATTGGTCGCTATCTTAAATGCTAACATGAATAAATTAGTCTAATTGTTTTTTGTTTTTATTTTAAAACTGCAAGGTACAGTGAGGCAGGTGTCAATGCCATGTTGGCTCAATGTCATCGTGTATTTAGAAATATTTAAATTTGTGGAAAAATAATATATAAAAAAAGTCCAATAAACTAAATATTTTACAGAGTCCCTGTTGAAGACCATTGCTTTAAATAGTCAGTGTACAGCTGGTGTCCAGTGTAATTTATATAGTAAAGTCCTTTAAAAAAAATTTCATTGTTTAATCATCTTCAACATAAATAATTTTTCACTGTAAAAGTTATTTTTTCCCTCATGTGAAGGTGAATATATTTTTGTATTTTCCTTGCAGTAATACACGTGTACTTTGTTGTGGCTGACTAAAGCATCGTTTGCACATTTTTGTGTGCCATGGTAAAAGTCAGATGCTTTTCACAATCTTTGTTTTTTATTTGTTCATTAATTACTTTTTCCTAATTAAATGTCTCTGTTATAATGACTGAGTTAAAATCACAATTCATTAATTGCTATTTTTGGGGAAGAACTTCTGCAAATTCAGACATCTCAAAAAAGGCCTGCAAGATTCTGGGGGGACTGATAAATGTTAAGTTAAAGTACCAATGATTGTCACACACACACTCGGTGTGGTGAAATTTGTCCTCTGCATTTGACCCATCCCCTTGTTCACCCCTTGGGAGGTGAGGGGAGCAGTGGGCAGCAGCAGTGGCCACGCCCGGGAATAATTATTGGTGATTTAACCCCCAATTCCAACCCTTGATGCTGAGTGCCAAGCAGGGAGGTAATGGGGGGTCTTTGGTATGACTCGGCCGGGGTTTGAACTCACAACCTACCGAATTCAGGGCGGACACTCTAACCACGAATGTCTGTCAATGTTCAAACAGGTATTTTTTTTTAAAGTAACGCATTAATTACTTTCCCTAGTTATTATTTACATTTATTAAAGGGTAATTCCGTTAGTAATTAAATTACTTTTTATATATAAAATATATAAAAAGAATATATATATAATTTTATATATATTCATATACATGTATATGAATATACGGCACCCCTAAAATACATAAAGATGACGTTCCACACCGCCCGATTGTTGACAGTATAGGCTCCGTCACATACAACCTTTCGAAAGCCCAGTCGAGATAATAAAACCTCTCCTAGGCCAGACAAAGCAACACTGCAAAAACTCAAAGCAGCTGGCACAATAATTAAGCACTGTAAAAGTAGAATCAGGCGAGATACTCATATCCCACGACGTAGTCTCCCTATTCACAAAAATACCAGTGGACGTCACAATAAACATAGTAGAGAACCGCCTGCAAGCAGACTCAACACTCCGCAAACGAACAAACCGAGCAGTTGAAGACACAGACCAGTTGTTATCCTTCGTAGCCCTCCATCCATCCATTCATTTTCTACCGATGGATGGATGGATGGATCCTTCGTAGCCAAGTCTACATATTTCCTGTTCAGAGGGACCATATCAGTGATGTGCAGTCAGGGGAGGCAGGTGAGGCGGGGCCTCACGTGCCATCATGGAAAGAAAAAAAAATTTAATTGTTATATGTATCCAGTGATTATACTATAAAGTTATTTTCCATTTAACTTCACCAGTTTTAGATTATTTGTATTCAAAATCGCTGAATTTTCACATTTGCCGTTCAAATACTGAGAAGAGACTTGCGGTGATCAGCAGCCAGTTGAGCCTCACCATGGATTGCGCAATGACTCGGCTAACTGCTGGCCTGCTGTGCAGTGAAACCGTATTGCTATAGGAATTATATTATACATTTCCATTGTTTAGTTAACTGAGGTATATAATGTACAGTGTATTTTGTCAACAACTGTATGTGTGTAACGTATTTCTTGTGCTGAGCAATCATAAAACTGCTGCAAAGACGCACTGGCTGAGGCTCGCAGTAATCCCGCCTCATGGTGGTAGAGGGCGCTAGTGATCCCGGATAATTTTTGCCACTACTCGGCTGCAGTATAAGTGACAACAAGCAGCAACAGTTAGCGATCGTTTATTTTTCTCTCGCCTGGACTTTTAACATGGAGGATTACATATCTAAAATAAAACAGTTTTTGTGATGCCCGTTTGATTTTGGACTATTACTGACACCTTGTGGCGAAGGGAAAATGCTGCGCGTCATCAATTTGGGCACTTCCGGTTTACGATGTTAGTTCAGTTCATGAGACAATAAGAAGTAGACAAGTTGTGTTACCTCTTACAAGCCTTGGAAAAGATAAGTCTGTAAGTAAACTGTTTTAACTTGTTTATGTGGCTCAATATGAAGGTGGAAAGTGTCTAAATTTGATAGTAAGATGTGTATTGAAAAACAATTTTTGTGCACTAATTTAATGGATGTTTGAGGACTTAAAATGGCTGCCGGTCGTGTATTTACACCATATAAATAGTTTCAACACTCAGCAGTGTTTGTTTGATGGTGGTGCTGTGTATTTGTGTGGAGCTAATGTTTACATATTGTGTATTGCATTTCAGTGTGTTGATTGAATCATATAGCTTATACATTGTCATTGTGTGTATTTCAGTTTTACAAAAAAATAAATAAAAGTCCAGTGCAAGACAAAGCAAGATCAACAACAATAAAGAGCCTCAATGGATTCATCTGCTTTGGAACTTTATTAGAACGTCCTGGATTGGTTGTTAGCTGTCTGCCAAGCTGTATAACCTCAACACATATAGTGAGGGCAGAACAGTTTTCTAAACTGGACTTTCAATCAAAGCAGGAGGTAATAATTAAAGGAAGATCTCCATCGAGACAGAGAGACTTTTAAAACTGAAGAAAGATAAGGAAGACTTCTATAAACAAATTATCGATGCTTTTGTTCAGAAGGAGAGGCGCATGGACTTCATTTATAAGTAAAGGTAAGACCATAATAACATTTTTTTTATTAAATGTGCTTTTTTGTGTGCTACAGTTTGTATGTGTAAAGTTAAAGTTAAGTTAAAGTACCAATGATTGTCACACACACTAGGTGTGGTGAAATTTGTCCTCTGCATTTGACCCATCCCCTTGATCACCCCCTGGGAGGTGAGGGGAGCAGTGGGCAGCAGCGGCGCCGTGCCCGGGAATCATTTTTGGTGATTTAACCCCCAATTCCAACCCTTGATGCTGAGTGCCAAGCAGGGAAGAATGCTGGTATGAGCTTTTAAACATAACCCGTTAACTGCTGCCAATCAAATGGTGAATAAGATACTCTTTCGGGTTCATATGTTTGTAAATCTGACTGTGATGAAGTCAGTGCATCACCAGCCATGAACCTCACTGCACGTCACTGGATCATATACAGACAGAAGGAGGGTTTTGCCATGTGGGACCCCCTCTCAGCCATCATGAGTGGTTTCTTTATGGAGGACTTGGAGGCCCAAGCCATAGCCACCGCCCCCGAAGGATGTAGGCTGTCCCTCTGGAGGCGCTATGTGGACGACATCCTGGAGAAGATTAAGATCGGCCACACACAAAGACTCACAAACCACTTAAAACACCATAGACGAGACGGGAAACATAAAGTTCACTCCTGAGGAGGAAAAGCACAGATCCATCGCATTCCTGGACATGAAAATCCACCACATTTACGATGGAAGCATCAAGATAACAACATACAGAAAACCCACACACACGGATCAATACTTACTATGGACATCAACCTGCAACAACCCCAAACTTTGCCATAAACAAAGGCAAACGAGAGGTCCACAGGAACAACAAGGAGGAAAAAAAGAAGAAAGGTTTTAGGAGAACCTGGGCATGGTCACCCTCCCATACGTCAGGGGCGTCACAACGCATACAGCGAGCGATGAGGAAACACCGCATCAGCACACCAGTGAAGCCGCACATCGAGCTTCGCCAAATCCTAGTACACCCTAAGGATCAGATCCCCCCTGAGAAAAAGTGTGATGTGAATATGAGATCCCTTGCCTAACATGCAATAAAACATACATAGTAGAGATGTCCGATAATATCGGACTGCCGATATTTTCGGCCGATAAATGCCTTAAAATGTAATATCGGAAATTATCGGTATCGGTTTCAAAATTATCGGTATCTGTTTCAAAAAGTAAAATGTGTGACTTTTTAAAACGCCGCTGTGTACACGGACGTAGGGAGAAGTAAAACCTTTGCGTGCCGGCCCAGTCACGTAATATCTACAGCTTTTCACACACACAAGTGGATGCAATTCATACTTGTTCAACAGCCATACAGGTCACACTGAGGGTGGCTGTATAAACAACTTTAACACTGTTACAAATATGCGCCACACTGTGAACCCACACCAAACAAGAATGACAAACACATTTCGGGAGAAGATCTGCACCGTAGCACAACATAAACACAACAGAAAAAAAATACCCATAACCCCTTACAGCACTAACTCTTCCGGGACGCTACAATATACACCCCCCCCTACCCCTTACCCCCCTCCCCCTCCCCGCCCACCTCAACCTCCTCATGCTCTCTCAGGGAGGTCATGTCCCAAATTCTAAGCTGCTGTTTAGAGGCATGTTAAAAAAAAAAAATGCAATTTGTGACTTCAATAATAAATATGCCAGTGCCATGTTGGCCATAACTTGAGTTGATTTATTTTGGAAAACCTTGTTACATTGTTTAATCCATCCAGCGGGGCATCACAACAAAATTAGGCATAATAATGTGTTAATTCTACGACTGTATATATCGGTATCGGTTGATATCGGAATCGGTAATTAAGAGTTGGACAATATCGGAATATCGGGTATCGGCAAAAAAGCCATTATCGGACATCTCTAATACATAGGAGAGACAGGTCGACAGCGCAGCACAAAAAAAGGAACACCGGAAAGAATGTGAAAAGGAAACATCTGGAACGCTCACCCATGCAACGAGAATGAAAGCAACGCAGGCAAATCTAAAATCAGCCATTTCAGACCACTGCAAGAGGGAAAACCATCTAATGAACTGGGAGGCAGCCAATGTCATTAGAATGGAAAGCAGCAACTTCCATCGGTGGATCAAAGAGGCGGTTCAAATCAGGAAGCGGGCCCCAAAGACTGTCAACAGGGACGAAGGAGCCTACCAACTATCCCACACCTGGGACAAGGTATCCGAAACTTGTCAGGTAAAAAACTTTACCTTACTAGCCTATATAAATCAACCATTTATAAATTACTTTTTGGTGAAGTAACAAGTAACCATAATTAATGATTTATTAAAAGTAATCTTCAGAACACAGCCTGTCACACAGCATCATGAAGCAGTTGGCAGTTTGGTGTTCCTGGTTAAAATCTTTGTATGTATGTCCTATAATAATGTTAACCTATAAAAACACCATTGTTAAAGGTTAATTATGTTTATGTTGCTGCTGATGTTTAAACTTGTCCTCTGAAACCAGGGCACTTTATTTCACATTGTGTTCTCCTGTGTTTTTGTTAGCTGAAGAATTGAGCATAGCTAAATGTTTTTTAAAGAAGATTAGAGATTACATTTGACTTTTGTTACATTATTTTGAAGGTGTTTTCTTTTTTTTATTATCTCAAAACACCTCTTTAATTGTGATCCTAAAATGCAAAACATACTTTTCTTACTTGTTGGTACCTGTGTCTGTGTATTTGGGATCCCTATCTGTCCCGAAAATGTTAAACCAAGGATTGGTGGAGATACTGTATATACAAAACCCAAAACCAGTGAATTTGGCATGTTGTTTTAATTCGTAAATAAAAACAGAATACAAGGATTTGCAAATTTATATTCAATTGAATATACTGCAAAGAAAATATATTTAATGTTCGAACTGAGAAACTTAATATTTTTTTGCATTAACTTACAATTTAATGGCATCAACACATTGCAAAAAAGTTGGCGAAGGGACATTTTTACCACTGTTACATGGCCTTTCCTTTTAACAACACTCAGTAAACGTTTGGTAAGGAGACCAAAATTTTGAAGCTTTTCAGGTGGAATTATTTCCCATTCTTGCTTGATGTACAGCTTAAGTTGTTCAACAGTCCGGGGTTCTCTATTGTGGTATTTTACGCTTCATAATGCGCCACACATTTTCAATGGGAGACAGGTCTGGACTACAGGCAGGCCATTCTAGTACCCGCACTCTTTTACTATGAAACCGCACTGTTGTAACACGTGTCTTGGCATTGTCTTGCTGAAATAAGCAGGGGCGTCCATGATAACGTTGCTTGGATGGCAACACAGGTTGCTCTAAAACCTGTATGTACCTTTCAGCATTATTGGTGCCTTCACAGATGTGTAAGTTACCCATGTCTTGGGCACTAATACACTCCCATACCATCACAGATGCTGGCTTTTGAACTTTGCGCCTATAACAATCCGAATGGTTCTTTTCCTCTTTGTTCCGGAGGACACAACGTCCACAGTTTCCAAAAACAATTTGAAATGTGGACTCGTCAGACCACAGAACACTTTTCCACTCTGCATCAGTCCATCTTAGATGAGCGTGGGCCCTGCGAAACCAGCAGCGTTTCTGGGTGTTATTGATAAATGGCTTTCGTTTTGCATAGTAGAGTTTTACCTTGCACTTACAGATGTAGCAACGAACTGTAGTTACTGACAGTGGTTTTCTGAAGTGTTCCTGAGCCCATGTGGTGTTATCCTTTACACATTGATGTCGGTTTTTGATTCAGTACCGCCTGAGGGATCCAAGGTCACGGGCATTCAATGTTACGTGCAGTGATTTCTCCAGATTCTCTAAACCTTTTGATGATATCACGGACCGTAGATGGGGAAATTCCTAAATTCCTTGCAATAGCTCGTTGAGAAATGTTGTTCTTAAACTTTTTCCTACAATTTGCTCACGCATTTGTTCACAAAGAGGTGACCCTCGCCCAATCTTTGTTTGTGAATGACTGAGCATTTCATGGAAGCTGCTTTTATACCCAATCATGGCACTCACCTGTTCCCACTTAGCCTGTTCACCTGTGGGATGTTCCAAATAAGTGTTTGATGAGCATTCCTCAACTTTCTCAGTCTTTTTTGCAACTTGTGCCAGATTTTTTTAAACATGTTGCTGGCATCAGATTCCAAATGAGCTAATATTTGCAAAAAATAACATTTTCCATTGTGAACGTTAAGCATATTGTTTTTGCAGTCTATTCAATTGAATACAGGTTGAAAAGGATTTGCAAATCATTGTATTTTGTTTTTATTTACGATTTACACAACGTGCCAACTTCACTGGTTTTGGGGTTTGTAGTTTTGTCAACGGATATTTCTATTTATGGGTTAGTTTATGGGTCAAAATATATCAGTATATGAGTTTGGATCCATATGCCCCAGCTCTACACTCGTGTTCGCGATACAAAGAGCGCAGTTTAGTGATGTTCTGTGTTTAATTGAGCGTTACAGTAGGCCTTATGATGGCATTGTGTTTATATGCATGAGTGCACATGTGTACATTGTTTGAGTGTCAATAATAAAATTGTGATATTGAAGACATTTCTTATTGCTCTTAAATTGTTTCTGTGCTAAAAAAAATGTTCTGTACTACTTATTTTTTTTATTTAGTATTACAGGTGCTACAAGTGAAAAAGCTTGTAGCACTGTACAGCACTGATTTAAGATAAAAAATAAATCATACAGAAGGTAAGGTTCTATTTTTGCTTCATACCGGTGAGAATCCTGCATGTGACTGAAACATTAGGGAGTCGGATTATCCAGCACTAGCTGCAGTGTGCATAAACAACCACCAGGTAACATCTGTGAGCAGATCTTAGATCGTAGATCTCAGATCTGTATCGTCTTTTTCTCTTTCGGTCTTATCAGGTTGGTAGCATATTCTTCACGCAAGCTTTGAGTGAGGGATGAGGCCAGACGCACTGTATTTTATTAGTTTTGTGGAAATCTCATGCTTTGTGGGGTTAGGGTTACAAAAACACTTGAAATACTGATTACAAACTCATCGAATCATAAGCTGATGTGATGTTCATGAAAAAAATAAGCCCTAAAAACAGCGCAACTTTTGAAAATGCGACCGCAAAATGAGGAAATTTAGGCCGCGACAATCACAAAAGCTGGTGGAACCTGGAGGGACTGAGAATGTCTGCTTTACCAAATGACTCACTATGCCCTGATGATAAAATGGAGGAACAACTCCCAACGTGAATGTATGATAAATAAAATGTAAAGGTTGTGAAATACAACTACTGTACATGACTTATGTGACCACATGTTACAAAGTGTCGTAATTTCAAGCACTGAATCCGTGAAATCACAAACTGTTGTCTTGTTATTGAAAATAAAACACCCTCACAACGTTGCAACTTTGTGGAAAAAGCTCCCGCAGAGTCAAGAATATTAGGATGCAACAATTACCAAAATAAATCTTAACCAAAAATCCTAATTTAATTTATTGACTCTAGAGCAACCAATTTTAGCACTTCCATTGTACAGTACAGTACAATACAAACACAACACAACATACTCATTTGTGATGGTGCTGAAATGCAGAGCAAAGTATTTTTTGTAGGGCCTTACAGTGGCCTTGAAAATAATAATTCATAAAATAATAAAACAGTCATCCATCGTCACATCGCGCTTTGGAATCACTCTCTCTAAGATTTTTGGTTGACATTTTTAAACATGTTTTGTTGACAAACTTAAGCATTTTTAAGTATAAAAAATGATAAATTAACTAGAAATATCAATAATCAGAGCTCTGTTCAGTATTGTGGGCACTGTTTGGTTACCATAGTGCAGTGGTTCTCAAATGGGGGTACTTGAAGCTATGCCAAGGGGTACGTGAGATTTTTTTTTTAATATTCTAAAAATAGCAACAAAAATCCTTTATAAATATATTTATTGAATAATACTTCAACAAAATATGAATGTAAGTTCATAAACTGAACATCGAATCAAGTAGGCTATTCCATTCATTACCATAAACCCAGAGTTCCCCCATGCCATGATGGTTTGACCCTCACTAAAATGTCTGTCAAAAAGAACTGTGAAAAGAAATGCAACAATGCAATATTCAGTGTTGACAGCTAGATTTTTTGTGGGCATGTTCCATAAATATTGATGTAAAGATTTCTTTTTTTGTGAAGAAATGTTTAGAATTAAGTTCATGAATCCAGATGGATCTCTTATTACAATCCCCAAAGAGGGCACTTTAAGTTGATGATTACTTCTATGTGTAGAAATCTTTATTTATAATTGAATCACTTGTTTATTTTTCAACAAGTTTTTAGTTATTTTTATATCTTTTTTCCAAATAGTTCAAGAAAGTCCACTACAAATGAGCAATATTTTGCACTGTTATACAATTTAATAAATCAGAAACTGATGACATAGTGCTGTATTTTACTTCTTTATCTTTTTTTTCAACCAAAAATGCTTTGCTCTGATTAGGGGGCACTAGAATTAAAAAAAATGTTCACAGGGGGTACATCACTGAAAAAAGGTTGAGAACCACTGCCATAGTGGATTGAAGGAGTGTAAAGGTGGGTGTTCTCACATGTCAACTCTCATAATTTAAAAAAAAAACCTTTAGAAGGTTATAAACAAGTTGTACTGCCCCAACTATGAAAATTTCCATCCATCCATTTTCTACCACTTATCCCTTTCGAAGTTGCGGGGAGTGCTGGAGCCTATCTCAGCTGCAATCGGGTGGAAGGAGGGGTACACCCTGGACAAGTCGCGACCTCACCGCATGGCCAACACAGATAGACCGACAACATTCACACTATCTGAATTATAATTCCTCCTGCAAACATTTTTTACCACGGTCATGTCTGGAACTAATTAACACCAATAAACGAGGGTTTCCTGTTCTACGAATATGGAGCTCAAACCCCTGGCAACAGGTTGTTTTGATGTTGTATTAGTTTATAGACGGTGTGCATTAGTTTACCACATTATACAGGACATATTTACTAAAAATAAGTGGTAAACTAGCATGGGAATAAACATCCATCCATTTTCTACCGCTTGTCCCGTTCGGGGGTGCTGGAGCCTATCTCAGCTGCATCCAGGCGGAAGGCGGGGTACACCCTGAACAAGTCGCCACCTCATCACAGGGCCAACACAGATAGACAGACAACACTCACATTCACACACTAGGGCCAATTTAGTGTTGCCAATCAACCTATGCCCAGGTGCATGTCTTTGGAGGTGGGAGCAAGCCGGAGTACCCGTAGGGAACCCACGCAGTCACGGGGAGAACATGCAAACTCCACACAGAAAGATCCCGAGCCCGGGATTGAACCCAGGTCTACACAGGACCTTTGTATTGTGAGGCACATGCACTAACCCCTGATCCACCGTACTGCTGGGAATAAACTAATGATCAATAATTGTTGAGACACGGAAAAAGGGATATTAAATGTATTAAATCATATTAATTATTTAATTTTAATCATATAGTTTATATAATAGCAACACTATTAGCATTATACACATGAAAGCTGTATACATTATTTTAATTAGGAATTACATAAATTATCCATTTCAACATTTTAATTTCATCTATTTAATCAATTTGTTTTCATAAACTCTGCTTCTTCCTACTCCTTTTCTGACATATGTGCACGTAAACATGTAAAGTACTTTAGTGTGTGTTGTAAAGAAACCAAACCAAATTTACAATTCACATCAAGTCAATTATGTCGTCCTAAACTGGAGTGAAATAAACATTTGCATGTAATTTGATAATTTTTTGTTTGTTTGTTTACCAGTTCTGGTATTTTTCCTTTCAGCTTGTTCTTGGAAAAAAAGTAAATACGAATTCCGCTCACCCTTTTCCCATCACTTCTTGCAGTCCAAGCAGGGTCAGCAGCAGAGCCTCCATCATCCAGCTCTGCATGTTTGGGCTCAGATGACTTGTGGGGGAGGAAAAACAATAATCCATAAATACCAGCTAATTACCAATGCAAAAATGGGGTAACAAAAAACTATACAATGTATCACAACATTTTTTTATACAAACTGGAAAAGCACTTGGAAAGCGCTGACTTCTGCTTGGTCCTATTTCTCAGTAGTAAATAATCCTTAAAAAAAAACAAAAAAACTGAATCCACACGATCATGCGGATCATCCACAAAATCGAATTACTTGTTCCTGATCCACTTTTTGACATTTCCAGAAATAGTAATTTTGATCCAGCAATTTTTTTGGGGAGTTATGTTGCTAGCTAACTAACTGACAGACAAACCATCGGGACCACATAATCCTAGCTGATGTAGTAATAATAATAATAGAAATAATACACTTTGGGCCTGATTTACCAAGATCCAAATGACTATGTGGTAAACAGCATGTGCAATCTAAAAAATTGCGTGTACTATCAGTGAGCGTGTTGTTTGCAATCTACTAACTCTGTGCGTACAATTTTAAAGTGGCGCATACTGCCTTATTTAAGTGAGGATAATGTGTGTACTATACGAGACATCACCACGGAGATACTCTCATTTACTGCACATCCATGTTATCATGCCCCGTCCCTGTGGTGTTTTGCTATGTTTTCATACATGCAGGAGATACTACCACGTTTTATGGGCATTTTAGAAGCAATCGTACAATGCATCTACGTTAAAACCATTTTTTTCTACCGCTGAAGTTGCGCTCATTGGAGAGAGGCTGCACTTACTCTGCTTAAGATGCAAAAAATGCATACTTTACAGATTTATTTTTTTTTCCCATAAGAAATATTCTAATAATATATATTATATGTGAAATAAACAAACACTAAAATAATATTAAATGGTACCAAAACGCATAAATTTAAATCATTTTAATAAGTCCTTAAATCATCTCGCAGCTATACAATTATACAATAACGTTGCTGAATCGACGATATGTTTTCTTTATTTCTGACCGTCCAAAATGTTTACACACCAAGATAGGATGGAGGATTCTCGTCTGTCCATTGTCTGTCTATGCAGCGCGAGCACTGATCCTGCAGCCGTGTTTGGAACTCTCACTTTGCACGTCCTTCTGAAACATGCTAAATGAAATGCAAAATAGAGCTCGCAAAACTGTGATGAATGTTGATAAATCACATTGCGCGTGTTAAATAATTATATTTGCATCTTTTTCAGATTTCTCAGTATTGTGGCCGATTTGATGATCAGCATAGATTTTGCACATTAATGAAGAAGAGACGCAAAATGGATTACACGCCTTAATCTACTTTGCACATGTTTAGTAGATCAGCTTTGTGTGTGCTGTTAGGTGTGTGCGTGTTTTAGTACACGCAAACTTTTTGTAAATCCGGCCCTTTGTCACATACGCTACAGTATAAGAAAGGTTATTTTTTCTAAATTAAATAATATATATTGGTAGATCATTTGAATTGTTTCCATTTGTTGTTGGAACTCTCAAAATAAATGTGCATTAATGTCTTTTTTCCATAAAAAAAATCTGATAATACTCATATTAAACTACTTAAAATGTGTTTTCATCCATTTTTATTCCAATGTATTTCATTTTTGTTCAAGGCTCCTAAGCTTAAGATGACTGAGTTGAGTAATAGTACTGAAAGTAATAGGAATGAGTTTATTTTAAGCATATAATTAAATATAACCCCATGATATTGAGTGTGAATGTTGCTGTCTATCTGTGTTGGCCCTGTGATGAGGTGGCGACATGTCCAGGGTGTACCCCGCCTTCCGCCCGCATGCAGCTGGGATGGGCTCCAGCACCCCCACATGATCCCGAACGGGACAAGCGGTAGAAAATGGATGGATGGATGTTTATGGTAATAGCATGTTGACACTAAGCACATTTCAGTACAGCAACATAACTATTTATTTTAAAAATCAATATATAACTTAGAAAATAATGTACATAAAAAGAATGTGTTGAGATTTGAACCCCCAGTAATAGCCGCAATATGATGGATTATACTGTACATGGAAGTACTTTTGTTCTTTCCATGTCCAGCAGAGGACATCAATGATGCAACTTCCTGTGGATCATGTGACTTGAGTATTACACATTTTTCACATGTGTTGGATCAGTGGTACGCAGGTTCCATCTCGTCGTACGCCAAAGAATACCTTAATTAAATATTCAAACACAGTGTTACTGTTCAAACTGTGCATAATGTTACAGTGGCCAAAAATATCAAATGTACTTGTTAATAAAAACCTCTGCCTTGTTTTTCATGAATACTTAGAACTACTACAGTATTTGAATGTTGGTCGTTCTGGTGGTACGAGGAGAGTCAAGTGTTTTCTGAGGTGGTACATGATCAAAAAAGTTTGGTGAATCACCGTGTTAGTAGTGTAACAGGACTTTGTGACAACACCACTTTAGTGTACATTTTATTTGAATTTTTAAGAAAATAAAGTTAAAGTGGAGTTGGGATAACACAAATCTGTAAAAAAATATAACATTTCTGGACAATTTAAAGTTATATTTTCTTGTAAAATTTAAATTTTTGGAAGCGGGGGATGAACAACAAATGTTATTTATGCAGTATTTTCTGTATTTATTTATTTTTTTACATTGTATGAAATATGTAAGCAGATCAATGTGCAGGTCACTTTGTTAAACAACTATTTTACGACAGTATTTATTATCAATGTGTTTTATAGGAATTCATTTGTTTCTCTTTTTTTGTTTTTTACAAATAAAAATATCAAAATGGTTGATTTTAAAATTGTCATTGGATAAAGTTTGGGCACCCCTGTATTAGATATTAACTGTTCAGTAATATCATCATAAATTATTTTTCATACTGTAGCCGCTAAAAGTTTAATAATCTCACTTTAATGAAACTTCTTGCTGTTGTAATGAAAAAAAAGAGTGCTTACCTTCACAATGCTTGAAAGAATTGTGTTCCCATAAAAAGTATTTCAGTAAGTCACAGTTATGAATATTTTCTTCTCCAAATTATGGTTATGCAACCTGCAGTAAAAAGATGCTTGAACTATTTATTGAGGGAGTAAAACCTGTCTTTTAAATGGGGGTTGACTTAGGAAGTACAGAAGCATCTGAGACAGCGCCTATTGGGTCGCAATCGAACGTCCCAGCTGGACGGCAAGGAATTGGTTGTCGACTCTTTGATGGACGTGTCCTGTGACGTCCCAGAATCCAACAGTGCAGGAGGTGGTGGTCGGGGGGAGGTCAGAATAAAGAGATGTTTGTCTAAGACTAATCCTGTAAAGAGGAGCATTTCGGGAAGGGTGAGGGGGCGTTTTATTGAATGGAGCTTGCTCAGCAGGCATGGGGAACCAAGGCTTCTCCAATTTTCTGCGTGACTTCTTGACCTAGGCCCAAACACAGCTGTCACCATGCTACACCTTATTTTGGAGGACCAGAGCAAAAAAGATACTGTTGTCACAGTGATGAACTTGAAGGATGGAAGAAAGATAGAATTGACTGCTGGGTCACTAAAGTCATGGTCACTTTGTTTGGAGCCCTCGTTTATCCATCATAAACCATATTATTAACAATTATAAACAATACATACCGGCAATGTTGTTGGAAGATGATACTCTTCCACTCGATGGCACTGTTTTATACTGTTTATAATGTACTAAATGCTCTCTATACTGTACTGTACTGCCATTTAACCAATAGGAGATTTGGTGACCAACAAGCTAGCTTATTTCCAAAAGTTATACATTTTTTACCTTTAATGTTTTTGTTTTGTTTTTTTAAATCCAATTAACTATTGTAATTCTTTGTGTCAAATAATTCAAATCCCTCCATCCATCATCTTCTGCTTGTCCGGGGTCGGGTCGCGGGGGGAGCAGCCTAAGTAGAAAAACTCAGACTTCTACCTCCAGCTCCTCTCAAGACGTTTCCAGGGCAGATGGTAGACATAAGCTGTGTCCCAATTCAGGGTCTGCATCCTTCGAAGGGCGAATTTGAAGGCCGCTTACGTCACAACGCTGCGCAAAGGCTGTCCCGATTCATTCAAATTCGAAGGCTCCTCCAAATGCAGCCGACGAAGGCGCCCTTTTTTTCCCTGTATTCGGAGGATGCACCGCAACTATCCTTCGTGGCCTCCCATATCCCAAGATGCTGTGATCTTTTTGATGATGGCGGCAAATACAAGCAGCGGCAGCGAATACACTTTCAAATGTAAGTATCCTCTGCAGGTAACTGTCCCATTTAACAACGGGTGACGCATCCTTTGGAGGTGCCTCCGAAGGTCCAGCCTTCTGAGGCTGCGTGGGCCGGGTCTTCCGAAGGATGCAGACCCTGAATTGGGATACCGTTATTGTCTCCATAATGTGTCCTAGGTCTTCCCATTGGCCTCCTACCAGTCGGATGTGCCCTGAATCCCTCCCCAAGGCAACGTCCAGGGTCATCCTGACTAGATGCCAGAGCCTCCTCATTTGGCTCCTCAATGTGGATCAACCTCCACTTTACTCCCAAGCTTTTTCCGAATGACCGAGCTTCTCACCCTATATCTAATGGAGAGCCCCGCCACCCTACACTGGAAACTAATTTCGGCAACTTGGAACTGTGATCTTGATCAACCACAAAAAGCTTTTACTTCTGGCTCAGCTCTCTCTTGACCATGATTGACCTCTGCAGAGTCCACATCACTCAAGACTCCGCACCGGCTTGTCGATCTCACGATCCATTCTTTCCCCACTTCGAAACTCCTCCACTTGGGACAAGATCTTGTCCCCAACCCGGAAATGACACTAATAATAATAATAATAATAATGGATTAGATTTATATAGCGCTTTTCTAGGCACTCAAAGCGCTTCACAGAGAAGTGAGAACCCATCATTCATTTTTACAACTCATTCATTCATTCACCGGTGTGAGCGGCACCGGGGGAAAGGGTGAAGTGTCCTGCCCAAGGACACAACGGCAGCGATTTGGATGGTAAGAGGCGGGGAGTGAACCTGCAACCCTCAGGTTTCTGGCACGGCCGCTCTACCCACTACGCCATGCCGCCCCACACTCCACCTTTCTCTGGGCAAGTACCACCGACTTGGATTTAGAGCTGCTGGTTCTCATCCCAGCCACTTCACTGATCCAATGAGAGCTGAAGATCATGGCCAGATGAAACCAGAAGGGCCACATCATCTGTACAAAGCAACAACTTAATCCTGCAGCCACTATAATACAGCCTCTCAAAGGTCTTACTGCGCCGACAAATTCTGTACATAAAAGTTATGAACAGAATCGGTGACAGAGGGCATCCCCGGCGGAGTACAACCCTAAGTGGCAACAGGTCCAACTTGCTGCCGACAATGCAGACAAAGCTCTGACACCGATCATACAGGGAGCGTGCCATTTTGGTGGTCCGATATGTCACATTACTGGAGCACTCCCCACAGGAATTCACTCGAGACACGGTCGAATGGTTTCTCCAAGTCCACAAAACACATGTTGGGAAAATTCCCAAGCACCCTCAAGGACCCTCCTGAGAGTATAGAGCTGGTCCATAGTTCCATGATCAGGATGAAAACCGCACTGATTCTCCTAAATTTGAGGTTCGACTATCTAGTAGACCCTTCTTTCAGTACACCTAACCAGACCTTACAAGGAAGTTTGAGGAATGCGATCCCAAAAAAAATGGGGACCAGCACCTTGTTGCGCCATTCCAGAGGCACAGTGTACTCACTATCTGTGCCAATGTGAGCATTGAGTTACCCCAGCAGAACAAGGAATTACTCGAAGGAGCACTCATTATTATTCTCTCTAGGGAATTTTAAAAAGAAGAGATTCTCTGAAATGCTTTTTGGCGCACAGGCTCTAACAACAGTCAGGTCCTGTCCCCTCACTTGGAGGCTGTATTTAACTACCCTCTCAGCTACTGGGTTGAACTCCAAGGTACAGACTGTGCTGTAGGGCAACAAGTATTGCTAACCATGCCCGCCACATCTCACTGCTTGTAACACAAGTGTGCAAGAGAGTTCAACCTCTCTCCTGGTTCCAGGGCCCTTGCTGGCATCAAGGTGAGTCTAACTATGTCTAGCTGGAACTTCTCCACCTCGGACACCAGCTTGGACTTAATCTTATAGAGGTGACATTCCGCATCCCAAGAGTTAACTTCTCCAGCCATGCATTTAACAGCTAAAGTCCCTGCTTCAGTTGACATCCAACTCCCGTTTGGCCCCTCCAATGAGTGGTGAGCCCATTTGAGGGCGACATATGTTGCCTCAATACTATGCCCACCCCATGGGTGCCAGCCCGGCCACTCGGCGTTCACCATTAAGCCCTACTGTACCTCCAGGCCTGGCTCCAGAGGGTGGCCCCAGTGGACATATTTGTGTCTCTTCAAGACTTTAAGATGGGATCTTTTAAGCTCCTCTTTGTTTGGTACTTCACCTAGGACCTGTTTGTCCTGGCAGACCCTACCAGGGGCATTGAAGCCCCCGACAACTTGGATCCTAGGATTCAAACTCCTGTACCACGATAAGCTGATAGCTTAGAGAGGAGATATATATTATTCAACTCTTCAATATACAGCAGGGGTGTCAAAGTAATTTTAGCTCAGGGGCCACATGGAGGAAAATCTATTCCCACGCGGGGCGGACTAATAAAATTAAGACATAATAATTTAAAAATAACTTCAAAATTGTTTTTTTGTTTTACTTTGGCCAAAAATAGAACAAGCACCTTCTTAAAATGTACATATTACAACTAATCCTCTTGGCAAAACACTTAGTTAGTTGAAAATTCTGAGAAAAAAATTGGTGCCATTGAGAACACAATGAACTTAGACTTTGTCCCATTAAACATTAAGCACTTCCTGTTCAGCATTTTAATGTTGGCAGTTCACTATTAAAGATGTGTTTGGAAATCCACAACACCATCGTCATTCAAATATTACTATTATAATCAAAACAATTGTCAATATGACACCATTACAGCCGAATTAAAGGTAACATAACTACAAACTTAACCAATGTGAACATGCTAGATTTAAGCATAAAATACAATGGAACAAACAACAAATGTAGAAATAAATGTTTACAATGGACTTCAGTGTGCACATTGTGCCTTCAACCAATTAGTCATGTTGACATAAGTCTTTGCATCTTACCGTTTTGTTAGTTTATCCGTTAAGTGGGCAATTTACAATTAAAGAAGGTATTGTGTGTCGCAATAGCATTAGTCTGCCGCCAGCTGCCACAGGAGCAGTTAATTGTTTGCACCTGCGCTGAGTGGAGTAGCAGCTGCCAATCCACAGAGAGCTTAAAGTCAGCTGACATGTCATCTTAAACAGAGTGATGAGTGACGTGAGTTACACTTGAATTGCTATTGTGACATCCAGTGGACCGATTTAGAACAGCAGTTTCTTTCATTAAAAAATTGCAGCTCATTTTTATACTTAGTAAACTCATTTTGCGGGCCGGACTAAACCTGTTCGCCGTTTGACACACCTGATATACAGTTACTATATACTGTTACTATGTTACTTCTCTGAAAATCATTGAAAATAATTTGGCAAATTATCACTATCAACTTTTAGCCTTAAAATGATCTGAAGTGAAATAGTTGTCACAATTGCAAAAATGCTTATCAGATACTCATAATTTTCAATTATTTAGAGTTACAGTAATGTATGTTCTTTATCCAATTCAAAGTACACTTGTGGTATAAAACAAACATTGTTTTCAAATGAGAAATAAATTTACTACAAACAACGTTATATGACACATATTTGACATGAATTAGTATTTAAGGTGAGGGATCAGACAAAGAGCAGCTCGAAGACCTCTATGAAGAAAACGAACAAGGAACCCAGATTTCCCTTGCCCGGACACGGGTCACCGGGGCCCCCCTCTGGAGCCAGGCCCGGCCACCAGGCGAGCGCCTGGTGGCCGGGCCTGTCCCCATGGGGCCCGGCCGGGCACAGCCCGAAGAGGCAACGTGGGTCCCCCCTCCAATGGGCTCACCACCCATAGCAGGGGTCATAGAGGTCGCGTGCGATGTGAGCTGGGCGGAAGCCGAGGGCAGGGCACTTGGCGGTCCGATCCTCGGCTACAGAAGCTAGCTCTTGGGACGTGGAACGTCACCTCGCTGGGGGGGAAGGAGCCTGAGCTAGTGCACGAGGTGGAGAAGTTCCGGCTAGATATAGTCGGACTCGCTTCGACGCACAGCAAGTGCTCTGGAACCAGTTCTCTCGAGAGGGGCTGGACTCTCTTCCACTCTGGCGTTGCCGGCTCAGAGCCTGCACGTTGGAGTTCAACCTGGTGGACGAGAGGGTAGCTTCCCTCCGCCTTCGGGTGGGGGAACGGGTCCTGACTGTGGTTTGCGCTTACGCGCCAAACCGCAGCTCAGAGTACCCACCCTTTTTGGATTCACTCGAGGGAGTACTTGAGAGTGCTCCCCTGGGTGATTCCCTCGTTCTAAATAAATAAATGATAAATGGGTTGTACTTGTATAGTGCTTTTCTACCTTCAAGGTACTCAAAGCGCTTTGACACTACTTCCACATTTACCCATTCACACACACATTCACACACTGATGGAGGGAGCTGCCATGCAAGGCGCTAACCAGCACCCATCAGGAGCAAGGGTGAAGTGTCTTGCTCAGGACACAACGGACATGACGAGGTTGGCATTGAACCAGGGACCCTCGGGTTGCGCACGGCCACTCCTCTACTGCGCCACGCCGTCCCTTCTACTGGGGGACTTCAATGCTCATGTTGGCAGCGACAGTGAAACCTGGAGAGGCGTGATTGGGAAGAATGGCTGCCCGGATCTGAACCCGAGCGGTGTTTTGTTATTGGACTTTTGTGCCCGTCACAGATTGTCCATAACGAACACCATGTTCAAACATAAGGGTGTCCATATGTGCACTTGGCACCAGGACACCCTAGGCCGCAGTTCCATGATCGACTTTGTAGTTGTGTCATCGGATTTGCGGCCTCATGTTTTGGACACTCGGGTGAAGAGAGGGGCGGAGCTTTCTACCGATCACCACCTGGTGGTGAGTTGGCTGCGATGGTGGGGGAGGATGCCGGACAGACCTGGCAGGCCCAAACGCATTGTGAGGGTTTGCTGGGAACGTCTGGCAGAGTCTCCTGTCAGAGAGAGTTTCAATTCCCACCTCCGGAAGAACTTTGAACATGTCACGAGGGAGGTGCTGGACATTGAGTCCGATTGGACCATGTTCCGCGCCTCTATTGTCGAGGCGGCTGATTGGAGCTGTGGCCGCAAGGTAGTTGGTGCTTGTCGTGGCGGTAATCCTAAAACCCGTTGGTGGACACCGGTGGTGAGGGATGCCGTCAAGCTGAAGAAGGAGTCCTATCGGGTTCTTTTGGCTCATAGGACTCCTGAGGCAGCGGACAGGTACCGACAGGCCAAGCGGTGTGCGGCTTCAGCGGTCGCATAGGCAAAAACTCGGACATGGGAGGAGTTCGGTGAGGCCATGGAAAACGACTTCCGGACGGCTTCGAAGCAATTCTGGACCACCATCCGCCGCCTCAGGAAGGGGAAGCAGTGCACTATCAACACCGTGTATGGCGAGGATGGTGTTCTGCTGACCTCGACTGCGGATGTTGTGGTTCGGTGGAGGGAATACTTCGAAGACCTCCTCAATCCCACCAACACGTCTTCCTATGAGGAAGCAGTGCCTGGGGAGTCTGTGGTGGGCTCTCCTATTTCTGGGGCTGAGGTTGCTGAGGTAGTTAAAAAGCTCATCGATGGCAAGGCCCCGGGGGTGGATGAGATCCGCCCGGAGTTCCTTAAGGCTCTGGATGCTGTGGGGCTGTCTTGGTTGACAAGACTCTGCAGCATCGCGTGGACATCGGGGGCGGTTCCACTGGATTGGCAGACCGGGGTGGTGGTTCCTCTCTTTAAGAAGGGGAACCGGAGGGTGTGTTCTAACTATCGTGGGATCACACTCCTCAGCCTTCCCGGTAAGGTCTATTCAGATGTACTGGAGAGGAGGCTACGCCGGATAGTCGAACTTCGGATTCAGGAGGAACAGTGTGGTTTTCGTCCTGGTCGTGGAACTGTGGACCAGCTCTATACTCTCGGCAGGGTCCTTGAGGGTGCATGGGAGTTTCCTAAGGCTGCAGCTAACGATTATTTTTCTATCGATTAATCTATAGATTATTTTTTCGATTAATCGGTTAATCTATAGATTATTTTTTTCGATTAATCTATAGATTATTTTTCCTTTTACCGATTATTTTTTTTATTTAAAATGAAGATGAAAAAATAAATTTAGGCCAATTTTTTCAAAAGGCATGACTTATTTACAAAAAAAAAGTATGGCCACTCAGTCAACATTGACAACAACATGACAAAATATTCTGTAACAATGTAAACATTTAAAACTTTTAACATTTAACAAAATTAAAAGTAGCTTATTTGCTTTTTAATGTGCAAATATAAAAGTAAACATCCAGTGCAAATCTTAATATTCTGCAATAGTATAAGCATTTCAAAAGTAAAAGTATTGCTTATTTTGCTTTAAAATGTACAAAAATAAAGATAAACATCCAATACAAAAAAGTGCAAAACGAAATATTCTGTAACAGTGTAAACATTTCAACAAAAGTAAAAGTATTGCTTATTTTGCTTAATAACACAACAATGATAGTATGATTAAAGTGAAAGTTAATTGTTCGTTTGTACATAGTATATGTAACGGTTAATGTTGTAAAAGGTATTTGCACAACTAATTAACGTTAGCGTCTTTGTAAACACTGAACAGGCACGCCAAACGCGCCTCTCAGAGCGAAATGGTGTTTTAGTTTATGAATTTACAACGCAGATACAAATGACACATTCATGTTTTTCTGTAATGATGACAACGTATACTCACGCGGACGATTGACTAGTTGATGGTGATGGCAAGAACGCTGTCGGGTGTTTTCTTTTCAAATGTTCGTTCATAGCCGTTGTGCTGCTATGATAGGCCATTTCCGCTCGACACAGTGTGCATACAACAACTGTCAAGTGTTTTGCTTTTTTCGCTGTGCTTATCCCACACTTGAAGGGATGTACCAATGCTAAATGTGGCTTCTGGATTTCACTCAAAAGACCAGACCGTAGTTACTTTTTCCTTTTATTTTCCTTTAGTTTGCAACAGTTTTTCCAACGAAGAAACAGCTTCTTTTTTCTTCTTTAGTCATTTTAGCAGTCTTTAGCAGTGTTAGTAGACTTTAGTAGACTTTAGTTTCTTTAGCTGTCATTAGCTGTCTTTAGTAGCCTTTAGTAGCCTTTAGCTTCTTTAGTAGCCTTTAGCTTCTTTAGTAGGTGAAAAACCTTTAAGGACAAAACACCACAAGATTAACATGCTGTAAAAAATCAATCAATTATCAATCCCATAATTTACAATGATTAATTAGGCAATCAAACTCTTAACCATTAAACAAGTGCAAGAAAATGGACACATCTTTTCCCTTTAAGTTAAAACAGATTTTAAATAAATTGTGTCAACATAAATGCACCAAGATACATATAAAATACATTTAAACCCAGAAACACAATAGATAAATGCAGCAGAAAACCCAATATGCAAATACATAAATACCTAACCAATTAACCACCTATTTAGATACATATTTAAAATCCATATTCAATATAAATATATTATTAAATTAGCAGTGAAACACTCAATCTTAAACGCCGTCTACTGGTAGAAAAATGCCCCTTTTTCTATGCCCTCACCAGCAGCCAATGATCCAACACAGTTAAATCCAACACTAAGTTGAGCGACTTCACCCTCCTGATGAAGCAAACTGCTCCAACATTTATCAATCCAAGCAAAGAATATCAACACTTCCTTACTAAACAACAGTTACACAAAACACCATGTGTATTTAGCCTCCAGACTAAGCACGCTACATGCACTCAACCCCCCCCCCCCCCTCCCCGCACCCCCCATCTCACCAGCGCAACAGGTGCGCCACACCCACAAAGACAACTAAAGTGCAATCTTACCGGCTGTCCGTTCAGCTATTGGTTTTGGTACACTTTTGGCACAACTCTGGGTTTTACGTCTCGTCTCGACTACTGTAACGTATTATTTTCGGGTCTCCCTATGTCTAGCATTAAAAAATTACAGTTGGTACAAAATGCGGCTGCTAGACTTTTGACAAGAACAAGAAAGTTTGATCATATTACGCCTATACTGGCTCACCTGCACTGGCTTCCTGTGCACTTAAGAAGTGACTTTAAGGTTTTACTACTTACGTATAAAATACTACACGGTCTAGCTCCGTCCTATCTTGTCGATTGCATTGTACCATATGTCCCGGCAAGAAATCTGCGTTCAAAGAACTCCGGCTTATTAGTGATTCCCAGAGCCCAAAAAAAGTCTGCGGGCTATAGAGCGTTTTCTATTCGGGCTCCAGTACTATGGAATGCCCTCCCGGTAACAATTAGAGATGCTACCTCAGTAGAAGCATTTAAGTCCCATCTTAAAACTCATTTGTATACTCTAGCCTTTAAATAGCCCCCCTGTTAGACCAGTTGATCTGCCGTTTCTTTTCTTTTCTCCTCTGCTCCCCTTTTCCTTGAGGGGGGGGGGGGGGGGGGGGGGGGGCACAGGTCCGGTGGCCATGGATGAAGTGCTGGCTGTCCAGAGTCGGGACCCGGGGTGGACCGCTCGCCTGTGCATCGGCTGGGAACATCTCTACGCTGCTGACCCGTCTCCGCTCGGGATGGTGTCCTGCTGGCCCCACTATGGACTGGACTCTTACTATTATGTTGGATCCACTATGGACTGGACTCTCACAATATTATGTCAGACCCACTCGACATCCATTGCTTTCGGTCTCCCCTAGAGGGGGGGGGGGTTACCCACATATGCGGTCCTCTCCAAGGTTTCTCATAGTCATTCACATCGACGTCCCACTGGGGTGAGTTTTTCCTTGCCCGTATGTGGGCTTTGTACCGAGGATGTCGTTGTGGCTTGTGCAGCCCTTTGAGACACTTGTGATTTAGGGCTATATAAATAAAGATTGATTGATTGATTGGTTCTGTAACGAACTAAACCTTTTTCCACTCTGCGCTGGCGTCTTTTGTACTCCTTGATTTGACACAGCGGTCTAATTACCGGGCTCGCGCACCAGCAGATGAGACGGGAGTGAACGTAAACTGATCGGTTCTGATCATATAAGCCGACTGGCCGAAATAATGCCCAATTATATACATTTCCTGGGGTTGCCTAGGTGAATAGGGATGCGGATGTGCTCTAAGATAAAATATAATTTTATTAAGTGGGGTTTGGCTGGTTGCTCAGCAGCAGAGGTGGGTAGTAACGCGCTACATTTACTCCGTTACATCTACTTGAGTAACTTTTGGGATAAATTGTACTTCTAAGAGTAGTTTTAATGCAACATACTTTTACTTTTACTTGAGTATATTTATAGAGAAGAAACGCTACTTTTACTCCGCTACTTTTATCTACATTCAGCTCGCTACTCGCTACTAATTTTTATCGATCTGTTAATGCACGCTTTGTTTGTTTTGGTCTGTCAGACAGACCTTCATAGTGCCTGCGTTTCAACAAATACAGTCACTGGTGACGTTCACTCCGTTCCACCAATCAGATGCAGTCACTGGTGACGTTGGACCAATCAAACAGAGCCAGGTGGTCACATGACCTGACTTAAACAAGTTGAAAAACTTATTGGGGGTGTTACCATTTAGTGATCAATTGTACGGAATATATACTGTACTGTGCAATCTACTAATAAAAGTTTCAATCAATCAATCAAAAGTGTGAAGGAAAAAAGACCCTTTTTTATTTCAACCGTACATCCCGTCAAAAGCCTAAAGACTGACTGCACAGTTCCTGTCTTCACAATAAAAGTGCCGCTCCATCGCGCCTGCGCTTTCAAAACAAGAGTCTCCGAAAGCCAGCGCAAACAAGCTAGCAAGCTACGGAGTTTGCCGCCAATGTATTTCTTGTGAAGTGTATAAAAACGAATATGGAAGCTGGACAAATAAGATGCCAAAAACCAACAACTTTCATGTGGTATTAGACAGAAAGGAGGAACTTTTTTTCTCCTCCATTTGAAAACGTGGATGCTATATCAGCACTACTGTCTGATTACAATCAGTGCAAGTCATCAGAATCAGGTAATACACCAACTTATATTCTTGTCTTCATGAAAGAAAGGAATCTATATGTGTTAAACATGCATGTATATTCATTAAAACACCTTCAACATGTAAACAAAAACGGCAAAATAAATATAAATTACATACTGTATATATATATATATGTGTATATATATATATATAAATGTGTGTATATATATATATATATATATACATATATGTGTGTATGTATATATATATATATGTGTGTGTGTATATATATATGATATGTGTGTGTATGTTACTCATCAGTTACTCAGTACTTGAGTAGTTTTTTCACAACATACTTTTTACTTTTACTCAAGTAAATATTTGGGTGACTACTCCTTACTTTTACTTGAGTAATAAATCTCTAAAGTAACAGTACTCTTACTTGAGTACAATTTCTGGCTACTCTACCCACCTCTGCTCAGCAGCCACGGTTGCGAGCTCGCGCTTCAGCTGACGAGACAACTGTTCGCCGCTACAACATTATTAGGCCGTTTATTGAAATACTCCCACACTTTTGACGACTTTTGGCGTGCTTTTTTCCCCTCGCTCGCACCGCTCGCATCGTCTGCTTTGCGCTCAGCCATGACGGTAGTGTGACGTAAATATGCGACGCATCGACGCACTAAAACGGCGTCAACGTATTTACGTAACCGATGACGTCGACTACGTCGACGCGTCATTTCAGCCTTAGAGTTTGCCCAACCAGTCTACATGTGTTTTGTGGACTTGGAGAAGGCATTCGACCGTGTCCCTCGGGAAGTCCTGTGGGGTGTGCTCAGAGAGTATGGGGTATCGGACTGTCTGATTGTGGCAGTCCGCTCCCTGTATGATCAGTGCCAGAGCTTAGTCCGCATTGCCGGCAGTAAGTCGGACACGTTTCCAGTGAGGGTTGGACTCCGCCAAGGCTGCCCTTTGTCACCAATTCTGTTCATAACTTTTATGGACAGAATTTCTAGGCGCAGTCAAGGCGTTGAGGGGATCTGGTTTGGTGGCTGCAGGATTAGGTCTCTGCTTTTTGCAGATGATGTGGTCCTGATGGCTTCATCTGGCCAGGATCTTCAGCTCTCACTGGATCGGTTCGCAGCTGAGTGTGAAGCGACTGGGATGAGAATCAGCACCTCCAAGTCCGAGTCCATGGTTCTCACCCGGAAAAGGGTGGAGTGCAATCTCCGGGTTGGGGAGGAGATCTTGCCCCAAGTGGAGGAGTTCAAGTACCGCGGAGTCTTGTTCACGAGTGAGGGAAGAGTGGATCGTGAGATCGACAGGCGGATCGGTGCGGCGTCTTCAGTAATGCGGACGCTGTATCGATCCGTTGTGGTGAAGAAGGAGCTGAGCCGGAAGGCAAAGCTCTCAATTTACCGGTCGATCTACGTTCCCATCCTCACCTATGGTCATGAGCTTTGGGTTATGACCGAAAGGACAAGATCACGGGTACAAGCGGCCGAAATGAGTTTCCTCCGCCGGGTGGCGGGGCTCCCCCTTAGAGATAGGGTAAGAAGCTCTGCCATCCGGGAGGAGCTCAATGTAAAGCCGCTGCTCCTCCACATCGAGAGGAGCCAGATGAGGTGGTTCGGGCATCTGGTCAGGATGCCACCCGAACGCCTCCCTAGGGAGGTGTTTAGGGCACGTCCGACCGGTAGGAGGCCGCGGGGAAAACCCAGGACACGTTGGGAAGACTATGTCTCCCGGCTGGCCTGGGAACGCCTCGGGGTACCACAGGAAGAGCTGGACGAAGTGGCTGGGGAGAGGGAAGTCTGGGCTTCCCTGCTTAGGCTGCTGCCCCCGCGACCTGACCTCGGATAAGCGGAAGAAGATGGATGGATGGATGGATAGTATTTAAGAAAAGAAACATTAGAAATGTGTTTTATTGGTCTGTAAGATATCAACCATCATTTTACTTTTAATTACAAGAAGTTCTGGGTGTTAAATGTAAAACATTATTTTGCAGTTTGTCAACTACTTAATACATTTAATACACAGAGTGTTTATAAATGATTAAGCAGCTTATAGAGATGTTGATAAGAGTATTTTATTACTGTTGGTTTTTGATGGATCTATTTAGGGGAAAGATCAGGTCAGCCTCTAGTTTAACATTTATACAAATTTCAAATTTTGTACTCACAATAATGAAGTATAAATTATAACTTTGCCACACAATAGATGTGAGTACTGCAGTTTTCCTAGTATGTCTGACTAGTTGTATTAAGTATTCTGTATTGAGGAACTTTTTAAGTCCAAACAAGATACTTTGACGTCTAATTTGTTCATTGAAAACTATTTTCCACACTAAGTAATGGAAACTGAAGGAAATTGTTGTTGAGACGTTGTTAAACCTTCACCTAATTAAATGCACATGCAATATAAGTAACCTTTAAACAATAACTGTTAAACAAGTTAACCATTAACTGAGTGTATATCAAGAAAATTGTATATTTCACCCAATCACAGCCTGGAAATGCAATTTCTAAATGCAGGATAAAATAAAAATTGTACTCAGTAAAGTGTCTTGTACATTGATCTGATTGCATATTTCTTAATGTAAAAGATTAATTCAAATGATCTTGAACACTGAAAAAATGACAGTTGTTACCTTAGCCTTCTTCCTAAAATTAAACTTTATTATGAAATATAATAATTTAAATTCTTTACCAATTTTGTTTTTTTAACATGTTAACGTTGTGCCTTGTCACACCTATACTTTAATTGCATTTTATAAAAAAACAACAACATACATTTAGTTTAAATGTACACTCTACGGGTGTTGTCAGTCACTCTGTCCTGTTACCTTAATACCTTTTTAACCCTTCTAAAACATGGGCCACAGGAAGTTGCAAAGTTTGAAGTATATTTAATCATATTTACACTATGATTGGAGGTTCAAATCTACTCTACTGTACTCGTTATTGTTGTTTTTTTAATATACTTTTTTGGAGAAATCACTAATGTATTTAGTATCAACATGTCATTAGCATAACTGTAATGTGGTTATATTTGATATATTTTGCCACTTATATACTAAAAACTTACTCCTGTTACTTTCAGTCCTGTACTACAATGACTGAAAAAATTTTTTTGCTCTTCTGTCTGCACGAGTCCACTTTTAGTGATTTTAGTTGTTCCATTCTTCACACAGACAACAGAAATGCTGGACATGTTTGAAACAATGTTTATTATATAAACGTCATTGAGCTGTCAGACATTCAAAGCACTTAATGAAACATGTTTAAATGTAGTGCATGTAAATACATTTTTCATGAGTTTTTGAATACCTTTACAACAAACAAAACATTGTTTTTATTACCAAGCAGGCTCCTGTAAGTTTCTATCAATTTGCATGAATTATGACTTTATCAGCCCTGATAACTTTTAACAACGAACCCGTTCTGTGTGTTGAATGATCAGTCAATGCTAATGGTTATCTCTTGATCGTTTACAACACGCTCTTAACCAATCAGACACATTCTCTAAAAGAGGGGGGGGGGGGAAAGGTTTACCGATAATGAATATTGAATTGTTTGTTTTCAAAGAACACTTTTTGCTGCTGTTGACTGAAGACAATGCAGCAACGTGCTTGAAACACGACAACAAACTGCAGGTAAAATACATTCTAATATTTTTATAGTAGTAATTGACATTTACCTTTAATTGCTGCATGCTGTACGGTTTTTTTTTTTTAAATGTGTATAGTTCTTTCCACATCCATTATAAATGTCTTGATTCATTTTTTAATTACAAATCAGCACATTCTAAATTTACAATTAAGACAAAATAACAACAAAAGAAAAAAAAAAAAAAGGCCTCACATAACTTAAAAACACATGTTGATACTAAGTAGGGGTTCTAATAATAGTCGACTACAGTAATCTCTTGTTTATCGCTGTTAATTGGTTTATTTATTAATTCTATTTATGGAGTATAACGGGAATAATTGAGAATAGGAAGTGAACAAAAGTGTTAGCAATTGCTATGTAATCGAAAAAGGGTAGGACTAAAGAAGCTCAGCTTCTTCCTACTGCTTTTAGAACATGTTGTAATTGTATGCATGTTCAAAATAAAGTCAAACCATAACCACAGCCATATGCTTATTATGATAAAATATTTAAATGCTTGACAACCCTACTTTAAATGCCATCCATACATCCATCTTCTTCCGCTTATCCGAGGTCGGGTCGCGGGGGCAGCAGCCTAAGCAGGGAAGCCCAGACTTCCCTCTCCCCAGCCACTTCGTCCAGCTCCTCCTGGGAGGCGTTCCCAGGCCAGCCGGGAGACATAGTCTTCCCAACGTGTCCTGGGTCTTCCCCGTGGCGTCCTACCGGTCGGACGTGCCCTAATCACCTCCCTAGGGAGGCGTTCGGGTGGCATCCTGACCAGATGCCCGAACCACCTCATCTGGCTCCTCTCGATGTGGAGGAGCATCGGCTTTACTTTGAGCTCCTCCCGGATGGCAGAGCTTCTCACCCTATCTCTAAGGGAGAGCCCCGCCACCCGGCGGGGGAAACTCATTTTGGTCGCTTGTACCTGTGATCTTGTCCTTTCGGTCATAACCCAAAGCTCATGACCATAGGTGAGGATGGGAACGTAGATCGACCGGTAAATTGAGAGCTTTGCCTTCTGGCTCAGCTCCTTCTTCACCACAACAGATCGATATAGCGTCCACATTACTGAAGACACCGCACCGATCCGCCTGTCGATCTCACGATTCACTCTTCCCCCAGACTCAGAGGTTCTTGAACTACTTTAAATGGGTGATATAAAATTAAAAATATCAATATGGCTGCCAAATGATTGATTTTTGTCGTTGATTCTCATGCAAAAACTTTGGATGCCCCTGATGTGTTGTGCAGTTGTAGTTTCCTTGAGATTCCAGAAAAATAACAGCACTGGAGTTATTTTTCTTTGTGGTAAAAGTCTTGGTTGATATACAGTATATGTTTTTTGTATTTTTTTGTTCAAGTAATGTTTTTGTCTCTATAATTGCCTTCTAGCAATGAGGCTTCTGTGTCTGCTGCTTGTGGCGAGCTTGGCTGGCAGTAAAGCTTCCAGAACCAGAGAGTGGGCTCATCACGGCGCTCCCATGTTTGCTGACCTGACAGTCCGTGAGATGAAGGCCGTGCGAGAGTACCTGCATGCCATTCCACACCTGGGACTCACCGATGTGGACAACATGTCTCTAAAGAAGAACAGTATTCTCATGATGGAGCTTCATGTTCCTAAGAAGCATGAAGCCTTGAGAGCTTTAGATCGCGGTCATGCCAAACCTCCACGACAAGCTCGTGTCATTGTCCAGTTTGGGAACCAAACCAGACCGAACATCACAGAGTTTATCGTGAGTCCTCTGCCGTCTCCTAAATCTCACGAGGTCAAGAGGTTCAAAGGTGATCGACCAATCAGGTTTGAGTCCAGGCCAGTGACGGCTGTAGAAAGTCACCACCTTGGAGTCATGGTTGAGAAGATCGCAATTAAAGCCCACAAGATATTATTTGAGACCACAGGAGGGTTCATGTTCAAAATCAACTGTTCTGAACACTGCTTGATGTTTGTGGACATCGCCCCTAGAGGACTGTCTTCAGGTGAGAGAAGAAGCTGGATCATGATGGTCAAGTACATAGAAGGACATTACATCCACCCCATCGGTTTTGAGTTCCTGGTCAACCATAAAGACCTGGATCCAAACCTTTGGATGGTGGAGAAGGTTTGGTACAACAGCAAGTACTTTGACAGTGTGGAAGAGTTGGTTGAGAAGTACGAATCAGGAGCTGTGGAGAAGGTGACGCTTCCTCCTCATGATGATGAAGACCTCTACTCCACCTTCACTCCACGTAGTCCAAGCAGCACCAACACCCAAGGACCAAAAGTGGTGGAGCCTCAGGGGCACCGCTATCACATCGATGGTAACTTTGTTGAATACGCCGGCTGGTCGTTTGCTTACGGTGTTCGTTCCTCAGCAGGACTTCAGGTGTTCGATCTCCGTTTCAATGGAGAAAGGATCGCCTACGAGGTCAGCCTGCAAGAAGCTATTGCTTTCTATTCTGGTCACACTCCAGCTGCAATGCAAACTAAGTACATAGATGCCGGTTGGGCGATGGGAACCTTAGCTTTTGAACTGGCGCCTGGAATTGACTGTCCAGCAATATCAACCTTTGTCGACCTTCATCACTTCTACGACTCCAACAAACCAGTGCTATACAAAAATGCTCTTTGTGTCTTTGAGACCACCACAGCTTTGCCTTTGAGAAGACACTTTGACGACAACTTTAGGGGAGGTTATACGTTCTACGGAGGGCTGGACAGCACAGTGTTAGTCTTACGGACAACGTCCACAGTTTACAACTACGATTACATCTGGGACTTCATCTTCTACCAAAATGGGGTCATGGAGGTCAAGGTCAGCGCTACAGGTTATATCCACGCCACCTTCTTCACCCCAGAAGGACTTCAGTACGGCAACAAAGTGTACGACTACGTCTTGGGGAACCTGCACACGCACCTCATCCACTACAAAGTGGACCTGGATGTTGCTGGTAAGAAGAAGCAATCTTACCAGATATTGTTCACATTTCATTCAGCTTGGAAGCAAAATCACATCAGCAGAGCAAGAATGTGCAAACGTTGATATTCTACTATATACATGATGTTTATGTTGTAAAACAAGGTATAAATAGTGTTATTTTAAATGAACACATTTGACTTTCAAAACATGGCAAATGTTCAATGTTCAATATACTTTTCATTTTGCAAACAAAAAAGAACACAAGCTAAGAAAATTGCATATTTATTCAACAAAAGAAAATAGCCTTCTTTTCAGCTTTGTGTTGTAGTTTATAAATGTATTAATATTATCGTTATTAGTATTTAATATTTCAACTATCTTTCTATTTTTACAATATGGATGACAACTTTGAAAACATCTGCAATAATTGGTTATTCTCTGATTTATTCAGGTTATTTTTTATTCTCACAGGAAAAAACAGAAATAGAAATAACTATCGTAATAATTTTATGAATGAGTTTTCAAATACATTTTGAAATACTTTTGGAAATAGGTTTTGCGACAATTAAAAAAAAAAAGTTTAGTAATACTGTAATTTAACTATTTTTTTAAATGCCATATGTAATAATTTCTTGTGAGTCATCATTAAATGGCCCTGATATGTCAAAAGGGCAATAATAAATCATGTTCTTTTCCAATGCCTCTATAAATGATAACTGTAGCTCAGCCAGGATATGCTCATTTCAAAATTAGATTTACAGCCCCAAATCTTGTTATTGTTTTCATTTTGATGCCCCGCCCTCTGCGTTTGACCAATTAGAAAGTCCGTGAGCGTGTCACATCCAGGTTGCCAGTTACGCACTGCCCTCTTCGTCCGGCTACTGCCACTGGTAAAGTTATTAAACATGTCAGACCTTAGTAAATCTAAAAGGCGTCGTTAAAAATTCTCAACTTATTCATGACAAAGTCAGGAACAAAACATGGATTTGTATCGCGGATGCCTTTGAAAGATGGTGACGATTGAAGGCAGAGAAGAGTTTTTCATCTGACGCCAAACTTGCTAATTTTAATATGGGTAGTGTCAGTGCCTATTTCGTTCTCAATATGCTGATATACTGAGGAAATGCATTCCAACATTAGCACGGCTAATTGCGGTTTCTGGTACTGTATGTGCATCAGGCACATATGGGGTGGTATTTGCTTTGCACAATATAATGCATTACATGTAATGACTTTCTACTTTGTGTATTGACATGGTAATAGGCTATATGATCTATGCGTAACGTGGGTTGACTCATAGACTCGCACTCTGCACTGAAAGATGGTGCCATGAGTACATGGAAGAAAATGCAGTGTGTCATGTTTGATGCAACATGGAGTAATGCTGAACGAAATGTGGCGGTAATTTTAATGTTGGCCTTGGCTTGCCATCAAACTAGGCCTATGCGATATATAATATATGTTATTATATATAATTATTTTGATGGTGGTCCGTGCGGTCAAACTAGACATTTTAGCAGGTTAAAGCCAACAATCTGTCCCGACTCCCGACGAAAATATTGCAGCGTAACTTTACTAATACATTTGGCTAATCGACATCTGTAAAATGTGGCATAATTACTTAGTAAACCATCTTGCAAGAAGCATACACAAGAGAAACCTACAACGTAGGACTCGTCAATTGCCATTCAAAGTTACTTCGAGTAGGATTCGGATTCGGCTGCGTATCTGGCAACCTCAGTCATGGAGAGTGGGAGGGGACTACAGAATTTTGACCGTGATTGCAGTACCATTTCTAGCCACATTACTACATATCCATCCATCCATTTTCCCACCGCCTATCACCCCCGGGGCCGCGGGGGGTGCCAGAGTCCATCTTAGCTACAATCGGGCGGAAGGCGGTGTACACCCTGGACAAGTCGCCACCTCATCGCAGGGCCAGCACAGATAGACAATATTCACACTCACATTCACACACGAGGGCCAATTTAGTGTTGCCAATCAACCTATCCCCTGGTGCATGTCTTTGGAGGTGGGACCCGGAGGGAACTCACGCAGTCACGGGGAGAAAGATCCCGAGCACAGCATCGACCCATGGCACCTTTAAAATCAATTAAAAAACATTTCAGAAATAATTTCTAAAAAAATGTTGTAGTTTGAAAAAATAATTACAACTATTTTTGAAATAATTTTGCAATACTTTTTCAAATAAATTTAGAAATTATTTTTGAAATACATTAAAATGTTTAAATCTTTTTTTTATTTTTTTATTCTGGAGACGTTTAGAAATAATTGTATTAATAATTTTTAAAATTGTTTTTATTTTATTTTTTTAAATAGTTTTAAAAAATCATTTAAATGCTTTTTGAAATAAAATTAAAATTAAAATACTGGTCAAATAATTTTTGTAATAATTTTTTTTTTAAATTCAATAATTTTCAAATACTTTTTGGGGGCAAAAGTACAAACCCTTTTAGAAATAATTTCAGAAATATTTTCAAAAATAATTTTTTTTAAAACTTGTTAGATATAATTTCTCACAGACTCAAAACTCTTGTCAACATGAAAAATAATTGCATATTAATACCAGACATGCGTAAAAAGAAGTTAATATGAAGTGTAAAAATGTGCACAATGTATGATGAATTGTCTTATATGCTCCTAAAAAGCAGTGTCCTTTGCAGTGGACATTAGTGTTTGTCATAACAGGACAGAGAAATGTGTAAAAGAAAAAAACAAATGTCCACTGCTGAGGACGCTGATAACAAAATATTTTTTTAAATGAAATTGTCTTTTGTGGATGTTGGTATTTTTAAACTTCAGAGGAATATATGTAGTAGAAAATATGTGTGCTTTCAATCTCAGACGTTTATTGATGCTTGTCAATCAACATGGACTTTAGCCATCATAAACCTGAAAGCGTTAGCATGTACCATAAACTTCTAATCAATTATTTTTCAAAGGTAGCGATTCTGCTATCGATAATGTCAATACTGATATTAACAATGTTGTTGATACTGCTATCGATACTCGGGTGATGGAGTCATTTCTTTGCTTTGTCACAGGTCGCGAGAACAGTTTTCAGTCGATGGGTTTGAAATTTGTCAACTTCACAAATCCTTGGAGTCCAAAGGACACTATTGTCCAATCCAAACTCCACTGGACGGAACACAAGACGGAACGTTCTGCTGCCTTCCGCTTTGGCAAAAAGTTCCCTCGCTACGTGCTCTTCTCTAACCCAAAGCAGAAAAACAAGTGGGGTCATGAGAAAGGTTATCGTATTCAGATGAATTCACATGCTGACAGCGTGCTGCCAAGAGGCTGGCGAGAAGAAAATGGCATCACGTGGTCCAGGTGATATTGACATATTTTTCAAAAAAGATACGTAACTTATTGTATGTTGTACGATAAAGACACGTTTTCCTGTCTGCAGATATCCTCTGGCTGTGACGCGTCATAAAGATAACGAGCCTACCAGCAGCAGTATTTATAACCAGAATGATCCTTGGAAACCTGTGGTCAACTTTGAAGACTTCATTCGCAACAATGAAAATATCGTAAACCAGGTGACGCTAATACCTCCGCAAGGAAGCCATGTTAGTCTGTCAGTCTGTAGGTAGTTAGTTAGCAAGGCTTTTTGTGGCCCTAAACAAAACTGTGTGGCCCAATTTCAGTCTTTAATATGACTTATTTATAATCACTATTAGACTCCTGAAGTGCTCCAACCCCAACCTAAACCTAACACCACCACCCCACATTAACGCACTCACTACATGCACTAAAAACAAATTATTGGTTGAAGTAGCTTTTTAAAAAAACATGTAAAAATCTTATTTATGTTTTTGACTTTTTAAAGATGGGATTATCCTATCTAGATGATGATTGGAAACCGGTTCTATCTTGAATGTATAAACTTCAAATCATCCATCTTCATATTCAATGTTCTACGCAGCTGGCAGTTTTCCCCAACGTGATAACCAGTAAGCACAGTAGATGATGCACTCCATGATCATAAACAACAATGTGTACATGTTAATGTCTTTGTTTCATTTTGTTTTGTTTTTGTTTCATCAAAAATAATTTCTATTAACCACCTTTTTAGAGAGACTAAAGAGTAAATAATAGTCAGAAAAATATTTTTAAAATACATTTTGAAATAGTTTTTTAATAAGATTAGAAATTGTTTTTGAATGCTTGTAATAATATTTTTTCCAATTAATTTAAAAAAAAATTTCAATTAATTTTAAAATAATTTAAATTATGAATTTTTTAGAAATTAAATAAAATAAATATAAATATTTTAAAATAAGTTTAAAAATTGTTTTCGACATATTTTTTTAAAATACTTTAAAAAAATAGTACAAATACTTTTAGAAAGTATTTATGAAATATTTTTTAAATAATTTTAGAAAACATTTTTGAAATTTTTTTTGATATAATTTATGGCAGAGGGGCTAAAGAATACCAAAAATATTCTTAAACCCCCATAAATTTAAATTTTGTATTGTTGTATTAAAAATAAATTTTGTTTTTTGCTTTTACAAAAAGGTGATGCCAAATTTAATATAAAGTTAAAATTGAGTTTTAATTAATATACATACATGTTCCCTTAGATAGGGTTTTTAAATTGTATTTATGCTTTTTTTTTTATTTGGTCTTCCACTTGGGGTTAAGCCTCCCCTGTTATTAAAAATATATTGATGCCTATGTTTTGAACTTTATTCAAGGGTACTTGAATGCACCACGGTTATGTAATATGTGATGCAAAAGTGAAACTTAAAGGGGAACTGCACTTTTTTGGTAATTTTGCCCATTATTCACAATCATTATGTAAGAGAAGAACACATGTTTTTCTTTTTTAATGCATTCAGAATAATAAATAAATGCAATCAAAAGTCTGCTTACGTTGGAGCTTATGAGAGTTGCTCTATTCTGCCTATTGAGAATAGCCCTTGAAAAAACACCCAAACACTTCCATAAAGGTTTTATAACAAAACTAAGTATGTGTGTAACGTAAAAACAGGCACATTTATAACAACATTAAATATTCCGGGTCTAAATTGGCTGTCACAGTATAGCAAGTTGTCTGATTACATCCTCGTCCTTTTACTATCCAGGTGAAAGGCATGATTTAAGATCTAGAATCTACTTCCACGAGCACTGAGGCAAGGAAGCTGATTACCAGTCGATCATGTCGACATTGGCACACAAGCTCGTGATCACGGCGCCGCTATTGTTTGTCTGCGTTAGCGCTTATAATAACAATATCACTATTACTTGGTTAATATTCAAGACCCAATTTGTAAATGGAATATTGTTGGCGCTTTTTGGATGTTTATTTATTCGGTTTTGTAGGCGGTTCAGGGAACCTTCCATTGGTTCCAGTATAAGCTGACTTTTATTTACATTCATTTATGAGTTAGAAAGCATTTAAAGATGTATACATCTCCGTCGTCATGTTTTTTATAATGATTGTGAAAGATTGGCAAAATTCCCAAAACAGTGCAGTTCCCCTTTAAACTAACCCTAACCCTAATTTAAACATAAATTGGTCCGTCGTTGCCATAAATAGATTTATTCTCTGTTTGGTATGTTTTAGAAGACCTTTCACCTCTCATCCAAATAGGCTTAATCAGTTCATGCTCATAGAGTTAGATTGGTCAGATCTAGTCTTAGGCTTGGGTTGGTCAAATTTAGTGTTAGACGTAGATTGGTCAGATCTACTCTTAAAGTTAAAGTTAAAGTTAAAGTACCAATGATTGTCACATACACACTAGGTGTGGCGAGATTATTCTCTGCATTTGACCTATCACCCTTGATCACCCCCTGGGAGGTGAGGGGAGCAGTGGGCAGCAGCGGTGGCCGCGCCCGGGAATCATTTTGGTGATTTAACCCCCAATTCCAACCCTTGAATTAGGTTAGTGAGCTCTAGTCTTAGACTTAGGTAGGCCTGGGCCGATATTCGACGATAATTAAAAATTAAGTCGATAAGTGTTGTCGATAAATCGCCATGTGCATACTTCAAGCGCATTTACGCCTTTGGTCGCTTTTAGTGTCTACACGCGTTTGTACCTTACCAGACATTTGTTATGTTGTCATGTCATATGTTCCTCACTCCGAATTTGCCAGACAAAAGTTTTTTTTGCATATAAACTGTTAATACTTATGTTTAAACTGCAGTATTTATATTGTTACTCTGCACTTTTGTTAAAGAAGGTCCTAACCTGATTATCAGTTAACTAATGTACAACTCTACCTCTGCCGACATGTTCAATATTGAAGTGCAACTTTGTTTGTCAATACTTTATTTAACCATTAAAGTTAATATTTTAAAATTAATTGGAACCAATACGCTCCTTAAGATTGGTTGTGATTTTTATTCGGGTGCAAAATGTTAATAACTGACAATGATATTTTATTGTTAATATTTCTTTGTTTTATTTAACTTGGAGATTTAAACGTTTTCATTTTAATTACAATGTTTAAAATATACAAGTTTATTGCATTTGAATTTATATGCATGCATTATTATTATTATTAGAGATGTCCGATAATATCGGCCGATAAATGCGTTAAAATGTAATATCGGAAATTATCGGTATAGTTTTGTTTTTTTTTGTTGTTTTTTTGTTTTTTATTAAATCAACATAAAAAACACAAGATACACTTACAATTAGTGCACCAACCCAAAAAACCTCCCTCCCTCATTCACACTCATTCACACAAAAGGGTTGTTTCTTTCTGTTATTAATATTCTGGTTCCTACATTATATATCAATATATATCAATACAGTCTGCAAGGGATACAGTCCGTAAGCACACATGGTTGTGCGTGCTGCTGGTCCACTAATAGTAAATTATAAATGATAAATGGGTTATACTTGTATAGCGCTTTTCTACCTTCAAGGTACTCAAAGCGCTTTGACACTATTTCCACATTTACCCATTCACACAGACATTCACACACTGATGGCGGGAGCTGCCATACAAGGCGCTAACCAGCAGCCATCAGGATCAAGGGGTGAAGTGTCTTGCCCAAGGACACAACGGACGTGACAAGGATGGTAGAAGGTGGGGATTGAACCCCAGTAACCAGCAACCCTCCGATTGCTGGCACGGCCACTCTACCAACTTCGCCACGCCATCCCCACTAACCTTTAACAGTTAATTTTACTGATTTTCATTAATTACTAGTTTCTATGTAACTGTTTTTATATTGTTTTACTTTCTTTTTTATTCAAGAAAATGTTTTTAATGTATTTATCTTATTTTATTTCATAATTTTTTTTAAAAAGGACCTTATCTTCACCATACCTGGTTGTCCAAATTAGGCATAATAATGTGTTAATTCCACGACTGTATATATCGGTATCGGTTGATATCGGTATCGGTAATTAAGAGTTGGACAATATCGGATATCGGCAAAAAAGCCATTATCGGACATCCCTAATTATTATGTATTATCATTACATAAACAATGGCAATAATTTGTAGGTCATTATATCCTCAAGCAAAATTTGTTATCAGGCCAGGCCGAGGCTTAGGTTGGTCAGATCTAGTTTTAGACTTGTATTGGTCAAATCTAGTCTAGATGCTTCTTTCAAAACACCACCTATTTATACTCTACACAAGTACGGCGTTCCCGAACAAAGATGGTCCTGCCCTATTGTAGGGGAAAAAACAACTGTTGAGATACAAAAGAGCCACCCTTCGTTAAAATGTAAATCCCCCTTGTTAGCATTGAGGTATTGTGTAATGACCGCTTTGGGCCGACCACTGCCATCTTAAAATCAGTTGTTAATCATTCTGTGAACAGAAATTTCCTAACTCTTGTTATATGTTGGGGTATAAACTGTAGAGTCAGGTGGTGTCGCAAACCTCCTCCTCCGTTCAGGATTGGTTTTTCAACCGTGACATAGCTTCCCTCATTCCTCTTTTTCACCAACCGTCCTCCCTGTCCAGAATTTGTAAATTTTTGTTCTCAAAGGAGTGCTGTTTCTCTTTGAAGTGCAGGTAAACGTCCGTATGCTGTGCCATGTGTCGGCCTAGTGGTTGTTTTGTTTCCCAAATATATGAATCAGTGCATTCATCAGTACACTGTATAGCATACACCAGATTGTTTTTGTGGGTGTGAGGTGTCCGGTCTTTAGGATGCACTAGTCTCTGTCTCAGGGTGTTGCCTGGTTTGAAGTGTACTGTGATGTTGTGTTGGTAAAAAAAAAATATTCTGAGTTTCTCAGATAGACCTGATACACATGGAATGACAATATTTTCCCGTATGTCACCTTTTTCCTCCTCATCCTCTCTGTTCTTGTTCTTTCAAGAACTAAATGCACTTTTCGCAAACAACCAGCTGGATTTTGAAAGGCTTTCCTCAAATGCTCTTTGGCCTGTGGGCTGGAGGGAACTTTATCAACTCTGTGTTGTGGCATTCTGATAACGTAGAGGGTGTTAATCGTTTTGCAATGCACTCTGCTGAAAATAATGGAAAGTGTCAGTCTAAACAGGAACTGACGCTGTGGTCAAAGTTTGCATTACCACAAAACACATTTTAAGATATTCAACACTCTACTGCCATCCCGCGGCCAGTGTGGATCGTGCAACCCCTCAATTTGTCACATTTCATGTGTCAGGCAAACGATGAATTGGGCCATATGAATCCCCTTCCTACTGTAGGTAGCGTTACACATTCCTAATTTGACTCAAACAACCTTATTGTTGAACTTATTTTAACTTTGGCGGCCAGTGTGCATATCTCAAAAATGAAACTTTAATGTGGAATTTAAGTGATGCTACATAAAATCCAAGCATATAGAAATCTAATAAATTAGGTGACAACGCCACATTGGGAATTGCACCCAAGGTAATGGTTGTTAATGTGAACAAAAGATTGTTTTCAAAGGTATAAAAAATACAAATCCCGTTTCCATATGAGTTGGGAAATTGTGTTAGATGTAAATATAAATGGAATACAATGATTTGCAAATCCTTTTCAACCGATATTCAATTGAATGCACTACAAAGACAAGATATTTGATGTTCAAACTCCATCCATCCATCCATCCATCTTCTTCCGCTTATCTGAGGTCGGGTCGCGGGGGCAGCAGCCTAAGCAGGGAAGCCCAGACTTCCCTCTCCCCAGCCACTTCGTCCAGCTCCTCCCGGGGGATCCCGTGGCGTTCCCAGGCCAGCCGGGAGACATAGTCTTCCCAACGTGTCCTGGGTCTTCCCCGTGGCCTCCTACCGGTCGGACGTGCCCTAAACACCTCCCTAGGGAGGCGTTCGGGTGGCATCCTGACCAGATGCCCGAACCACCTCATCTGGCTCCTCTCGATGTGGAGGAGCAGCGGCTTTACTTTGAGCTCCCCCCGGATGACAGAGCTTCTCACCCTATCTCTAAGGGAGAGCCCCGCCACCCGGCGGAGGAAACTCATTTCGGCCGCTTGTACTCGTGATCTTGTCCTTTCGGTCATAACCCAAAGCTCATGACCATAGGTGTGGATGGAACATAGATCGACCGGTAAATCGAGAGCTTTGCCTTCCGGCTCAGCTCCTTCTTCACCACAACGGATCGATACAGCGTCCGCATAACTGAAGACGCCGCACCGATCCGCCTGTCGATCTCACGATCCACTCTTCCCAAACTCATAAACTTTTTTTTTTTTTTTTTGCAAATAATAATTAAATTAGAATTTCATGGCTGCAACACGTGCCAAAGTAGTTGGGAAAGGGCATGTTCACCACTGTGTTGCATGGCCTTTCCTTTTAACAACACTCAGCAAATGTTTGGGAACTGAGGAGACACATTTTTTAAGCTTCTCAGGTGGAATTCTTTCCCATTCTTGCTTGATGTACAGCTTAAGTTGTTCAACAGTCCGGGGTCTCCGTTGTGGTATTTTAGGCTTCATAATGTGCCACACATTTTCAATGGGAGACAGGTCTGGACTACAGGCAGGCCAGTCTCGTACCCGCACTCTTTTACTATGAAGCCACGTTGATGTAACACGTGGCTTGGCATTGTCTTGCTGAAATAAGCAGGGGCGTCCATGGTAACGTTGCTTGGATGGCAACATATGTTGCTCCAAAACCTGTATGTAGTTTTCAGCATTAATGGCGCCTTCACAGATGTGTAAGTTACCCATGTCTTGGGCACTAATACACCACCATACCATCACAGATGCTGGCTTTTCAACTTTGCGTCTATAACAATCCGGATGGTTCTTTTCCTTTTTGGTCCGGAGGACACGCCATCCACAGTTTCCAAAAACAATTTGAAATGTGGACTCGTCAGACCACAGAACACTTTTCCACTTTGTATCAGTCCATCTTAGATGAGCTCAGGCCCAGCGAAGCCGACGGCGTTTCTGGGTGTTGTTGATAAACGGTTTTCGCCTTGCATAGGAGAGTTTTAACTTGCACTTACAGATGTAGCGACCAACTGTAGTTACTAACAGTGGGTTTCTGAAGTGTTCCTGAGCCCATGTGGTGATATCCTTTACACACTGATGTCGCTTGTTGATGCAGTACAGCCTGAGGGATCGAAGGTCACGGGCTTAGCTGCTTACGTGCAGTGATTTCTCCAGATTCTCTGAACCCTTTGATGATATTACGGACCGTAGATGGTGAAATCACTAAATTCCTTGCAATAGCTGGTTGAGAAAGGTTTTTCTTAAACTGTTCAACAATTTGCTCACGCATTTGTTGACAAAGTGGTGACCCTCGCCCCATCCTTGTTTGTGAATGACTGAGCATTTCATGGAATCTACTTTTATACCCAATCATGGCACCCACCTGTTCCCAATATGCCTGTTCACCTGTGGGATGTTCCAAATAAGTGTTTGATGAGCATTCCTCAACTTTATCAGTATTTATTGCCACCTTTCCCAACTTCTTTGTCACGTGTTGCTGGCATCAAATTCTAAAGTTAATGATTATTTGCAAAAAAACTAATGTTTATCAGTTTGAACATCAAATATGTTGTCTTTGTAGCATATTTAACTGAATATGGGTTGAAAATGATTTGCAAATCATTGTATTCCGTTTATATTTACATCTAACACAATTTCCCAACTCATATGGAAACGGGGTTTGTACTTGGACTCTATTAAATGTTTCCTATATGTCACTTATGGACCTAAAGAGCTCAAGTCCAGCACAAAGTTGTATAGAATACACATTCAAAATGTTGTTAGCCTTGGTTGCTGTGGTTAAAAAGTATATTCGGTCATGTGACTAAAGGACTAAACTATGATGTCCCCTGAGAAGAATTCATGGTCTTTAAAGTCAATGCTGACATGTTTGCACTTTTAAGGAGACAAATAAAGATGTTTTGTGTGCTGATGACAAATCAATAAGTAAACTTTACTCTCCTGTGACTAGGATCTGGTTGCCTGGGTAACGGTGGGCTTCCTGCATGTGCCTCATTCAGAGGACGTCCCCAACACGGCAACGCCTGGCAACGCCGTAGGGTTCTTCCTTCGACCCTTCAACTTCTTTGACGAAGACCCCTCAGTAGCATCCAGAAGCACAGTCATCGTCAGACCAGGAAAGGACGGAAGACCCGATGTCCAACGGTGGACACCAGAGGTCAAAGATCTTTGTGTGACCGACCAGGCATTCTTTTTCAACGGCTCTCATACAGAAGTCTAGGAGTATTTTTATGATTTCAACTTTGGAAGTGGCAAACTGCTCGGATTCAAACATTTGTTTTCCTAAGATCGTCTTCCTTATATTCTTCTTTTTTTAACTCCGATAAAAGAAATAGAACACAAATGTCCACTGCGGAGGACATTGATCTCAGGAGGATATTAAATACTTGTTTAATATGGCTATTTTAAATCAATGAAATGTGTCAATGCCTGCACAAATCCCATATTGAAGCTTTATAATCAAACAAGCAGGCATGTTGCAAAATACAACCAATAATAACATGTGGACTTTGTACTGTTGAAATTAATACACAAATTAGTGTGTACATTACAATAAAGACAAACTGGCGCTTTTAAATTAACATTTTAATGTAATTCATTATCACATAACTTTATTAACATAAGTATGAATATCAAATAAATATATTAAGTCAGGGGCCTGCCAATTTTTTTACACCAAGGGTGGTTCAATAAAAAGTCAAAGCATGCAGGAACCGTTTTGATATTTTTTTTGAAAATAAATAAATAAATGGAAATATATATTTAAAGACAAAACTTGTTGCAATTTCCGCTTTTTTGCTGTGTTTTCCTATGTTGTTACTGGAGTTTCTTTCTTTGTACGATATACTTTGTAAACCTAAAACAGACGTCTTCAACAGAGGGTGTCTGCAGCCGTGAAATTTATGATAGGTTTTTTTAAATATATTTTTTAATATTCCCCCCGCAATTTTTCCACAAATGTAAATGTATTTAAATACACATGAACATTGAGCCAACATACTGTCATTCATGTACAGTAGTTAAGTTGGAAAAAATAGCAAAACATTAATAATTATATTATATTCATGTTGTCAGCTGGCGATTAGTGCTCTAGTTGTCAGTCAGTTTGCGATTAACGCCCTAGTTCTCAGCTAGTGGTTTGGCATGTTAGTTGCCGGCTAGCAATTAGCGTGTTAGTTGTGAGCTAATGATTAGCCCTCTAGTTGCCAGCTAGCGATCAGCTCACTAGTTGTCAGCTAGTGATTAGCGTTTTAGCTGTCAAGTAGCAATTAGTGCTCTAGTTATCAGCTAGCTATTAGCGCTCCAGTTGTCAGCCTCCAATCAGCGTGCTAGTTATCAGCTAGCGACTAGCGCTCTAGTTGCCAGCTAACGATTTGCACTCAAGTTGTCAGCTAACAAATAGCGCTTAAGTTATCAGCTCGCGAGCAGTGCACAAGTTGTCAACTAGTGATTAGCGTGTTAGCTCTCAGATAGCAATTAGTGCTCTAGTTACTAGCTAACTATTAGCGCTCTAGTTGTCAGCGATCAGCCTTCTAGTTGTTAGCAATTAGTGCTTAAGTTGTCAGCTAGCGATTAGCGCACTATTTTCCAGGTAGTGAATCGTGCCTGAGTTGTCAGGTAGCGATTAACGCCATAGTTGTCCGCTAGCGATTTGGCGCCTTGCCAGCTAGAGATTAGAGGTTGCCAGCTAACGATCAGCGCTCTAGTTGTCAACCAGCCATTAGTGCTCTAGTTACCAGCTATTAGCGCTCTTTGTCAGCTACCAATCAGCGTGCTAGCTGTCAGCTAGTGATTAGTGCTCTATTTGCCAGCTACCAATCAGCGCGCAAGTTGTCAGCTAGCGATTAGGGCTCTAGTTGTCGCCTAGTGATAAACGCCCTACTTATCAGCTAGCAAATTGACGTGTTAATTGCCAGTTAGTAATAAGCGTGCTCGTTGTCAGCTAGTGATTAGTGCTCTAGTGATCAGCACACCAGTTGTCAGGTAGCGATTAGCGCTCGAGTTGCCATAATTTCATACAAAATGTATACGTAGAGGGTTCCCTCTCCCTCTCTCCATCAGTTTGGGGGTATTACTCAGTGGCTTAGTGGTTAGAGTGTCCACCCTGAGATCAGTAGGTCGTGAGTTCAAACCCCGGCCGAGTCATACCAAAGACTATAAAAATGGGACTCATTACCTCCACTCAGCATCAAGGGTTGGAATTGGGGGTTAAATCACCAAAATGATTCCCGGGCGCGGCCACCGCTGCTGCCCACTGCTCCCCTCACCTCCCAGGAGGTGAACAAGGGGATGGGTCAAATGTAGAGAACAAATTTCACCACACCGCGTGTGTGTGTGTGACAATCATTGGTACTTTAACTTTAACTTTAACTTGGCCTGGAAAACATTGAAGACCCCTGATATAGACACTTTAGGTCCTAAAGTGTCTATATCAGTGGTTCTTAACCTTATTGGAGATACTGAACCCCACCAGTTTCATATGCGCAATCACCGAACCCTTCTTTAGTGAAAAATAATAATAATATTTTTTTTTTTTCAAATTCAAGACAAAGTTATGTTTTTGGTAACACTTTAGTATGGGGAACATATTATAAGTAACAAAGACTTAATTTAGAGTTTTTTGTTTAGGGTTGGGGTTAGAGGGTTAGGGCCAGGGTTTGAGGGTTAGGGTTATAAAAAGACCATGCCGAATAAGGCATTAATAAGTACTTAATAATGACTAGTTAAGAGCCAATATGTTACTAATTTGCATGTTAATAAGCAACTAATTAATGGTGAATATGTTCCCCATACTAAAGTGTTACCATGTTTTTTTTACTGGTGCACAAAATGAACCGTGCATGAACATCACCTTGTTCAAAGAACAAAACTAACAGTGTATAAACTCACAACAAATTACACACCTGCAAATCAGTGTGACTTCTGCTGTTGCCGTATCTGTAATACGCCGATAGGGAGAAGTTTTTATTTACACGATGAGTCGGGTGTGTCTTGACCTCCGCCGAACCCCTGAGCCAGACTCACCGAACCCCTAGGGTTCGATCGAAACACGGTCCATATAGTCACTTCTTTCTTCATTCTTCGATCAAACATTATAAGAAAACATGATATAGATCAGTGGTCCCCAACCGGTACCGGTCCGTGGATCAATTGGTACTGGGCCGCACAAGAAATTAAAAAAATAAAAAAATCTTTATTTTTTCAATTTTTTTATTAAATCAACATAAAAAGCACAAGATACACTTACAATTAGTGCACCAACCCAAAAAACCTCCCTCCCCCATAAGGATACAGTTCGTAAGCACACATGATTGTATTTTCTTATGACAAAAAAAAAAATAACCCCTGCCCCCCGGTCCATGGGACAAATTTTCAAGCGTTGAGCGGTCCGCACTTACAAAAAGGTTGGGGACCACTGATATAGATTACACATGAACATTTCATTGTGCGAGGTGTGATTAATCAGATTTATATGTTGAACATTAAACTAAATAAATATGTAAACATAAGACGCTATAATAATAATAATAATAATAACTGGGATTTATATAGCGCTTTTCTAAGTACCCAAAGTCGCTTTACATGTAGAACCCATCAATCATTCACACTTGGTGGTGGTAAGCTACTTTCATAGCCACAGCTGCCCTGGGGTAGACTGACGGAAGCGTGGCTGCAATTTTGCGCCAAAGGCCCCTCCGACCACCACCTAACATTCATCATTCAATTCACCGGTGTGAGTGGCACCGGGGGTAAAGGGTGAAGTGTCCCGCCCAAGGACACAACGGCAGCGATTTTTGGATGGTAAGAGGCGGGGAGCGAACCTGCAACCCTCAGGTTTCTGGCACGGTTGCTCTACCCACCACGCCATGCTATGATAGCATCCATCAGTAGTCTGCCTTAAAGGGGAACATCATCACAATTTCAGAATTGTTAAAACCATTAAAAATCAGTTCCCAGTGGCTTATTATATTTTTCGAAGTTTTTTTCAAGATTTTACCCATCACCCAATATCCCTAAAAAAAGCATCAAAGTGCCTGATTTTAACCACCCGTCCATTTTCCTGTGACGTCACATAGTGAAGCCAACACAAACAAACATGGCGGAAAGAACAGCAAGCTATAGCGACATTAGCTCGGATTCAGATTCGGATTTCAGCGGCTTAAGCGATTCAACAGATTACGAATGTATTGAAACGGATGGTTGTAGTGTGGCGGCAGGTAGCGAAAACGAAATTGAAGAAGAAACTGAAGCTATTGAGCCATATCGGTTTGAACCGTATGCAAGCGAAACCGACGAAAACGACACGACAGCCAGCGACACGGGAGAAAGCGAGGACGAATTCGGCGATCGCCTTCTAACCAACGATTGGTATGTGTTTGTTTGGCATTAAAGGAAACTAACAACTATGAACTAGGTTTACAGCATATGAAATACATTTGGCAACAACATGCACTTTGAGAGTGCAGACAGCCCAATTTTCATCAATTAATATATTCTGAAGACATACCCTCATGTCAGCAGGCCAGGGAAGCTAGGGTCGATATTCTTCTCCTGATATTCTTCTCCTGATCATCTTGGGACGGTGTGAGCCAAGACATCCAGGGGGGTTTAGCTCGCTCGTCTGCGGGAACAAACTGCCGCCATTTCTTGCCGTGCTACCGAGGTCCTTTGTCCCTGAATTGCTCACACACTCCGGCAGATTCAATGGGGGTTTGGCGGCAGATTTCTTTGACTTTATCGTTGGAAATGCATCTGCTTTGAGTGTCGCAGGATATCCACACATTCTTGCCATCTCTGTCGTAGCATAGCTTTCGTCGGTAAAGTGTGCGGAACAAACGTCCAATTTCTTGCCACTTTCGCATCTTTGGGCCACTAGTGCAACTTGAATCCGTCCCTGTTCGTGTTGTTACACCCTCCGACAACACACCGACGAGGCATGATGTCTCCAAGGTACGGAAAACAGTCGAAAAAAACGGAAAATAACAGAGCTGTTTTGACCCGGTGTTTGAGAAAATGGCAGATTGCTTCCCGATGCGACGTTGTGACGTCATCGCTCCGAGAGCGAATATTTAATTCGCCAAAATTCACCCATTTAGAGTTCGGAAATCGGTTAAAAAAATATACAGTCTTTTTTCTGCAACATCAAGGTATATATTGACGCTTACATAGGTCTGGTGATAATGTTCCCCTTTAAAGCCTGCAGGTTTACTCGTGTAGGCTCACTCCAGCTTCAATAACATCCTAAAGCGTCCATAGGTGTGACTTTTTGTTTCCTGTCACTAATTTGCTGCCTTTAACCCCGTGAAGCATCACCATGGATGAGGTTTAGTGATGAGAGGCATGCAGGATGCAGGATGCTGCGTATCCGCTCGCTCGCTGTTGAGAACACAGCGTGCTGCGCCCGACTTCTTGGCGGGAAGGGTTCTCCTCCAAAAGGCAGGAGTGCGTGCAAACAGTTTGAAACCGGATCCTTTCTGCAAACAATCCAGGATGCCAGTCGCCACCGTGGCAACCGAACGATACACTTTCCTGCCCACATTCCGAACATCATAGTGAAATAATGCGAGCTGCTGTCGGTAAACAGACAGTGTTTACATTCCTTTTGTTGAATATGCTTATTAATGTTTTACACGTGTGTGCACGTCCAGCAGAGGGAGAGAAACAAACCAAAGTAACAAGAATTCCTGGATTGGTTGTCATGGCAACTCTAGCAAATGACTCCTAAGTCTCACTAGCTGTATCGACACTGCACTGATACTGTGTCGCTGTTTCATGATGGCGCCATCTGCTGGATTAAAAGACATTTCATTTAAATTAATAGTTTGCAAATTAAATTGTTGTTTTAAGTGACTATGAAATGCACAACTCTGGGCCAAATAGTAAAGACGAAAATTAAGTTTACCTTATTTTGCGATACTAAATCGAAATGATCCACAATTTCGAATTTTTCCTTTGACATAGTTCCATTTAGGTGGATGACGGAGAAAGAAGCTTCCTGATTAAATCAGTTTGATGCTTCACAGTCGAACAACGCAGCACACAGGCATCAATAGTATCACTTGTGTTTCATCCATGCTTCAGTATCGTTTGAACCACGGGTGTCCAAACTTTTTCCACCAGTGTCCGCACATTGAAAAATCAGAGCATGCAGGGGCCATTTTGATATTTTTCATTTTCAAAACCAATACAATATATTCATTTATTTTAGTCTTTAGGGCTCCCCTCAACTTTGGTCCCGGGGACCCAGAAGGACCTCAGTCATAAAAAAATAAAAAATAAGTCACACATTAAGAGTGTTACTAAAACGGCCTTCTTTCATCTCCGTAATATCGCTAAAATTTGTTCTATTTTATCCACTAGCGACGCTGAGATCATTATTCATGCGTTCGTTACGTCTCGTCTCGATTACTGTAACGTATTATTTTCGGGTCTCCCTATGTCTAGCATTAAAAGACTACAATTGGTACAAAATGCGGCTGCTAGAGTTTTGACAAGATCAAGAAAGTTTGATCATATTACGCCTATACTGGCTCACCTGCACTGGCTTCCTGTGCACTTAAGACAGCGTTTCTCAAAGTGTGGGGCGCGCCCCACTGGTGGGGAATAGGGACATGACAGGTGGGGCGCGAGGAACGGGAGGGAATTTCACTTTAATTTTTTTTTTTTTTTTTTTTTTTTTTTTTAGATTTTTTTTTTTTTTTACTATGCTTTCATTTTCTATACACACTGTAAATCACTTTGTGATTCTGTCTGTGAAATCCGCTATAAAAATAAATGTAAATTACTTATTTTTCCTGTAGGCTTTACATTTCTAGGTAGGAGCAAAAGTTTGACAGACATAGCAACAGTAACTAATGGGGGCGGGGCTAAGCGGAACAAACTTGACGAGACAAGCGCAGCAAAATGAAAAGCTGTCCCACTGTCAAACGACATAGTTGCGAGACGTATATGCGACATTGCAAGTGATCTTGAGGAACAACTCGGAGACAAATGAAAAGAAAGTCGTTTTGCTTTACAAGTGGACGAAGCTACTGACAGCAATAAAGACTGCCTGTTCATCGCATACGTCCGCTTTGTGAATGCGGAGGATTTGCTGTTTTGCAACTACATCAAAAATAGAGCCTCTGCTGATGAGCTGTTCAAGATAATGGACAGTTTCCTCAAAGAACACGACCTTAAATGGGAAAACTGTGTGGGCTTTTGCTCTGATGGCGCAATGACCATGGCAGGGTCAAGAAACAAGCTGCAGCTGGCTCTAATAAAGAGGGTTGCGCCAAATGCGCATTGGACACACTGTGTCATTCACCGGGAAGCACTCGCGTCAAGGCAGCTCAGCCCCGAACTCAATGAGGTTTTAACAGATGTGAGCCGGTAAATTTGATCAAAACACGACCACTGAAAACGCGACTGTTCTCTGCACTGTGTGAGGAAATGGGAGCTGATCATACAGCCGTGCTGTTTCACCATACTTGCCAACCTTGAGACCTCCGATTTCGGGAGGTGGGGGTGGGGAGCGTGGTTGGGGGTGGGGGCGTGGTTAAGAGGGGAGGAGTATATTTACAGCTAGAATTCACCAAGTCAAGTATTTCACATATATATATATATATATATATATATATATATATATATATATATATATATATATATATATATATATATATATATATATATATATATGTGGCTTGTGCAGCCCTTTGAGACACTTGTGATTTAGGGCTATATAAATAAACATTGATTGATTGATTGATTGATATATATATATATATATATATATATATATATATATATATATATATATATATATATATATATATATATATATATATATAAGAAATACTTGACTTTCAGTGAATTCTAGCTTTATATATATATATATATATATATATATATATATATATATATATATATATATATATATATATATATATAAATAAGAGAAATACTTGAATTTCAGTGTTCATTTATTTACACATATACACACACATAACACTCATCTACTCATTGTTGAGTTAAGGGTTGAATTGTCCATCCTTGTTCTATTCTCTGTCATTATTTTTCTAACCATGCTGAACACCCTCTCTGATGATGCATTCTGCTTTGTCTCCTTGTTGTGTGCGCAGTTGTGCACTGCACTCTCTAAAAGCCCGAGATGTTAATGTCACATATGCATGTACATTAGATGGCAGTATTGCCCTGTTTAAGAGTGTCACAACATTGCTGTTTACGGCAGACGAACTGCTTTACGGTAGACGAAAACATGACTGCTGTTGTTGTGTGTTGTTGCCGTGCTGGGAGGACGTTAATGAAACTGCCTAACAATAAACCCACATAAGAAACAAAGAACTCTCCCTCCATCATTCTACAGTTATAACGTGATTGGGCAGGCACGCTGTTTATATTGTGGGAAAGCGGACGTGAAAACATGCTGGCGACACGTCATTCAGGTACGCCTGAATTTCGGAAGATTTTTGGGAGAAAATTTGTCCTGGGAGGTTTTCGGGAGAAGCGCTGAATTTCGGGAGTCTCCCGGAAAATCCGGGAGGGTTGGCAAGTATGTGTTTCACAGTGAAGCAAGGTGGCTCTCCCGGGAAAAAAAGTGCTGTCACTTGTCTTGCCAAATGCATAGCTCCTCCTTTTTTTTTGCAAAGATTGCAAAGTGGCACTTTTATTTTATTTATTTTGAACTTGATGCAAGTTATTTGATTTATTATTGAACTTGATGCAAGTTATAACACTTTTATTTGATTTATTATTGAACTTGATGCAAGTTATAACACTTTTTTTGATTTATTATTGAACTTGATGCAAGTTATAACACTTTTTGATTTATTATTGAACTTGATGCAAGTTATAACACTTTTGTTTTATTTATTATTGAACTTGATGCAAGTTATTTTATTTATTATTGAACTTGATGCAAGTTATACCAGGCAGCACGGTGGAAGAGGGGTTAGTGCATCTGCCTCACAATACGAAGGTCCTGAGTAGTCTTGGTTTCAATCCCGGGCTCGGGATCTTTCTGTGTGGAGTTTGCATGTCCTCCCCGTGACTGCGTGGGTTCCCTCCGGGTACTCCGGCTTCCTCCCACCTCCAAAGACATGCACCTGGGGATAGGTTGATTGGCAACACTAAATTGGCCCTAGTGTGTCAATGTGAGTGTGAATGTTGTCTGTCTATCTGTGTTGGCCCTGCGATGAGGTGGCGACTTGTCCAGGGTGTACCCCGCCTTCCGCCCGATTGTAGCTGAGATAGGCTCCAGCGCCCCCCGCGACCCCAAAGGGAATAAGCGGTAGAAAATGGATGGATGGATGGGCAAGTTATACCACAGCTGCACAGTTATTTTATTTATTATTGAACTTGATGTTATTTTATGTTATTGAGTTTGAATGTATACAACTTGATGTTACTTGATGTTCAATAAATTTGAAAATGTTAAGCCTGGCATTAGCGTTCTGTTGGGGCGATGGGGGCAGGTGGGGCTTGAAAACTCGCCCTTGTCCAAAGTGGGGGATGACAAAAAAAGTTTAAGAACCACTGACTTAAGATGTGACTTTAAGATTTTACTACTTACGTATAAAATACTACACGGTCTAGCTCCGTCCTATCTTGTCGATTGCATTGTACCATATGTCCCGGCAAGAAATCTGCGTTCAAAGAACTCCGGCTTATTAGTGATTCCCAGAGCCCAAAAAAAGTCTGCGGGCTATAGAGCGTTTTCTATTCGGGCTCCAGTACTATGGAATGCCCTCCCGGTAACAATTAGAGATGCTACCTCAGTAGAAGCATTTAAGTCCCATCTTAAAACTCATTTGTATACTCTAGCCTTTAAATAGCCCCCCTGTTAGACCAGTTGATCTGCCGTTTCTTTTCTTTTCTCCTCTGCTCCCCTTTTCCTTGTGGAGGGGGGGGGGCACAGGTCCGGTGGCCATGGATGAAGTGCTGGCTGTCCAGAGTCGGGACCCGGGGTGGACCGCTCGCCTGTGCATCGGCTGGGAACATCTCTGCGCTGCTGACCCGTCTCCGCTCGGCATGGTGTCCTGCTGGCCCCAGTATGGACTGGACTCTTACTATTATGTTGGATCCACTATGGACTGGACTCTCACAATATTATGTCAGACCCACTCGACATCCATTGCTTTCGGTCTCCCCTAGAGGGGGGGGGGGGGTTACCCACATATCCGGTCCTCTCCAAGGTTTCTCATAGTCATTCACATCGACGTCCCACTGGGGTGAGTTTTTCCTTGCCCTTATGTGGGCTTTGTACCGAGGATGTCGTTGTGGCTTGTGCAGCCCTTTGAGACACTTGTGATTTAGGGCTATATAAATAAACATTGATTGATTGATTGATTGATATTAATTTATATTTCCAATGCTTAAATTTGCAGATCAACTTCAGATCCATCTGTCGGTATAAAATTGTATTTTTTGCCAGGAAAACCTTTTTATACGGCAAAAAAAGAAAATATGCAACATTTCCCCCAAACCGTGTTCAAAGTTTGATGTGAAGTAATTGGAGCCTTAAATAGGTAAATAACTCATTAAAATATTAATTATTATTATTTGAGCAATGACTGTTCTTTAAAAAAAATCCCACAAAAATATTCTTAGCGATCTAAAACGGCCCACATATATATATATATATGTCTTAATAAGGTTATCCAAAAAATAGTGCTCGATACCGTAGTAGAGCGCAATATATGTATGTGTGGGAAAAAAATCACAAGACTATTTCATCTCTACAGGCCTGTTTCATGAGGGGGGGTACCCTCAATCATCAGGAGATTTTTATATTTTTATATATATATATATATATATATATATACATATATATACAGTACAGGCCAAAGGTTTGGACACACCTTCTAATTTCAATGCGTTTTCTTTATTTTCAAGACTATTTACATTGTAGATTGTCCCTGAAGGCATCAAAACTATTGACACCTGTGAAGTGAAAACCATTTCAGGTGACTACCTCTTGAAGCTCATGAAGAGAATGCCAAGAGTGTGCTAAACAGCAATCAGAGCAAAGGGTGGCTATTTTGAAGAAACTAGAATATAAAACATGTTTTCAGTTATTTCACCTTTTTTTGTTAAGTACATAACTCCACGTGTGTTCATTCATAGTTTTGATGCCTTCAGTGACAATCTACAATGTAAATAGTCATGAAAATAAAGAAAAAACATTGAATGAAGAGAAGGTGAGTCCAAACTATATATATATATATATATATATATATATATATATATATATATATATATATATATACAGGTAAAAGCCAGTAAATTAGAATATTTTGAAAAACTTGATTTATTTCAGTAATTGCATTCAAAAGGTGTAACTTGTACATTATATTTATTCATTGCACACAGACTGATGCATTCAAATGTTTATTTCATTTAATTTTGATGATTTGAAGTGGCAACAAATGAAAATCCAAAATTCCGTGTGTCACAAAATTAGAATATTACTTAAGGCTAATACAAAAAAGGGATTTTTAGAAATGTTGGCCAACTGAAAAGTATGAAAATGAAAAATATGAGCATGTACAATACTCAATACTTGGTTGGAGCTCTTTTGCCTCAATTACTGCGTTAATGCGGCGTGGCATGGAGTCGATGAGTTTCTGGCACTGCTCAGGTGTTATGAGAGCTTGGGCCGGCACTGCACTAACCCCTGTACCACCGTGCTGCCCATTATATGACTTATTTTTATAATTTTTATGACATAGACCGTTCCGGGTTGCTGGGACCAAACTATACTATAACTATTTATATATATATATATATATATATATATATATATATATATATATATATATATATATATATATATATATATATATATATATTGAGAGGAGCCCTAAAGGTTAAATATCTATATATATGTATTTACATACATATATGTGTATATATGTCTATATATATATATATATATATATATATATATATATATATATATATATATATATATATATATATATATATATATATATATAATTATATATATATATTTATATATATATATATATATATATATATATATATATATAAATATATAGATATTTAACCTTTAGGGCTCCTCTCAATATATATATATGTACATATATATACACATATATGCATGTAAATACATATATATAGATATTTAACCTTTAGGGCTCCTCTCAATAAATATATATATATATATATATATATATATATATATATATATATATATATATATATATATATATATATATATATATATATATATATATACAGTTATAAACATTCATTAGCTTCCTTCTTTCCTTCATGGATCTAAACCTTACTGCTGCCGGTATTTTTTTCTATATTTTTATTGTAATATTTTCAGAATGTGTTTGTTCTATTTTTGGCCAAATTAAGACAAAGAAAACAATCTGAAGTTGTCTTTATTTTTTTAGTTTTAATACCATGATTTTAATAGTCCGGCCCACTTGTGCACAGATTTTCCTCCATGCGGCCCCTGAGTTAAAATGAGTTTGACATCACTGCGCTAGTATCTAATAAAATACATAATTAATATTGTATTCCTACAAAATGCTGCGGGTCAACAAAAAACAAGCCATGGACTGAAAATGGCCTCCAAACCGCATTTTGAATTGTGATGAGAAGAACGAGCTAAGTGCATTTTACAGCCATTTGTTAATGTTAAATATCATAAAAGCCTCCTGAAAATATTAATCATATCTTCTTGAAGAGCAGCGTCCTTTGCAGTGGACATTTATTTATTTTATTTTTTATTTTTTTATTTTTAGACTTCGACTTCGACTTCCTTTTTATTGTCATTCAAATTTGAACTTTACAGTACAGATAAGAACGACATTTCGTTACATAAGCTCATGGTGGTGCAGGATAAAAAAGAAATAAGGTGCATATATAAATAAATACATATATATATAAATAATATATAAATATATATATACAATAAATAAATATATATAAATAAATAAATAGATTACTGTACAGATAAATATATTGCACTTTTTCACATGCGTCCACATTTATGGATGTATGCTATATTGTCTTTTTTATTCCAGCGAGTTAATCCATTTTGGGGGGAGTTGAGGGGATAATTTAATTATGATGCGTTCAAGAGTCTTACGGCCTGAGGGAAGAAGCTGTTACAGAACCTGGAGGTTCTGCTTCGGAGGCTGCAGAACCTCTTTCTAGAGTCCAGCAGTGAAAACAGTCCTTGGTGGGGGTGGGAGGAGTCTTTGCAGATTTTCTGAGCCCTGGTCAGGCAGCGGCTTTTTGCGATCTCCTGGATAGGCGGAAGAGGAGTCCTGATTATCTTATTTATTATTTATTATTTATATGATCTTATGATCATTTGTTATTTTTCCCTCAAGAAGTTATACTGTATATGAGATGATATAAATCATGGTTATCATGCCGGCCTCACAGTCTGGAGATTGCAGATTCAAATATTTGTGTGTCATTAAGTTTGCATGTTTGTTTGTTTTTTTGTTGCAAGTACTGTGTTAATGTTTATGATTATACACATGTGTTCACTGATTGGCTGCTGACAGTCAGGTGATTATTTTTGTTACCTTTTTTAATTCTTGTTTTTAACAGTTTGCTTATCAACTACTTGCTCAAAGAACACAACTCAGTTGTGTGTTTCATGCAACAAAAACGCAATTCTTCCTGGTTAAATAATATTTCACTTATAACATCTTTGATGTTATTTTTATGGCGAACTATCTTGAACATTACATCATTATAGGAGAAAACTATTATTTATGACTCTGAATTAATTAATTAGAAATGGTTCACATGTTTTAATAATTAATTTAAGACTGTTCTACATTTCTGTATCAGATAATTTAATGATGATGATGATGATGGGGGATTATTTTGTTATATGATTTCCTATGATAAAAGTAGAAAATAAACATATAGCAATTCTGTTTAAAATAAGTTTACTGGATACAGATGATATGACAAGCCACAGTATGAAGTGAGTCAAATTGTTTAAGTGAGCTATTACAAATTGTAGCTTTGTTACTAGAATGAGGTCCGTTTTGTAATTGTTGTCTTATTGAAAATTATACTACAGTAGATGTTTTAAAATAATAATCACTGCGGCTGTCTGCCACTAGAGGGCAGTATTTACCCATATTTCAAGGAAACCCGACATAAATCGATCAAAATCCATCCATCCATCAAAAATAATCATTAGATGTGGTCCAGCAATAATATCATAACAATTTGTCTTTTTGTTATATTAGTATTTTTATATTTTTTTACTTTTTTAGTTGTCCATTTTTGCCATCCTTTTTTTTATTTTTTTATTTATTTATTATTTTATTTTTTTCATCCTGTTCCTTTAACTGCGCCTTCATGTCCTAAATATCTAAACATCCATCCATTTCCTACCGCTTGTCCCTCTTGGGTTTTCTTTCCATGAAAAACACATGAAACAAATGCAACATAGAAATGGGGCAAAGTGGCAAAAATCACACACACAAAAGTCCCCGAAACAACAACATGATAGAAATGTTGCACGTTGACAGAACAAAACCGGAAGTTAGACAGGAAATCGGGTCACATGACCAAAACTACTTAGGTTTGCATTTCGAGCAAAGTAAAACTCAAATTCTCACATTGGTTCAATGATTTCAAATTATTAATACAAATTTAGAAAATTGTCAAAAGTAGAAAAGCTCTTCAATTATTAATTTCATTTAGACTTAACTTAGACTTGGACAAAGTTAATTGATCCACAAGGGAAATTGTTCCACACAGTAGCTCAGTTTTTGTAAGGATGGAAAGGATAATGCAGGTATTAAGTAGACTAAAAATGTACCATAGTAGCAATATAAAATATAACATATATGTAATATTTACACATTATATATACAGTATATAATATATACTGATATATTATTATATTATATTATATGATATTATATTTTTATATAATATTATCAATATAATATTTGGAGGAATTTAGGTTGTTTTAGATGAGCCCAATTTTTTTTGTATATAGATTTTATTTTAATCTCATTTGTATTGTCTCAATTTGATGTATTATCTAAATTACTCAATCTGTCGTAATATATTGAAACAAAAATATTGAATCCTATTGCTTGTATTCCGTCACGTGACTTCTTCCGGGAAGTGAAAACCCGTGGTAGTCAACCAAGCTAGATGGCTGTTGTCCAGTGAGCAGCGCGCAAACTATTTGAGTACAGAAGTGACTGCAAAAATAGATAGGAGCGAAAAAATCTAACTGTGCAATGGAATAGATCCCATGTAGTTGGTTTATTCACACACGGAACTTGAGTTATGGTTATAGAGTTTGGGTCGGACGGGTTTGAAGGGAACGCATTTCCGTTGTTGTGCACATACAAGAGAAAGGCACGGCTGTAGAGTACTGCTCCATCGTTATTGTAAGTTGCTGGATGTCATTACAACAGCTTGCTCCCTCTTTTGACACTCCTCCTTTGACTCCCTTCCTTACGCGCTACATTAGTGATCAGTCCTGCTAAAGTTTCCGGGACTGAACCGAACATCGAATAACGCGACACGGCCAATTCCGGAATTCTCAAATTGCTGGAGTTTTGGTAGTCCACAGGCTGAGGCCCAGTTCGCCCTCCGTGGCTACAATGCCCCAGCTACAAAATACAGCCCCCTACCACCAAACCTCCCACACACACACACACACACCTTGTAGCGTCCTGGAAGAGTTAGTGCTGCAAAGGATTCTGGGTATTTGTTCTGTTGTGTTTATGTTGTGTTACGGTGCGGATGTTCTCCCGAAATGTGTTTGTCATTCTTGTTTGGTGTGGATTCACAGTGTGGCGTATATTTCTAACAGTGTTAGCGGTTTTTTATTCGGCTACCCTCAGTGTAACCTGTATCGCTGTTGATGAAGTATGCGTTGCATTCACTTGTGTGTGCGTGCAGAAGCCGCACATGTTATGTGACCAAATTTGGCCTGCTGGCCAGAGTTTGACACCCATGATATAAAGGGATCAGGCAGATCAGGTAATAACAGAGCCAGAAGCGAGAGATACATTCAAAGACATGAGAAAAATTGGCGGATTTGAAAGATGCATTTGTACTTATTTATTTTTCATGTCACTTGAGTGTAATATTTTATGATATTATAAAGCAACCAATTCACGTTGTTCATGTTAGCATCGCGCAGGTGCCCTGATGCATTCTCGATAACTCGGATCACTTCTTGGTAGCTTAGCTAACTTGATGTTTGTGATTTAAAAATGCTATTTTGTACCATGGTTTTGGTTCAAGTTTATTAAAATAAGCCACATTCACAACTGTATTGTTGATAATAAAGGTAAAGTATTGGTATTGTTCATTATCAATAGCGCTATTTCTATTGGTATTTGAATTTGTAGTGTAATAATGCTCATTGTCATTTCTGTATTATTTTTTATTTTCGCTAACTGCTTATTTGCTTTTACTTTTACCATCATATTTGTACATGTCATATTTGCTGATGTTGCTCTATTGTTGTTGTTGTTGTTGTTTGCTGTTGTTGTTTTTGTCTCTCTGTCTAATCCCCCTCTTGTCCCCACAATTTCCACCTCTGTCTTCTTCTTTTTTTCTCTTTCTATCCCCTCCTGCTCCGGCCCGGCTGCACTAAATGATAATATAAATACATTTAATAAAGTCAAATACAAATAAGGCAACAAGAGAAGTATCCTACACTTCTCTTTTGTAAAGTAAATCTGAACAGCCGACATGGGCATCTACATCAACTATATGATTTGCCTGAGAAGCTGGACAGGACAAAAAAATAAACAAAAATAAATAAAAATTAAAAAAAATAAATAAGCCACATTCAACCAACAGCTTGTTCGAGTTTTGTTCAAGTTTTTCCAAATAAAAAAATAACTATCTCATTGATACTTTTGATATAACAGCTTAGCACTAACTGGATTCCTCATAGAATGTAGTGTTTGTAATGTAAAACAGACTACTAACATATTTTTTTATATTTATATAACTACTGTTTGTTTGGTATTTCTTTTTTTCATTTTTCAATGTACATATATGTATTTTTGTGTTAAATGTCAGGTCTTCAATTCTATGCCAGATGTGATCATACTTACTTATGCGTATTTCCCACATGGCATGAAAGTGTACTCGTGTATTTAATGTCTGTGTCCCGAGGGAACTCTGCTGCCCAAGAGACGTTACAAACATCATCTGCAGGAGAACAAAAACAAGTCGACTCAGTTTAGTCCTCCATTTTTTCCCCCTGTGGACAAACTTTCATGCTTGACATCTTTTTAATACTTTGCAGTTTTACTAAGTAATAATAATATGTACCTGTGGTGATACTGTACATTTCATTGTCATTTTAACATACTTTTATCACACTGAAGTACTGAAAGAATGCTTGTAAACGTGAAGACAACATCATGTTCTACTCTGACATTTATCTCACAAAACTACAAAATTAACCAGTCACCACATTTACAGTACATGCATTACATACAATCCACTCTTCAAGCATGAAATTAATGTTCTACACTTATATGCTGCATTCTTAACATTACAAGAGAAAAGTGCAAAACAAAAAACAATTTACAGTAAAACTTAATTTTTTGTTAGTAATCTATCAATCAATCAATCAATCAGAGTTTACTTACAAACCCCAAAACCAGTGAAGTTGGCACGTTGTGTAAATCGTAAATAAAAACACAATACAATGATTTGCAAATCCTTTTCAACCTATATTCAATTGAATAGACTGCAAAGACAAGATACTTAACGTTTGAACTGGAAAACCTTTTAGCTTTTTGCAATTAGCAGCTCATTTGGAATTTGATGCCTGCAACATGTTTGAAAAAAGCTGAAACAAGTGGCAAAAAAGACTGTGAAAGTTGAGGAATGCTCATCAAACACTTATTTGGAACATCCCACAGGTGAAGAGGCTAGTTGGGAACAGGTGGGTGCCATGATTGGGTATCAAAAGCAGCTTCCATGAAATGCTCAGTCATTCACAAACAAGGATGGGGCGAGGGTCACCACTTTGTGAACAAATGTGTGAGCAAATTGTCGAACAGTTTAAAAGAAACATTTCTCAACAAGCTATTGCAAGGAATTTAGGGATTTCACCATCTACGGTCCGTAATATCAAAAGGTTCAGAGAATCTGGAAAAATCACTGCACGTAAGCGATGATATTACAGACCTTCGACCCCTCAGGCGGTACTGCATCAAAAAGCGACATCAGTGTGTAAAGGATATCACCACATGGGCTCAGGACCACTTCAGAAAACCAATGTCAGTAACTACAGTTTGTTCGCTACATTTGTAAGTGCAAATTAAAACTCTACTGTGCAAAACAAAAGCCATTTATCAACAACACCCAGAAACGCCGCCTGCTTTGCTGGGCCCGAGCTCATCTCAGATGGACTGATGCAAATTGTAAAAGTGTTCTGTGGTCTGACGAGTCCACATTTCAAATTGTTTTTGAAAACTGTGGACGCCGTGTTCTCTGGAGCAAAGAGGAAAAGAACCATCCAGATTGTTATAGGCGCAAAGTTCAAAAGCCAGCATCTGTGATGGTATGGGGGTGTATTAGTTCCCAAGGCATGGGTAACTTGCACATCTGTGAAGACACCATTAATGCTGAACGGTACATACAGGTTTTGGAGCAGTATATGTTGACATCCAAGCAACGTTATCATGGACGCCCCTGCTTATTGCAGCAAGACAATGCCAAGCCACGTGTTACAACAGCAGTGCGGGTACTAGACTGGCCTGCCTGTAGTCCAGACCTGTCTCCTATTGGAAAATGTGTGGCGCAATATGAAGCCTAAAATACCACAATGGAGACCCCGCACTGTTGAACAACTTAAGCTGTACATCAAGCAAGAATTGGAAATAATTCCACCTGAAAAGCTTAAAAAATTGGTCTCCTCGGTTGCCAAACGTTTACTGAGTGTTGTTAAAAGGAAAGGCCATGTAACACAGTGGTAAAAATGCCCCTGTGCCAACTTTTTTGAAATGTGTTGCTGCCATTAAATTGTAAGTTGATGATTATTTGCCAAAAAATTAAGTTTCTCAGTTCTAACATTAAATATCTTGTCTTTGCAGTCTATTCAATTGAATATAAGTTGAAAAGGATTTGCAAATCAATGTATTCTGTTTTTATTTACGAATTACAACTTACAACTTGCCAACTTCACTGGTTTTGTAGAATTTAATAGTCCTGCTCACCTTTATACAATTGCTGACACCTACACGTTTCTTTGGCTCTGTGGTGGATTATTTTGCCACCAACGCATGGCTTTCTTTGTTGGGATTTGATTTCACAGGTTAGTATGCAGACAACAAACCAGTTTGTTACACGCTATGTTTGGTTTTATGATAACAAACATGATATACAAAAATCAGGGCAAAATTTGGCTGGAATTATTTAGTCAAAAGTAGGGCGTACAAAAACCGACATACCATTGTATAGCTCAAACATAAATCATATACATCAACATTTCTTTCTTTTTTCATAGATTTTATTTACATTATTTATACATTTTGAAAGTATAAATGTTTTACATGATCACGTTACTGATCTAGTTAAGCAATAAATTGTTAAATAGATTTTCTATTTACAAATTCATTATTAACTTGGCAATGCTCGGTAGGAATTGCACATGAATACTGAAAAGCCAAAGCCGAACTGAAACGCTAACAGCTAGCAGACTGGCTCGATAAGATGACAGATCAAATGATTAAACTTGGTATATATGTACAATAGTGTTGTCCCGATACCAATATATTGGTACCAGTAGCAAAATGATTTTGATGCTTTTCGGTACTTTTTTTAAATAAAGGGGACCACAAAAAATGGCATTATTGGCTTTATTTTAACAAAAAATCTTAGGGTACATTAAACATATGTTTCTTATTGCAAGTTTGTCCTTAAATAAAATAGTGAACATACAAGGCAACTTGTCTTTTAGTAGTAAGTAAGCAAACAAAGACTCCTAATTTAGCTGCTGACGAATCATTAACATAATGTGTCATTTTCCATTCTATTGTTTTGTCAACATTATTAAGGACAAGTGGTAGAAAATGAATTATTAATCTACTTGTTCATTTACTGTTAATATCTGCTTACTTTCTCTTTTAACATGTTCTATCTACAATTCTGTTAAAATGTAATAATCACTTATTCTTCTGTTGTTTGATACTTTACATTAGTTTTGAATGACACCACAAATTTGGGTATCAATCCGATACCAAGACGTTACAGGATCATACATCGGTCATATTCAAAGTCCTCATGTGTCCAGGGACATATTTCCTGGGTTTATAAACATAATACAAATACAAACAAAACGAAATTAGAGGTTGTGATGCCAAAAAAATCAATGGAATCATAGTAGTATCGACAAGATACGCTACTGTACTTGGTATCATTACAGTGGATGTCAGGTGTAGATCCACCAATGGCGTTTGTTTACATTTTGATGCCAGTGAGCTATGGTGTGTAGTAAAGCATGTTTAGCTATTCCTCGTCCTGCAGGGATGATACTTGTAAGAAACGTACTGTATTTGTCGCCATGGAGTCGAGGATTAGTGATTTAGAAGTAGCTACAACACTGCAGACTGGGGCTCGACTTTAGCCGCTAGCTAGCTAGCCATGTCTTAAAGCACCTCTTCCGGTGGGCGTTTCAGTGTTATAAATTCACCTTTATCGTTATTCATTTTTAAGCCAAAATGCGTCCGTTCTCCCTTTTCTGTCTACACACTGTGTCTGTTTGTAAGTACTCTGTGATTGTGCACTGCGGAACATGCTCCTCTGCTCATAAACCAGCAATGTGGTGGACCGGTACTTTTCAGAGGCGGTATAGTACCGAATATGATTAATTAGTATCGCGGTACTATACTAATACCGGTATACCGTACAACCCTAATATATATATATATATATATATATATATATATATATATATATATATATATATATTGTGGTACCGGATTCTCACCAAGACACAGGATTGGGTTTGTAGCAAGCCGAAAAGGGCATTTATTGTACAAGTCTTTTTAGGAAGGGCGGGGTGTGGAAGTAGCAAACTTAAAGTGTCCATTAATAAACATAAATATCTCCCATCTGGGGCTCTCAGTCCTTCACACAACACACTTCTCTAAAGGTCAAAGGTTATTGCCTATAAAACAAGAGAAACACAATATAAGTACAACATTTCACCAGTAATGTCTTTAGTGGGGAAATAGTGGATGTCTCACTTACCGCCTGATGCACCTGCCTTGACACAGAGGAGAGCCAGACCTGAATGAGGCAGAGTTAAGTAGGGTTTGTAGCTGGGCCCCACCTGGCCGCACAGCTAGTGTCACTTCAGGCTGATTGAGCAGGTACAGGGGAATGTACCGCCCCTCGATGATGCGGCCAAGGCTGGGGCGTTGTCTTCCGTGTTCCACTCTGCCTCCATTCCCTGGCTCCTCCCCTGTGAGGTGCCTACCTGTCAGGCGGTGCTTGAGTGAGACTCCACATATCCCCCCTAAGCTCGCCGGTCGGTCCGGGAGCTTCTTTGTCCTCTTCATAGAGGCGGGACATGGCGTCTGCATGTGGGATCGCCTTCCCAGGCCGATATTCCACGGTGAAGTGGTAATTTTGGAGTTCCAGGAACCAGCGTGTGACGCGATCGTTTCGGTCCTTATTTGTGGACATCCACTTCAAGAGGGCGTGGTCTGTCACCAAGGTGAAGGTCCTACCCCATAGGTAGTAGCGGAGGTGGTGTATGGCCCACTTGACTGCCAAGGACTCCTTTTCTACTGTGGCATAATTTCGCTCATGGCTCTGGAGCTTCCTACTAATAAATGTCACTGGGTGCTCTTCTCCGTCCACGAGCTGGGCGAGCACGGCTCCAATGCCCGTGCCTGAGGCGTCAGTGTGGAGTATGAACGGCTGGCTGAAGTCGGGGGCTTTCAACACCGATTCTTCACACAGGGCTTTCTTCAACATCTGGAAGGCAGTCTCGGTCTCAGCCGTCCAGGTGACATGATGGGGCAGTTTGTTCCTTGTCAATTCATACAGTGGCGTTGCAATCGTGGAGACATTTTTAATAAACTTTTGATAATATGATACCAGGCCAATAAAGGATTTTACTTGCTTTTTCGTCAAGGGGCGGGGCCATTCCTTGACGCGCTCCACTTTGCGGGCCTGGGGTTTCACGCAGCCTCTTCCTATAGTATAACCGAGATAATCCGTCTCAGTCAGATCCACTCGGCACTTTTTAGCGTTGACAGTCAGTCCTGCACGTCTAAGGGCTCCCAGGACCGCGTCGAGATGCTGGAGATGGAGAGACCAGCTGGTGCTATGAATCACAATGTCGTCCAAGTAGGCGGCTGCATATTCTTGGTGGGGCCGTAGAATTCTTTCCATCATCCTCTGGAATGTGGCCGGGGCCCCGTGGATCCCGAAAGGCAAGACGGTATATTGGAACAGCCCCTCTGGTGTGGAGAAGGCCGTTTTAGGTTTCGCCCTTTCCGTCAATGGCACCTGCCAGTAGCCCTTGGTCAGGTCCAGGGTGCTGACGAAGCGAGCAGGGCCAAGCCGCTCTATCAGCTCGTCTACTCTGGGCATGGGATAAGCGTCACAGTGATATCTCATTCAATTTACGAAAGTCATTACAGAATCTTAGGGACCCGTCGGGTTTAGGAACAATGACAATTGGGCTTGACCATGGACTATGGGATTCCTCTATTACTCCAAGGTCCAACATTTTCTTTACCTCCTCTTTTATAGCCGCCCGCCTGGCTTTGGGAATTCGGTAGGGCCTTTGTCGTATCACCTTTCCTGGTTTGGTCTCAATGTCATGGTTGATCATCTTGGTCCTTCCTGGCAGTTCAGAGAGGCGGTCCTGGTTCCGTCCCAGAAGTTCCTTCACATCCTGCTTTTGTGACGGGGAGAGGTCCTCTCCTATAGGTACCGGGGTAGTGGTCTGGGGAGAGGGTGCAGTTAAAAAAGCAGCAGATGGCAGCGGCTCGGCCGCGTGCCATTTTTTCAAAATATTCACATGGTAAACTTGGTGACCTTTCCGCCGGCCTGGCTGGTTTAACTTGTAGTTGACGGGGCCCATTCTCTCAATTATCTCGTATGGCCCCTGCCATCTGGCCAAAAACTTGCATTCGCTGGACGGTACTAATACCAGCACTTTTTCCCCCACCTGGAACTCTCGGAGTGTGGTACCTCGGTTGTATGTTCTTGCCTGTTCTCTTTGGGCTTTTTCCATATGTTCTCTTACCATGGGTCAGATTTTGCGAGCACGGGCTTGCAGTTGGGCGATATGGTCAATCACACTGCGGTGTGGCGAGGGTTGGTTCTCCCAGGTTTCTTTTGCAATGTCCAGCACGCCTCGAGGACGTCGGCCATAAACTAGCTCAAATGGAGAGAAGCCAGTGGACGCCTGGGGCACCTCTCTGATGGCAAAGAGGACATATGGAATAAGATGATCCCAGTCTTTCCCGTCTTTGTCGGCTACTTTTTTTAGCATCTTTTTCAACGTATAGTTGAAACGTTCCACCAGGCCATCTGTCTGAGGATGATAAACAGAGGTTCGTATGCGTTTTACTTTTAACCATTTGTAGAGCATGGTTAGCACTTGTGACATGAAACATGTGCCCTGGTCCGTTAAAATCTCATCTGCAATTCCCACTCGGCTAAACATCATAAATAGTTCATGTGCTATAGCTTTGGCTGAGGCTGTGCGTAATGGTACAGCCTCAGGATATCGGGTGGCATAGTCCTGTATTACCAGTATGTAGCGATGTCCTCTGGCTGACTTTGGGAGTGGTCCAACGATGTCCATTGCCAGACGTGAGACTGGGGTGCTGATGATGGGGAGCGGTACCAAGGGGTTTCGATAGGTGGGTCTCGGTGCATTCTTTTGGCATTCGGGACAGCCCTTGCAAAAGTCTTCTATGGCTCGTTTCACACCGGGCCAATAGAAGCGGGTTATTATGCGGTCATGCGTCTTTTGTACACCTAGGTGCGCTCCCAGCTGATGAGTGTGGGCAAGATAGAGCACTCGGGAGATATGAGACTTAGGCACCAGCAGTTGCTCAATTATGTCCCCGCTCTTAGTTAGCACCCCTCTATACAACAGGCCATTTTTAATCAGAAAATACGGTGAATTAAGTGCACTCACCCCTTCACATTTCTGTCCGTCAGTTTCCACGACTTGCTGTCGGGCCCAGCTGAGGTTCTGATCATTCCACTGGGCAGTGGCAAACTCGCCTGTTTTTGGGTTGACGCTCTCTTCTGGTACGGGGAACTCCACAAAGGGGTCCCCTTCCTCTTCTGCCTTCTCCTCCTTCCTACTCTCCCGTCGCTCCTCTTCAGCCGAACTGTCACTCTGTGGGGCCCCTGACGAGGGCCTAAACACGGGGCAGGCTGCAAGCGGTCTCATACTTTTGAGTCCATTGTTGCAGCGGCGACGCTGCCGTGGAACGGCACCTGGGATGAATCCCGGGGTCCAGTAACGGCCAAAGAGTACGCAGTCGGACCCGATGAGTAGTGGGACAGGCAGGTTTGGTACCACTCCAGCTGGTACCAGTGCATCACCTCAGGGTGTCTGAATGTGTATGTTGCTCACCGGATACTGGCGGACATCTCCATGTACACACGTCACTGGGACGGTGTCCTTGCTGAGGGGTCCGGCAAAGTCAGCGTGTACCAAGGTCACAGCGCTCCCACTGTCCAGCAATGCATGGGCATCGGTCCCTCCGATCTTTACTGGAAGGCTGGCATGTTGTCGTCGTCCACTCCCCGTGTGGAGGCATGGTTTGCCTGCATCTGAGCTGGGGGCCGTGGCCATGGATACATCCCGGTCGCGTTCCGGGCACGCCCAAGACATGTGGTCCACACACGTAACATTTCGGCTGTGGGGGTCGACTGGGCCTCTCAGGGGCCGCGCCCCATGGTCGGGGTAAGGACGGCGCTGGCGGTGGCGCTCTTCTGCGGTCGCGGCCTACCCTCTCTTCCCCGGTGGGTCTGGCCGTTTCCATCCGGGTGGCTCTCAGCATTTCCATGCTCACTTGGTGGTTCTCTAATAAGGCCACCAACTGCTCGACAATTGGAGGGCTTACTTGGGCGGCATATTTTCGTGCATCAGGCGGCAAGGCTCGGATACAGCGGTCTATCACCAGACGGTCTATGGAGGGGGGGTTGCCTTCGCTCGTTAGCCAGCTGTGCGTTATGCGGAGCAGTGCGGCTACCTGCGGTCTCGGCGGCTGGGTGGGCTGGAAAGTCCAGTTGTGATAACGTTGGGCCCTGGCAGGCAGACTGCACCCTTGGCTGGCAAGAATGGCTTTCTTTAGTCTCTTGAAGTCTCGAGCATCTGCCAATGTCAGGTCGCTACACACACGTTGGGCTTCTCCAGTGAGGAAAGGTGCCAGTATGGATCCCCATTCCCCTACTGGCCACTTCTCCCGGGCCGCAGTGCGCTCGAACAACTCTAAATAGGCTTCCACATCATCCTCACCCGATAATTTAGTTAGGACTTCAACGGGTGCCCGTGTAATAGCCACATCTTTAGCAATTTTTGTTACTAACTCTTGTACTGCATTTTGAAGTTCAGCTTGGCTTTCTAACAAAGCACTCAATGCTTCTGCGTGTGACATCATGAAAGGTTGGCGTGAATCAGAGTGCCCGCATTCTCCACCATATGTGGTACCTGATTCTCACCAAGACACAGGATTGGGTTTGTAGCAAGCCGAAAAGGGCATTTATTGTACAAGTCTTTTTAGGAAGGGCGGGGTGTGGAAGTAGCAAACTTAAAGTGTCCATTAATAAACATAAATATCTCCCATCTGGGGCTCTCAGTCCTTCACACAACACACTTCTCTAAAGGTCAAAGGTTATTGCCTATAAAACAAGAGAAACACAATATAAGTAAAACATTTCACCAGTAATGTCTTTAGTGGGGAAATAGTGGATGTCTCACTTACCGCCTGATGCACCTGCCTTGACACAGAGGAGAGCCAGACCTGAATGAGGCAGAGTTAAGTAGGGTTTGTAGCTGGGCCCCACCTGGCCGCACAGCTGGTGTCACTTCAGGCTGATTGAGCAGGTACAGGGGAATGTACCGCCCCTCGATGATGCGGCCAAGGCTGGGGCGTTGTCTTCCGTGTTCCACTCTGCCTCCATTCCCTGGCTCCTCCCCTGTGAGGTGCCTACCTGTCAGGCGGTGCTTGAGTGAGACTCCACAATATATATATAATACCTGGGATTTATATAGCGCTTTTCTAAGTACCCAAAGTCGCTTTACATGTAGAACCCATCAATCGTTCACATCTGGTGGTGGTAAGCTACTTTCATAGCCACAGCTGCCCTGGGGTAGACTGACGGAAGCGTGGCTGCAATTTGCGCCAACGGCCCCTCCGACCAGGCCCGGCCCTAACCAATCTGGCGCCCTAGGCAAGATTTTAGGTGGCGCCCCCCCACATCGGCAGTGAAGTGTATATACTCACAAGAACCCAAATAGCTTTGTCTTTGACCTTTTTTTTTTACTTACAACTATACCTAATATATAAAGGGGTGGAAAAGTGACTATTACCTGCAGGGCAAACATTAGCTAACCAGAAGGCAATAATGTAAACAAAAAACACCTGCTTAAAAGATCTAATACAAATGTCCCTGAGGAATGTAAGGTGGGAGTACTGTAATTACCTAACGTTACATTATTATTTTCCATAACAATTTAGCCCCCTCCACAATATTAACCCGACGTTAAAACAGAACTAGCTATTTATTGATTAGCAATTGCTGAATCATGTAACATTAGCTTAATGCTAAAAAGCCAGGTTACTATCACATTCTGTAACAGACAAATAATTTCATGTAGGCTAACGTTACCTACCTGCTACCTCTGTCTTTTCTCGTTTCTCCTCTTCTTTTCTCTTTTTTCTTCCCTGGGCACCTGACAGTTTTGGCCGTTTTGACATCTTGTGTTGATTTTTTGATGTGGTGACGTCCAAAAAGAGTCATGATACGGGAAGGGAGGGGGCGCACCGTGCGGGGGAGAGGGGGGGGCGTAATGTTGTAACAAATAATATTTCTATTAAATAGGCTTTACTTTGCATTTTAATTAACGTGGGATTATTTTTTGTATTTAGAAATAAGAGTAACAACTTTTTTCTCCAACATTTGTGGCACTGGCATGGCGCCCCCTGATGGACGGCGCCCTTAGCATTTGCCTATACGGCCTATGCCACGGGCCGGCCCTGCCTCCGACCACCACCTATCATTCATCAATCAATTCACCAGTGTGAGCGGCACCGGGGGCAAAGGGTGAAGTGTGAAGTGTCCCGCCCAAGGACACAACGGCAGCGATTTTTGGATGGTAAGAGGCGGGGAGCGAACCTGCAACCCTCAGGTTTCTGGCACGGTTGCTCTACCCACTACGCCATGCCGCCCCCAAATATATATATATATAAATAAATAAATATATATATATATATATATATATATATATATATATATATATATATATACAGTATATATACACAGTATATATATATATATATATATATATATATATATATATATATATATATATATATATATATATATATATATATATATATATATATCAGTGACGTGCAGTCAGGGGAGGCAGGTGAGGCGGGGCCTCACGTGCCATCATGGAAAAAAGAATTATTAAAAAGAAAAAAAAAAAATTAAATTGTTATATGTATCCAGTGATTATACTGTAAAGTTATTTTCCATTTAACTTCACCAGTTTTAGATTATTTTTTATTCAAAATCGCTGAATTTTCACATTTGCCGTTCAAATACTGAGAAGAGACTTGCGGTGAGTCAGCAGCCAGTTGAGGCACGTCACTGAGTTGAGCCTCACCATGGATTGCGCAATGACTCGGCTAACTGCTGGCCTGCTGTGCAGTGAGACCGTGTTGCTATATGAATTATATTATACATTTCCATAGTTTAGTTAGCTGAGGTATATAATGTACAGTGTATTTTGTCAACAACTGTATGTGTGTAACGTATTTCTTGTGCTGAGCAATCATAAAACTGCTGCGAAGACGCACTGTGTGAGGCTCGCAGTAATCTCGCCTCCTGGTGGTAGAGGGTGGTAGTGATCCCAGGGAGCATTTCTGTGACTACTCGGCTGCAGAAGAAGTGACAACAGGCAGCAACAGTTAGCAGCGATCGTTTATTTTTTCCTCTTGCCTGGACTATTAACATGGAGGATTACATATCTAAAATAAAACAGTTTTCTAAACTGGACTTTCAATCGAAGCAGGAGGTAATACTTAAAGGAAGATCTCCATCGAGACAGAGAGACTTTTAAAACTGAAGAAAGATAAGGAAGACTTCTATAAACAAGTTATCGATGCTACAAGGTGTGTGTGTGTGTGGGGGGGGGGGTGGGTGGGGGGGGGGGGTTTGGTGGTAGTGGGGGTGTATTTTGTATCGTCCCGGAAGAGTTAGTGCTGCAAAGGATTCTGGGTATTTGTTCTGTTGTGTTTATGTTGTGTTACGGTGCGGATGTTCTCCCGATATGTGTTTGTCATTCTTGTTTGGTGTGGATTCACAGTGTGGCGTATATTTCTAACAGTGTTAAAGTTTTTTATACTGGCACCCTCAGTGTAACCTGTATCGCTGTTGATGAAGTATGCGTTGCATTCACTCGTGTGTGCGTACAGAAGCCGCACATATCTTGTGACTGGGTCTGAACGATGTTAGAATGGATGAAAAGCGGACGTGACGATAGCTCGTAGAGTACGTTAAAGGCAGTGCATTTAAGGCACTCCCCCAAGACTGTGGTCCGGGTGGATGAGATATAATGACTGTTGAACACCTTCGTTCGATAATGAAGGTTGTCTCAGCTCAAAGCCTGAGCCCCGACATTAATGAACTAGCATCCAAGAAAAGATGCCAGGTATCTGGCTTGGGCACATCAGATTAGATCAGTGTGTTGCAAACTGAGCAGTTTAAAGTCCTGAATGGTTGTTTTATTCATTGTTATTTTATTTTCAAATGTATTAGCCTGTGGAAAAAGTTAATGTTGATATTTACCTCAGAAGGCTGCAAATAGAAAAGAGGCATTACATTTTTATTTAAATTGTATCTGATATGCCATTGATATTTTTTAATTATTATTATTATTATTTGAAACTCGATTTTGCATGTCACTATAAAGTTATAAAAGCCTTGCTTGTTCAATATTCAATGCAAAACTTGTTTGGGTCCCTATTAAAAGTTTCATTTGTTCAACCTTGGCCCGCGGCTTTGTTCAGTTTTAAGTTTTGGCCCACTCTGTATTTGAGTTTGACACCCCTGCGCTAAATGGATTGCGCTCCTTGTTCTGCTCAATTAAGAGGCGCAATCCTCTGTGCATAAGTTTTGTAGATCAGCTTTACTTGACGTCATCTGGTTAGCATGCTAACTGTTATCATTTTAGTTCACCTTTGGTTTTTCAACATTCACACACAGTTTTTTTTTCTTGAAATGTGCTATTTCGAGTTTATTTTGTTGTTTGATGATATAGTTGGGACACCAATACCATAGAACATGTGTACATGCTCCTGATAAGAGACTTGATGATTAAGTTTTTGTTTGGGACAATTATAGTTTGCAATGAAGCTAAAATATTGTTTATGAAGCACATAAACATAATCCACAATAGAACCGCAGAGCAGAGTGGTACAAATATCAATCACACTGCCATCGTGTGCCCAGCAGTTACAATTTACGTTATGATTTCCAAAAATGAATATGAATGAATGAATAAACTATTAATATTTTTATATATTTGCTTGCATTTTTGGAAGGCCGTTGGGTATCACGTTTTTTAAAAATGTATTTACAAGCATGAAACAAGCTTGAGGCTGCAAAGTGTTTGCATGTGTTCAATTCAAACATGTCATATCAATATTAATCATCATTTCATTCTGAGAGGAGAAATAAAATAAAACTAGATGATACACATGATAACACATCACCACACCTTTAATACACTGTCCAACGTGATGTTTATTATACAGTATGTTGTAACAATACAATTACAATGTGTTTGCATATATATATATACTGTATATATATATATATATATATATATATATCCATCCATCCATCCATCCATTTTCTACCGCTTATTCCCTTTGGGGTCGCGGGGGGCGCTGGAGCCTATCTCAGCTACAATCGGGCGGAAGGCGGGGTACACCCTGGACAAGTCGCCACCTCATCGCAGGGCCAACACAGATAGACGGACAACATTCACACTCACATACTAGGGCCAATTTAGTGTTGCCAATCAACCTATCCCCAGGTGCATGTCTTTGGAGGTGGGAGGAAGCCGGAGTACCCGGAGGGAACCCACGCAGTCACGGGGAGAACATACAAACTCCACACAGAAAGATCCCGAGCCCGGGATTGAACCCAAGACTACTCAGGACCTTCGTATTGTGAGGCAGATGCACTAACCCCTCTTCCACCGTGCTGCCATATATATATATATATATATATATATATATATATATATATATATATATATATATATATATATATATATATATATATATTCATTTATTTATTCATTCAATACATCATATAAATAAATAATTATATTTATATATGTGTATATATATATAAATATATATATATATATATAATATGAATAAATAATTTAATGAATATATGTAAATATATGTGTATTTATATACTGTACTATGTATAATATATTTCATGTTATATTATTTATTAGTGTATTATTGTAATTTCTTACTAATTCTTGATTGAAACTTTTATTAGTAGATTGCACAATACAGTACATATTCCGTACAATTGACCACTAAATGGTAACATCCAAATACGTTTTTCAACTTGTTTAAGTCGGGGTCCACGTAAATCAATTCTTACATTCTATTTTTGTAATTCTTTATTGTAGACTACACGTGCAGACTTTAGTATTATGTATTTATGAGCGATGAACATTATCCTGTATTTTCATGATAAAGTTGTATGATATAACATACGATTATATAAAAAAGATAACATTTTATTTTAGTATGTTTAATGTATACAAATAATATGATAGAAATGTTTATTTTATTTTCAATTCAATGTATTGTTTTAATTAATTTTATTTACGATAAACTATTATATGTAATTAACTGTATTTGCATTTTTAATAACCAAATGTTTTAATAACTAACTTCAGTAATTCATTATATGTTTTTAAATTATGTATTAGTTGTTATTTTTATTCTTAATTATTCAGAACATATGTATTACATTGCATACGATATAACTAATTTGAAAACAATATTATATTAATACATTTGTTCTTACGTTTAACTACATTTATTATTTTATAATAGTACACTTACTGTATATTAACATAATCTTATTTATTACATGTTTTAAATTACATGTATTCTGTAATATATTGTACAAATATAATATATGTATACATATATACATATATATTAAGTAGTTTGCATTATATATATATATATAATAAATGGGTTGTACTTGTATAGCGCTTTTCTACCTTCAAGGTACTCAAAGCGCTTTGACACTACTTCCACATTTACCCATTCACACACACATTCACACACTGATGGAGGGAGCTGCCATGCAAGGCGCTACCAGCACCCATCAGGAGCAAGGGTGAAGTGTCTTGCTCAGGACACAACGGACATGACGAGGTTGGTACTAGGTGGGGATTGAACCAGGGACCCACGGGTCGCGCACGGCCACTCTTCCACTGCACCACGCCGTCCCAAATATACATTACCGGTATATATATATATATATATATATATATATATATATATATATATATATATATATATATATATATATATATATATATATATATATATATATATATATATATATATATATATATATATATATATATATATATATATATATATATATATGTATATATATATATACATGCATATTTCTCTAATTATGCAAACTACATGTGTGTATTAAACGTCCAGAATTTAGGAGCGCAATCTATTTATGGAGAGATGACTGCAATGACAGAATTATGAACAACTGAATATTCATCAAACCAAAATTTTCACGCCCACTACTGGTCATGCAACACTTCTGCTAGCTGTAGATTATTTTATGCAGCTGCTTTCAACTGATAAGATTTCTATGAGTGCTCTCTTCCTTCAACAAAATACATGTCACCGGTGATCTGGCCAGAATACCTTCACTGTATACTGAAAATTTTATAACACAGTTTAACAAGAATTTTGGCAACTTTTGATTCAATCATCGGTTACACTTTTATATATATATATATATATATATATATAACTTTTGTCTCGTTATTATGCACTATTGACTTCATTGTGCTCAAACAATGTATGCAAGACAAGGAAATCATTCCATCTGATTGATGTATAAATTAATTTTATTTATTTATTTAACAGTTTTGTCACAAATAAGCCTGTTGGTTTATTTGTTCAGCCTAAAAATGTTGTCTTGTTTTTTTTCTGCTTACAAACTCAAAGCAAACACGCAAAAACATTCAACAATCTTGAAATAGTTCAAGAAAAAATGGCTGGAAATACTTTCCCTGTATTTACCTAATATTGATGAGGGATTTTAATTTCATTTTTTCACACTTTTGTTTGTGAAACGATTTTTACACATCTTTAATCAAACTTGAATTTAAATTGATGCACATTTTGTACTAATATAAATTAATGGGAAATAAATAATTGTTTTAAATGTATTTGAATAAGGAGGTAGATTACTAAATTAGAGTATCATGTAAACTTAATCGGGGCGGATGATAAAATTTAGTGTATGATTGACAGGGCTTCTCGGTTCTCTTGTCCAATGAGCGTTGCTGGAGGGCGGGCACATGCGTGCTGTAATCAATGGTGGGATGACCCAGAGAGTAATATTAAGTTGTCCGGTGTGTTCGCCTGTTGCCACCGACGAACACACTCGTTAGCGAGACGGGCTCCATTGCCCCCATTTCGGGTCCAAAACAAGGCGGCAAGACAGGGGACACACATGGGTGACAGGTTTGTGGTAGTCCCGGTTGACGGGGGAGGAAGGGTCGCCGACGAAGGGGCTCACCCAGACTCGGTTTTGGATCCACGGACACAACTCACCGGCAACCAGCTGGAGGAGGACCCGGTGTTCCAGCCGCAGAACCCCAACCCCGCGGTGCCCATCCTGGATTACAACAGGGAGCCCAACAAGTACGGTAAATCAGCCGCTACTTCTTATCTCTCCTAAACACCCGAGGATTACTCGTCACTTGCTCTGTTTATCTTTTAGTTTTGGCGCAATTCCGAATTTACACCTAACATTTTCAGTGAAGTAGGGGCGAAAATGCAGTACCCTTATGTTAGCACTCAAAACGGCCAAAGTGATGGACGCTACTGTCACTGCCCGATTGACCGAGCTGCCCGATTCGTTTGCGCATGCGCTGCTTTTGCAAAACGTATGCGCACATTTGTACTACTTGTTGCTGTGACGTGCTGTGAGGGGAGGCAAGTGAGGCAGTGCCTCACCTTGCCATTGATTGATTGATTGATTGATTGATTGAAGCTTTTATTAGTAGATTGCACAGTACAGTACATATTCCGTACAATTGACCACTAAATAGTAACACCCGAATAAGTTCTTCAATTTATTTAAGTCGGGGTCCACGTAAATCTATTCAGGTGGCTTAATCATCAGATTTTCAAAAACGAAGTAATAAAAGAAAATACGTTTGAATATTTATCTTTTAGTCTATGCTTTCTATGTGATTTTGGTGTGGGTCCTGTATATATTTTGATCATTTTCATGGTCAAAATCGCGGAAATTCCGTGTTTCCCGATCAAAATAACGCGGCAGACGAGAAGTGGGCAGCCACAGGTGGTGCTTCCACGGCTACACACAAAGCGTTATGAGCGTGAGAGGGGAGAGGCAGACCATGAGGCAGCAAGTACCTCTGCCTCAAGGTAGGGGGCGATATGTTGTCAACTTGCACTTCAATGCCTCAGCAGTACTCTTGACTCGCCACACTGGGAGAAATGGGAGCGCTCAAGCTAGCAGACACATTACATAAGTACTCTGTGATTGTGCACTGCGGAACATGCTCCTCTGCTCATAAACCAGCAATGTGGCGGACCGGTACTTTTCAGAGGCGGTATAGTACCGAATATGATTAATTAGTATCGCGGTACTATACTAATACCGGTATACCGTACAACCCTAATATATATATACGCATATATATATGTGTGTATATATATATATATATATATATATATCAGTGTTTCCCACAGGACAGGCGGTGTGGTCGGGGGGGGGGGGGGGGGGGTTGGCGGCAGTGGCGATGACCAAGAAGAACGCGGAGTTGGAATATAATTACAACATTCTATGTACATACTTATATACAGATTTGAACAATTAGTGATTCACTGAAATATATTTATTAATTGTGGTTCTTACAAAAAATATATCTTATAAAATATAAAAGCTAAAATGTCTCTTAAAGCTCTGCCCCTTTAATTAGTGAATACTAAATAATTTAACTTTAGCCTACTACTACAACCATATTATTTACCAGCAACATGAAGTGAAACAGAGGCAGAGGTGTCCTGCCACAGTCAGTCAACCTCCTCCTACTCCTCCTGCTGCTGAACAGGTCGCACCTGTAGTCCGGACTGTAGGCCTACCTCCTCTCCAAGTCGAGCCCTTTTCTGCCGTTGAAAATATTTTTCTATACTCATCTGTGTGAAGGAGTGAACATCCAACATTAGAATTTATTACTAACGTGCAGAACCGCTCTATGTACAGTGCCGTCGGACCTAAAGCGGCAGCAGCTCAACACATGCAGGGTTCAACGTTAAGGTTTTTTTCTACTTGCCTGACTTCTCAAATCTACTTGCCCCAATATTTTTACTTGTCCTGCCTAGGTTTTTTTCTGGCTGTGTAGTGCTCATGGCTTATATCTTACTAAAATTCTTCCCGTTGACTATTTACAACACTACACAGTATTTATTATTATTATTATTATTATTATTATTATCTATAATTACATTTAAATGGCATTGCATACATGTAAAATTAAATGCTATTTCACATTATTTGACCAGTAGCAGTTACACCCATCTGAACAGGTCAGCCACCTGTTTAAAGCCCGATCACAGTTGAAATCTTGAAATGAAGGGCCTTTAATGGCCAAAACATTAACCTGGACAACATTTTAACAGCAGGTTGGCTCAGATTTTATTCTTTTCATTGCATTCACATGCTGCAGTGGACAGTGGACAATTTAGCTTCAGTCCATGTGTGTTTATTGACAACAGGGTTATAACCTGGACACGTTAGCTCGTCGGTATTGTAACACGTGACTGTTGCTACGTGCGTCTGCCCCGGGCCACGAGTCAAACAGCGGCGGTGTTAATGAAGCAGCGTCAGGCAGTTTCACCGTCAGTGAAACGCTCGGTGAAATCACGGATTAACGTTAAATATATGACGAGCCGCGAGCGATGCAGCTATAACCTATCTACCTATAACACCTGTAAAAATGAAACAATGCTACCACGCTAGCAAGCGTTAGCTAGCCGGCTATGAGCCACCAAGCTGCTAACTGTCGCCAAAAGGCACCATTTAAGTTTTTTTCCCCATGGCATCCTGGATCAAGGCTTTCAGCAGCTTTTGGACGTTTGAGGTAGAAACGTAGGAAGCGCCATCATTATGAAAAGTAGCCGGCGAGTATTTTGATTCCGTCCGTCCCTCTTCTTCTTCTTCTTCTTCTTCTTCTTCTTCTGGCCCACCAGGTGAATTAAGTGCTATTGGCGGAGTTACAATGCATAGTAGGCTACCGCCACCTACTGCACCGGAGTTGTAACTACAAGCAACATTCACAGACAGTCCCATTGCTTTTATGAGCGGTCGAACGAGTCAAAAGCCGAAAAATCCATTTGTGGCGGACGTAATTCTTTTGTGGCGGGCCGCCACAAATAAATGAATGTGTGGGAAACACTGTATATATATATATATATATATATATATATATATATATATATATCAATGACGTGGCCTCACGTGCCATCATGGAAAGAAAAAATTATTAAAAAGAAAAAAAAAAAATTAAATTGTTATATGTATCCAGTGATTACACTATAAAGTTATTTTCCATTTAACTTCACCAGTTTTAGATACTTTTTTATTCAAAATCGCTGAATTTTCACATTTGCCGTTCAAATACTGAGAAGAGACTTGCGGTGAGTCACCAGCCAGTTGAGGCACGTCACTGAGTTGAGCCTCACCATGGATTGCGCAATGAATCGGCTAACTGCTGGCCTGCTGTGCAGTGAGACCGTATTGCTATATGAATTATATTATACATTTCCATAGTTTAGTTAGTTGAGGTATATAATGTACAGTGTATTTTGTCAACAACTGTATGTGTGTAACGTATTTCTTGTGCTGAGCAATCATAAAACTGCTGCGAAGACGCACTGTGTGAGGCTTGCAGTAATCCCGCCTCCTGGTGGTAGAGGGCGGTAGTGATCCCAGGGAGCATTTCTGCGACTACTCGGCTGCAGAAGAAGTGACAACAAGCAGCAACAGTTAGCAGCGATCGTTTATTTTTTCCTCTTGCCTGGACTTTTAACATGGAGGATTACATATCTAAAATAAAACAGTTTTCTAAACTGGACTTTCAATCGAAGCAGGGTTAGGGTTAAGATCTCCATCGAGACAGAGAGACATTTAAAACTTTTAGATTACTTAATTAGAGTTTCATGTAAACTTAATCGGGGCGGATGATAAAGTTTAGTGTATGATTGACAGTGCTTCTCGGTTCTCTTGTCCAATGAGCGTTGCTGGAGGGCGGGCACATGCGTGCTGTAATCAATGGTGGGATGACCCAGAGAGTAATATTAAGTTGTCCGGTGTGTTCGCCTGTTGCCACCGACGAACACACTCGTTAGCGAGACGGGCTCCATTGCCCCCATTTCGGGTCCAAAACAAGGCGGCAAGACAGGGGACACACATGGGTGACAGGTTTGTGGTAGTCCCGGTTGACGGGGGAGGAAGGGTCAACGACGAAGGGGCTCACCCAGACTCGGTTTTGGATCCACGGACACAACTCACCGGCGACCAGCTGGAGGAGGACCCGGTGTCCCAGCCGCAGGACCCCAACCCCGCGGTGCCCATCCTGGATTACAACAGGGAGCCCAACAAGTACGGTAAATCAGCCGCTACTTCTTATCTCTCCTAAACACCCGAGGATTACTCGTCACTTGCTCTGTTTATCTTTTAGTTTTGGCGCAATTCCGCACTTACATCTAACATTTTCAGTGAAGTAGGGGCGAAAATGCAGTACCCTTATGTTAGCACTCAAAACGGCCAAAGTGATGGACGCTACTGTCACTGCCCGATTTGTTTGCGCATGCGCTGTTTTTGCAAAACTTATGCGCACATTTGTACTACTTGTTGCAGTGACGTGCTGTGAGGGGAGGCAAGTGAGGCAGTGCCTCACCTTGCCATTGATTGATTGATTGATTGATTGATTGAAGCTTTTATTAGTAGATTGCACAGTACAGTACATATTCCGTACAATTGACCACTAAATGGTAACACCCAAATAAGTTCTTCAACTTATTTGGGACACATGTCTCTCCAGCGGAAGCCAGACTTTTTTTTTAATTTTTTTAAACTATTTATAACAAACATGGCATTTTTATTAGAGTAAGCCAGCGTTTGTGGGTGTTTTTTGTCAGATGCAAAGATATTGTTTTATTGCTTTGAATGAAATTGAATTAAATGAATGTGTCTGCCAATATGGAGGATTATATACTGTATCCAAGATTAAATACTTCTCTAAACTGGATTTTTAGACAAAATGAATGTGATCATACAAAGTACGTTTTCATGGAGGATAGCTATTGCTGCTTCACATTAGGGCTGCAACTAACAACTAATTTGATAATCAATTCATCTGTCGATTGTTGCTTCGATTAATCGATTAATAATCGGATAAAAGAGACAAACTACATTTCTATCCTTTCCAGTATTTTATTGACAAAAAAACAGCATACTGGCACCATACTGGCACCATACTTATTTTGATTATTGTTTCTCAGCTGTTTGTAAATGTTGCAGTTTATAAATAAAGGTTTATTAAAAAAAAAAAAAAAGTAGCCTCTGCGCATGCGCATTGCATAGATTCAATGAATCGATGACTAAATTAATCGCTAATTATTTTTATAATCGATTTTAATCGATTTAATCGATTAGTTGTTGCAGCCCTACTTCAGATACAAATACAGAAGAGTAAGATACACTCACAATACTTGATTTATTTTGTTAAAAGCAAATGGGACCAAAAAGTATTTAATAACAACCATATCAAATACTTTTTGGACCCATTTATCATATAATAGTATCATTATGATAAAGTTTGTATGAAAGCAAATAACTCCCTTCTTTTTCCTGTTACTCTAATGTGCAACCTAAATCAACAATGACTAGAGCTGCACATATGAATCTAAGTTAAAAAAAAAAAAAAAAATCCAAAAGTATCTATGCCTCACCTGGTGTTTAGTTCGACTTGTTGCTACTACAGTTTATGATTTTGAGTCGCAAAAAAAACAACTTATTTGCAGGATTTTGAGAAAAAATTAATAAAAAATTGCTATTTTTCTCTCCAAAATTGCAATTGCAATTCAATTAGCGATTTTTGTATTTTATACACCCCGCGACCCCAAAAGGGACAAGCGGTAGAAAATGGATGGATATTCTATACATGAAAAGGCTTAAAACGAGTGAAGGAACACCTGTTACTTTTAGACTGTCAATCAACATATTCTTGTCTCAAGGTGCCACACATTAGAACGATATACAATAATTTACTTTCAAAAATTGTTTGCTTAATGCAAACAGACTTAAGCTTCTGTCTACATCGTGCTCTTAAACTAAAGAAATAACCGATAAAACTACACAGTGTTTATAATGTAATGTGCTCATTATATATGATAATGCAAGTAACCATTTAAAATGATGTAAACTTGTATTTCTCATTAATGTAAAATTGTTAACTATTGTACTGTAATTGGAAGGCAAATGACTTATCCTAAACAAAAAAACACAAAAAATAAAACTGACTAATTTCTTTAAGCAAAAAATGTATTTAAATAAATATTGAATATTTTAAAGCCCCACTTAAGAACTTTCAGTTTTGGTTGATTTAGGCGGCCGATGTTAAATAGGAGACACCATTAGGAAATGATCTTGGACTGCGCTACAAACATGACACTACTACCAATAATGATGCTGGTCTGAAGCAAAGAAAGACTGGCGGGAGAGTTTTTCTGAAGGAAGTAGTGTGGAACTATCATGCTGGTGGCTATTTATTGCTACCATGCAAAGCGATACAGACCCCCTCAGACCATGACAAAGGTGTCATTCAACTAGTTGATCGTCCATGTATCATCCCAAAAGTTATGAAAATATTTTATGAAGGTTGAAAAGTTACTTAGTGCTCAGTTAAAGTGCATTTTTTCCCAGTTTGAAGGAAAGATTAGGTCGGACATTGTCTTTTTTGTCTATCGCCATCACAAGATCACAGCATTCTCGCTCGTTCGTACGTGTTGATGGGCAAATATTGCCCATCCCATTTGAAGCTGAAATATTACCGCAACGGGACATTTGGCTTTGTCATCATATTTTTTTCTCCTAATTTTTGTTACTTTGCTGCACTTCTAACTGGCAGGTCACGAGTTGGGAGGCTGTCTGAACATGCTTCTCGTGTGTTTAAACCTGGCACCCTCGGACAATTATGGAGAATGACTGAATAGAGGGCTCACAGTATTCAGTTAATTTTACTGTGAAATAAACGTGCTGAGAGCGATGCACCGAGTGAGACATCTTTTTCCCTGTTTGAAGCGAGAGACAAAAATATGCTTGGCTCAACAATTCTGATTGGCGAACATGTGTGTAACTCAAATGCTGGTGACGGCGGAGAAAAAACCCCAAAAACCTCAGCCTCTTGCGGTTATTTATCACACTAATTAAAACATCTATGTCAATTTGATGTCGATTAATGTAAAACAGAGTACTTCAATTATGTTAAATTAGGTTTACGGCAAAGTAACCACCAATATGTCACTAGAAGTCGTGTGTGTGTGTGTGTGTGTGTGTGTGTGTGTGTGTGTGTGTGTGTGTGTGTGTGTGTGTGTGTGTGTGTGTGTGTGTGTGTGTGTGTGTGTGTGTGTGTGTGTGTGTGTGTGTGTGTGTGTGTGTGTGTGTGTGTGTGTGTGTGTGTGTGTGTGTGTGACTCGGCCTGTCGCCATCACGTCCCCACCTCATTTCTGTCACCACAGCCTAGGGGGGCAATAGACTACAGACTCTGATTACATTGAACATATATTTATTAAAACATAACCAAATAACAATATCTTATAAGAAATACAAATATTTAGCATTTCAAAATAACATGCATTTGCTGTATGGCGATATACATCTCAATATTTTTTCCGTAAAGTAAAAACAAAACACAAAACAGTCTTAGTTACCTGAGATACTAAGTATGTCATTATTATGAATTAGTAAGTCAATATTTTGACTTAGCAATTTACCAAATCAGAATTATGACAAAATAATGACTTACTAAGTCAAAATAATGACTTACTAAGTCAAATTAATAATGCCTTACTGTAAGTAAGCGTTTGCAATAAGCGTTTGAAAACAAGAGTTAAAAGTGGGGCCACATGCTGACATATGCTCAACTCATCATGCTTAATATATTACAGCATTTGGGAAGCCTGTAGTTGATATTTATTATGTAAATGTTATATTTTTATCAACATGTGATAGCAGGGACCCTGCCATTCAAAACTAGGCTGCTACGTTACTAATGATTAATGTAACTATAGCTGAAAAAATAGTACAATAGCAATAAGAGAGACTATTCATCCCTGAACACCATGGAGTTCATGTAGCCTTTATGATGCAGTTACATTATTATATAAACTATCAGAGACAGCTTCAGGAAACTCTTCATTTAACATAATGTTGTTTTTTGCTGCTTCAACACAGCTCAATCAACACAGAAAAAGGAGAGAAAGACAAGCATTATTGACCTACAGTTAACAACTAACAGACAGGGCTTTGCTGTCCGTTTCATGTGGGGCACACACACACACACACACATGCGCACACGCGCACCGCACAGTGAGCTAACATTATGCTAAAAGCTAATTAGCCTTCACCTCAAGGACTGCGAGCGAGCTGAGCTGTCGCTTATGTTTCTAGAACGTCAACGGGCTCATAGTGATGTTACTAGTAGTTGAGTTGTAGAGGACTGGGAGGTGTTTATTATAATTTGGGGAGAGTCCGCTGCCTTATGCTTGCCTGTGCCGTGAGCACTGACTCCATGCGCTCTGAATACGCACTGCTGATTGGCTGTTACCGCTCTACGTGTAACCAATCAGATGGTTCTGTGGGACAATGCTGCGGGACAGCAGCACAGCAGAGAGACGTACTGACAGGGAAGGCAGAACCAAGCGGAGCAGCTTGTTAAGACGTTAGTTTAGGCGGTGGCTCTTTGTTGTTAAGTCTTAACAACAAAGGGCTGCGGGAAACCCTGTATGTGTATGGATGTATGTATGATTCACAGAACACATTTATGTTAAAACGGTCTATATTTTTCACAATTACTAAGTTTTTGTAGTAAAATTTGTTACTGGCTGGAGTAAAATGGTTGGTGTTTACGGTGGCCATTCACACTGTCTCGTCAACACGTACGCGCATGCAGCTCATTTAAATGTAATACATTTATAATATATAATAATATACGGTATATTAACAATATAATAAAAATATGCAATGTAATAATTAGGTATGTATAAATGATCGTTTTATAATTGAATCGTATAGCCCCTAAATCATGAGGTGCCCAAAGATTCCCATCTCCAATAGACATGTTGTGCTATATATATATATATATCGTAATGTCACACAGCACTAACTGATAGTGGTAATTTATTTGAGACATTGCTGTAGGTTACCTCGTGTTGTGTAGTAACCTTGCAAAGCATATTAATTTGGTAACACCGCTTATGAAATGTATATTATTATTACCAAAAGGCAACTTTTTGCAGCAAACATCAATCAAAGCAGCTAGTAATAGATCAAATGAACTGCTAGCATGTTAGTTATGTGTTGCTATGCTACGTCCATCTGTGTGTGTGTTTTCAAAGGGATTCTCCCTTGGTTTAAATCGAAGGGTGTGGCTGCTCTGCTTCTGTTCATCCTGCATACCAAGATCTCCATAGCAACAGGTTGTGCTGCAACTGCCTGTATGATAAATGAAAGTGTATTTATGATAATACAGATAAGTGTGTATTCATTCATGGTCGTACTTTAGTGTTAACTGCTGTGTTCACAACGTGGATGTAATATCGGCCCCAACTTGTTATGACTTTTTGTGATTTCCTCGCGGAGTTAGGATCTAACTGCACTTGAATTGTTTTATATTTAATAAAAACCCTTCATAAAATAATACAACACAATGCATGGAACGATTGTAAGGACAGCAGGAAAAATGAAGTATGAACGATGACTCTAATTCTCTATTATTGTTCTGTTATAATTGAGGTTCAGAATGTATCACGATTTTATGGTCACGGTTCATTTTGGATACATTAAGGCAGGGGTCGGCAACCCGCGGCTGTTTAGCGCCGCCCTAGTGGCTCTCTGGAGCTTTTTCAAAAATGTATGAAAAATGGAAAAAGTTGAGGGGAAAAAAATATATTTTTTGTTTTAATATGGGTTCTGTAGGAGGACAAACATGACACAAACCTCCCTAATTGTTATAAAGCACACTGTTTATATTAAACATGCTTCACTGATTCGAGTATTTGGCGAGCGCCGTTTTGTCCTACTAATTTTGGCAGTCCTTGAACTCACCTTAGTTTGTTTACATGTATATCTTTCTGCAACTTTCTAGGACGTGTTTTATGCCACTTCTTTTTCTGTCTCATGTTGTCCACCAAACTTTTAACGTTGTGCATGAATCCACAAAGGTGAGTTTTGTTGATGTTATTGACTTGTGTGGAGTGCTAATCAGACATATTTGGTCACTGCATGACTGCGAGCTAATCGATGCTAACATGCTATTTAGGCTAGCTATATGTACATATTGCATAATTATGCCTCATTTGTAGCTATAGTTGAGGTCATTTAGTTTCATTTAAGTCATATTAATTCAATTTATATCTCATGACACACTATCTGTATGTAATATGGCTTTTAATTTTTTGCGGCTCCAGACAGATTTGTTTTTGTATTTTTGGTCCAATAAGGCTCTTTCAACATTTTGGGTTGCCGACCCCTGCATTAAGGGAAAAAATGCAAACAGGAACACTGCTAAATATTGTACATTAATTTATGCTCATATGATGACATTAGTGCCATAAAAATCAAACCAACTATCGTCAATTCAAATGATATGCCAGCATATGTAATGTGCTGCTTAACCTTTGTGTTAGCATTAATTGCAAAATGAAATATAGAAAACTACAAAATGCTTTCAGTCAATTCTCTAATAAATACAATTTTCAAATAATTAATTAATTATATAGAATCTATAGATGTAGATTGAGATATTTTAGAACAATTAAGTATAACAGGATTCAGACAAGTACAACAGTAGGAGTTTAAAACCTATAACAGAGCATTTTTGTTCTTTGGGTTTCATCTTGGGCATGTTGTCGTGCTGTTACGTACATTTTGGTGCATTTATACTATGGGTGTCAAAAAAAAAAATGTTTTAGATTAATCGCGATTCTTTTTTGTAACGATTCTACATCGATGTAAAAAATCTAAAATCTATTAAAAAAAAAAAAAGTTTTGTATTTTTTTTAAACTTTTTTTTCCAATCTGTCCTGTCTTGCCATTCAGGCAAATCATATTGTTGATGTAGATGCCCATATTTGCTGTACAGACTTACTGGTTACTTCTTTTCTTGCCTTATTTGTATTTGACATTATTAAATGTTCGGGAAACATTTCATTAAATTATTTAACCATTTCTTTTAAGAATGCAGCTGAGATAGGCTCCAGCACCCTTGTGACCTCGAACGGGACAAGCGGTAGAAAATGGATGGATGGAATATAGAAATATATCAGAAATGTTTATTTATTTTATGGAGGAATCTAGTTAATCATACAACTGGCACCCAATGTTATTAAAAAAGTATAGATTTTGATTCGAGAATCGTTTTGAATAGAGAATCGATTCTGAATCAAATCGTTACCCCCAAGAATTCAATCGAATCGTGTGGTGCCCAAAGTTTCACAGCCCGAATGTATACCATGTATGGATAATCCGCTGGATTGTGTCCCCATTTTGTGACAATACCAATTGTGCGCATTCCAAACAGCTTGTTTGGCAGAAGTAGGAAGAAAGGCAAGATTGTTTTATAAATATCTCCGCAATGCCTCCACGCTTTGATTTCAAATTTTCAGGACTTATGCAGGTCCTAAATGCACAACAGTAGGTACCAATAGGTAAGAAAATATATGACATGATAGGGCCCCTTTAATCCATCCATCCATCCATCCATTTTCTACCGCTTGTCCCTTTTGGGGTTGTTACCTCATCTGTCAGCAGCCAATAGAGGAGCTTTTGTAACCTGTAGCCTGTTTTGAAATGATTATATTGTAATTGTTTATATCTAAAAATATGCAAGTGTTAACAAAGCTGCGTGCCTGTCTGCTTTTGGTTTAATGTTTTATTAGAGTAAACAAAATAATAGACTTTTTAAAATTAGTCATTTGGATTAGTTTACTATTCAAGCAATTCCTTAAAAGATTAGTCCTTAGTGGCAGCATTATTGGCATATGGCGATGGTGAGTGTTATGGGGGCTGGAACTGATCAGTGTGTTACAAAAGTCACTTGTAATGCAAAACCAGAGAATGTGTATGCAAAGCTATGGTGGTGGTATTCACACAGGAAATAACCAATCATGCACATTAAACCATGGCATCATTTAGCAACTTCTCGCGACTTTTTGGACAGCAACGAGCTGCTTTCCTTACTGAGCAACAATGATCAGGTTGATGCTGACAAGTGACACATCTTGGACAAAACCAAGTTGCATCATCTAACAACCACATGAAAATTTGTCTTTCCTAAATAAAATCAAGTCACTTTGAATGTTGTTTTCATCCCTCTAAACACTATGGTCATATGTAGTGTTTCTACCTGGGTTGCTGAGAGCCATAGTAAACAAGATTGCGTGACTAATGTCAGTTAATTAACAGTGGAAAATTGTTTGTCCTCATGATGAGCGTTGCAAAAGAAGGTCTGTTGGGACATTAGCTAACAAGTGTTGTAAAGAGGATGCAGAGGTTTAGAGGAAATGGCAAGAATTGAATATAGTGGTGAGCGTTTTCAACAGTCTTAACTTCTTGAAGGTTTTGGAACTATACCATTTTCTTGATGGTTGGTTCTGTTTTGACTAAAAAATGTATTGTTTAAAAATGCTTTTGAACAAAACAATCTACAAACATACAAAACATTGCAAGTGTTGTCCCCATCATTTCAGTTGCATCACATGTTGCACAGACTCATGTCAGCTTTTACCAAGATAGAGTTATAGTAGCAAAAAGAACAAGCTGCAGTCTATTTTGAAATTAAGTACATTAAGGATGTGCCATATGGCGGCCTTAATTCTATATTGCTATATATATGGCAGCCTCCTGCAATAAGGATGTACATTATATCATCATGAGGGACGGCGTGGCGCAGTGGCAGAGTGGCCGTGCGCAACCCGAGGGTCCCTGGTTCAATCCCCACCTAGTACCAAACTCGTCATGTCCGTTGTGTCCTGAGCAAGACACTTCACCCTTGCTCCTGATGGGTGTTGGTTAGCGCCTTGCATGGCAGCTCCCTCCATCAGTGTGTGAATGTGTGTGTGAATGGGTAAATGTGGAAGTAGTGTCAAAGCGCTTTGAGTACCTTGAAGGTAGAAAAGCGCTATACAAGTACAACCCATTTATTTATTTATTTATGTATTATTTGGTATATAAATGATAATAGAACCATTTCAAAATGGCTTCTAATTTAGTTGCTGGCATATGCCGTCATTGTGGTTATTGTAGCGGTTGCTTTAAGGTAGGTCTGGGCGAAATATCGATATACGCGATATATCGCGGGGTTGTCTCTGTGCGATATAGAAAATGACTATATCGTGATATCGAGTATACGTTCTCACGCAGTTGCTTTTAGCTGCGGGCATTAAACTGCATGCTCTACTCACTCTTTCCTGTCTCTCCTTCTCACAGACAGCAAGCGCACCTTCTTACATACGTCACATACTGTCACGTCATACGTCACATACGTATACGCCCTCCCCTAGCAGAGAGGTAGCAGCATGGCTAACGTTAGCTGTGATGCTAGCGGTAATACGAGAGAAAGAAGGTGCGAATCTGGTAACAAATGAAGGAATAATTAATTCCCAAGAAAAACAGCAGGGGGTCCATCGTCTGGCGGTGGTTTGGCTTCAAGTGGGAAGATGTCGAACAGACAACCGTAATTTGTCAAGTGTGGGGCAAAAGCGTTGCTATAAAAAGTAGCATTACTGCTGTAACAAACAGTTCAGGGTGTCCCAAGTTACCGGAGTGTTTTAGGTAAGGAGTAGGAGTTTTGTCCCTCCAGAGTTGTTGCCGTAGGGCTGTGACGTAGGATGTGTGTGGTTGTGGAAGGAGGTGTGTGATGTTGACATTAAAGAAGCGGTGGCTACCGAACCTGCTCTAATGTCTCCCGTTTATTATTTTATTAGATAAGTACACTGTATAGGCGAACCCACGGCACTCGGCTACACTGCTAATATGTAGCATCATTTGAAAAGTCACCCGCTAGACAATGAACAGTGCTTACTGCGCACGTCAACATCGTTCGGTGCCACACGTCCACACCATCAAAATGCCGAGGCAAACATTTCCAGATCAACACCGTATGAAAAAAATAGTGATTTTTTTAGCTGTGATTTCCTTCTCTGCATGAAAGTTTAAAAGTAGCATATATTAATGCAGTATGAAGAAGAATGTTTTAATGTAGACACATAGAATCATCATACTGCTGTGATTATATGCATCAAGTGTTCATTCAAGGCTAAGGCAAAATATCGAGATATATATCGTGTATCGCGATATGGCCTTAAAATATCGCGATATTAAAAAAAGGCGATATCGCCCAGCCCTACTTTAAGGACAAAATTCACCACATCTGTTTACTTGACTTTGTCATCATTATTTACTGTCATTGTTCGATTGTGCACATAACAATGTTGTTCTTGTTTAGCATTCATATATGCAGTTAAGAGTGAGTAATTCGGAGTGGCCCCTTTAAGTGACCGTCAGGAGACATTTTGAGTCGCTCGATGTTAGGAGTCATTCATTCTCGTCTTTGATGATTAAACGACGCACACATTTTTGTGCCTGAGAGGTGCTCGCTACCAAGTAGACAAACAGAAACAGCAATTCACATAAAACAGAGTCCATCAGCCGCTGGAAAGTCTGTGCGGCGCTCTTAAGATAGATAGATAGATAGATAGTACTTTACTGATTTTTTTCAGGAGAGTTCCCTCAGGAAAATTAAAATCCCAGCAGCAGTGTACAAAATTGAGATCGAATTTAAAAAATAAAACGTAAAAAGTAAATAATGGGGGTATAAATGGAAACAAAATAGAAAAATATTACAATAGAATAAAAATAAAAAGCAACAATGAAAATAAAAATATAACAGTAAAATAAGAATATAACAAAGAAACTAGGCCAGTGGTTCTTAACCTGGGTTCGATCGAACCCTAGGGGTTTGGTGAGTCGGCCTCAGGGGTTCGGCGGAGCCTCCGCCACGGAGGTAAAGACACATCCGACTTATCGTGTAAATAAAAACTTCTCCCTATCAGCGTATTATGGATACCCCCAAACAATGTTCCCTCTAATTTTCCATCTGATTTGCAGGTTGTTTGATTGATCGATTTAAACTTTTACTAGCAGATTGCAAAGGAAGAGAATACATTATATGAAACAATACAGTTTACACAGTACAGTACATATTCTGTACCATTGACCACTAAATGTTAGCACCCCAATAAGTTTTTCAACTTGTTTAAGTCGGGGTCCACATTAATCAATTCATGGTAATGTGTGTAAGATGTGTAATTTGTTTTGAGTTCATGCACTGTGTTGGTTTTGTTCTTTGAACAAGGTGATGTTCATGCACGGTTCATTTTGTGCACCAATAAAAAAACATAACTTTTTCTTCAATTTGAAAAAAATAATAGTATTTTTCACTAAAGAAGGGTTCGGTGAATGCGCATATGAAACTGGTGGGGTTCGGTACCTCCAACAAGGTTAAGAACCACTGAACTAGGCAGTAGTGACCATGTTATGAAAAAGTATTGCACTGTTATTGTTTTGCATCCCCTGTCATCCTAGTACCCTCCCTCCCCCCTAGAGAGGAGTTGTACAGTCTAATGGCGTGTAGGAGAAAGGAGTTTTTTAGTCTATTAGTCCTGCACTTGGGATGAAGCAGTCCAACATTGAACAGGCTCCTCTGGCTACTGATAACGGTATGCAGAGGGTGACTGGCATCATCCAGGATGCTCACTAGTTTTTCCACAGTCCTCTTCTCTGCCACCGTCACCAGTGAGTCCAGTTTTTTTCCGATCGTAGAACCGGCCCGCCTGATCAGTTTCTCCAGTCTGGAGCTGTCCTTCTTAGATATACTGCCCCCCCAGCAAAAGCCAAAAGGCATCCGTAAAAATTCGAACAGTCCAAATGGGGTGATGACCACTGTCTTTGGGATATCAGAGGGGTTGACCAGCACCTGATGATAGCCCCGGAGGAGATCTACCTTAGAAAACACAGTTTTCCCAGCCAGGTTGGCGGAAAAATCTCATCTCCAGGTTTCTCCACCATGTGGAGGGGCGAGCTGTCTGTGCGGCGAATGATCCCGAGGCGTTCCATGGTCTGGAATTCAGCTCTAGCGATGGGGAGCTTTGCAGGGTCCAGATGCCGGGCTTGTTGCGTGCACAGGGGGGCCCGTGGTGGCAATGTGGTGTTCCACACCATGCTTGGCGGTAGATGACGAAAATGTGGGCTGCGCCAGGGTGGGGAACTCAGCAAGGATGCGGAAAAAAGACGTCCGCGGTGGGTAGCATGCTGGAAAGCCTGATGGAGTCTGTCGTGCTGAGACTGCACTTGTACGAGCAGAACGTAATCGCATCCACCAAGCGCCTGTTTTTTTATATCCACAAGAAGGCCGAAAGCACAGAGAAAATCTACACTGATGAGCGGCACCGTCACTTTACAGTCACAAAGTTCCAACTGAAACGCTGTCCACCGAAACACAGTTCCACGTACCGTATACCGTAAGTGCGGATAGGGCTGCCATTGGCCGCTTCCATGGGGAGGCCAAGGGACTCAGACAGCATGTCCAACCTTGATCCTGGCAGGACGCTCCTCTGCGCGCCCGTGTCACACAGGAACCAGAGAGGGAGTCCTGGATAAAGAGCAGCCTGCCAGTACTGCTGACGCTCATGGCCACAGCTGAGCGCCGGCCCTGGCATTTCCCGGCGGCGGTCCACTGACACTGCACAAAGGACGGCACCGCCTGGCTTTGGTCCTGAACTTTGCATGGAAAAAGCATAGTCCAGAATCCGGTTGCCGCCTGGGGGCTGCAGCAGCAGCGACAGTGGAAGAATCTGCCATGGGTCTTTCTGCCCCAGCCGGAAAGAATGCAGCCACATAGGTCGGTTGGGAGGCTAAAAAGAACTTGTCTGCTTCAGAAGCAAGTTCGCAGCAGTCCAAAATGGCCGTTTTGGCTAAAGCAGCCCGCACCTGAGAAGGCAGGAGTCTCAGGAAAAGCTGCACGAAGAGGAATCCAGGCCTGTGCTCACCCGTAAGAGGTCTAGCATTTTTTCCATTAGTTCAGAGGGCTTGCAATCGCCAAGCCCCTGCCACGAAAAAAAGCGGCTAGCTCTCTCCGCGTCGGAAAGTTCAAATGTCTTTAAGAGGTGAGCCTAAACGTAAGATACTTGTTTCTCTCAGGTGGGTGCGTGAGGACGCTAACCACTCTGGTCGCCGTAGCACTCCCGAGGGAGGTACGACATAATAAAACTTTGTGTCGCCCTCGGTGATACCACGCAGGGCGAACTGTGCCTCGGCCTGGGCAAACCATGCAGTCGCGGAAGATTCCCAGAACTCGGGCAGCTTCAGAGAAACCGCATTCGCCGTCATGGTCGATAATATTCACTGAATCTGTTCAGTGAAGCGTCGGGGTCACCAGTGTTGCGCTTGTAGTGTGAAAGCAAGACAACTTGAAGTATCGTTTGACACACAAAATTGTTTGCGTCGTTTAATCATTAAAGACGAGAATTAATGACTCCTAACATCGAGCAACTCAAAATGGCGGTCACAACAAACCCCCACCTTTGGGAGAATCTCCTGACGGTCACTTAAAGGGGCCGCTCCGAATTACTCACTCTTAACTGCATATATGAATGCTAAAAAAGAACAACATTGTTATGTGCACAATCGAACAATGACAGTAAATAATGATGACAAAGTCAAGTAAAAAGGTGTGGTGAATTATGTCCTTAAAACACTGTATTATTCTCTCAAAAATATTATCATACTGATTGCTTTCTGGTGTAACATGTTTCTATCTACAATTCTGTTAAAACGTAATAAGCACTTATTCTTCCTTTTGTTTGGATACTTTACATTACTTTTGGGTGATACTACAAATTTGGGTATCGATCCAATACCAAGTAGTTACAGGGGCAGTATTGGTAACACCGATACTGATACTACTGATACTGATACTTTAAATTTTCAACACCATAGAATGATTCAATTATAATAAGTCAAAAACATAGGAATGCGGTGTAACAATATCAGTTACATATTTAGATTATTTCCTACTACTGTTACTGATTTAAATCTTTCGGTTTTTGCCAAACTGCTGCATGTGTCCAGGGAGTTTTTTTTTTCCTGAGTTTGTAAACCATACAAAAAACGACAAACATATTGATTCTATCATTGTGGTATCTGATAACTTACAACATGGTATCATTATTGTCGGTATTTGTATCAATCAGCCCAATTTGGTTTACATTTTAGAGCTCTAAAATGCAATAGCATATTCTTCTACAGTGTGTAGTGTAGCATGTTTAGCTATTCCCCTACTTGTAAGAAACTTCCTTTATCTGCTGCCAAGGAGGCGAGGATTGCCGACTTAAAAGGGGCTTTTCACTGTGGAGGGACATTAGCCGCTAGCAAGAATGTTACATTGCGTTGAGGATGTGTTTGTTCACCTGTTGCTGCCAAATTTGCGGGACACAGCAAAATGTATGTATGTACCTCAAGTAGAAAGTTGAATGTGCATATGAAAGCAACACAATTATAGAGAAAGTAATATGGCAGAAACAACATAATAATATAAATAAATAAAAATAAATGTGAAAATTTCGCAAGATGGCACCTTATGGACATGAGACGTAACTGCACTTTTTGTCCATATAGATAAAAACAGTGTTCATATATGAGGTCGAGTCTTACACATATGACTGCACGATTATGGGCAAACTAATAATTAAGATTATTTTTGATCAATATTGATATCACAATTATTAATCAGGATTATCCATCATGTTAGTTAAAACAGTGTTGGGGTGTGAACGTCATCATGTAATTTGTAATATCTGATAAAAATGCTCAACATAAACGTTATTTATATATTTAAAAACAAAATTTGTGTTTTTGTTTATTAATAGTATCAGTGTGTCAGCTTTTTTTTTTTTGAGCAGAAATTCTTCATATAGGAATTAATTATACATCATAAAACATTAACAAAATGCTATGTCGCATGAATGGTTATTAAAGTAACTACTTTGTGGAATGAAAAAAACACACATAATATAACAAACATGGTGTTTACATTTTAGCTAATATTGATGTTATTGGAACACTGACAAAATGAGCAGTTAAAGGACAAGTGACCTAGTAAACTAACTTAAGACTTTATAAACAGGTTGTGGCAACATTCCCGACACATCGCCTGCTGCATGGTAACTCTCAGTCCCAGCAGCTGACGGACGGATGCTAGTTGCACGTTCAAAATGAAAACGCAACATCAAATATTTTTCTCTTCCAACGGAAGTACCGTATTTTTCGGAGTATAAGTCGCACCGGAGTATAAGTCGCACCTGCCGAAAATGCATAATAAAAAAGGAAAAAAACATATATAAGTTGCACTGGAGCCCGGCCAAACTATGAAAAAAAACTGCGACTTATAGTCCGAAAAATACGGTAGAAGCGATTGAAATGAAGTGAAAAGAAGCGATTGCGTCCGTTTACTCGGATGGAACATTTTCAAAGCAAAGTTTGTGTAGTCGCCGCCATTTTTTCTCGAGCCGAACGGCTCTAGTGTGCATGCGCAGGGACTGCGACGCTTCAATTTTCAGGAAATACGCCGAGTTGCCTAAAATGCATTAATAAATGACGTTTTTTCGGTAATTAAAAATTTAAACGCTATTACTAAGCGTCTGGAATTTGATCGCGGTTTATCATTATACCGTTTACCGTTACATCCCTAGATATAACAATAGTATTAAAAGCTCTGTCCGCCAAATTAATATAATTTCTATCGTATATTGTCTGTCACACATACCTAAAGAATATTTCTTGCTGCCCTTGAGGCACAACATGATCGACATCATGCAGGACCGTAGTAGAATGTTTTTTTCTCTCAAACTGTTTACATTATGTTTACTTTACATTACAGTGTTTCCACGAGATTGCCACTATATATGTGTCAGTCGGGGCCTGGCTAGGGGCGTGGTCAATATGACATCATCATATATATGACGTCATGATAATTTTTATTATTTTCCCTAAAAAAAACTAAACAAATGTATATTTAATTAGTTTTTTAAATGTATATTTAAAAAACAAATATGTGTTGTTAGCTATTAAAAATAACTAGGGCTGTTAACGCTGGGGTTGACATTTGATTAATACAAATCAATTATCGCGTTACCAAATATGAATGAAGATTAATCACTTCCGTGTTAAAGCTTAACCCGGAAGGCACGCGCATTTGTCACACGGTCTGTGATTGCGAGGAGGGGCGGCCCATTTTGCTTTAGAACAGAACTTTGGATAAAACTAAGGTAACTTGTCTGTATTGCAGCGGCAAACGTTTTTATAATCAGCACACATCATGTTTAAAATACCATCTTAAAGCTAAACACATACTCGAGGATGGCGCAGACGAGAGGTGGGAATCTTTGGGCACGTCACGATTTAATTACGATTACGATTCAGGAGCTACAATTCGATTGACATATTATGTATGTTGATGCAGTCAAATTACTTCCCATCACATTTATTAAATTAACGGAAATGTGTGCAGCTGAGATAGGCTCTAGCACCCCCCGCAACCCCGAAAGGGACAAGCGGTAGAAAATGGATGGATGGGTGTGCAAAACTGGAACATAAGTGCCCTAAAATATGGAAGCTAGTCGGATCTCTCGGTGAAGTGACTGGATGCAGTCAGACAAATTTTAGAACTGACTGTATGACTTTAATTAGAATAAATAAATCGATTATCGAATATTTACGGTTACTAATCGATTTTATAATCGTCAATGTCCGAATTGAGATGCAATCAAAAAACTATTATTTCCCCCACCTCTAGCGCTGACAGTGTTACTCTTGCTGACTTTTTTTGTAAACCGCTACTAGCGACAAATCTAGTGACTTGGAGACTTTTTTATGTGTCTTGGAGACTCTGAGGTGAAAGTAAGCAGCAGTGAAGTCCATCCATCCATCCATCCATCCATCTTCTTCCGCTTATCCGAGGTCGGGTCGCGAGGGCAGCAGCCTAAGCAGGGAAGCCCAGACTTCCCTCTCCCCAGCCACTTCGTCCAGCTATTCCCAGGGGGATCCCGAGGCGTTCCCAGGCTAGCCGGGAGACATAGTCTTCCCAACGTGTCCTGGGTCTTCTCCGTAAAGAAGAGTAAATGGTGCACTATGTTAAGTTGTTTACTACATTATCGATTAGTAACTGTACCTTGTTTGAAAGATTATTTCAAACTGCAAACTTTCAAAATGTGCACTTAATTTTGACTATACTCCTTTTCACCAAGTTTTGAGCAAATCAATGACTTGCAGACTTGCAGTTCAGTAAAACATTAAAAAAAACATTTCTGTATGACATTCTGACTACCAAACTGTTCATTTTGGCAGTAGTTTTTAATTAGGTTTTAGTCAGTCTTTTGACAAAAACATATTTTTTAGTCATATTTTAGTAATCTAAATTGATTTAGTTTTAGTCTAGTTTTAGTCAACTAAATATCCCAAAATTTTAGTCGACTAAAATTACAGTACATTTTGTAGACTAAAATATAAAGTATAATGGTTAACGCATCTTTGAAGTTGTCTTGATACCACTTATATTAAGGTTATTATAAATACTGTACAGGGTTATAAATCAACTCTGCATAACTTGGAATATACAGATGCATTTATACTGAATATGGTGCATCACATTATTTGAATCAATTCAAACTAAGAGACTAATTAAAGCCTCCTAATTTTTTTTAGTTAACTTCCGAACGTGAATTCAAAAGAGTGTATTATGAAAATTGTCGAGCAGATCATCCGCCATTTTATTAAGTGAACGAACTGGGTAGAGCAAGTTGCGTGGCAGGTTATGCTCTGAGCGCAGTGTAAAATTAAATTATGCGCAGTGCATGCACTTAAATTATCATTAAACTAATAGTATTTATTAAACAGGAAATAATGGAAATGGAACATAAACATTTATTTGACACTCAAACCCTAATATTAAGAATGTATTGAGAACTGCTGTGTATCAGTGTTAAATTATTTACATACACAAATATGTATACATGAATTGTTGGCAATTTTGGAGTGCATAAGTTAGAGAAATCATATATTTAGTATTATATTCAATAACATTGTAACTATTTTTCTGTTCCATCATTAAAATGTAATGTGTACATTTTATCATGTAGGTTGTACCATTTATTTAGACAATTATAACAACAAAAAAATATCACTAATCATTAGTTTGTTAAAAAAAAAAAGAACACTCAACGCCAGTGTACAGTACATGAAAATATGTGTCCATGTTTATGGTCATATGAAGAAATAAACTAGATTCATTCTATATTGTGTATAACTACACTCAGTGTGCATAATAATTGCCGTCTTCTTGGCCACTGTCCGGTGTAAATACAGCAAACAGTGTTATAAACTAATGTATATACAGTATGTCTCACATAGCTGTCTTTCTTTGTGTGCTAGCTTGAAAAATGAAAAATATGCTCTTTTTGGTTGTCAATTGTGCAATTAACAGCTGAACAGTGTGGCGAGAACATCATTCAAGTGCACTGTTCAGGTATGTTGCTTATTATATTTGCGGGTAAAATCGCGGCATCCTGGTTTACTACAAAAGTAGTTTGTTTTTAAGTACCGGTAAGTATTTTTCGAACATGTGGACATGATGTAAGCGACATTGCTCATGCTCGTCTATAATAGTAACCATATTTTTTTATCGGATAAAATGGCAAAACTCAACAGCCACAAGCACGACAGACTAAAATGAAAACTTTCAATCGAGACAAAGTTGCTGAATGCAGTAGAAGAAGACGTCCAGATAAAGAAGAGACTTCTGGACATGATGGAAACATCAGAGAAGCGATCGTCTGACAATTTAGACAAACTAACATCAAATTACTAAGTCAAAATATTGACTTACTAATAATGACATACTTAGTATCTCAGGTAACTAGGACTGTTTTGTGTTTTGTTTATACTTTAAGGAAAAAATATCGAGATATATTTCGTATATCGCCATTCTGCAAATGGAGCGGAAAACACAACCAAAATTGTAGGCTTCTTTATTTCTCTAATATTTTTTATTTATTATAAAATATTGTTATTTGGTTATTTTTTAATAAACAATGTGTTCAATGTAATCAGAGTCTGTAGTCTATTGCCCTCCCCCAGGTTGTGGTGGCAGTGATGAGGTGGAGACGTGATGGCGACAGGCCGAGTTACACTGTTCTTCCACCCACCCACCCCCTTCCCCGTACTGCCGCCTATCCCGGGCGACGCCCTCTCCCACCACCTTAACTAACACATTTTCTGGGGGAAACACTGATATGTATGTGTGTGTGTGTGTGTATGTATATATGTATATATATACAGTATATATATATATATATATATATATATATATGTATATATATTTATATATCATAGTCATACCAAAGACTATAAAAATGGGACCCATTGCCTCCCTGCTTGGCACTCAGCATCAAGGGTTGGAATTGGGGGTTAAATCACCAAAATGATTCCCGGGCGCGGCCACTGCTGCTGCCCACTGCTCCCCTCACCTCCCAGGGGGTGATCAAGGGTGATGGGTCAAATGCAGAGAATAATTTCGCCACACCTAGTGTGTGTGTGACAATCATTGGTACTTTAACTTTAACTTTTTTAACTTTATATATATATATATTCCGCATTTTTAGACAATATTATTTGCCTGAGAGGCTAGGAGATACCGAGAGTAAAAAGTGGTAGAAAATGGATTAGAAAAGACAGATTTAAAAAGAAAATAATAATAAAAATTAAAAACATTTCTAATTAATTTTATTCATTTATTGTTTTAACTTGGAACTTCCTACGGGCCGGATTTTGGACGCTTGTGGTAGTAATGTCAAAAGAAGGGTAGTTTTCACAGGCTTGACCAAGATGAATTAACTTTGAAATACCTTTCTCTCCTTACTTTTGCTTACTTTTGTAAGTTAGGCTAAATTGTTTATAAAGGCGGGCTCATTACTAATGATGTTCACTATACCGTGACACCTTTTTATTCTTGTAGTGTGATAATTATAGAACATTAAGTTTTACTAACACTTGTGAATGTCATTGAAATAAATGAAAAATACAACACTTTGAATTTGAAAAGGTTGTACCAACCCAGGCAATGTTTGTCACATGAACGTGTTGTCATGGTGATGTAGTGTGTGTATGCATGCTACAACAGCATGCACGTGTGTGGATTTGTGCTTGCGAGGGGGAGCAAGACAGTTTGATATTAACTGTCAAAAAATCAATGGAATCCATTGATAGACTCTACATTATATATGTATTTTCTATATATATATATATATGTATGTATATATATATATATATATATATATATATATATATATATATGTATTGTCCCTTTCCACTGTTGTCACACTCACGAGACAAAGATTTGCATTTTGATTTTTGATAGTTAATACACAGTGACATTAAGGTCCTTTCACCCACTTCTCTGAAGTTTCTTTTATCGCTTTTTTATGTCTGGTCCAAACTTCAAGTGCAATATAATGTTTCACCTTCCAGGGGCACTAGACTTATTCCAGCCTCATAGGCGCGTAAGAACAAAAATACAAGTCGATGGGAGAATACGTGAAAGGCCAGATTTGACCGAGAACACCCACTTTTAGGTGTTTTTGTACCCAAAGAGCACATCTTTGATTGTGACAGACTTAAGTCGACTGGGAGAATGCTGCACAGCCACAATCCGTGCCGTTGAGCAAGCTTTTTTCACTTAAGCACATACGAGAATAGGACCCTATGTTTGTAATCACTCTGTGTATTGGTAATTCTGCATCGTTGACAATTATTCCATCTGTCATGCCCCAGATTGGCGTAAAGTGTACTGAATGTACTGCACCCCTAAGAGATATGGAGACATTACGTTATCGGGGTGCTCTGGGGAAAAATGGTAAATCCAGAAGACATTAAGCTCTTAGCATAGAAGCGTGGTTATGTGATGTGATCACGAAATGCAATTAAAGCTGCGTCTTAAATGAAGTCTTAACTGCACATTATGTCTGCGTGTGTGCATGCAAATCCCCTTTTAAAAAGGCATGCACCTTGGATATCATATACTGACCTCTGCTTTATTTGGACCTGTCAGTCAGCTCATGGAGCACCAACTGGGCCCTGGCATCCACTTTATCTGCTTCTGCTGTTGTGTGGCCTCACTACTCCCAGATAGCATGTTTATTTCATCTTTGATACTGTCCGAAGAAGAGCAACTTGTAGAAACATCTGCTGCTGGCGTGCTTAACCATTATTATTCTAAATCCTGTAAATATTAAAGACATGGCTGAGTATGTGATTATAAAATGGGAGTTAATAATACACAGTGATTGTTTGACATTACAATGTGTTGAGAAATTAATAAATGTTGCTGATCCTTGAAAAAAGGTGTCAACACCCACTCTCACGTAATACTTGCGGATGGAATATCTTATTATAGCACCATCAAGCTGGAATGTACTAAGAGGACTGGATCTAGAGTACATCCCATAATAGCTGCAAGCGTAATAGTGGGATGAGTTGTTGTGTCGGCTCATGTAGAAACTAACAATTGTAAAGCAAACAGGCCGGTAAGCGTTACTAGGCTATGCCCTCAGTGGGTATCAGATGTCAGAAATGTGTAGAGAGACGTATCGTGTTCTGCTGGTGTCTTAGTGAAAACGCTGAGGAGGGTAAGTTGCCCAAACCCCCTCAACACAACACTCTGTTCTCAAGTCAGGCTGAAATGGTGAAACGCCAGAGGTGAAACTCAAGCTTAGTTCATTTCCATTCCATCGTGTCTTGTGAGTCGTCTGCCTAATAAGAATCAGAGCTGACAAAATCCTTGAGTCTGCTTCTGTTTTTGAACAGCGTCTGAATAAAGTGGAGTTGAAATAATGGCAACTTAATAAGAACCTGCAACAATGCATGTTGTCACATTTTCTGTGCAGCAAACTATCTTACCCACAACACTCATTTGTGTTATTCTTTAAACAGGTTTCCATTATTTTGTGTTGTGTTTATTGCTGTTGTATTCAGACATGGAGGAATAAACAATCAAAAGGCAAGACTGCAGATGATACAGTACTTGATAGGGCATCATTGCCACATGCTGGGCAAAAAGAAAACTGACAAAAATGAAAAGTTGTAATCCCCTTACGGTATTTTCCCCTGAAGAGTATAAAGGAATTTAAAAAAATAAGCTATTATTATGAACAACTGTGAGGCGATTCTTTGACATCATAAAACATTGTAAATCTGTATGCTGCTTGGGTGCTAAAAATAGTCAAAAATTATCTTCCTCTCAACTTTTTAGTCTTTTGTTGAATGAAATTGTGTATATTTGTGTTAAATACAAAGTGTCAGGAATGACTGGCAGGCGCGTGTGTTGTTAACGCAAGAAGGCTGAGTTGTACTAATTTGTGGATTTACGTTAACACCTTAAGAGTTAATACCAAATATTGCCTCTTGTCATGAGCATATCATTTACTTGTTGAGCTCTTATGTCATTAACTTCACCTGACTTTGAACTTCCACCATTCCCATCATTCCATACTGAGGGCTTTAATAATAGCCTTGGAAAATTATGTGACAAAATTACTTTTACAATCCTTGTGGTAGACCTGGGCGATATCTTAATTTTATCGATATATTGTGGTGTTTTTTTTTCAGACAATTTGACAAATAAAATATAATTGTTTTTTTTCTTTCCCTTTTGCTGCGGCATACTTTTTGCCCCTCAGGAGCTGCCGTGGCACACCTGGCAAAGCATGGTTAGCTAACTCTAACAAAAGCTAAAGTTTGTTCCAAAGAAAAGAAAAGTGTTGTCAGCACTTTGGTTTTGCGGCAACAGACATGTAGCAACTGACTGTAAGGTGCAACATTTGTTTATAAAAAGCAACTGAACATCAAACTTATTCCTGCATCTTAAAACCAAAGCCTCCAGTCGAGTGCAGGAAATACAATTGTTTACCAGGCGAACAAGACACGTGCTTAAAATCAGCTTACTGTCATTTACACCAGGTATGAATCAGAATCAGAATCAGCTTTATTGTCATTACGCAAGGTAACGAGATTGAGGCCATTCCATACAGTGCGATGTGTGCATGCTAGAAAAACAATGTGCAAATATATAAAAATATAAAAAATGTAGAAGTGCAATGAATATGGTGTGAAATGAATATATACATGAAAAAAAAAATGAAAAAAAACAACAAAAAAACCAAAACAAAAACAGGGTGATTGGTGGAATGGGTTATTGCACCGAAGAGAAGGCAGTTATGAGGGACAATGGGGCAGTCCGTTCAGGATGGTTATGGCCCTGGGGAAGAAGCTGTTCTTTAGCCTGTTTGTTTTGGTTTTAATGCACCTGCATGTTGATACCATGTATGGTGAGAAAGCAGGACAGAGTGATCACTAAAGTAGTCGCTCTGCACATCGCCAAGATGTGTGAATTAAAAAAAATTAAATTACTAAAACAAACTATAGTGCTCCATGTGTTACTTGAATATGTATTTGCATTCAGTGCATAATACTACATTGTTATTTACAGAAGTATGTTATTCAAGACATACGTTTTTTTAAGTTTGCACTCGGGTTGTACGGTATACCGGTATTAGTATAGTATCACGATATTAATTAATCATATTCGGTAGTATACCGCCTCTAAAAAGTGAAGCTATAACACTGAAACACCCTCAGGAAGAGGTGCTTTAAGATATGGCTAGCTAGCTAGCGGCTAAAATCTATCTGCAGTCTGCAGTGTTGTAGCTACTTCTAAATCACTAATCCTCGCTTCCATGGCTACAAATAAAGTAAGTTTCTTACAAGTATCATCCCTGCAGGACGAGGAATAGCTAAACATGCTTCAGTACACACTGCTCACAGGTGTCACCGCTAATGACACCATACCTGAATGTAAACAAATGCCTTTGTTGGATCTACACCTAACATCCACTGTAATGATACCAATTACAAGAGCGTATCTAGTCGATACTACTATGATTACATCGATATTTTTTAGCATCACAAAATCTTCTTTCATTTTTTTTAAACCTATAGTATGTTTATAAACTCAGGAAATATGTTCCTGGAAACATGAAGACTTTGAAAATGACCAATGTATGATCCTGTAACTACTTGGTTTCGGATTGATACCCAAATTTGTGGTGTCATTCAAAACTAATGTAAAGTATCAAACAACAGAAGAATAAGTGATTATTATATTTTAACAGAAGTGTAGATAGAACATGTTGAAAGAGAAAGTAAACAGATATTAACAGTAAATGAACAAGTAGATTAATAATACATTGTATACTACTTGTCCTTAATAATGTTGACAAAATAATAGAATGGAAAATTATACAATATGTTACTGCATATTGTATGTCAGCAGCTAAATTAGGAGCCTTTGTTTGCATACTTACCACTGTCTAGTATGTTCACTATTTTATTTAAGGACAAACTTGCAATAAGAAACATATATTTAATGTACCCTAAGATTTGTTGTTAAAATAAAGCCATTAATGCCATTTTTTGTGGTCCCCTTTATTTTATTTAGAAAATTACCAAAAAGTATCGAAATACATTTTGGTACCATCACCGGTACCAAAATATTGGTATCGGGACAACATTAGTTTGCACTTTATCGATCTCAATGTTGGAGATTGTTTATTTGCATGCAGTGTACAATGCTACATTTTTGTTAACAGAAAGTAGTTTATTTAGGACGGAAGTATTGTTTAGCTCTTAATTTAGTTCTTTGAAAATTATTCCATAAAAAGTACAATTATTCAAATTAGAATTTTGCTAAGCGTAAGATGCAGTGTAATTTCAAACTACTAGTTTATAATCAATCTAACTATCGTGGGATCACACTCCTCAGCCTTCCCGGTAAGGTCTATTCAGGTGTACTGGAGAGGAGGCTACGCCGGATAGTCGAACCTCGGATTCTGGAGGAACAGTGTGGTTTTCGTCCTGGTCGTGGAACTGTGGACCAGCTCTATACTCTCGGCAGGGTCCTTGAGGGTGCATGGGAGTTTGCCCAACCAGTCTACATGTGTTTTGTGGACTTGGAGAAGGCATTCGACCGTGTCCCTCGGGAAGTCCTGTGGGGAGTGCTCAGAGAGTATGGGGTATCGGACTGTCTGATTGTGGCAGTCCGCTCCCTGTATGCTCAGTGCCAGAGCTTGGTCCGCATTGCCGGCAGTAAGTCGGACACGTTTCCAGTGAGGGTTGGACTCCGCCAAGGCTGCCCTTTGTCACCGATTCTGTTCATAACTTTTATGGACAGAATTTCTAGGCGCAGTCAAGGCGTTGAGGGGATCTGGTTTGGTGGCTGCAGGATTAGGTCTCTGCTTTTTGCAGATGATGTGGTCCTGATGGCTTCATCTGGCCAGGATCTTCAGCTCTCACTGGATCGGTTCGCAGCCGAGTGTGAAGCAACTGGGATGAGAATCAGCACCTCCAAGTCCGAGTCCATGGTTCTCGCCCGGAAAAGGGTGGAGTGCCATCTTCGGGTTGGGGAGGAGATCTTGCCCCAAGTGGAGGAGTTCAAGTACCTCGAAGTCTTGTTCACGAGTGAGGGAAGAGTGGATCGTGAGATCGACAGGCGGATCGGTGCGGCGTCTTCAGTAATGCGGACGCTGTATCGATCCGTTGTGGTGAAGAAGGAGCTGAGCCGGAAGGCAAAGCTCTCAATTTACCGGTCAATCTACGTTCCCATCCTCACCTATGGTCATGAGCTTTGGGTTATGACCGAAAGGACAAGATCACGGGTACAAGCGGCCGAAATGAGTTTCCTCCCCCGGGTGGCGGGGCTCTCCCTTAGAGATAGGGTGAGAAGCTCTGCCATCCGGGGGGAGCTCAAAGTAAAGCCGCTGCTCCTCCACATCGAGAGGAGCCAGATGAGGTGGTTCGGGCATCTGGTCAGGATGCCACCCGAACGCCTCCCTAGGGAGGTGTTTAGGGCACGTCCAACCGGTAGGAGGCCACGGGGAAGACCCAGGACACGTTGGGAAGACTATGTCTCCCGGCTGGCCTGGGAACGCCTCGGGGTCCCACAGGAAGAGCTGGACGAAGTGGCTAGGGAGAGGGAAGTCTGGGCTTCCCTGCTTAGGCTGCTGCCCCCGCGACCCGACCTCGGATAAGCGGAAGAAGATGGATGGATGGATGGATAGTTTATAATAAAATAAAAGAAAACCTTGTTTTGAATCATCTCTGTCATTTGTCTTCAATGGCTCCTTTAAATATTAAGGGACAAATCGTGAAGGACCTGAGAGTATTTGTAATCGGCATAACAGGCTGCCATTAATCATATTAATTGAATCATACTCAAGAAGTTTACTTTTTGGCACCTTATTATAAATGGTTTACCTTAATTTGTCCAAGTGGTGTCTGTAAATAATATGTAATTGTTGGATGATGTAATTTTGATGCTCTGTGCATTTAATCGTGCTGTTTTTGCTTAGATTCTAGGTCTGCTATGTGAACTGCATGTTCTGAGACACAGTAAAGACGAAAACTCGAATCCAGTTAAGACTACACTGCTTTGTAACTTGACCCACCCACAGTCACTCCTCATGACAAGAACACTTTATGCAGCTGTTTAGGAGAGCAACCACTAGAGGGCGCACAAGATCAGAATATTATTAGTAAGGCGTGGTGGCATTTGAAAGTGTTCATAAAGTCAATATAGTGGGACTTTTGCTTCCATGGCAAACTGCAAATTAGATGTGGTTTATTCTTTTTTTAGTGTTACATATTACTTACGATATTTTTTTTTATACAGTTGATAAAAATCTTGTTTATTTTTATTATGCAGGGGATGTGTATTAGCAGTATGTATTCTTTGGTAGAAACAACACTGCTCCCATTTCACCAGTTTTGTTAAGCATACTCATTTAGGTGTAACTATGCCACCCTTAATGTGTTGCAAACAGATTGATGTCTGTGCTAGATTTGTTTAAGAGTTTACAGAACTGAAATAAAATTGTATAATAACTATTAACTGCTACTAAAAACAGTGATATTTTTAGGAAATGCTTTCATTTCCGCTGCTGTCCTCCAGAGAGCACTGTCTGTTACCAATAGAGAGCATTGCCTTCAAGAAGGTAGTCCTGGAATACTTCATAAGCCATACTTGCCAACCTTGAGACCTCAGATTTCGGGAGGTGGGGAGAGGGGGATGGGGTGGGCGTGGTTGGGGGTGGGAGAAAATTTGTCCCGGGAGGTTTTCGGGAGAGGCGCTGAATTTCGGGAGTCTTCCGGAAAATCCGGGAGGGTTGGCAAGTATGTCATAAGCTATATTAAATTGTAATATACAGTATTGTTATCCTGTACAGGCTAGCATGGAGCTGAAATTCCCGATGACCTGCTAGTTAGTCACAGTTTTTGTTGTGCAACTAGTGTCCACTTCATGACAAAGAAATATCTCAGCTGTTTTGGCAGATGATGACCGTATCAAAGATGATAGTATATACATTTGAGTTTGATTAAAGCTTAATGAATCAGTAACATGTTTACAGCTATGATTGTTCTGTGCCGGTGAGATGCCAGTCCCTGCTTTCCTGTCCCCCGCCCCCCCAAAAAACTCTAACCTGGGTCCTCCGCATGAACGAGAGCGTGCTAGCTAATGCGCTGAGGGCTATCCATTTGATAACCAGCACTGCTCTTGAGGTCGTCAGGTAGTTAGGTTTACCAAGGTACACATGGCCCAGCCATACTGGCTGTCCTCCGTTACACCAATGTCATATGTAGAAGAATAGGAGGTGTGACATTTAACACCCAATATTTAGAGCAGGGGTGTCAAACTCATTTTAGATCAGGGATCACATGGATAAAAATCTACTCTCAAGTGGGTCAAAATGGTAAAATCACGGCACGATAACTTAAATATAAAGACAACTTCAGATTGTTTTACTTTGTTTAAAAATAGAACAAGCACAATCTGAAAATGTACAAATCATAATGTTGTTGGGATTTTTTTTTTACACTTACATGTTGCGGTTAATAGTATTCTATCTTTATTTGTCGTTATTTATACTTTCTGAGTAAATTATGTGATAATGTTCCTCAGTCAACTCATTTGTGTTCATCAAGATAAAAAAATAATTTATCAAAATCAAATTACAGGATGTTATTTATGTAGTTTGCTCATTTTTCTCGACTGGTGCACTAACACGTGTTTTTTTTTTTTTTACATATGTAGTATAATCTACAAAGATACAAATAATTGCTATTGCGACATCTAGTGGACACATTTAGAACAGCGGTTTCTTTCATTCAAAAATTCCGGCTCATTTTTATACTTGGCAAACTCATCCCGCGGGCCGTATAAAACCTTTTCGACACCCCTGATTTAGAGCTTTTAACTGATGGAAAAGCGCTCCGTGTCATGTCTGTATTATCATGTTTTGTTTTAAGTCATGTTTTGTTTAGTTTCTGTCTTTTCACTCCCTTGTCTGGTCACCATAGCAACCATTAGTTTTCACCTGTCACGTCACGCACCTGTTTCACGTTTTGAGTCACGCACCTGCTTTCACTAATCATGTCCATAGTATTTAAGTTACCGTAATTCATTTTCTGTTGTTCGGCCTGACGACCTCGCACCCCATATATGCTTCTGCACACCCTTATGATCCTTGCTGCTCCTTTTTCATGCCGGTTCCATGCCAAGTAAGTTTTTGTTTATCAAGCCACAGTTAATGTTTTGTTTTTTCATAGTTTATTCTCCGTCACTGTGCGCGCTTTCATTTATAAATAAAGTTGATTTGATTTGATTTGATTTCATTTATCCCTTTTTTTTATATATATTAAATTGATATATTAAAACCCGCCATGTACCTTAATTCCCGTCTCGCCCGTGCCAACTTTCCGTTGCATCCTGGAAAAGCAAACACCCCGGACCAAGTCTTGACACTCTGTCAATGATTTAGATTTTTCCCGCTTGTAATTCTCTCTTTACTAATACACAATCCCCCAAAATAAAGTACTGATTGTGTGGAGATGCAGGTGTTGTAAAGCATGAAGGCTGCCAACAACCCATCAGGAGAAGAATTAGCAGCCAAGTAACAATGTCAAAAAAGCGTCATGAAGAATAACTGAAACGCTGAGCCGACACTACAACGTGAGCAACTTGTAAGTTGTTAGGACACACTTTGGCTACAATAAGAATGAAGTTGACCAAAAAGTAAAGTAGTAGTTGAGAGTAGAATAATCGTGCAATGTGCATTAACCAAAATCGAGGTAAAAGGTTCAGTTAATCGTGATTTTGATCATCTTGTTCTTCCTTAGATTGTAAACTGGTTGATTTTGTTTTTGTGGACCTTTAGTATATGCACTGCAACCACATCATTTTCCCGTTGTGGGATGAATAAAGTGTATCCTATCCTATCCTATATAAATCAACAGGGCCTCTGCTCGCTGCAGCCAAGTATGTCATATTGTCTTTGTGGTTTTAAGACACAATCAATTTCAGTTTCACACAATTGAAAAAATTCTTAATGATTACCCAATCAATTCATCGAAATCCGGAGTATATTTTGTTTTACAATGTTGTGAAATTGAACCAACCAAATATCCCTTACATATCAAGAATGTACCATGTTACAATCAGGACCTTTTAAGCAATGACTATAAGCACTGTTGTCCCGATGAACCAAATGAATGACTAGTTTTATCGATTTGTCAGACAGATGTATTCTTTAAATTCATATGCTAAAACGTGGGGGTACATAGACAATTAATGTTGGCAAGTTAATATTCCTAAAATGTTTTTTTAATTACACACCCTGTTGACTGTCTGAAGTACCCAGTACTCAATTACGACACTACACTCCTAAAAATAGATTTGTTGCCTAGACTTTGATGTATTGGCTGTTCTTGAGGTTCTAATTTAAAACATGCCAGTTACAGCACTGTGAATATATCACAATTGTGCATGTTGCCTTGTAATTTGCATGGTGTTACCCGTTGTTTTACTGTGCACTTAAACATTCCTTAGATTCTCTGCAAGATTGCACTTAACATCAGCAATACAAGACAAGCAGGTGGTTACACAAACTTCCCTCTGGTCTTGCTTGCAGGATGAACTGGCAAACACTGTTTGAACGCTAGTCTAACACCAATACAATTGTCTATTAATTATGAGTTACTGCTGGAATTGTGCAGAATGTACACACTTAATTACTGTAAAACCTTGGAAATATTAGTACACATTCCATGTGTTCTGTATTTGCTGCGATAAATAAATATGACTATTTGTTGTGGATTTTATTTCATATTAGGAAATTGATTAATTACTTCTAATTGTGTATATATATTATTGGAATATTTAAATTACTTTTCTAACTTGCACAACATTTTTGGCACTGTTTCAAAAGTACTGAAATGGCACTGGTATGGAATAATATGTAAACAATGAATACCTTTAAGTAGGGCTGGGCGATATATCGATATACGCGATATATCACGGGTTTGTCTCTGTGCGATATAGAAAATGACTATATCGTGATATTCGAGTATACGTTCTCACGCAGTTGGTTTTAGCTGCTGGCATTACACTACAGGCTCTCCTCGCTTTTTCCTGTGTCTCCTCACAGACAGACAAGCGCACCTTACGCACGTCTCATACTGTCACGACATACGTCACATATGTACACGCCCTCGCGCAGAAAAGAGGTAGCAGCATGGGTAACGTTATCTGTGATGCTAGTGCAGCCGTGCGAGTGGTATACGAGAGAGAGAATGTGTGAATCTAGTAACAAATGAAGGAAAAATTAATTCCCCCAAAAAACAGCAGGGGGTCCATCGTCTGGTGGTGGTTTGGCTTCAAGTGGGAATATGTCGAACAGACAACCGTAATTTGTCAAGTGTGGGGATAAAGTATTGCTATAAAAAGTAGCGTTACTGCTAATATGTAGCATCATTTAAAACGTCACCTGCTAGAGAATGAAGAGTGCTTACTCCGCATGTCAACATCTCCGTTCAAGTGCCACACGTCCACATCATCAAAATGCAGAGGCAAACATTTCCAGATCAACACCGTATGAAAAAAATAGTGATTTTTTTAGTTGTGATTTCCTTCTCTGCATGCAAGTTTAAAAGTAGCATATATTAATGCAGTATGAAGAAGAATGTTTTAATGTAGACACATAGAATCATCATACTGCTGTGATTATATGCATCAAGGCTAAGGCAAAATATCGAGATATATATATCGTGTATCGCAATATGGCTTTAAAATATCGCGATATTAAAAAAAGGCCATATTGCCCAGCCCTACCTTTAAGTTTAGATCACTTCTTTATCTTCAGGACCTGCTTCCTGTTACGTTTTGTATCCTGTAAACCAACCCCATCCCTTTCTGTTGACTTCTTTGGGTATGCCGCCATGCAAGGGAACTAAACGGGCCTGCTTGTTCTTGATAGAGCACCGTAACCAAATGAGAAAATATCTGATTTAAGACTTACAGGTTGCCCTCTGTGCCTCACATTTCCCATCACACTGTGCTGTTTGGTTAATTTGTGAGAAAGCAGAGCAGAGATAGTTGTTAGTGTACCCTAAGGAATTGACACATTGTGTGACGGTCAGCTGATGAAGGCTGTACTACAGACTGCAGCTGTACGGTAAGCAGCGGCCATGTGAGTTGTGCTCATCACAGCCTCGTGTTCATACTGCACACAATCTTGTCTATCTTGTTGACATATGAGCCTCTTGTTTGTAAGAGATTACATTAATCAATGAGTTCATGTAATGCTGACTGGGCCACAAATAGTCAAACTTTTGCTTCTATCCTTTTTAAGTACCGTAAATTTCGGACTATAAGTCTGTACTTTATTCCTACGCTTTGAACCCTGCGACTTATAAAACGGTGTGCCTAATTTATGATTTTTTTTCGGCAACTGCCATTATGATTTGTGTTCAACAAATACTTTTCATTAAACACAAGCAGAGACACTGAATAGGTTTGTTGTTGTTTGGGATATGGCGCTATCTTTTGGGCAAGTTTGCTCACTGCAGGTGCTGCGGGGTGAACGTCTACAGTTTTCCTTCCGTTTAGTGCTTCGAATCGGAAGTATACACGCCATTCCGTCTTCTAGTCCTCCGTAGCGTTTTTAACAATGTTTGTAAGTTTTACATCCATCCATCCATCCATCCATTTTCTACCGCTCGTCCCTATATAACTAAAACAATTCTTACTTACTAAACTGTCTCATGTGTGATGTATGTAGGAGTGTTTTCACGCATATTTGTACACGCTATCGTAATGTAATAAAGCTAGCACCGTTAGCATTAGCCAATATGCTAACATGTTTACTCGGGGCGGCATGGCGTAGTGGGTAGAGCAACCGTGCCAGAAACCTGAGGGTTGCAGGTTCGCTCCCCGCCTCTTACCATCCAAAAATCGCTGCCGTTGTGTCCTTGGGTGGGACACTTCACCCTTTGCCCCCGGTGCCACTCACACCGGTGAATTGAATGATGAATGATAGGTGGTGGTCGGAGGGGCCGTTGGCGCAAATTGCAGCCCCGCTTCCGTCAGTCTACCCCAGGGCAGCTGTGGCTATGAAAGTAGCTTACCACCACCAGGTGTGAATGATGAATGGGTTCTACATGTAAAGCGACTTTGGGTACTTAGAAAAGCGCTATATAAATCCCAGTTATTATTATTATTATGTTTACGAGTGACTCGGATGGTATTATTATTAGGGATGTAACGGTTTTGTAGATACCGCCGTAATATGCTATGGTTTCAAAATCTTCTCAATCATGCCGTGACGCGATCAAACAAAAACTTTGAACAGGTTTAAAAATAAACTACATTTCCCAGAATCTTCTGCGCAGTGCGAGTTCGCAATGTGGGAGCGTGGAGCAAAAGCAGGAAGTGGAATATAGAATTCATTATTTTAAAATCTGTTCATAACAAACAAACCCTGGCGTAAACATAACCTCTGTGGCGGAGTAATACACAACGCCTCGTTTGTCTGTTGCGCACTGAACTACTTGATAAGCTACCATCACTTGTAAAAATGAAGCAAGCGAAGCTAAACGTCAATTTGTGAGGTGTTTACATGATTAAAAGTTCAAATGTGAGTTAACTTTTCTGAGAAACTGCATTTTCAAAACTGATATAAAAAAAATGTCCACTGCAGAGGACACTGCTTCTCAGAAAGTAAAATTTGAGAGACACAGTGGACGTTCCCGCACAATTCTTTGTACTTAAAAATACTTGTTTTATAGTAATAATTATGATTAGAACATTTTAACATTGTTTGTTTTCAATTACAGTAAGCGTGTTTATCCTAAACATTCCTGCCACTTCATTTTACACACTATAATATTGTTAAGTATTTTCTTAGGATTTATACCACAAGAATATCGTATTGTGGACTTAATACTATAATAATATCGTACCGTGAGATTTGGATATCGTTAGATCCCCAATTATTAACGAACAATTGCATTCTTTTTGTATTGTTTCAGTTTCACAAATTCCTCAGTAAATTCACCTAAACGTCACCGTATAGTTATTGAGTTTGTTTAGCTGATTGGAGAGCTGGCTTCCGCAGCTAATGGGTCCATGACGATGACTTCAATTTTGTTTGATTAGCCGTTTTACTGCCGCGTTACAGGCACCGTTTGGAAACACTTAAGGTATAATTTAATTTAGTTTAATAAACATTTACAAAGTATTTGTGTGTAAATAACTAATTTCACAACTTACAAACTGTATCTGCGGCTTATAATGGAACTTTTTTTTTTCTTAAAAAATTTTGTGGCTGCGGCTTATATACTTGTGCTCTCTATAGTGGGGAAAATACGGTAATTATCTGTGGTTGGGCCATGTCTTCAGTGCTTGTCTAACGGCTGACATTGCTGACTATTGTGGGATTGATTGGGATGGGCCACAAATATTCAAACTTGAAGACTTTCACATTCAGTTTTGCTCCAGCGATGGGATTAATTGAGTGCCGTTGTGTTGCAGTTGACCAACATCACCCTGCATTTGATTGACGAGCAGTCCAGAGTGTAGTCTGCCTCGGATAGGCTTGATCCTGAAGAAGATAAGCTCTATAGGAAATGTGCGAATGGATGACATTTTTAGGACTGTCAAATTCCATTTTTTCTGCTTCCATTCTCTATCCTCTCCAATGCAGAACTCGAACGGGTGATAACGGTGGAAATGAATGGTTGTTTTTTTTATAGCTCTCCAACTATGCCCTGCCCACTGCTTGACTGCATGTAGAATCAAATAACACTGCATAGGAAGTGAGGGAATGTTTTACTGCGTTTGTGTCCTCCCTCTGTGCACCAGCTCTGGACTTCCTCTTTCTCTGAACAAAAGCTGACATGGCTGACAGCTGCCCTCAGGCACAGAATAAAGCCCACACTTCCACGCTTTCCTGCTAGCAAGCATAAATGCATGTCATGCTTTCTGAAAATGTGTGTGTCAGTAAGTATGTGTGCATGCGTGGGTACTGCCCTCCAAAGGGGCGGGTCAGTCCTGCGCTTCCTTATTTGGATTGTGGGGTTGAGGGTCGCACGGCATCGAACAGTCTGCTAGTGATAGACACGAAACTTTGGAAGACCTGACATGAACCCAGGAAGCTAAAGTACACTAAAACCTTGTGATTAGTAAACAACATACATTTGAGAAGAGAGAGCAAAGGTAAGAGTGAAAACATCTGGACGGACAAAGAGAGCAAGAGAGGCGGAGAAGGAACAGGGAGTCATTGAGAAGAAGCACATGGTGTAAAAATGCCTACTAATTTTACGGTGGTCCCGGTAAAGGACAGCTCGCAAAAGGCAAAAGAGACGATTGAAGAGGAAGACGGCATTAAAGACAATGACTTAAAAGATGATGTGGACGTTGAAGGTGAGAGCAGACATTTTTACATCTACTGGATGAGGGATGATTACATTTACTGGACTGTTATTAGCTTTGGATTTCCCTCTGACATTGTAACCATGTTAAATGCGCATTCAAGAAGGAAAAACAATCGCTGAAAACTTCCAGCTCTTCTTACATAATACAAAACAAGCTCCCCAATAAGTTATTTTCATGTCATTGTCTGTATTCCTGAGATTGTTTGATGTGTAGTAAATAAGGTTTTTGCAATCTTGTTTCCTTCTACAAATACTAGATTATCTTTTTGTGGCCTAAATATTTTCTCCTACTCCCATTTGAACTCCATTCTACGAGTTATCTACAGTATTATGTATTTATTTGAACATTTCTCATAATCTCCAATGCTGCTGAAAGGAGATTCATGTCAAGTAGCAATGAGTACTGAATTCAGTACTTTTATGGGTACCTAAGAAATTTCGTCAGTACTACCGGGTACCAATTCATGTCAAATTAAACATTAAGATGTTTTGTTACCTTTTTCTGCATGTGACGTCCTGTCCGGTTGCAGACTCGGCACCGGTTCAACCACCTGGCGGGCGTATTCTTGGTGGACTGCCTCTCAGTAATTATATCATAATTAATAGCATCATAATTAAATTAAATTATCCCCTCAACTCCCCCCAAAATGGATTAACTCGCTGGAATAAAAAAGACAATATAACATACATCCATAAACGTGGACGCATGTGAAAAAGTGCAATATATTTATCTGTACAGTAATCTATTTATTTATTTATATATTTATTTATTTTATAAATATATATATATATATATATATATTTATATATTATGTATATATATTTATTATTTATATATGCACCTTATTGCTTTTTTATCCTGCTCTACCATGAGCTTATGTAACGAAATTTCGTTCTTATCTGTGCTGTAAAGTTCAAATTTGAATGACAATAAAAAGGAAGTCTAAGGCTAAATATATATTTATCCACGCCAACAAAGCAAGCATTTATGACAGAAAGCACACAAAAGTAAGGCTTCACTTTTTAAAATGTGCTAGCACGTTGCTAATTACTATTGGATATGACATATACAGTGGAGCCTTGATTTACAAACTTAATTGGTTCTTGAACATGGTTTGTAAATCGAAAACGTTGAAGCAGAGTTATCCATAAGAAACAATGTAAACATGAATAATTGGTTCTAGCCTTGAAAAGCATTTACAAAAAAAAATACACACTCAACAACGGCCAGCTGAACTGCCACTGCGCGCACACACACAAAAGTCCCATAGGTGCTCTCAAAAACATTAACAATCATGTTGCTACGATTAAAAAAAGTAAAATCCTCTTTACTTTTCTGTCGACAAATGTTTGTGGCATGCAACAGACGAGGAGATGAAGGCAGAAACACAAAGTGGAGAGGGGAGGGGAGGAGAGGCAGTGTGTTACTGCTCGAAAGGAGAGTCCTCTTCTTGGGTTCCCACTTCTCTCTAAGTCTAAGTCCACAGCGATTCCCTTCTTCTTTCCAAGCTGGTTTATTGGCTTTTTTAGACCCATATTAAGAAAGCAAAATAGACTAAATTTGGTGAATGACGAGAAAAGAAACATGCTGAATCACTCAGGAGTGGCGACTGAGTAATGGAATGCGTAAAAAGGATGTGGCGTAGAGGGCTCCGCCACTCCAATTTCAAATACACGCGAACATGATAACACGTCACTTTTTGCAGTGTGTTGTTTGAGTGTGGTTGTGTGACTGCCAGACTTTGTTTGATTGGTGAAATGGAGTCAAACATTAGTAGTGCTTAAATTGGAATGGTGAAATATGTGACAGAAGTCTCTCAATGAGCCTAATGAATACATTTTCGCAAGCAGTAATCCATAGATTATGAATATATGTAGCAATCGGAATGAAACTCAATGTAACAAAGTAAAAGTGTTTGTTCTTTAAAGAAATACTCAAGCAAAAGTAAAAACTATGTTACATTGAAACTATGAGAAGTGCAAATTATCCAAAAAGTTATACAAGTAAATGTAGCAGTGTAAATGTTGTGTGTTCCTAACCAACTCTTTCATCACTAAGTAAAAGCAGAAGTAACAGATTATTTAGGAATTAAATATATAGTAGTGAATTTTGATGAAGAATAATGTGATGAATGTTACTTTTATCATAAACAGATGACTATGGTATGTAATGCACGATACAAATGCAGTTATACAAACATCTTACTGGATCCAAACGCCTTCATGACACACATTCCAACTCTTTTAAGGGTTAATACACTAAATACACTACAGTTTTCAGACCTCGTACTCAAATGAAACCCTTTGTGAACTGAGTTTAATTGCATTTTTTTTTAGCTTATTTAGTCCCGCCCTATTAACGTGTAGTTAGTTGTGTAATTGTTTCCATAGATGCTGTTTTGTTACAACAGCCCATGAAACCTGTTGTTTCTCAGCAAAATGACTGCCATATGTTTTTAACAAACTCCCATCTAACCTATTTGGTCAGATTGTTGCTCATGAAGCCGTTATAGCACTTTCATTAGATTGATCTGAGTACTTAATGTGTGCTTTGGTTGTGCCACAATTGCGGCTTCATGCTGGTTGAGACTTTTACAGAATCCTGGTGTGAGAGAGCTATTTTATCTGTTCAGAGTAGTCCTGCTGAATGCTTAGAACCAAACTAACAGTGGGAGTGTCATGTCCCAAAGGATTTTCATAGGATGACTAAAACTACATACAGCACTCTGTTGCCAGCTATCAATAACATGTACTGTACAAAAGTACAGTATGTTGTCATGAGAACAGTACTGGCTTCAAAAAGGGAGGGTCTGAAAGCATATAATGTTGGCCTGCTTGTTATAAAGCAGTTACTGCTATTGATTATCCTGTTGGCTGGCGTCCTGTTGGTTGAGTGGGGGGAGGTGAGACACCACCGCCATGATGCATGCACACAGTACATGGACACAGTTCTTCCAGTCTAACTTCCTTAACGTTGGTCTGGTTTCCCTATTCTACTGTAGGTATGGTTTAGTCTTTGTACCCATCACTATTTTAGTCTAAAAATACTGGTCGTGTGATTCAACTGCTGCTGAATTCTAACCTTTTTAAAAGCACAACAATGTCGACAAAAATGACAGAGCTGGGTTGGGGCTTAGGCACTAATGTATAATCACAATACATAATAATGCATTTTCTTTCTCATTAGTATTTTTTACCATTGTAATTGGAAGGTCAATAACTTTTAAGTATTCTAAATAAGTAAACAGACAAAAGTAAAATAGACTTTTAATCTCTGTTAGCAAAAATTGGACTTCAATAAATATTGGACATTATGCAGTTTTTTCTTTCTTTTTTGTTGCCATCACTTTCCAACAAATTGAGCATACTAGTTTCTTCGTCTGTGTTGATGGGGTGATGTTGGTCACTTGTTTTAAGCTGGACAAGACTGGACATTTGATTTGCAATCATCTTTTCTTCTCCTAATTTTTGTTACTTTGCGGTGCTTCTCACCAGGGGCGCCGCTAGGGATTTTGGGCCCCATGAAAAGAATCTTTACAGGGCCCCCAACACAGTGTCATTATTTTTTCTGTATTATAATTTCATCATCATTAGGGGCCTCTCTGGGCCCCCCTCCATCATGGGCCCCTAGAATCCATCTCCTTTAACCCCCCTTTTCGGCGCCCCTGCTTCTCACTGGCGAGTAGCAACTAGCGAGATGTTGTCCGTGCATCCTGAGTGTGTACTGTAAGTTAGCGGTCACGCCACCGCCCACTAGGGATGATGTTTGATAAGAAATTATCGAGTTCGAGCCCATTATCGAATCCTCTTATCAAACCGATTCCTTATCGATTCTCTTATCGAATCCAGATAGGTTGTTGTATATGGAAAAAAAGACACAATACTTGGTTTAACAAAAGCTCACTTGTATTTTTTAAGAAAAAAAGGAAAATAAATAAATAAATAAATATTGACTGTTGTTACCCAAAAAAATAAACAATTAAATAAATAAATATTTACTGTTAGTGCCCCTTAAGTGTGCCACCTAAGAAAAATACATGCAGGGAAAATCCTGCATTCATTTGTATTGTACAGCACATTACATTTGAAACAAATCTCAGAGTAATGGTGTTGTTTACATTTTGCTCCATTATATGTCAGCAAAATACAGACCTGCAAACTTTGGAGTGGTGTAGGCTACAAGATACCGTTAACGTTATCAGACACATACAAAAAGGCTAACGTTAATGTTACCGCTAGCCACTGACTATGCTTAGGTAGCGTTAGTCTAGCTAACATTACTGCAGTCCTGGTTGACATAAGAGGTAATGTTATTTTAGCCTAAAGGCTACAAGTGAGCAGATATGGAAATTAACCAGCAACAGTTAACGTTAGTTACTCACCGGCACTATCACTGGGACTGCAGGTTGAAGCAGAGGAAAGGGGTGTGCTTCGTAATCTCTGTCGCTGCTTCTCCACGACACGTTTCTCTAACCTTCAGGTTATGTACGGCCTGAACATGTTTCAACATGTTTGTTGTACTGCTCCCCTTACAGGAAAGCGAAGCCTGGCAATAATTGCAGATAGCCGTTTCCTCGTCGTATTTCTTAGTAAAGTGAAACCATGCCTTGGAGCGTTTTTTCCGGTCCATTGTTGCTGCTGCTTCTGTATCTGCCGCCGAATGACTGAGCTATGTCATTTCCTGTGACGTCCCACAGGACATTTCCTGTGACACGGGATTCGTTCCCAGGGATTTGAATAAAGAACCAAATCTTTTTCTTTACTGTAGTGGCTTCGATAACGGGAACCGGTTCTCAAAAAGGGATTTGAATCCATGGAATCGGTTCTTTTCTTATTGAACAATCGGGAGAACCGGTTTCGAACATCATCCTTACCGCCCACTGAGGCAAAGATTGTGGATGATTGACTGGAGGATTCATGCAGTTTATTTAATTCTGCTGTTGAATAAAAACGCTCAGGTGTTGAGAGCGATGCACAGAGTACCGCATTTTTCAGACTATAAGGCGCACTTCAAATCCTTTAATTTTCTCAAAACTCGACAGTGTGCCTTATAACTCGGTGCGCCTAATGTACGGAATAATTTTGGTTGTGCTTACCGACCTTGAAGCTATTTTATTTGGTACATAGTGAAATTATAAGTGTGACCAGTAGATGCCAGTCACACATAAGAGATATGTGTAGACTACAATATGATTGCAGTCACACATAAGAGATACGTGTAGACTGCAATATGACTCAAGTAAACGACACAAGCAACTTTTCTTACCTTTTTGGTACCAGCTAATCTGGTATTTGGGATCTGCATAAATCCTGAAAATGTGCACGCTTCCGCCTTTGTAGTCCGTGTCGACACCGTAGTTGATAAGCTTCTTCTTTTTCTCTATCTTCTTGTTATGGGATATTAATCCTCTGCTGTTACCATTTCTAATATAAAGTAGTGTAAAATTTTTACTTATATCTGTCAGTAAACTTGCCATGAAAGCGCTAAAACATACCGGTGTAGTGAGTTTACATTATTCACCCAAGGAACTTCAGTTATTATAGAGTTCCGGTCGGACGGTTTTTCAAGAGACACATTTCCGGCGGTGTTGTTGCACTAGTGAGCCACAGATGAGGAGATCCTGCTCCGTTATTGATTTAAGTAAAGTCTGAATGTCAATCAAACAGTTAGATGCATCTTTTGACACTTCTTTCACACCCGTCCTTGCACGCTACACCTCTACAATGAAGATGATGGAGAAAAGACGCTGCAGAAGGTAAGCCACGTAAATAAGACCGCCCACAAAATGGCGCATCCTTAAGCGACTGTCAGAAAGCGGCTTGAAGATTGTCTGTAAAACATAATCTATGCAACATTTTGACCAAGGAACCACCATTACATGTTATGTACACCACAAATAAGTGTTTTCATTTTTTTTTTAATAGAATGAAATTACCCCTTTTAATGCGCCTTACAATCCGGTGCACCTTTTGTATGAAAATAGACTTGACTAGACCCGCTCATCGGCAGTGCACTTTATAATCTGGTGCGCCCTATGGTCCGGAAAATACGGTAAACCCTCTTTCACCCTGTTCAAAAGCGATATAGAAAGAAAACAAACGCACACAGACATTACAATTGATCGATGACAGCAAATTTATCGAGTACATTTTCATTTATTGTTTGATTAATTGATTTATTGACTATCAGCCAAGGCCTAATTACATGTTTCAGTAAACGCAATAAAATAAGTTGTTTTTATTGACTCAGACACAGCCTGCTGCTTTGGCTTTTATAGTAAAAGTTTTGAGACCTACAGTATACTGCAGTATATACATGTATATCAAGGTCTGGAATTCACAGTAAGAAGTTTGCATACACCCAGGAGTATCATAAATAAATGATTTATTTTAACTAAAGTTTTTTTTCCCACAGGGCTTTAGTTTTATGTAGTCCAAGTTATCCTTTTTTTTATGTTGAAACCCTGTCTATGTGCACCAACTCCTCCAGTCTTGTCCTTTGCGTTCTTCTCACTAAAATGTGTTTGCTAGGAATGTAACGATTTGAAAATGTAATATCACAGTTATTCTCACCAAAATTATCACGGTAATCATTATCATAGTATTGTTGAAAATATATTCAAGCACACTTTTAGCCAAGTTTTATTTTAAGAATGAATAAATACACAATATGCTTACTTGGCAGAATACAAATTGTATATAATAATATTGGTCTGGCTACTTAAGAGCCATATAATTTTTACTTGAGTGTTTAAATATGACGTATTTTCCTCTGTTTTAATTTGTAAAAGTTTTAGTGATTTTGTAATAATACAAAAAGAACGGGTGTTTGACGCGTCATGTCCGGTTTATGTCACGTCATACAAATTCACTTCCTGTTGTTGTATTATTTTGAGTATAGATGGAGTACTCTGCTCGGAGATCACAGCCTGTAGGTTCAATGTTATCTTAGCTGCTCAGACAGTCATGTGTTTATAAAAGTTTAGATTGGTGAATGTTGTTTTTTTTAATGGTGAAAGAGGTTAATGTCTCTTGTATTCATGTTAGCATTTAGGATAGCTAATGCTAGCTTGCTTCTCCAATAGAGCAGCAGTCTCACTGGGTCTTGAGTTTATCACAGTGTTATCAATCATGTTTTTTGGATCATTTTAATTCAAACAGTAATATTAACCTTGGAGTTTTACCGCGGTTTATCATTATATCGTTTATCGTTACATTGTCTGCTTCATTCGATGTTGACATATATAGACTGCTTTTGTTTGCATAGAATTTGAGAGTCAAATGGGTCATTCATCTAATGTCCATAGGGATTGAACGATTAATGATATTAATAATAAACCGCTGTAAAACTCCAGACGGTTAGTGTTACCGTTTCAAATTAAAATTATCCTAAAACCGTGATTAATAACCGTGTTTCTCAACAATGGGTAATATGGTTTATTTACTCGAGAAGCAAATTAGCACTCTAATTGCAATTGAGCTTAAATGCTTGTAGGAATACAAGACACATGAACCTTTTTCCCCGTTACAAACGCCATACCACAATCTAAACTTTTATGAACACATTACTGTCTGAATGACTAAGATATTCAACTGTGTACATTGAACCTGCAGGCGGTACTCTCTTAGAACACAGTGATAAATATGAATATCCATACACAAAGGTGTCTACAACAAGAAGTGAACCTGCATGACGTCACATAAACGGCATTTGCCTTTATCATAAAAATAACCTATACAAATAACAAAAGAGAGAAAACCTATTCAAATGATAAAAAAGGGATTCTTAACAAAATGTAATGTTTTTTCTACCAAGAAAAGTACATTGTGTATTTATTTATTTCTAAATAAAACTTGATTAAATTATTTCAGCGCTTGTATACAGTAAGTACTTATTTGAGCACATTCAACAATACTGTCTACAATACCATGATGATAGTTTTGGTCGCAATAACCATGATATGATATTTTCATTTTGTAAGTAGATACAGGGATCGCTAAATGGCGGGCCGCGGTCCGAGTCCGGACTCAGAATTATTGAAGTATTTTGAGCTTCTATTTTGACTGGCACAGCTTTTATAGACTTACGGTACTGGTTTATTGGATCAGGTAATACACTGACCAATTGCAAGCTGAAATGATACTGCTCAGCCAATCAAATCTGTGCATTCCAGGCGGCAATCATGGCAATTCTGAAAGCAGAGACAGACGAGAGAGAAGCGAAATCTGTAAAAGTTATGTTGTGAATGAATTATCAGTAAACATGGAGAAGGGTTAGGATTAGATTTAAGATTTGCTTCTTTCTGCTCCTTTAGACATACGTTTAATTCATCCATTTTGAATTATGCAAATGTAACCATGTGATGTTCCTTCAATCAATCAATCAAAGTTTATTTATATGGCCCTAAATCACAAGTGTCTCAAAGGGCTGCACAAGCCACAACGACATCCTCGGCTCAGATTCCACACCAGGGCAAGAAAAAACTTTAATGTAACTTGTCAAACAAGTCTGAAACATATAAAACATAACTATCACTAGAGGTGGGGGAAATAATCGATTTTAGATGCATCGCAATTCTGACATCGACGATTAAAGAATCGAGCCATCTCACCGAGGTCCAACCTGCTCCTTTGTTATAGGGTACGTATGGTCCTGTCCAGTTCCTGGACTTTTGCATTAGGAAATGGTATTTATCTGGACCTTTTTGAATTTTAGTTGAGGACCTTTGCCCTTGTATGTTAGTAGGAGAGTAACAATAAATGGCAAAAATTATAACTGCGAAAGAACTAGGTCAGGTTTTTTTGTTTTTTTTTGCCATCACTGCATTTTCACTCATTCGTCTGTGTGAATGGGCCCATCCAATTCGAAGCTTAAATATCCAAATTTTTGTTGCTTTATGGAATTTCTCACTCGCGAGTCGCAAGGCTCTCTGTCTGTGATGTCTGTGTGTCTAAAGTTGGCGCTGAGTCACTCTCCGCCGACCGACACAAAGATTGTGGATGACTGAAAAGAGGACTCACTGTGTTCAGTTAACGTGCTCGGGTGCTGAGAGCAATGCACAGAGGAGACCTCTTTCTCTCTGTTTGAAATGAGACACTAAAACACAAGGCTCAACAATTCTGATTGGTGAACATGTCTGTCACTCAAAAGTAATATTTGAGAAAGCAGACTTACTAAGTGCATAGACACATAGTCGCTGATTCCTCTTACTACGTCATCTTAATGCAAACCCCAACAACCTCCGCCTCTTGCGGTTACTGTAAGTTATTGCACTAATTAAACCTCACACTAATTAAAACCTTGATGTCGATTCGACGTGAATTAATTGTGCAGCCCAGCCTAGATATCTGGTTTTCAATTGCATAATCTAGGTGTGTTTGTCTGACTTCTCAAAAGCCAAGCACGATCCGATTAAAGTGTTTCAAAGGGTTGTAGAATGCTTATTTTGAGACAAATTATTTGAGAAATCAGACTAATTTAGTGCATGGAAACATAGTCACTGATTTTTCTTACATCGTCTTATTCTCTGGCACACCAGGGGCCCCATTTTTAAAAGTATGTGGATTCTAACATTACACACATCTCAGAATGCACATACTCAAAAAAAAAAATCTGACTTAAGAAAACATGCTGCACATACTTGCCCGCACTCTTCTTCTTATAAATCACACCAGCAGAAAGTTTTTTTCCTGGTGTCCTCCCACAACTCCTACTCCACAATCATCCGAAATGGTCACGCTAAATAGATCATGAAAATGGTGATGATTTAGAGAATCACACGATTCATGTCTATGGAAACTACAGTACAACCATGAACATATACCAGCACACTCTTACAAACTCATGTTACATAACTGTGTTCTTTACTTTGGGATATCATTAAGTGCATCACACATACACACTGCAGACATCAAACCAAGTGCAGCTTGATACCATTAATCCTTCGTACGGTATGATTTGATCGCCCCTCTTAAAGCTCAAGCCTTCACACATCTGTCAGTCTGGTGGTGATGATGATCTGTTGATTTTCACACATGATAGGGAGGACACTACAGTTTCACAGTGACTATTCTCTTTGCTTGGTTGATGTTACAAGTAATATGAATTGAAGTGACATATTATTGCAAGTTAACCAAAACCTGATGTACTTTTGAAATATTTTTTCACCCTAAGGCCTTTGTTCATGTTTAAAGGCCTACTGAAACCCACTACTACCGACCACGCAGTCTCATAGTTTATACATCAATGATGAAATCTTAACATTGCAACACATGCCAATACGGCTTACTAAAGTGCAATTTTAAATTTCGCGCAATATATCCTGCTGAAAACGTCTCGGTATGATGACGTCAGCGCGTGACGTCTCGGATTGTAGAGGACATTTTGGGACAGCATGGTGGCCAGCTATTAAGTCGTCTGTTTTCATCGCAAAATTCCACAGTATTCTGGACATCTGTGTTGGTGAATCTTTTGCAATTTGTTCAATGAACAATGGAGACAGCAAAGAAGAAAGCTGTAGGAGGGAAGCGGTGTATTGCGGCCGACTTCAGCAACACAAACACGGCCGGTGTTTCATTGTTTACATTCCCGAAAGATGACAGTCAAGCTTTACTATTGGCCTGTGGAGAACTGGGACAACAGAGACTCTTACCAGGAGGACTTTGAGTTGGATACGCAGACACGGTACCGTGAGTACGCATGCAGCTGCGGCTTCCAAACATTTGATCGCTTGCCCGTACGTGCGTGCCGCTATGTGCATGTCATGTACGTAACTTGGGGACTTTGGGGAAATATATGTGCTGTATGAACTTTGGGGAGGTGAATGGTACTTTGGGCTGTGGGATTGAGTGTGTTGTGCAGGTGTTTGAGTTGTATTGGCGGGTTATATGGACGGGAGGGGGGAGGTGTTTGTTATGCAGGATTAATTTGTGGCATATTAATTATAAACCTGGTTGTGTTGTGGCTAATAGAGTATATATATGTCTTGTGTTTCTTTACTGTTTTAGTCATTCCCAGCTGAATATCAGGTCCCACCCGCCTCTCACAGCATCTTCCCTATCTGAATCGCTCCCACTGCCCTCTAGTCCTTCACTTTCACTTTCCTCCTCCACGAATCTTTCATCCTCGCTCAAATTAATGGGGAAATTGTCGCTTTCTCGGTCCGAATCGCTCTCGCTGCTGGTGGCCATGATTGTAAACAATGTGCAGATGTGAGGAGCTCCACAACCTGTGAAGTCACGCTACTCGTCTGCTACTTCCGGTACAGGCAAGGCTTTTTTATCAGCGACCAAAAGTTGCAAAGTTTATCGTCGATGTTCTCTACTAAATCCTTTCAGAAAAAATATAGCAATAGCGCGAAATGATCAAGTAAGACACATAGAATGGACCTGCTATCCCCGTTTAAATAAGAAAATCGCATTTCAGTAGGCCTTTAAGAGTGTCACCTTAACAGCAAACTAGCAGGGAAAGACAAGATCGTTGACTGCAGCACAAGTCCACATTCAACCTATCCATGGTTTTGCTCTGTGTTGTAGCCCCGTTGTGACTTGTGTTTTATAAAAAGTTCAGGATTAGCCTAATCTGGTTAAGTAATTAGAGCCCACTTCACATGCTCTTAGACAGATTAATGGGCGGCTAAAACAAAGGCTGAGTTCTTCAAGTATTCAGATAGTTGGGTTTGGCCCACATTTTGTTTCTGTCTACGTGATAATGTATGCAAAGCAAGGACATCGTTTCCAAAGCGTTTATACACTGATTATTAACACTTTGGAAATTGCACGACAGAAATATTGTATTTGCTGTGAACTGTATTGTATTGATTCAGATAGTTGGGTTTGGCCCACCTTTTTGTTTCTGTGTACGTGATAAAGTATACAAAGCAAGGACGTCATTTCCAAAGGGTTTATACACTGATTATTAATACTTTTTTGCCCGACATCAATACTGTATATGCTGTGAACTGCATTGTAGTGATGTATTAATTTTTTGTCCAGCCTCTTTTATTTTAGTTTTACATTTTTTGACGTATTTCAGCTTTAGTCATACAAATCGGTTTAGTTTTAGTGAGTTAAAATGACAGTGACTGAAATTATACATATAAAATATATTTACAGTGTCTAGGAACTTTGAATTTCAAGTTATGACTATAACTTCTTTGTTGGTCTGGTTTGGAGTTGTTGCTTCAAGTGCTGAACCTGCTCTTTGTGGTTTAGCCTTCCAAAGCAATTTACGGGAAGAGAGGCACATGTATTATTGTTTTTAAAAACAGTTTTAAACGCTTTCATTGTCACTTGTAATATCTGCTGAAATTGCATGTCTTTTTAACATCTTGCAAAGTACTGTCTTAAGTGCTTACTGTTGGACCTATTGATTGTCCATCTGCAGTATGCCACCCTAAAATGATGTAGTCGATGGGACTGCTCACTCCAAAAAAAATGTATATTGATTTTACAGTATATGTTAGATGTTTTATTTGTTCACTTTGAAGGACAACATTGTCACCAAAGTGGGTACTCTAATATTAGAACTTGATTATTGTATTGTATTTTCAGCTATTGAATAATGTTTTTATTAGGGTTGCCCATACATCGTTCAGTTGATCATTGAGAATTACATTGTTTAACTTTGATTGCTGAATAATTGTGTCTTGATGTAAATTGAGGCAAAATTAAGCGGGTTGACATCATACCCTGATTTGCACAATACTGAATACTCACTAAATATAAATTGGCAACCCTTTCTCTGTTAGATTGTTGTGTATGAGGTATGTTGTAACAAAATTATGACACGAACATGTTGTAAAGAGAAATGTAAATGTGTAAACTATTTGATATATCACTTGTAATTGCATACATGTTTGAAATAAATTCAAACCAACAACAACAACCATCTACTGTACAGAGCTGGAATGACATGCTACACTAGCAAACAGTCCCATTATAATGTGTTTATGAGGGATGAGCGCCAAATGTGTCTGTGGCGGGCCACAACAAAAAAATGAATATGTAGAGAACTGCTATTACCAAGGATATATGTTCTAGGGAGGAAGGTGAGGTAGAGCCTTGTCGTGATGAAAAATTTAAAAACTAATAATAACATAAAATAAATATTATTTGTCCTATAAACTGTTATAAATGTGTTTTCTGTATAGTTACGATCTTTAAAAAAAAAAATCGTTAGTAAAAATGATTAAATTCTCACTTTTTTTGATCATACACAGTGCATAAATCTAGCAGTAGATTATATTGACGTTTTTAACTGCTCAGTGTGCAAAGCTAAAGAGTATCCGAGTGCCCTCAGAAGTCAGAATTTAGCTAAGACTAATGATGTAGGCCTGGCTTACTGGCTATTTTTGTTTGTCAGCATGTCAATATAATTTGGCACAAATATTTTTACATTACAACTTTCTACACTGTGGAATCTACTGTCTTTGTTTATGTAAGTGGGACATCATTATTATTGATATTCAAACTCTAAATACAGACAAATCATACTGAGAGGCACTGTAGTACTGTGACCATGAAGAGGGGGACATACAGTACGTGAGCTCGCAGGTGCCTGTTACTACTGTCTTTTTTCAGAGAGAAAGACAGTTTTTGTTTTGTTTTTTTAGTAATTCAGATACAATAGTATATTTTAATACTCTGATGAATGAATGAATGGGACTGCCAAGATGGAGGATTACATATCCAAGTTCAAAAAACGAGGGTGATCTTTCTTTTAAAACAAAGTAAGTTTTTATTAAGAAATACAGGTGCATATACTTCACATACAAATAACAGGTAAAACCATAAATGTTTTTGATTTTATAAAAGTACATTTAAATGGGAAAATATTTATTTGATAACATTATGAAAGTAAATTATCTTATTTTTCTTGTTCTCTATTAATATTAAAGAATATAAATGTAAAGTAAAAGAAAAACTAACTCATAAACCATCAATGCTACACCTGGCGTGAACTTCATTGCTGGTTATTGTATAACAGAGCTGCTGTGCTTCTGCTAGTATGTTTTGACTACAATGACAAAACATTTTTCATACACGCACAAATATTTCTTCCTAGTGACTACCAATCAAAAAAAGAGTGTATTTTATTAGTTGCTGTGGTAGAATCCAGGTTAAGTTGGTAGAGTGGCCGTGCCAGCAATCGGAATGTTGCTGGTTACTGGGGTTCAATCCCCACCTTCTACCATCCTAGTCACGTCCGTTGTGTCCTTGGGCAAGACACTTCACCCCTTGCTCCTGATGGCTGCTGGTTAGCGCCTTGCATGGCAGCTCCCGCCATCAGTGTGTGAATGTGTGTGTGATTGGGTGAATGTGGTAATACTGTCAAAGCGCTTTGAGGACCTTGAAGGTAGAAAAGCGCTATACAAGTAAAACCCATTTATCATTTATCATTTATTTAATACTGCCATGCTTTTATTTTGAAGCTCACTTTGCACTGAACAGGAAGCGAGTGTGTGTATATTTTAATTTTGTGTAATTAGACAGTAGGTATATTGCTGCTAAGTGATAACAATGAAGTTAACAATAAGGTCAATGTCAACTTAAACAGGCACTTCTTAGTAATAGGAAGGACATGGTGGACCAGGACTTAATGCGTTGTTCATAGGGATGTCATGATAAACCGTGGTAAAAGTCCCCATGGTTAGTATTACCGTTTTAAAATAAAATTATCATAAAAGCGTGATTGATAACACTTTGATAAACTCAAGGACCGGTGACACTGCTGATTAATTGGAGGAGCAAGCTAGCAATTTTAATAAGGCCAATCTGAAGACTGTACTCCCTAAGTTCTACCAGCACGTGAAGTGTTCTACAAGGGGCAAGAACACCCTGGACCACGTGTATACCAACATAAAGCACGCGTACAGAGCTACACCCCTCCCCCAGCTTGGACAGTCAGACCATCTTTCCCTCCTGCTCTCTCCTACCTACACCCCCATCAGACGCCAGGCCAGGCCTATCACAAAGACTGTTATGACCTGGCCTGACGATGCACTCCCGAAACTTCAGGACTGCTTCCAACACACAGACTGGGACCTCTTCCAACAACAGGAGCTGGAGACAGCCACAGGAACGGTGCTGGACTACATAAAGTTCTGCATCGGGAATGTGACTGTGGAAAAAACCATCCGGGTTTACCCCAACAAGAAACCCTGGATGACCAGCCAGGTCCGCACACTCCTCAGGGCCCGCGACGCAGCCTTCAGGTCAGGGGACAGGGCACTGTACAGTGTTGCTAGAGCCGACCTGAAGAGAGGGATTAAAAAAGCAAAGGCGGACCACAGGAGGTGCATAGAGTCCCATCTGTCCAGCAAAAACTCACGGGAGGTGTGGCGGGGCATTCATGACATCACGAACTTCAGAGGCTGCAATATGACAACTGCGGATCAGAGTGCGACACTGGCAGAGGAGCTTAACTGTTACTTTGCCCGTTTCGAAACCCCCCAGCGACACTCATCTGCTCCAGCCCTGCCCCCGCCCCCACCGGGCTCCGGCACCACTCCACTCACTGTACAGGAGCACAGTGTCAGACGAGTGCTCCTGGCTGTGAACCCCAGGAAGGCTACCGGACCAGACGGAGTACCTGGAAAGGTGCTCAGGACGTGCGCCCACCAGCTCGCTCCCCCCCTCACCAGGATCTTCAACCTCTCCCTGGTTCAGGCAGTCATCCCATCCTGCCTGAAGTCATCTACAATAATCCCGGTGCCGAAGAAGTCTCCCATCACCAGCCTGAATGATTACCGACCAGTGGCCCTCACTCCGGTAATCATGAAGTGCTTCGAGCGACTTGTTCTCCAGCACATCAAGGACCATATCCCTCCAGACTTCGACCCCCACCAGTTCGCATACCGGGCGAACAGGTCCACAGAGGACGCCATCGCTGTTGCTCTCCACTCTGCTCTGAACCACCTGGAGCAGCAGCAGAGCTACGTCCGGATGCTCTCTGTGGACTATAGCTCTGCCTTCAATACAATAATCCCGGACAGACTCTGCAATAAACTGGACACTCTTGGCCTCCCCCCTCTCACAAACGCCTGGATAAGGGACTTCCTAACGGACCGACCCCAGAATGTGAGACTTGGCCCGCACCTCTCATCCTCCCGCACGCTGAGCACCGGCTCCCCACAGGGCTGTGTGCTGAGCCCCCTCCTCTACTGCCTTTACACCCATGACTGCAGTCCGGCCCACAGTGACAACCTTACCGTCAAGTTCGCCGACGATACCACAGTGGTCGGGCTCATCTCCAGGGGTGACGAGGCTGCCTACAGAGAGGAGGTCCTGAAGCTGACGGCCTGGTCTTCGGAGAACAACCTCGCTCTCAACACCAGCAAGACCAGAGAGATCATCGTCGACTTCAGGAGGAGCAGCACCGACCCTGCCCCCCTCTACATCAACGGCGAGCGTGTAGAGAGGGTCCACACCTTCAGGTACCTTGGAGTTCACATCTCTAATGACTTCTCCTGGACAGTCAACACCACATCAATCATCAAGAAGGCTCAGCAGCGGCTACACTTCCTTAGAGTCCTCGGGAAGTACAACCTGAAGCCTGACCTGCTGCTGACCTTCTACCGCTCGTCCATCGAGAGCCTGCTGACCTACTGTATTACGGTATGGTACGGCAGCTGCACTGCAGCAGACAGGGAGAGGCTGCAAAGAGTGGTCAAGACGGCTCAGAAGATCATCGGCCGCCCTCTCCCCTCTCTGACGGACATCTACACCTCCCGCTGCCTCAACAGAGCCAGTGCCATCATCAAGGACAGCACCCACCCTGGCTCTGACCTGTTCCACCTGCTGCCCTCTGGGAAGCGCTACAGGTGCATTAAAACCAAAACAAACAGGCTAAAGAACAGCTTCTTCCCCAGGGCCATAACCATCCTGAACGGACTGCCCCATTGTCCCTCATAACTGCCTTCTCTTCGGTGCAATAACCCATTCCACCAACCACCCTGTTTTTGTTTTGTTTTTTCATGTATATATTCATTTCACACCATATTCATTGCACTTCTACATTTTTTAAATTTTTATATATTTGCACATTTTTTTCTAGCATGCACACATCGCACTGTATGGAATGGCCTCAATCTCGTTACCTTGCGTAATGACAATAAAGCTGATTCTGATTCTGATTCTTAAATGCTGAAATGAATAGAAGAGACATTGTCGTATTTCCCCTTTAAAAAATGACATTCCCAGTCTAAACTTGAATGAACACATCTGTCTGAGTAACTAAAATATTCAGACACGCATTGAATCTACAGGCCGTGCTCTCTTAGCACAAAACAATCGATCAATACTCAAACGAATATGACAACAGGAAGTGAATTTGCGTGACGTCACATAAAATGGACATGACAAGTTTTTTGTTTATCATTAAAAAAACTAAAGTTTTACAAATTAAAACGGAAGAAGCCTTAAATGCTCAAATAATAAGGCTCTTAAGCACCAGAACAATATTATGTAATATATTTCTACTGCCAAGATACTGTGTGGCTATATATTTATTGTATTTCATTTTTCTGTCGTTCAGAGGTCGTTTTATTAATTTTCAAAAATATACAATATTCTCCAAACCCTTTTATACACTCCCAAAATAAACCTCCCTCTTTCTACATAGTCACTCAGCTGAATAACTCCTGTTCTACACAGTCCATTCTCTCTACATATAACAGAGATCACCTTTGGCTAAAAGTGTCCTTTTTTGGATCAAGATTCACAATAATAGCAGCAGCACAACCATAACACTGTTTGTCTGGTCAGATACCTGGTCATATAGAAACTGCATGGTCAGCACAAGATTGCCAATGGTCCATCAAAAAATGCTAGAAATTGACAAAAAAAAGACAAAACAGTACTAATAATAATACAATTTTAAAATGATTTTATTTAGAGGAATAACAAAAATGATTGTCCTTTTATTCCAGTACATGGGTAGTGGGTTTTGCGAGAAAGACAAAAAAATGCTTCCAAATATTATAAGATTATGTTCAGAAGCACACAGAATAAGATTCAGCAGCATGTCCTTTATCCATTGAGAAAGGGTGGCCTTCTTCCATTTTAGTCAAATCAAAAGATGTGCCAATAATGTGATAAATGAGGTTATCCAGCTGCAGTGACGGGCAAGGTACATGTAGCTAAGCTATGCAGCTTAACTACATTTTCCAGTCGCTTAGCTACTTTTTTAACAAGTAGCTTTTACCTGTAGCTTAGCTACTTTTAGACCCATGTAGCTATGTAGATTACATCAAAGCTACAACACACATTTAGGAACACACACTAAGGTGAGTTGAGTTCATGAAAAGTTTTACTGCACATAACCATCAACTGTTCCCAAACAACAGGCGGTATAGCTCGGTTGGTAGAGCGGCCGTGTCAGCAACTTGAGGGTTGCAGGTTCGATCCCCGCTTCCGCCATCCTAGTCACTGCCGTTGTGTCCTTGGGCAAGACACTTTTCCCACCTGCTCCCAGTGCCACCCACACTGGTTTAAAAAAATGTAACTTAGATATTGGGTTTCCACAATGTAAAGCGCTTTGAGTCACTTGAGAAAAAGCGCTATATAAATGTAATTCACTTCACAGAGAGATGCTGTTTTTTTTGTTTTTTTACTGTCAGTAGAGAAAATGAATAATATTATAGGGGTGGGCCAAAGAAAATGCAAACTAAATAAATACATACAGTGGGGTGCGGGGACACCTATATGTAGTTGTAGGGCGTCCCCAGCTAAATGACAGATAGTTAGTAGTAATGGACCCATATTGGCAGTAGCAAGCCACTTTTGCCGTGTAGCTTGTTGTGTAGGTTGCTACAATTCTCAGGGGATAGGGTCCCCTGTAGCTGAGCTACATTTAATTGAGAGTAACTTGTAGGTAAATATAATACATTTTCCAAGTAGCTTGCCTATCACTACCCAGCTGCTACTTGCAACACGTCTGGTAAGACTTCAAATATGGAAATCAATGGGTCTGAAAAATGTTAATTCCGACACAAAAAAGTTTCCAAGCTTGGACAGGACCAAAACCTATGAGACAGTGTTGCATCCATCAACTTACACCTCTTGGGTTAGTTTGTGGGAAGATTTTCGCAAATTTGACCTTGGAGTAATGCACTCGATGCACCACTTTAAACTGAATAAGATCGTGTCGAGCACACATAAATGATGTGTGAACTTTGGTCCATGTTCCGTCATCTAATTCTATTTGCCAATCCTTTTCCCGCGACCCCAAAAGGGACAAGCGGTAGAAAATGGATGGATGCATTTTTCCGTTCCTTTTAATTTTGGAAAGTGAAAAGGAACTTTTAGTCTAAATAATTCCAAGAATTTGTGAGATTGCCCCTTTTCTTGTTGGGTCAAGTGACACAATATCATCCATAATCGATGCCAGGGGTTTATTAGTGAAATGATTTGCAAGTATCTGAACTGACGTGATTTAGGCATGTACATTTTTTTAATTATAACAAAGTGCCAAAGAAGAACAAGACATTGCTTCTGTTCTTACCCATGCAGTCTTTATCAATGTGATAGTGTGACCAATGCATCAAACAGTTTATATTAGCAGCCCAATAAAATGATCGAAAGTTAGGAAGGTCCATCCCATCTTTAATGTTTTGCTCTCTGTAGAAATTATTTGCGTGACCGTGGTTGTTTATGATTTCAAATACAGCATGGTAAAATTTAGTCTAGTTTCTTGAAACATGTGACAGGGATGAAAATGGGTAGACACTGGAACTCTCTCTCTGAAGCACTATCATCTTGACTGCATTGACTCTGGCTACAGTCCTTTTTGGTTCTGTCTATTAACTTTCCGAAATTCTGCTCTAGGAGTAGTTTATATTGTTTAGTAGCCATTATAAAACAAATTCATATTGATACATCCTTAGTTGGTCCACAGGAAAACTTAATATAAGTGGAATTAACTTTAGCAGGTTCCACAGTATAAAATATGTGATTAAAGAAATGTATTCCAATACTTGCTTCTTGTTTAATTCCATGTAATTAATTTAATTCCATTCCACACATCCTTCCTCTCATTCCTGCCATTGTCCGCTTCAGTCACTTTCTTTGCTCCTCCCACTCAGTGTGTGTGTGTTCACACAAACATCGAGCGTGAAAGTGTGTGTAGCAGGGATCAGAAGCTCAGCAAGGTTAAGGGAAAGCGTGCGCGAGGGCGTGCGTGCCAATCTGGTGGGGAGGGCAAGGGTGCTTTGTGATGCATGACTGTCGCTGCCATCGTCATCACAGGCCACTTTATACACACACACACACACACACACACACACACACACACACACACACACACACACACACACACACACACACACACACACACATACATGCATACACACACAAACACTCTCACAGGAATAGCTGATCCTCACATTATCCACACAGCACAGGCAGCATTCCTGACTTCTGCACCTCACTAACATTATCTCTATACTTTCGGAGCCCTCATTACTGGAGTTCCCTAAGGACCACTGTTAGGACCCCTCCTCTTGAGACCCATTTTTGGCCCCGCTCCTCAAAATGGAGCAGAGGGGAAGCTCTCGTCGGAGGGGTGAGTTTATTTGTTGAGTCTTTGGGTTATTCAGATTTTTGCATTTTCACTTTTATATAAGAGCTGGCTAATGTAGTACTAAGTGTGTTTTTATCTATTTAGTTTTATTTAGAGGTTGTTAGGCTGTGCACTGTGTTTTAATTTTTTGGTTGAAGTATTTCATTGACTCTGTATGCTAGTTGGTCCTGATGAGTGGAATTCATTAATACACATCTTTGTGGTGCCACTAACAGATGCTTTGCTTTAATTTGGCTCACAAACTAAAAACAAACTTTAAAAACTATGTTGCATCTTTCCAGTCATTTATTTTGGTTACGTCCATCACGATGTAAATAGCTTTCTGAACTGGTGCTGATACTTGATGTCTTGATAAAAAATGTTGATCTGTTTTCTAGTGACAATCTAAATCCTCTACATACTGCACAGCTACAGTATATACTGGACATCCACTGTGTTACATACTTTCTCTAAAGTAATTTTTTAATGAATAAATTATAGCGTATATTATATATTTTTTTAAATCCTTCATAAGTTATGTTAATGCTACTCGTTTTTGACCCTTTCAGCTGGAAGTCATATTGACTTTATTGTCCCTCCTATAGCATCCTTCCTTATTGTGTAGATTGCACCAGGAGCTAACGTTAGCAGCGTTAGGCAGCTTACAGCTTCGTCACAGTGCAGCTTAGTTGTTATAAATAGGATGCCTGGTCATTTATTTACCACAGTGACGAGAGAAGCTGACCTAACCATTAGGGTATCCTTCATGTTCCATCTACCTGATGAGCACAGAGCTAATATGTTCAGAGTTGGCCTAACCTGACCTATTCAGTGGGTCTTTTAATCTGCACCTGTCAAAAAAACACCTCAGCTACTGTACTGTACTTGGTATTTGATTTGAGTGACTGTCATGTAAAGTGTCACACTTTATTCCTTAGATGTTTGGGAATAATTTAATGAGAATGAGACACATTGTAATTAATTCTAGTCTCACATAGTGTCATGTTTTTCTTAAGAATTTAATATGTCAAATAATCAACTTATAATAAAGTTTACTGTACGTTTACGCACCATCCAAGCAATAGCATCCTCTCTAGTCTAAATAAAGGACCATCTTTAAGATATAAAATAATGCAACGCTATATGATACAATGTCTGTTTGCAATACATACCTGTAGTTATTGCAGATCTGCAGTACCAGAGGCCTGAGCTTCTGTTAGTTGGCAACTCAGAGTGGACATTCATGCGATAGGAAAATCTCTTTAAAGTTTCTGATCACTTGTTTTGTAGGCCCCTTTTTTATATTGAACGGAATATATTGATCTTATTATGTAATGTTTGAATCGTTCAATGTTTCTTTTCAATTCACCCTGATACGTAAAGTATAATAAGTGTTGTTTTGGGTCGGACTTAACTTTTGGTGTTAAATAACTGCTGCCTCAGTGTTTCTTAAGACAATATTTGATGTTTGTTATATACTAAAAACAATGGACCAGTAAATGTATTGAAGCATACAATTTAAGTAATTACCAAAGTTTTTGGTCATGGCTAACAGTCCAGTGTGTAGTGTGAGTTTGTCTGCTGGGATAGGCTCCAGCTTCCTCACAACCCTGAGCAGGACACGCAGTATAAAAACAAGATGGCTGGACAGATTCAAGCTGATGTTATTATTACAACTGATTATACATTTCTAGTGTGTCGTGTTGGTCCTGTATTCAAACACTGTTCATTTTTGAATAAGTATAATTAGGGTGAATTTTGAGACAGATATGTGTTTGAATAGATCTTTTTTCAGAGCTCCTCAACACTTACTGTAAATGCGCTATTTTAGTGGTAGACTGAAATGTTTACACTGAATTACTATTGAGAACTTATTTATTTATTTATTCACCTGTACACCAACCTGTTTGAGTTATTCTTCCTATCCTTCCTAAAGAGTTATAATGTTTAGTTTTTGTTGGTTTTGTGCACAATTTGCAACAATATTGCTTATGTTGTAGCTTGTCAGAAGGGGTGAAAGTGCATTTTTGCATTTACTTTCCCTGAACCTTTAGTCTATTCTGAACACAATTTTAAAAAGCCTTAAACATTTCAAACTGTCACGTAGTGTACATCAGTTTGAGTTTTTTTTAATAAAAATACAATTAAATGGGAACTGCACTTTTTTGGAATTTTGCTTATCATTCTCAATCCTACTGACCACACGTCTTTTTTTGTGTGTGCATTCTAAACATAAAAAACCCTTGTAAAAGGTGGGTAACAATGCAGCAAATGAGGATCGATCAACGTACAGTACAGACCTTCTCATTTCAATGCGTTTGTTTTTATTTTTTTGACTATTTACATTGTAGATTGTCACTGAAGGCATCAAAACTATGACACATGTGAAGTGAAAACCCTTTGAGGTGACCACCTCTTAAAGCTCATCGAAAGAATGCCAAGAGTGTGCAAAACAGTAATCAGAGCAAAGGGTGGCTATTTTGAAGAAAATAGAATATAAAACATGTTTTCAGTTATTTCACCTTTTTTTGTTAAGTACATAACTCCACACGTGTTCATTCATAGTTTTGATGCCTTCAGTGACAATCTACAATGTAAATAGTCATGAAAATAAAGAAAATGCGTCGAATGAGAAGGTGTGTCCAAACTTTTGGCCTTTACTGTATATTGTTTACTCTGAAAAACATCCAAAACCCGCCAACAATACTCCATTTACATGTCATGATCTGCATATTAACCAGGCTGTAGCATCATTGAGTTTGTAAAAGCCAACACCGCCAAACTATTTATCGGGCGTCGTGACACACACTGTTTTAAGACCACTGGTGAGCTGATAATAACGTGGTTGCGACCCGCCATAAAATAAAGAAGCTTCTGCTTCTGCTATATTGCGTTTGACTTTGGAAAAAATAATTCTGGGTTGTAAATCAATCATCAATCTTACCTGTATAGTAGAAGGTTGTGGCAAAAAAACGGAAAGTTGGTCAACTTCGAAATCTACACACTACCAACTTGATAGTTGACACTTTACGGCCCTAATCAAATGGAAAGCAGCAGATTATCGCAACGTTGCTAGGAAGCATTTTTTATTTGAGGACTGAGGATTGCTCTAAAATTACTAGCTCAAGAAAAAAAAACATCCCATCAATCGGCCTGCCAGTGAGTGCAGAAATTGTGACTGTTTTATCTTCCTTATTGAAACTAAAATGCACTGGAAAGTAGTTTCGGTAATGTTTAAAATGAGCAAAATATTGTAAATATTACATGTCATCATGAATGCGCCTGCTACTACATTACGTATATACATATAGCATTTATACAAAACAGCATTGGAGGTTTGTGGATGTTTTTTAGAGTGTTTTATAGGCAGAGTAGCTCATATCCCTATTACCTGCATTTAAGGGTGTGAATCTTTGGGCACCTAACGATTCGACGATTCAAAAAGTGTTTATAAGAATACATTTTTGTAAAGAAAAAACATTTTTTTAGTCTATTATTATTTTTATTTTTTTTAATTGATTTTTGAAAATCATGACTCGATTTACAGTTGAGATGAATAAGAATTGGATTCGAATGTGAATCTATTTGTTTTTGCACTCCTACCTGCTTGGTTAGAGACTTTGTGCTTGCAGATTTTTTTACATTTAGAACGCACAGAAAAGGGAAAGATGTGTTCTTGTCTAACATAAGGATTGGGGATTATGCGCAAAAAAAAGTGCAGATCCCCTTTCACCTTCACAAACTTGTGAGGTTTTTGTGCACCTTGCAATGCGAGGGCAGTGCAAACTCCTTCAAGATAGAAAAAATAATGAACCAATCATGATCGCCGGGTGGGATTTCATAGATGTGACGTAGCGCCAAAGCGACTGTTTGGTTCAAACAACTATGGCAGTACGCAGCAAGGAGTCGTGTGCTGACATTGATTCTGATATTGCAACTGTTTTGTCGAATCTATCGAATATTACCGTATTTTCCGCACCTTCAATGAATGGCATATTTCAAAACTTTGTTCATATATAAGGTGCACCGCATTATAAGGCGCACCGCATTGTAAGGCGCATAGAATAGACGCTACAGTGGAGGCAGGGGTTACGTTATGCATCCATTAGATGAAGCTGCGCTAAAGGGAATGTCAACAAAACAGTCAGATAGGTCAGTCAAACTTTATTAATAGATTAAAAACCAGCGTTCTGACACTCTGTTCACTCCCAAAATGAATAAACAGCTGTTTTATAATTTTCCCCGAGGTAAAGTCAGTGACGTGGTGTTTTGTTTATCTTTTAACAACAGCAAGGTATAACATGTAGTGCAACATTTATATCACATAGTGGAGGGGAACTTTTCCCTGATTCAATAAACAGGTAAAAAAACAGTGATACTGTTACGGTAAATCAAACGTGCAATCACAATATAGTAAGACTCGAAATAGTGCAGCGCAATAACAATATATCAATAACTCAACGTTGCTCAAACATTAATGTCACACAAAACAACACACAAAATAAACATGTAAAGCTCACTTTATGAAGTTATTCCTCATCCACGAATCCCTCCAATTCTTCTTCTTCAGTGTCCGAATTAAACAGTTGGGCGAATACGGCTCCGTCTCGTCGAAGTCGTCATTAATGGAGTCAGTGTCGCTGCTGCTCTATTCCCGTGTTCTACTGCGTGACTGATCGTCTTAAGTTTAAACTCTGCGTCGTAAGCGTGTCTCTTAATAGGAGCCATTTTGGGGTCTTTACATAAACAAACAAATGGAAATGAAACGGCACGCTTCGCGCAGTCATATATCCCATTATGCACCGCGTGCTTCTTCTTCTTCTACGGGGGAAATTGAAGACGGGGAAAACAAAGTTGGCGGCTGCTTACCGTAGTTGCGATTGATTGATTGATTGAAACTTTTACCTGTTGGAGGCTCAATATTGGTCCATATATAAGGCGCACCGGATTATAAGGCACACTGTCAGTTTTTGACAAAATTGGAGGTTTTTAGGTGCGCCTTATAGTGCAGAAAATACGGTAATTATTTAAAAGATGTACAGAGAATGGTTTTGAAGGCATTTATTGGTGGCGAGGATGTTTTGGCTCTTCTTCCGACCATACTTGCCAACCTTGAGACCTCCGAATTCGGGAGGTTGAGGTGGGCGGGGTCGGGGGGCGGGGCCGGGGTTAAGGGGGAGGAGTATATTTATAGCTAGAATTCACTGAAATTCAAGTATTTCTTATATATATATATATATATATATATATATATATATATATATATATATATATATATATATATATATATATATATATATAATAAATTAATTTATTTACACATATACACACACATAACACTCCTCTACTCATTTTTGTATTTGAAAGTGCAATGCTTTGCAGCCAGTAGCACAGCCTTTGAAGGAACATAGGTATGGGCAGCATCTGTGAAATGGAATTTGCAGGAAAGGAGTAAGTTTAGGGTTGAATTGTCCATCCTCGTTTTATTCTCTGTCACTATCTTTCTAACCATGCTCAACACCCTCTCTGATGACTTGCAAGAGTACTTCTTCTTACTCGTCGTCGCCATGACTGTCTCTTCTTCGTTCTTCTGCTTCGTCTCCTTGTTGGGTGTGCAGTTGTGCACTCTCCAAAAGCCGTAGATGTTATAACGTGACTGGGCCGGCACGCTGTTTATATGGACGAAAAGCGGACGTGACGACAGGCTGTCCTCACTCAGGTCCGCATAGACCTGGAGGGGGCGTGCCTTGTTGTCCGGCTGGAAATCGGGAGAAATTCGGAGAATGGTTGTCCCGGGAGATTTTCGGGAGAGGCACTGAAATTCGTGAGTCTCCCGGAAAATTCGGGAGGGTTGGCAAGTATGCTTCCGACTGGGTTTGGCAATAGCTTGATTTGCCAAATCACTCCACTGGTGGTGAAGGAAATGGGATGAGTGCAGAACCCAGTCTTTATAATTGTCTCCCCGCTGATTGCTTTGGTAGAGGATTAGATCCGTGAGGCTGGATTATTGGGGGTAACAGGAATGCAGCTGGGAGGAAGAAACAAGAACGAAATCCTCCAAGGACATTGCCATCTCATGTTCGGTAGTCCCGGGTCGTGGCTAAACGACAAATGGCAAACCATACTTACATCAGAGGTGTATCAGAAAAACACAGTGGGAATCGTTGTCGACGAGGTTCACGTCACGTATAAATGGTAAGTTAAAAACCCTACAGTTGTCACTAATGTGTCTTTATTTTATTTGAAACAATGCTGTTCCCAATGAAGCCTTTTATTCGCATATTTTCTTTGCACAAACAACATCTACTGACATTGCTGCATTGTTTCAGTAAAAGTTCTCTAACTTTTTACTCTGTCGTTATCCAATATGTCTGCTGTTCTGTTTCGGATTTCTCATCAGCGTCACAGGTTGATTTCGATGTGAGTGGTTGTAGCACGTAGGGCTGGGTGATATGGCCTTTTATTAATATCTCAATATTTTTAGGCCATACACAATATATATCTCGATATTTTGCCTTAGCCTTAAATTAACACTTGATGCATATAATCACACCAATATGATGATTCTATGTGTCTACATTAAAACATTCTTGTTCATACTGCATTAATATATGCTGATTTTAAACTATCATGCAGAGAGGGAAATCACAACTAAGTAAATTTACCAAAACTGTATTTATTAAACAGTTATGAAGCAGTGGCACAAACTGTCATTTCAAAAACAAAGTGCAAGATTGTCAGAGACATTTTAAAACAAGCTATTAGTACACTTTTGTGCATGATGTCACTAAGATGACATATCTAAACAACACTAAATTAAAGTGTACTTTTTGTACATAACGCAACTACAATAGTTTAAAACAAATAAAGTGCACTTTTGTGCATGATGTCACAAAATATTTCAATAACTGTCAAATAAAAATGAGCTGCATAATAGGAAATCAAATAGTGTATGTGCTTCGCTATGTGGTAGGTTACTGCGGACGTTATCTCCTTCTGTTGTTGACTATTTTTTCATACGGTGTAGATGTGGAAATGGTTGCTTCGGCATTTTGTTGGTGTGGCACCGAACGGACATGTTGACATGCAGAGTTTCAAGCACTCTTCATTCTCTAGTGGGCAGAGGTTGGACCAAGTCATTGTTTTGCAAGTCATAAGTAAGTCTCAAGTCTTTGCCCTCAAGTTCCAAGTCAAGACAGGCAAGTCTCAAGTGAAGTCCCAAGTCCTGCATTTTGAGTTTCAAGTCCTTTCAAGTCTTTTTAACCACAGACTAATATATTTCCACAGATTGTGTATGCTTTTAAAACGCTGTATTTAATTATTAAAACATGTGCATTTGAAATTGCAGGAAAAAAAATAGTGCTGACATTGCACTTCATAATAGCACTATTAACCAGTTTAACTCATTCCTTTACAGAATAAACACATTTGAAAAAACAAGTGCAACTGTACTTATTTGCACAAAAGTGTTAACATTGTATTTCCATGGCATATTGCATTGTAACTAGTTCCACAGCAGTTTCTATCCTGTTCTTACCTTATCTCATTGATCTCATCTCATACTGTATGTGTGTTGATGTGTGAAAAACATAACAAATACATGAACATAACAATCAGAATCAGAATCAGAATACCTTTATTGTCATTGTATGGAAACAACGAAATTGGACAGCAATCCAGCTCACTGCTTTTAAAACAAAACAACATAAAATAGTCTTAAGACAACAACAATAATAAAACAATTTGAAATGTAAAAACATAATACAATGTAAAAAAACATATTGCACAGTAGATCTTTATCAGAGGTAAGCAAGTAATAAAGTGGTGAGTGTTCAGGTAAATGCAGAGTTTAGGGCAATAACAGCTCTAGGATAGAAACAGTTTTTCAGTCTATTTGTCCTTGCTTTGATGGTTTTATAGCGCCTCCCTGAGGGCAAGAGTTCAAGCCAGTGGTGACCTGGGTGGGATGAGTCCTTGAGGATGCTGTTTGCTCTCCTGTTGCAGTGTCTCTTATGCAGGTCCTCTAGAGGTGTAAGAGGACATGCAGTGATCCTCTGGGCCGCGTTTATGACGCCCTGTAATCTCTTTCTCTCTGCCACCGTGCAGCTCGAAAACCAGAGTTGTACTTTTTAGATGTCAGGGCCCTATGCAATATGTACACATATTCTTAATATAGTATACATTTTAACTGCCCTTTATTTGACTATGTTTGTCTTTTTGAAGGTGGCTAAAATATGCGGTGCTGCTGACCGCCGTCTAAAGTTACATGACTGTGTGGGATACATTGACTAACCTGACGTTATGTATAGGTACCTCATGCAACCCTGCTTAAAAAGAATCACTTGACAAAAAGTATGAATAAGGTAGCGAACTGCAGTGGACGCAACAGATTGCCGTGTTTGCAATGACGTTATAACCATAGACATCTTATAAGTAGACGCAGCATTGGCTGCTGTGACGCAAGAAATTCGGCCGCCATCTTGAAGTGGTGATGAGGAGCCGGCGAGCAGCCTAAACTGACAGTTGACAGGTAGAAAACAAAGATGCCGGTGGTGTTCAGCGTTTTCCTGCTCAAATGAGCGGACTGTTGAAAATAGGAATAGGGGGATTACTTTTCACAAGTAAGATTTAACATTAACGTACTATTGGTTGTATTTTGTGAAAATAATATTACCACAGAGTTGAGAAGGAGCAAAGATCTTCAATATTTGGATGTGAAAATCTCAAAGAAATCTTCTGGGGGAGGATGACCCCCCTACAGGGGTTTGGTTTACAAACTTTCAGCCCCACCTAAAACAAAATTCACCAGCCACCACTGATTATGATGCATTCTCATTTTAGGCAAAGTAGGGCTGGGCGATATATCAATATACGCGATATATCGCGGGTTTGTCTCTGTGCGATATAGAAAATGACTATATTGTGATATTCATGTATACGTTCTCACGCAGTTGCTTTTAGCTGCTGGCATTACACTACAGGCTCTCCTCGCTCTTTCCTGTCTCTCCTTCTCACAGACAGCAAGCGCAGCTTCTACACACGTATGTGACGTATGACGTGACAGTTCACGTCATACGTCACATACGTATACGCCCTCGCGCAGCAAAGAGGTAGCAGCTTGGCTAACGTTAGCTGTGATGCTAGCGTAGCCATGTGAGCGGTAATACGAGAGAAAGAAGGTGCGAATCTGGTAACAAATGAAGGAAAAATTAATTCCTCCCAAAACAGCAGGGGGTCCATCGTCTGGCGGTGGTTTGGCTTCAAGTGGGAATATGTCGAACAGATGTAATTTGTCAAGTGTGGGGCTAAAGCTTTGCTATAAGAAGTAGCATTACTGCTAATGTGTAGCATCATTTGAAAAGTCACCTGCTAGAGAATGAACAGTGCTTACTCCGCATGTCAACATCTCCGTTCGGTGCCACACGCCCACACCATCAAAATGCCGAGGCAAACATTTCCAGATCAACACCGTATGGAAAAAAATTTTGATTTTTTTTTTTAGTTGTGAATTTCTTCTCTGCATGAAAGTTTTAAAGTAGCATATATTAATGCAGTATGAAGAAGAATGTTTTAATGTAGACACATAGCATCATCATACTGCTGTGATTATATGCATCAAGTGTTCATTCAAGGCTAAGGCAAAATATCGAGATATATATCGTGTATCGCGATATGGCCTTAAAATATTGCGATATTAAAAAAAGGCCATATCGCCCAGCCCTAAGGCAAAGTATAAGACAATATTTTCTTAACAGTATAATTGTAACCAGGAATACAGTATTTTTCGGAGTATAAGTCGCTCCGGAGTATAAATCGCACCGGATTATAAGTCGCACCTGCCGAAAATGCATAATAAAGAAGGAAAAAAACATATATAAGTCGCACTGGAGTATAAGTTGCATTTTTTGGGGACAATTATTTGATAAAACCCAACACCAAGAATAGACATTTGAAAGGCAATTTAAAATAAATAAAGAATATTGAACAACAGGCTGAATAAGTGTACGTTATATGACGCAAAATAACCAACTGAGAACGTGCCTGGTATGTTAACGTAACATATTATGGTAAGAGTCATTCAATTAACTATAACATATAGGACATGCTATACATTTACCAAACAATCTGTCACTCCTAATCGCTAAATCCAATGAAATCTTATACGTCTAGTCTCTTACGTGAATGAGCTAAATACTATTATTTGATATTTTACGGTAACGTGTTAATCATTTCACACATAAGTCGCACCTGAGTATAAGTCGCACCCCCGGCCAACAATCACTGTAAACATTATCATTTAAGGGAAGAATGTAATACAAAATATCAATACAAAGTGTCAAGACACTTGAAAACACCGGGGATGAAAACACCGTGGATGTAATTTTATTGGATGTTGTACTGACAGGCAGCACACACTCTGACATACACACACATACACAATGAAAGATACGCAGCGCTCTTGAATAACTTTTTAATCTTTGGGTTTGGAGGAAAGTAGCAAGTCTTGTCATGTCAAAAGGCCAAGTGAAGTCACAAGTCATTGATGTTAAAGTCTAAGTGGAGTTGCAAGTCTCTTTACATTTTGTCAAGTCGAGTCTAAAGTCATCAAATTCATGACTCGAGTCTGACTCGAGTCCAAATCATGTGACTCGAGTCCACACCTCTGCTAGTGGGTGACTTTTCAAATGATGGTACATTAGTAAAGCTGATACTTTTTGTAGCAACGCTTTTGCTGCATACTTGACATATTACGGTTGTCTGTTCGACATATTCCCGCTTGAAGCCAAATCACCGCCAGACAATGGACCCCGTACTGTTTTTCTTGGGAATTAATTATTCCTTCATTTGTTACCAGATTCGCACCTTCTTTCTCTCGTATTACCACTCGCACCTCTCTGCTAGCATTACAGCTAACGTTTCTGACGCTGCTACCTCTCTGCTCCGCGAGGGCGTATGACGTTGCACGCGCAACAGTATGTAAAGTATGAAGGTGCACTTGTTTTGTGTCTCAGTGAGAAGGAGAGACAACAAAGAGTGACAAACGCCTGAAGTGTAATGCCCGCAGCTAAAACCAACTGAGTGAGAACGTATACTCGAATATCATAATATAGTCACAAACCCGGGATATATTGAGTATATTCAATATATCGCCCAGCCCTAGTAGCACAAGATAACGGACAAGTGGTTTACCCAATCACATACAATGATTTTTTTTTACAAGGCCCCGCCTTCTGAAATACATCTCCTATTGAGAAGTCCCAGATCCTTGTGTGGAACTCAGCGAACTACAAGGATCTGGCTAGAGTCAGGTTAGGCATGGAGTGCCCAGAACTTTAAAGTTCCCGCATGGTCGCTGCAATACAACACAGAAGAATGGTGGTGTGAGTGTGCTGTGGTCTGTGTGGTGGCTTTTTAAAATTTGTTTTACAGTCATCCCTCGTTTATTGCAATAAACCAATTTCTGCGAAGTAGGATTATTATTAATGAATCAAATATTTGTATAGTTGGCACATAAACTGTTTATAATCTTCTAAATATGTTTTCAACATAATTAGAGCTATCTAAGCATGGAATAACATCCATATAATCACCTTTGTACTCCTTTCACCCAATATTGCAGCCTTGATTGTGTTCTACTGTAGATTACAGTACTCACCGGTAACCTGAAGGATCCTCCGTGCATCATTGCTATTGTAGTCACACGGTCAGTACAACACATCCACTTTGTGGAAATACTTGTCACATCCTGGGTAATTCTTCTAAATTAGAACGGGACTTTAAAGTGCTGAAACCACTGGTGTAAATTGTTCTGTAAAAACTTGGTAAAAAGTTGCAGCCGTGTTCTTACCTGTTAGCATTCCATATTATTAACAATGCATGTCCTGTGTTGTTTGTTTAAAGTAGCTCACACCAAAGCTGTGTTATTGATGTTGAAGATGAAGTCCATCTTGATACAAGATTGCTCATCTCCACTTTGCCTGAACATGTTGATAGCTGATAGCAGTCTCAATTAGCTTAAAGTAGGCCTAGACGTTAAGGCCTAAAAAAAATCTAAAATTTTTACCGAAAAATTCGATTTCTGATTTTTTTCCTTTTTTTTTTTTTTTTTGCATCTATTTTTTAAATAAACAAATAATAATAATAAACATGACAGTTATATTCAAACTAAGATTTTCTTTTATTTGAGCAAAAGCCAGTAGTTTGATATGACATTGTATCTTGCTCTTGGAAAAATTCAAATTTGTATACAGGTAAAAGCCAGTAAATTAGAATATTTTGAAAAACTTGATTTATTTCAGTAATTGCATTCAAAAGGTGTAACTTGTACATTATATTTATTCATTGCACACAGACTGATGCATTCAAATGTTTATTTCATTTAATTTTGATGATTTGAAGTGGCAACAAATGAAAATCCAAAATTCCGTGTGTCACAAAATTAGAATATTACTTAAGGCTAATACAAAAAAGGGATTTTTAGAAATGTTGGCCAACTGAAAAGTATGAAAATGAAAAATATGAGCATGTACAATACTCAATACTTGGTTGGAGCTCCTTTTGCCTCAATTACTGCGTTAATGCGGCGTGGCATGGAGTCGATGAGTTTCTGGCACTGCTCAGGTGTTATGAGAGCCCAGGTTGCTCTGATAGTGGCCTTCAACTCTTCTGCGTTTTTGGGTCTGGCATTCTGCATCTTCCTTTTCACAATACCCCACAGATTTTCTATGGGGCTAAGGTCAGGGGAGTTGGCGGGCCAATTTAGAACAGAAATACCATTGTCCGTAAACCAGGCACGGGTAGATTTTGCGCTGTGTGCAGGCGCCAAGTCCTGTTGGAACTTGAAATCTCCATCTCCATAGAGCAGGTCAGCAGCAGGAAGCATGAAGTGCTCTAAAACTTGCTAGTAGACGGCTGCGTTGACCCTGGATCTCAGGAAACAGAGTGGACCGACACCAGCAGATGACATGGCACCCCAAACCATCACCCAACCATGCAAATTTTGCATTTCCTTTGGAAATCGAGGTCCCAGAGTCTGGAGGAAGACAGGAGAGGCACAGGATCCACGTTGCCTGAAGTCTAGTGTAAAGTTTCCACCATCAGTGATGGTTTGGGGTGCCATGTCATCTGCTGGTGTCGGTCCACTCTGTTTCCTGAGATCCAGGGTCAACGCAGCCGTCTACCAGCAAGTTTTAGAGCACTTCATGCTTCCTGCTGCTGACCTGCTCTATGGAGATGGAGATTTCAAGTTCCAACAGGACTTGGCGCCTGCACACAGCGCAAAATCTACCCGTGCCTGGTTTACGGACCGTGGTATTTCTGTTCTAAATTGGCCCGCCAACTCCCCTGACCTTAGCCCCATAGAAAATCTGTGGGGTATTGTGAAAAGGAAGATGCAGAATGCCAGACCCGAAAACGCAGAAGAGTTGAAGGCCACTATCAGAGCAACCTGGGCTCTCATAACACCTGAGCAGTGCCAGAAACTCATCGACTCCATGCCATGCCGCATTAACGCAGTAATTGAGGCAAAAGGAGCTCCAACCAAGTATTGAGTATTGTACATGCTCATATTTTTCATTTTCATACTTTTCAGTTGGCCAACATTTCTAAAAATCCCTTTTTTGTATTAGCCTTAAGTAATATTCTAATTTTGTGACACACGGAATTTTGGATTTTCATTTGTTGCCACTTCAAATCATCAAAATTAAATGAAATAAACATTTGAATGCATCAGTCTGTGTGCAATGAATAAATATAATGTACAAGTTACACCTTTTGAATGCAATTACTGAAATAAATCAAGTTTTTCAAAATATTCTAATTTACTGGCTTTTACCTGTATGTTCTTTTTAGACCAGATGTAAAATTTACTTTATATGCAGTAATTTTCAAATAATTAAATTAAGAGCTTCCTCTAGGAGGCAATGCTTCGGTCTTGAACAAAATACTTCTGTAAACAAAAATGTAACATTGCACATTGCATGCAAATAAATAAACTTTAATAAATCAATAATTATACCACTAATCAAATAGTAATACAAATCAATCAGATCAAAATGTCTATCTTGAATTAAAAAAATCTGTAAATAAAAATGTAGTTATGTACATTGTATGCAAATAAATAAACAAGTAAAACATCAAAATGACTACCGTATTTTTCGGAGTATAAGTCGCACCGGAGTATAAGTCGCACCTGCCGAAAATGCATAATAACGAAGGAAAAAAACATATATAAGTCGCACTGGAGTATAAGTTGCATTTTTTGGGGAACATTTTTTGATAAAACCCAACACCATGAATAGACATTTGAAAGGCAATTTAAAATAAATAAAGAATATTGAACAACAGGCTGAATAAGTGTACGTTATATGACGCATAAATAACCAACTGAGAATGTGCCTGGTATGTTAACGTAACATATTATGGTAAGAGTCATTCAAATAACTATAACATATAGAACATGCTATACGTTTACCAAACAATCTGTCACTCCTAATCGCTAAATCCCATGAAATCTTATACGTCTAGTCCAGGGGTCGGCAACCCGTGGCTCCGGAGCCGCATGCGGCTCTTTGATCACTCTGATGCGGCTCAGCTGCGTACTTGCCGACCCTCCCGGGAGATTTCCGTGCCTCTTGCAGAAATCTCCCGGGACTAATATTCTCCGATTTTCACCCTAACAATAATAATAAGGGCGTGCCATGATGGTACAGCATTTAGCGCCCTTTACAATCTGTACAAACAGCGTGCCAGCCCAGCCTCTTATTATATGCATATTATATGGGGGGGTTGACAAGTATGACGCTGTCAAGCGCCATTCATATAAAACCCACGGGTCGCACTAACATTCAGTTTTCATATTAAGGTGTGGGCCACGGGTCGGAGACCCTTAGTTTATACATAGCACAAAGCAAAAAAAACTATGTATGCAGTGTTATTTCATTTTAAATTTCAAAAGATTTTTGTGGATCCCATTGTTTTCTTTAATTTGTGAAACTGGTCAAAATGGCTCTTTGACTGGTAAAAGTTGCCGACCCCTGGTCTAGTCTCTTACGTGAATGAGCTAAATAATATTATTTGATATTTTACGGTAGTGTGTTAATAATTTCACACATAAGTCGCTCCTGAGTATAAGTCGCAACCCCGGCCAAACTATGAAAAAAAAACTGCGACTTATAGTCTGAAAAATACGGTATATAGTTTTAGTAAGTGTATAAATGCAGGCTTTTTCATGAAGTGTCCTGAGCTCCTTGTTAGTGTGTACTGATTCTAAATACACTTCCATTGAACATGTAATATCACTTATTGATGATTACATTTAAAATTCCATGAGAGTTTTGCAGCAGCACACAGGCATACTATCTGTCCGGTTTGGATGTGCAGAGCGACTGCTTTAGTGATCGCTCTGTGCATTGTTCGCCTTTTTCATCATACATTGTATTAGGGCTGGGCGATATATCGTGTTTGTAAGATATATCAATATATTTTTAAACAAGATATGAATGAAGAAAATATCAGAATATCAATATAATTTATTTCACGTTAAAATTACCAAACATCACTTATTTGTAGTGTTCCTTGTTCTCCCTCTCATGGGATACTAAACCACTCCCCTTTCTCCTCCCAAGACCTGCTTGCACGTATTAGAACATCCATGATTGGTTGGTTGTGTACTATGATGAGTCTCCATTGGTTGAGATTAGAGCAAAACATTAGGGACAGGCCAATCAGAGGCAAGATAGGGCGGGTCATGGAACCAGGAAGTGAAATCACAACAGACATCCCAAAGACAAGAGAGTCGTAGGAGAGAAGAGCGATTTATATATTAAAAAAAACTAGTGAAAGATGGCAGAGGGATTCTCTTCTTTCGATTTTTCTTTTAGCGATGTAGACCACGTTCAGGAAACCCACAATGTGTCTACTTGGCCACATTTGGACAAATGTATGCGTCTGGATAAAACATTCATTTGACTTGTTTACCATGTATGCACAAATCAAAGCTGTTCTCCAGTTGCCAAGCCGGGCATATTTTGCACGAAAAATGCTGGCAAAAATGTATTATTTGCACAGCTATGTTATTTGTTTTACGTAGAAAGAATATTTTTAAATTTGATTTATGTTATGTAATTCTGTGCTACTTAAACAGTTAATTTTATGTGCTGTTAATACCCATCTTGACTAACTTGGTTAATAAAAGTGCCACTGACTGTTTACAGTACAGTTGTCATTCACGTCATTTTCACTGAATCTCACTCAAAAATCAATATCTTTTATATGTATACTTTAACCGGAAAATATATCAAGATATGTATCGACTGTCGAGTTTAAGTAAAAATTAGGGGTGTAGCGGTACACAAAAATTTCGGTTCGGTACGTACCTCGGTTCAGAGGTCACGGTTCGGTTCATTTTCTGTACAGTAAGAAAACAACAAAATATAAATGTATTGGTTATTTATTTACCAAATTTGTAAACAATGGCTTTATCCTTTTAACATTGGGAACACTATAATAATTCTGCCCACGTTAATCAACATTAACTGCCTCAAGTTGATGCTCAGATTAAATAAAATGACAAAACCTTTCTTCTACATATAAAAAGTGCAACATTAAACAGTTTCAGGTCATCTCATCATGCTTAATTTTATTACAGCATTTGGGAAGCCTGTAGTTGATTATTATGTAAATGTTATATTTTTATCAACATGTGATAGCAGGGACTCTGCAATTCAAAACTAGGCTGCTCCATTACTAATGATTAATGTATCTATAGCTGAAAAAATAGTACAATAGCAATAGGAGACTCTACACACACGCACACACACACACACACACCGCAAAATGAGTTAACGCTACGCTAAAAGCTAATTAGCCTTCACCTCAAGCCAGGACTGCGAGCGAGCTGAGCTGCAGTTCAAGTTCCTAGAAGGTCAACGGGCTCATAGTGATGTTACTAGTAGTTGACTGGGAGGTGTTTATAATCATTTGGGAAGAGTACGCTGCCTGATGCTTACCTGCTAAACACCTATCTGCTCGACGCTGAAGCACTGACTACATGCGCTCTGAATACGCACTGCTGATTGTCTGTTACCGCTCTGAATACGCACTGCTGATTGGCTGTTACCGCTTTGTGTGTACCAATCAGATGGTTGTGTGGGTGGGACAATGCTGGGTGCTGAGACAGAGGCAGAAGAAGCAAAGCGGCTTGTTAAGACTTTAGCTTAGAAACTCTTTCGGTACACCTCCAAACCAAACCGAAACCCCCGAACCGAAACCCCCGTACCGAAACGGTTCAATACAAAACACGTTTACCCCTAGTAAAAATATATCGAGATATACTTTTTTCGTCCATATCGCCCAGCCCTACATTGTATCATTATACATGCTGCCTTGTGTGTAAATGATTCCACCACAATAGGCTGTTTTTTAGCAAGAGTTTGTTGTTGTTGCGGTCTTGTTTGCCTCCTAAAGAGTTGCATTTGATTTCCCCCACTCGGCTCGATACTGTTTCAGATGCTGGAATCAGTTTGTTGTGCTGCTGGATTTTATAAAGAAACTTTGCAGCTTGTTGCACGCTTGTTGTCGCAATGCTAAAGCTCTGATAACACTTTTCTTTTCGTCCATATCGCCCAGCCATACATTGTATCATCATACATGCTACCTTGTGTGTAAATGATTCCACCACAATAGGCTGTTTTTTTAGCAAGAGTTTGTTGTTGTTGCGGTCTTGTTTGCCTCCTAAAGAGTTGCATTTGATTTCCCCCACTCGGCTCGATACTATTTCAGATGCTGGAATCAGTTTGTTGTGCTGCTGCCTTTTATAAAGAAACTTTGCAGCTTGTTGCACGCTTGTTGTCGCAATTCTAAAACTCTAATAACACTTTTCTTTTCTTTGGAACAAGCGTATCACTCTCGTTAGTAATAGCCAGTGTTGGGTTAGTTACTGAAAACCAGTAACTAGTTACAGTTACTAGTTACTTTATTTCAAAAGTAACTCAGTTACTAACTCAGTTACTTGCACCAAAAAGTAATGTGTTACTGTGAAAAGTAACTATTTAGTTACTTTTTTTTTTCTTTTTTTTTTAAGGCTACCATTAATGCCCTTTTGGCCTTCATTTCAGTACTGTTATTGCACTGGAGAATAATGCAATCTGTTGATCAACTTGACATGCATTTGCATCACTGAACTCTGCTAAGCAATGTGGTCTACATACAACACACAAAGACAAAGATATGTTTCAAAGGGCCAATTTATTTCAGGCCAGAACAAATTGACACAACTATTTTAAATAGCTGCAACATAACATACCGGTACATAAGTAACAAACAACATAATAACAATATAGCTGTAAACCTGGCTTCACCCAAGGAAGGCACACATGACATACACAAAGCCTAACCAGGCATTTTTTTTCTCTCAAGGAATTCGGAAATAAAATCATGTCTTCAGGAGATCAACACTGTACTGAAGCCCAGAACACTCTACACATTTCCCCAGTTTTAGTTTAGAGAAAAGGAAAGATTGGCCTGGCCCACTAGGATCCCTCTTTATGTTTGTGAACTTTATAGTCTATACATTTAGAGTGATGCGATAATCAACCACTCTAGAAGTCTAGAATGAAAGAGTTTATAAGAGAATTGACAGAGTGTGTGTACCTTCAGTGCTGAATGATGAGCAGAGGCGGAGTTTGGAGTGTTTTCTTTAGCTCGCTTTCCATGTTTATGTACTCACTGTCCAGGTACTTGGAACATGTTTTCCGTGCCATTTGCTGTTTCACGCCGGTATCATGCTAATTAGCTGCCTGAAAGCGGGTGACTCCACTGTAGAAATAGCCTGCATGTCTTCTAGCACATACGCTGCAATGGCTCTATCAATGTTGTCCTGGCTAGCAGTCCCTCCGTTAAAATCCTTAAGTGGAGCTGAAGTGGCATCAGAGTCTGTGTCTCTCTTTACTAGCTTCGTCGAAGCATGTTGCTTTTGTAGCTGTTTCAGCAGATTTGAATTGCTGTTTTGGGCAGTATTCCTGGGCGCAGTCACCGCCGCTGCTCACGGCTCCCCTCACCTCCCAGGGGGTGATCAAGGGTGATGGGTCA